>NC_091950.1:265333043-266075543 GCF_031021105.1 Erythrolamprus reginae | reverse complement strand
CTATCATCTATCTATCTAATCTGTCTATCTATAGTATATATATATACTGTATATATACATATATATACATACACACACACGTGTGTGTGTATGTAGGTATATGTGGGTGGGTGTGGGTGTGGGCGTGTATATATATATATAAACTATATATATACACGCAATATATTATTATATTATATTAAGTGTTCCCTATATATATAGGGAACACTTAATATAATATAATAATATATTGCACAATATAATATATATATTGCTCAAAAAAATAAAGGGAACACTCAAATAACACATTCAGATCTCAATGAATGAAATATTCTCATTGAATACTTTGTTCTGTACAAAGCTGAATGTGCACAACTGCATGTGAAATTGATGGTCAATCAGTATTGCTTCATTATATAATTTTTATTATTAGATTTGTTCCATTGTATACTGTTTTTATTACTGTTGTGAGCCGCCCCGAGTCTTTGGAGAGGGGCGGCATACAAATCTAATAAATTATTATTATTATTATTATTATTATTATTATTATTATTACTATTATTATTATTATTATTATTATTATTATTATTAGACAGTTTGATTTCACAGAAGTTTGATTTACATATTGTGTTGTTTAAGTGTTCCCTTAATTACTGTATATATAGTATATAATTGTGTTGGTTATTACTTATAAAGCCCTACATGGCATCGGACCAGACTATTTATGGAACCATCTTCTGCCACAAAACAGGGTCAGCCTTCTCTAGGTCCCATCAGCCAGAGAGTGCCATTTGGTGGGGCTGTAGGGACCTTCTCTGTCGTGGCTCTGGCTATGCTATGCTATGCTATCCTATCCTATCATGTATCTCTCTCTCTCTTTCTTTCTCTTTCTATCTATCTATCTATCTATCTATCTATCTATCTATCTATCTATTGGAGGTGAATAAAAGTGAAATGTATAAATCTGCTTCATTAGAATGAATTGTTTGCTGCGGATCACATTCTGCTGGGAAAGGAACAGCCATATCTACAGCTTCCTTAGTTCAAGACTCTGGGACAGCAATTCCATTTTACTTTGCTTTCTTTGCAGAAATCAGGTGAAGTTTGTTTGGCTTTTATTTTGCCTTTAATTATTTTATAAGTCATTCAAGACAGAGAATACACATAGTACTTATGGGGTTTTAGTTTTAGATATTATATTCAACTTCTTCTTATTGCTCTGTATCTTTTGTACTGTATTATATTATTTTGTGAGCTGCCCCGAGTCCTTCAGGATTGGGCAGCATAGAAGTCAAACAAACAAACAAACAAACAAACAAACAAACGGATGGTTGGATGGATGGATAGATAGATAAATAAATAGATAGATAGATAGATAGATAGATAGATAGATAGATAGATAGATAGATAGATAGATAGATAGATAGATAGATAAAACAAACAAACAAACAAATGCATACATAAATATTCCTCCTACCTTCTATTTTCTTCACAACAATAACCCTATGATGTGAGTTTGGGCTGAGAGAGAACACCTGGCCCAAGATCACGCCAGCCGGCTTTCATGCCTAAATTGGGACTAGAATTCCCAGCCTCCTTGTTTCTACTCTGGTGTCTTAACCAATGCACTAAACTGGTCACGGTGTAACTTTGTAAAACATCCTGTGACAATCTAGGGTATACAATAATGAAGATCAAGTTTAAATGTAATTTTTGTCTTGCTCCCATGTATACATAGAGTACAGGCTGCCAGAGTTATGGTTACTGATGATAGGCCAGCAAAAACAAACAAACACACACACACACCACACACAAACACAACTCTGTGCTGCTTTTTATTTCAGAGGTGTAGAATTCAAGCCAATCCTTCTTCTTGACATCAGTGCTTCTCTCCATTCTGATAAGCAAAAAGCCAGAAGCACATGTGACTAAAAAATGGCTTCTTTGCCAACTCTTTCTATGATGGATGGGGATAATGGGGTCACTTAAGGCAGCCTTCCCAAGTAGAGGCTAAATAAGTCAAAACAATTGAGAGGTGAAAGGCCAGCTCATCCAAAGTTCACACAATGGCAGCTCTCTCCCCTCTCTAATTAATGTATGCAAGGCGCAGCTGCCAGGTCTTTGTGTGTTGCGGTGGTTGCATTTTAAAGTCACATGCGCCATCCTGGAGGATGCAGCAAACCTGATCCAGAATTGGAAATATAATGGGGGGAGATTCCGGTGATGAATTCAGCCTTTTCTTTCCTATTATTTATTTATATTTCGTATTTCTAAACTGTGCAAGAGGGGCTCTGGAGGACGTACTACAAAAATCACAGCTGATAACGGGGCCAACTGATTATGCCTTACTTAAAAGCATCACATACTACTTTGTCCAAGGGCTTTGAGGCAAAAGAATATTAGCTGACATGCCTTATTCATAGGCATAAGGAACTTGTGCTGTTTTGATTAATTACTTTCTGAATGTGTTTTTATGCAACTACTTCCTTATTCTGTCTGAGAATTAATTGGCAGCCCTGTACTACCCAACTTTAATTAGAACCAAGATGCCCCTTTTTTATGCTTCCTATTATATCAAACTCACTTTCCTATAGGATTTTCACACGGCAACATTAGGGTAGATATGTGAAATAAATGTCTAATGTTTTCCCCCATAAAATAATATCTTGCCCAAGAGGAAAGATAATGCCAGGATGAAGTGATGGGCTGCCAAAATTTTTACTGCTACACTGTGTACATGTCTTATTTTGTGGGGGTGGCTTGATGGTCATGTGACCAGGTAGGAGTGGCTTGCTGACCATGTGACTGGGTAGGAGTGGCTTGACAATCATTATTTATTTATTTATTTATTTATTTAATTTGTATGCCGCCCCTCTCCGTAGACTCGGGGCGGCTAACAACAACAATAAAACAGCGTATGACAAATCTAATATTTAAAATAGCTAAAAACCCTTATTAAAAACCAAACATACACGCAAACATACCATGCATAAATTGTATAGGCCTGGGGGTAAGGAATATCTCAATTCCCCCATGCCTGACGACAGAGGTGGGTTTTAAGGAGCTTACGAAAGGCGAGGAGGGTGGGGGCAATTCTGATCTCTGGGGGGAGTTCCAGAGGGCCGGGACCGCCACAGAGAAGGCGCTTCCCCTGGGTCCCGCCAGATGACATTGTTTAGTTGATGGGACCTGGAGAAGGCCAACTCTGTGGGACCTAACTGGTCGCTGGGATTTGTGCGGCAGAAGGCAATCCCGGATATATTCTGGTCCGATGCCATGAAGGGCTTTATAGGTCATAACCAACACTTTGAATTGTGACCGGAAACTGATCGGGAACCAATGCAGACTGCGGAGTGTTGGTATAACATGGGCATACTTAGGGAAGCCCATGATTGCTCTCGCAGCTACATTCTGCACGATCTGAAGTTTCTGAACACTTTTCAAAGGGAGCCCCATGTAGAGAGCCTTACAGTAGTCGAGCCTCAAGGTGATGAGGGCATGAGTGACTGTGAGCAGTGACTCCCGGTCCAAATAGGGCCGCAACTGGTACACCAGGTGAACCTGGGCAAACACCCCCCTCGCCACAGCTGAAAGATGTTTCTCTAATGTGTGTTATGGATCGAGGAGGATGCCCAAGTTGTGGACCCTCTCTGAGGGGTCAATGATTCCCCCCCAGGGTGATGGATGGACAGATGGAATTGTCCTTGGGAGGCAAAGCCCACAGCCACTCCATCTTATCAGGGTTGGGTTTGAGTCTGTTGACCCCCATCCAGACCCCAACAGCCTCCAGGCACTGGCACATCACATCCACTGCTTCGTTGACTGGACATGGGACCAGGGGTAGCTTAAAGTAGTGAAGGGCTACCAAAATTTTATTACCACACTGTGGGCGTGGCTTATGCAGAACGACTTGCATTTTCTTTCAACATCTTTCAGTGCAAATTGGATGCTGTGAGGTGGAGCTCCATTTTTGCTACCTCACTGCGTTCCCCCACCACCCCTGTCCGGGCAGCAGCCCACCCTTGCCAGGGTGTGAATCACTTTATCTATACTCTATGTGCTAAATCACAGCCATATAAAATTAAATCAGGATCCCCTCCCCCCAAAAAACCAGTTGTAGGTGGACATAGATATTCACAAATGTATCATGCTTGGATTCGAGAGAGATTGGCCCCTTATATTACCACTTGCCTTCTGTCTCCTACAACCTAATAAATGAAGTGATTTTATGATATTGATTATGTTATATTAATGTTTTTTAATTGACTTTTTAAATTTTAATATCACATTTGTTATGTATTTTACTATTGCTATGTTGTGAGCCGCCCCGAGTCTTTGGAGAGGGGCGGCATACAAATCTAATAAATTATTATTAATAATCTATTTCATTCTTTAATTGAAGAAATAATGATTGCAACTTCCTTACAGCTGAGAGACGAAACCTCTTATTTTTAGTACCCTGCAAATGCTACCATAGTATAATAAACACATTGCCAATCTAGGGATGGAGAGGGGCGGCATACAAATCCAAATAATAAATAAATAATAAATACCCTTCTTCACCCTCCCTTCCAAAAATAGTAGGAGGTAAACGATTATCTTTAAAATTTTCAACAAGTTGAAGGCTTTTTCTTCCTGATTAGGAGGCTAGCACTTAGACTTATATACCGCTTCATAGTGCTTTTACAGCCCTCTGTAAGCAGTTTACAGAGTCAGCCTATTACCCCCAACAATCTGGCTCATATTACACACCTCAGAAGGATGGAAGGCTGAGTCAATCTTGAGCCAATGAGATTTGAACTGTTGAACTACAGCGAGCAGTCAGCTGAAGTAGCCTGTAGTACTGCACTCTAACCTCTGCGCCACTAGGATCTTCGCTTCCAGGATCTTCAGTATATTGCAAGTACTTAGCATTCATTTTGCAACCAACCATTCCTGTGTCTGTCTGTCTGTCTGTCTGTCTGTCTGTCTGTCTGTCAAACTTAAATGCCGTCGCTTCATCCAAGGCAACATACAGTCACTAAGCATTAATTACAACATTATTTATTTTATTTATTTATTTATTGGATTTGTATGCCGCCCCTTTCCAGAGACTCGGGGCGGCTAACAGCGACAATAAAACAGTGTACAATAGTAATTTGGTATTGATGATTAAAAATCAATTAATATAAAAACCAAACATACATACATACATACCATGCATTATCCCTTCCATTATAAAGGGAAACATCTGAAAAGATCCTCATCACCAAGGTTAATGTCTCTTCTTTTAAGGGCAGGCAGTGGAATTTCAGGGAGCAGAGAGATAACCATCCCCAACTTTGTTTTTCTATGGGAACACTGGTATAGTGACATACACACACACACACACACACACACAGCGAGCTACATAGCTGGTTTTCTTAACCCTGAGAATTAAACACAGCTATATATATATTGAGTATTAAACACAGTGAGAGGTGAAATTAAGAATTAACTTCTGTGGAGAATAGCCTGTTTCCTCAGTAATTACACTATGTTAGTCTCCACAATACCACGGCAGAGCTTTTGTAGGCTCTAGACTATGTATATGCAAGCTTCCAACATCCTGACTAACAGAATTTGCAGGGACCTTGGAGGTCTTCTAGTTCAACCTCCCTGCTCAGACAGGAAACCCCATATACTATTTCAGATAAATAGTTGTCTCTTCTTAAAAACCTCCAGTGTTGGAGCTTCCACAAGGCAAGTTTTTCCACCGATTAATTGTTCTAACTGTCACCCGGCCTTCCTCTTTACACAGAACCTTTTGTCTTTTGTCACCCAGAGTGGTCTGACTAGAATTATTTTATGACTTAAATCAATATTTGGTCCCTGGGGTTTAGCTGAGTTTCCTGAAAGCTGTCAAGGAATGTCTGAAATGCACTTAAAACTTGTGTGCTCCATTGAAGATATATTTTATAATATGCTTTGGGCAGACAAGTGGCTTTAAATCTCCTTGTGCTGTTTTTTATAAGAGAGAGAGAGGGGGAGAGAGAGAGGGAGAAAGAATAAGAACATAAATGACAGAGTATTGATGAACCTGAGTATTGATGAAAGAAAGAAAGAAAGAAAGAAAGAAAGAAGAAAAAGGAGTGAGTGAGAGAGAATCAAAGAAGGAAAAAAAGATAAGGAGGAAGGAAGGAAGGAAGGAAGAAAAAAGAAAGAAAAAAGAAAGAAAGAAAGAAAAAAGAAAGAAAGAAAGAAAGAAAGAAAGAGGTGAAGGCAATTATGAATCTATTCTTCTCATACTTTGGATATTGTCTGACACCCAGCAAACTGGCAACGTAGCTCACGTCTGATTTTGCTCTTAAGTGAAGTGTGTTAAGTGGTGGTTCACCTGTGTGTCATAGTTCTACTTGTCAACAGGGATAGCTTAGAAAAAACAGTTGCCATGGGATAAGTGGTGTCTATTAACGTCATTGTAGATTGTAGACATGCAATCAGTGGCAAAGTATTAGCCTTGAATTATAAACACATTCAGTCATATACTTGATTTGAAGGCTATGGTGCAACAACTTTTCCCCAGATAGGAGGGAAGGAAGAAGGACCCAAAATAAAAGAAAAAAGAACTTGTATTAGGTATATTGCCTTTTCTAAGTCTGAGTTAGGACACCAAAAAATGCCATTTAAGGTCCAAAGACCCTTTAAAAATGGCCACAGCATTCCTGAGGGCTTAGTACCACTTCACAGGCAGCTAGTTTGGGAACTGACTTTCTTTTTAGAAATTTGCATTATTGACCTCAAATTGAATAAAATGGTGTTTGGGATTTTGTTTTGCTTTAAGTGCTCTGCAGAGCTTGTAGACAGTTTCCTTCCAGCTTCTGGCTCCTGAGTCCAATTCAGTTTTCCTTTCTATTCCTAGAGCAACGGGCTCCAAACTTGGCAACTTTAAAACTGATGGACTTCAACTCCAAGAATTCCCCAGCCAGCCATTCTGGGAGTTGAGCTCCACAAGTCTTAAAGTGGTCAGGTTTGGAGGCCCCAGTCTTAGAGCAGCCAGTTCCCATTGCTTGTTGTCTAAAATATTTCCCTTTTCTCCATCATTCCAAACATCGGGGAAAGCATCATCTTTTTGCAAATGATACTGAGTTGCTGTTTCATCATGAATATTCTCATACTGGGTTTTATAGAAAATAGTGACTTCATATTAATGGCTGTTATTTTTCAGCAGATGGCCAGGCAAATAACACATTATGCACTAAAAATGGAGATAGGGAACGGGAAGAGAAAACTCTTACTTAATTCCCTTTTAATGTGCAATGGCGTTATGGGGATTCTTGTCACTCTAAACTTGCTGGAGCAGAGCACCAAATGGCTTCTCTGCGCTCTTCCATTGGCTGTCTAGAGGGAACACTCATTGGTGCATGGTGCTCTCTGCATATTCTCATTGTTTCAAGGCCAGTAGAAATAAACCTGATTGGAGGGCAGGTCTAAATTGGCTTGGAGACCTGGAAATAACTGTGATTGGCAAGTGTCCTTGCATTTGTGTTGCTTTATTTTATCCTTTCCTTTTTTTTCTCAGTCATGTTTTGTTGCTACAGTCATCCAATTTTTAAGATTTTTCTTCTCCATGACTGTCGAATGACTGCCGTGTTCATCGCTACTGGTGCGACCTCTGAGGCTGTCACGGTTACACGTGTGTTCAGAGTGCATGTGCACGCCCATCGGTGCAAGATTTGACTTCCGTGCATGTGCAACAAACAAAATCTCATGCGAGCACGCATATATGAGCGAGATTTTGGTGATTCTCGCCAATATTTTTGCTTCCGTGCAGGCGCAGAAGCAAAAAAATCAGCGAAAATCACTGAAATCTCAGGCGCGAGCATCTTCATGCATGATTTCGCTGGCTGCACATGTGCAGAAGCCAAATCTCACATGGTGTGCATGTGTAAGCGAGATTTTGGTGATTCTCACCAATATTTTTGCTTCCGCCCATGCACAAAAGCAAAAAATAGGCGAAAATCACCAAAATCTCACTCGTGCAAGCATCCTCATGCAGGATTTCACTGGCTGTACATGTGCAGAAGCCAAATCTCACACGGTGTTTGTGTGTGCATACATTGGGGACATGCAGCTATGTGCGTATCCTGAAAATCGCTACTGGAGCATAGCACCTGACCGTTCCGGTAGTAGGCCATCTCTGTTCCTGACATTTGCTATCCAGCTAGGGATCCCAGACTGAACATTGACAACACCCTACTACAGGGCTGACAAACTTAAAAAGAGCCGGGTTTGCGCAGCAGGCCTCTGAAGCTGACTGTAGATCTGTAGGTCAGCGGTTCAGATCTTATCACTGGCTCAAGGTTGACTCAGCCTTCCATTCTTCTGAGGTGGGTAAAATGAGGACCCGGATTGTGGAGGCAATATACTGGCTCAGTTAAAAAATTGCTGTTGCTAACATTTTGTAAGCCACCCTGAGTCTAAGGAGAAGGGCGGCATAAAAATTGAATAAATAAATAAAATAAATAAATAAACTCCTGGCCTGTGGCCAGATGGGTCACACACTGGCCAAGCCCATGCCCGGTTTAGTTAAGGAGGAAAAAGTCCCGATACGTCAAGTGATGTCACCATGACAACACGAGTTTGACACCTCTACCTTACTGTATTACCACAATCAATCAGAACTGAGCTATATGACCATATCAGTGAAGAAATAATGCTTCTTTGTTGCCTTCACTTTGATTTAAGAAAAAAATCACGCATATCCCTTTTGGTCAACAAGTTATCCGTCATTGTGCTATACAAAAACTTTCAATGTTTTCATAAGATCAGAGCAAAATATATCCTCCGAACAATTAGACCCACATTCAGATGCAGAATGAGGATGGTATATACATTCACATGCAGCACAGAATATTCATTCCATTGGAAAACAATGTGATCCCTAGTGAGAAGGACAGGTTTTATATATAAATATACTGTATATGATGATACACATAGCATCTGTAAATGTTTTCAGTGGCATGTCAATTTGAAAGATGGCTGTCCACCCTTGATTTATTCTAACTATATATAAAATAAACACAGGGAGATTTGATTCGGTTCTCTCTTCTACGTGATATTTAACCCCTTTAAGATTTTTTTTTACAAAAATAGGTGAAATACTGAAGGTGGGGTTGTTGCAGAGAATGAAAACGGCTGCAAAGTATCTCTTTCATGCTTTAGTTTGACTCAACACTGGTTAAAACCAGAGAACCTGAACAGAACTGTGTCTGTTTTTTTATTGACTACACCAGCTAAATTAATAACAAAGGCAGGAGAAAAAATTGGAGGGAAATAGTAAAGTGATTTATTAACCAAATATCTAACCCTATTTATGTTTGTTGCTACTGCTTCTAATGATCTCTTCCCTGAGATTTAACTGTTAGCAACTTCACCACTTAAAATTGTTTGTCTGATTAGAAAAAAAACACGTGGCTGCATTCATTTATTATATCTTAATTTTATTTGTCGTTATTGTTGTTGTTAGTTGCAAAGTCATGTCTAACCCATTGCGACCTCATGGACAACGTTCCTCCAGGCCTTCTTGTCCTCTACCATCTTCCAGAGTCCATTTAAGCTCATGCTTACTGCTTCAAAATTTATTTGTACTGTATCTTATTTCTATGTTATTTTAATTAGGGCTGGTCGGTAACAGCAATTAAACAGTCTTTTCAATTTATTTCACCAACTTTCAATTTTTTGCATACACCTTTGAGGATTTACAACTAGTGAGATCAATTGCAATTAACAATTCTCTTGACCAGTTTTCTTTGCTACTGGTTCGCTCAGGGATGTGCGGCGGGGTACGTGTGCATTGCACACTCCTCAGATGCACATACACAGTACTTTTTAAAAGTACTTAAAAACAGGATGATGGCATCTATGGCACCGCCAGGAGAACCAGCTTGGGGCCATGGCAGGCCTGTGGCCACTGCCCTTTCTAGTGACCCAGGCAGCCAAGTTACTGTTAGTTCTATAAAACCAGTCCGAACCGGGAGGATCCACCTCTGGTCTTGACTCTTTGCAATTTCTTTCATCAATATTGATGATGTAGATCAGGTAGGTGATACAGATAGACAGATGATAGATAGATAGATAGATAGATAGATAGATAGATAGATAGGTAGGTAGGTAGGTAGGTAGATTAGATAGATAGATAGATAGATAGATAGGTAGGTAGGTAGGTAGGTAGGTAGATTAGATAGATAGGTAGGTAGGTAGGTAGGTAGGTAGGTAGGTAGATTAGATAGATAGATAGATAGATAGATAGATAGATTAGATAGATAGATAGATAGATAGATAGATAGATAGATAGATAGATAGATAGATAGATAGAAAGAAAGATAGATAGATAGATAGATAGATAGATAGATAGATAGATAGATAGATGTAGGTAGGTAGGTAGATAGGTAGATAGGTAGATAGGTAGGTAGGTAGGTAGGTAGGTAGGCAAGCAGGCAGGCAGGCAGGTAGGTAGAGGTAGGTAGGTAGGTAGGTAGGTAGATAGATAGATAGATAGAGATGGATAGATAGAGAGAGAGAGAGAGACAGATAGACAGACAGACAGAGAGATGGAAATAGAGATAGACAGATAGATAGACAGCGACAGACAGATAGATGAGAGAGAGAGAGAGAGAGAGAATTAATTTCACACATAAAACAGCAATCTAAAGGTAAAGAACCCACATTTTAATTAAGGTGATCCCTTAAAAAAAGACAAATGTACTAGCAAACAAAAATATTCCTATACTATGTCCAACACCTCCAACTTGCCATTCTACCATAGCAGACACCAACAATCCTCTTACCCTGGTAAAAGACGTGTGATATATTTGTATCTGAGTGTGCCTGCATATGTGTGCCTAAATCTGCTAGATGCTCAATGCAAAAGAAAATATTCATTTACAGAATTAAATGTCCCCAATGATTCTTGAAAAAAAAAAGTTTCATATTCTTCTCTGTCCTCCCAACAGAAGCCATGAAAAATAAGAGAGAAAGCAGGGAAAAACCAGGCTAGAGATGGAAAAGCAGAGAGAAGCCCAGTTTAGGCATTATAAAAAGGGTTCAATTATTCAGGGAAACAGCCCCTTCCAAGCAGCAATTAATCTTCAGGCTAATCTTCAAAGACAGCGACACAAAAGCGCCGCCACCACCACCACAATTCACAGGCAATTATTTGTGTATAAACCTTCATCTTCCTAATCGTAAATGTAGTAGTACAACTTGGTGTAAATTTAGACTTGGAATTTAATCAACTTCTTACCTGAAATGATAATGTGTGTTATGTCATTTACTTCTAAATATGGGAAGCTAGTTAGCTAGGCCTGCTGGGTAGTCCTTCCGCCTTCACTCCTGTAGGAGATCATAGCTTTACAGAGGCCTTGTATGAAACAAAACTGTCCTAAATCACCTATCAATATAGAAATTCTTCTACATAAAAAACCCCCATTTAATTATTTATTAATTTTTTAAAGATTCCTTTAGCAAATTTATATAGCCATCCATCTCACAAAACAAGTTTCTGGCAGCATATAACGTAACAATTAAAAACTATAAAATATTCAAACATAAAAACATTTTTAAAAATAGATTATGAGACAACAACAACAATCAGTTGACATCATACAAGTTGGCTGCCCACTGATCCTATATTTGTACTTACTGCAAGGTTTCAGCAAGCAGCCACAAGATTGCTCATACAAATCACTGCTTTGTTCATGGTGGTGACATCATGGAATTTTGAAAATATTTCAGATTATCTGTGATGATTTCACTAATAATTTTACCACTCTATCATTTTGTTGAAACTCAAAATAGGTTTCTCCCCCCTATCAAAAGATCATCAGAAGCTACATTTCTACAAAGTCAACTTAGAGGGAGGACACAATTTTGTAGACGACCCTCACTCTGTAAAGGACCTTGGAGTACTCATATCTAATGACCTAAGTGCCAGAGCCCATAGTAACAACATTGCCAAAAAAGGCACTAAGAGTTGTTAATCTAATCTTGTTTAGTTTCTTCTCTGGCAACATTACACTAACCACTGTGTAGTAGAGCCGGGCACCATTTCTCCCCACTTGATGGCTGCAACCGGCGGTGCCCGATCCAGGGGCTTGGCCGGCTGTTGTGCTCTGACTGGCTCCATCCAGCCAGGAGTGAGTGCAGCTGCCTAGAGCCCTTTCTCCTCTCTTCCTTCACTTGACTGCGTTTCTCACACTCGCATTCTCACTGCCAGCTTAGGCTCAGCCCACCGCCTGCCAAACATCACCTTGCTCGAGTGCAGAGCTCCCTCCCCCTCAGCGAGGCTCAGCATGGCCTCCTCTGAATCTGACCGCCCCTGCCCGGAGCCTGAGAAAAAGGGCGGCAAGAGGGGGTGAGAAGAGACCACCTGCGGGGAGCCCTCAGTGAGGGGCTGGCCAAGACTTTGGCATGTGTTTCAGAAATAAGGATCTGCAGGTCAGGAGCTTGGCCTTTGCTGGATCTGCGAAGCAGATGAGGGAGGGAGGGAGGGAGGAAGGAGATGGGTGGGGGGAGAGAGGATAGAAGGAAGAAAGGAGGTGGGAGGAAGGGAGGACAGAAGGAAGGAGGGAGGGAAGGAAGGAAGGATAGAAGGGAGGGAGGAAGGAAGGGAGGGAGGGAGAGAGGATAGAAGGAAGGGAGGAAGGGACGAAGGAAGGAAGGAAGGAAGGAGATGGGAGGGAGGGAGGGAGGACAGAAGGAAAGAAGGAAGGAAGGAAGATAGGAAGGAGTTGAAGAGAGGGAGGGAGGACGGAAGGAAGGAAGGGAGGGAGGGAGGGAGGGAGGAGATGGGAGGGAGGGAGGGAGGAAGGAAGGAGGAAGGAAGGAGATGGGAGGGAAGGAGGACAGAAGGAAGGAAGGAGATGGGAGGGAGGGAGGACAGAAGGAAGGAGGGAAGGATAAATAAAATAAAATAAACATGGTATGCTTGTTTTTCCATCTTGGGCAATCATCCAACCTTTTCCACCATTTGAAGCTCTGTTGAAGCACTCACGAAAATGGGGGTGCTGGATCCACAATCCCAAAGCCATGCTCTTCCACAAACACATATATGAAAATACATTCAGTCTGTTTTCTATTTTACAGTCTCTGTTTCATAATGCTTTTGTGACAATTGCTTTTTTTAAAAAAATAAAAGAAATATGCCATTATCTCTCATTTGGACTGTTTGTGAGACAAAATTGCCTCTGTGCCTCCTGAGATGACAGATTCAAAAGCTGGTTCCCATGGGGGGGTGAGGGGGGCAAAATGGCCCTTTGCTTAGTAGTGGTGGACTATGAGCATCCAGAGATGTTGACAAACACTGAGGTCTCTGGAGACCAACTTCTAGTTATGTGGCCTTTTAGGAGCTAACTTAAGTGGCCATTAGGCCCAAGGGCCTTTTTAGATATTTTGCCCTTTAACAGTTCCTTTACCTCATTCATGGATTTTAATAGGCTAAAGTCTGGCTGAAATAAAATTAGAACATGACAGTAGGGAAGCTTATTTCAGAGCAAATATACACATCCTCCAGTCTTTAAGATATGTGGACTTCAACACCCAGGATCCCTTCTTGGAGGACGCATATCTATGCTAATAAAAATAAAAGTTGAAAACAAGAATTAAGAACACACTCTTCCAGATAGTTAGGGTATAATAATAATAATAATAATAATAATAATAATAATAATAATAATAATTATTATTATTATTATTATTATTATTATTATTATTATTATTATTTATTAGATTTGTATGCCGCCCCTCTCCAAAGACTCGGGGCGGCTCACAACAAACGATAAAAAACAATATTATACAGGCACAAATCTAATATTAAGAAAAAACTAAAATCCCTACCATAATTAAAAACCAAACAGCACATACATACCAAACATAAATTATAATAAGCCTGGGGGAAAGGTGTCTCAAATCCCCCATGCCTGGCGGTATAAGTGGGTCTTAAGTAGTTTACGGAAGATAAGGAGGGTGGGAGCAGTTCTAATCTCCGGGGGAGTTGATTCCAGAGGGCCAGGGCTGCCACAGAGAAGGCTCTTCCCCTGGGGCCCGCCAGACGACATTGTTTAGTCGATGGGACCCAGAGAAGGCCAACTCTGTGGGACCTTATCGGCCGCTGGGATTCGTGCGGTAGCAGGCGGTTCCGGAGATATTCTGGTCCAATGCCATGTAGGGCTTTAAAGGTCATGACCAACACTTTGAATTGTGACCAGAAACTGATCGGCAGCCAATGGCTGAGATTCTGGGAGCAGTAGCCCCAACCGATCTGGGAAGCACCTGCTTGAGAAGTTGATTTCACTAATCTGTGTCTTTGTCAGTTTGCCTTTGCTTGTTGAAATGAACTGAATGGTTCTTGCTTGCTTGTTCATTTGTTTAACTATGTCTTTGTTTATTGGAAAAGGGTTTTCCTCCTTAGCCCTATTTACTTTTCCCTGCCTCCTATCTTCAACCAGCAGGATAGCCTGGAGCTAGCTGATATCTCTCCTGCCTCAGCAATTTCCTTCAGGATCATTGGTATTTTTGTGGCTTCTTTCTTTCTTTATGTTGTTTGGCTTTCCATTGAATTTTGTCATATTTTCCTCAGCTAACTGCCTGTTACTCCAATTCCTGATTCTTTCTCTTTCAAAGTCCTCTTGGTTTTCATTCAAGAATTCAAGGTGTGCAACTCACCTCCTGCCATACTTCTACTATGGTAAACAAGGTAAATTGACTCAAGATAGTAATAGTAGTAGTAGTAATAGTAGTAGTAGTAATGATGAAGAGGATGATGATGAGGAGGATGTTGGAAGGGACCTTGGAGGTCTTCTAGTCCAACCCCCTGCTTAGGCAGGAAACCCTACACTACTTCAGACAATGGTTATCCAACATCATCTTAAAAACTTCCAGTGTAGGAGCATTCACAATTTCTGGAGGCAAACCGTTCCACTGATTAATTGTTCTAGCTGTCAGGAATTTGTCCCTTAGTTCTAAGTTGCTTCGCTCCTTGTTTAGTTTCCACCCATTACTTCTTCTTCTACCCTCACCCAGGTCACCCAGTAAATTTCCTTGACTGAAGGGGGACCTTGGTCGCTCCAGTGCCACTCCAATATCTTCAATACCATTCCTCTTCAAATGGTCTGGATACTCTGACACTATGCTTTACTACAGTTGTATGTAATATAGTTGTATTTCTTTCATCAGGGGTTTGAAAGAAAGAGTCCATCTCCATTTTTGCAGCTCTCAGAGCCCTTGAGATTGCCAATCCCACCTCAAATCCAAGAAATATATAGGTTACATATATATCATTAGAATGTATAGGTTCATTCCGAAATGTCCACAAGAGCGCATGATTTTGTTGAAATGTTGTGAGCTTTGCCCCCCTTTTTATATCATATGAGACATAAGAGCTTACGACTCTGTTTTCATCATTGGCCATCTCCCTCCCTTGATCTCTCTGCAGATTTCTCCATTTTGTGCTGTCTTACTGTAGTAACATACTAAAGCACCCGCTTGCACCTGCTTTAGGCTTTTATTTTTGGAAAATAAATAGAAATGTGGCTTAGAAATGGGGGAATATCCTCATGATGAAAATGATTTTTGTTGTTGTCACTGGGTTTTTAGTTCTTTTGTGAACCACCAGGAAAATATAACCTGATGTAGTCAACTCCTCTGTTGTATGTTGCCATTTACTTATAAATTTACGCTATTAGGGAGGAAATAGTGTATGCAGACTCTAGGATTTTAGCCTGATTTAGCAATCCATCTATACATGGGCATGCAATACTGACTTGGTGAGATCAAAGGTTTCTAACATTATCCCATTTCCCCCACTCTTTCATAAGCTGTAGACAGGGGTGGATACAGGGGTGGGCCTCAAACTGGACTGGCAGGAATGCCGTTCCGGTGATGGCAATGGAGCGCCTCGGCTTGCTCCATTGCCGTCCAGAGTGCACGTGTTGTGCACACGCAACTGGCACAATTCCAGTAAACATTACCAGTTTTTTGTTTCCATGCATGCGCAGCCAGAATTGTGGCCACCCGGCCTGCTCCCTGTCCCATGGCCCCTGCAAGAGGTGATCTAGATTAGCAGGGGCGAGGGGCACGGCAAGGTGAGCGGCGGGGGGAGTGAGGGTGAGTGACGCAGCAGAGTGAGCAGCAAGAGGAACGAGGGCAAGCGGCGGGGCCTGGTGGGTTGGCGGGGTCTGGCATGGCTGCAGGGGCTGGTTGCAGGGCCTGGCGGGGCCGCAGGGGCTGGTGTGGCTGCGGGGGCTGGCAGCGAGGTCTGGCGGGGCCATGGAGGCTGATGGTCTGGCCTGGCGGTGTGGCGGGGCCTGGCGCATGCGCAGAAGCCGAATCACATGACTGGCACGGGTGTGCACTTGGCGGGCGCACAGGTGCGTGCTCCTGGCGCATTCTGGTAGGGCTGGAATTGGTGGCCCGCCCCTGGGTGGATACTACTTGACTTTGCACTGGTTCACATTGTGATGTTTTGTGTGTGCGTGAACGCACAAGTGGACCATCCCCTCATGTAATTCTGCTTCCGTGCATCCTCAGTAGCTATAATCAGTGCAAAACACAGCTGAGGAGCTGATCAGCTGTGCTTCGGGCAAAGGAATAAAGGTAAGTATAAACCCAGGGACAGGCAGGTGAGTAAGCCCTTTTTCAAGGGGATAAAACTTCCAAAAGGTAAAAATTTGAGGGGGGGGGAAATCCCCCCCAAAATATGGCGTTGTCCACAGACCAGCACCAACCAAACTGGATCCGTGATACCATCATGATGTCACCAGCAGATTAGTACCAGTTCAGGCAATCCAGTCTGACCTGGGAGGAATCCACCCCTGGCTGTAAGTAAAAAGTGGTATGATCATCTGATTTATTTTATTGTTTTCTTTTTGCTATTATGTTGCATAAACCTTAAGGACAGAAGTACAGATATGGTTTTGCAGTAAAGACACAATATTCAGTTACTAAATAATACATGTATTAACCCGTTCATTGCTCTACTCGACGAATATGTTAAATAAAACAGAGAACACAGGTTTAGTATTGGATTGCAATATTGCTGTATGCATATTTACTAGAATTGAGCTGATATGGCTATCCAGGCATGTGTGTGTGTGTGTGTGTGTGTGTGTGTACATATATATATGTATATTAGGTTATTAAGCTATTAAGTTTTGATAAGTGTGGATGACAAACTAAGATAGTAGTATAGAACAATTAAACCGTTGCCACATTCTGTGCATTTTAGCCCTATAATTAAACAATGAAGATACTAATCTGTAGATGACAAGTAGTATAAGCTTAATTAAAAAATATAATAGGTTAACCTCCAAAGTGAAAAGCCTCAGCAGGATTCCTCAAGAGTAAGGTTTGTATTATTAGATGCAGTTTATTCTCAAAGAAGTCAGCATTGGAGTTTATGTAATTTGATTTATAAAATGATTTGAGTGGTTTATAAAAGTTTAGGCTGATTAACTATTTAAATTTTTAAAACTTTAAATTAAAAAATGTGGCAATAGAACGGGTCCAAAGACGGGCTACAAGAATGGTGGAAGGTCTTAAGCATAAAATGTATCAGGAAAGACTTAATGAACTCAATCTGTATAGTCTGGAGGACAGAAGGAAAAGGGGGGACATGATCGAAACATTTAAATATGTTAAAGGGTTAAATAAGGTTCAGGAGGGAAGTGTTTTTAATAGGAAAGTGAACACAAGAACAAGGGGACACAATCTGAAGTTAGTTGGGGGAAAGATCAAAAGCAACGTGAGAAAATATTATTTTACTGAAAGAGTAGTAGATCCTTGGAACAAACTTCCAGCAGACATGGTAGATAAATCCACAGTAACTGAATTTAAACATGCCTGGGATAAACATATATCCATTGTAAGATAAAATATTATAAGGGCAGACTAGATGGACCATGAGGTCTTTTTCTGCCATCAGTCTTCTATGTTTCTATGTTTCCAGATGAAATGAAGCAAGAGTAAAGTTACCCTTTAATAATAAAAGGTTGGACCAATATATTGCAATTGCTTAGAAAGGAAATATTTTAACAGTTTCCCAAAACTTAAAAAAAGAAGTTTTTTGAAAGGCATGTTTTACAGGCACGTCAACAAAAATGCCTGATTGTCATTTCCCAACAATTCCCTGATAAAGACCAGGAAAATAGTTATTTTCCCAGCAATATCTTTCCCCTTTTCAGATATCTTTGCCCCCATACCAATCAGTGCTTTCTAAATGAAAGAACACTACTTGAATCTGTAAATATTGCCCAGAAATAAGTAATTTCTAGGAATATAAGATAAGAAAATGACTTTTTTTGCACTAGGTGCACTCACTGAATATGTTACTCAAAAGCCTTACATGGTCAAGTTCTACAAAAGATTGAGAGCAAAGCGGATAAGGATAAAACCTGACAACCGAAACATTACACAAAGAAACTGAAGGCTTGATTTTGGCTGTGTAAAAGCAAGTTTTCAAATTAATGCAATCAAGGCCAGAACTGCAAAAATCGTCAAATCATTTCAAAGTGCACATTGTGCAAAGAAATTATTATTATTATTATTATTATTATTATTATTATTATTATTATTATCATCATCATCATCATCATCATCATCAATCATTATTATTATTATTATTATTATTATTATTATTATTATTATTATTATTATTATTTTGCGGTAGTGTCCTAAAATCCATTGATGGAGTTTGTTATTTCCAAGAAGTCTAGTGTCTCTATTGCTGCAAAACCCATTCTTGTTTGTTGTGATTTGGAACATATAAATGTTTATTCAACAAAGGCCCTTTCCACTGACAAGAGATGCACCGGTGTCAGGACTGACTTCTCACACCAAGCCCCCATGCCGCTCACAGAGGTTTTCACAAGCTGAGCCAATTAACTCCTGCCTCAGCTGCTACTCCTGAGGAAAAGCTGTAAAATTCCTTTTTATAGCTTTTGGGCTGTTGGATGGGAGGTCTGATTGATGGGCAGCTCTCATTTCATCCCATTCCCAAGAGTTCTCCCTCCCCACTTGAAGATATTCAGAAGTGATTTTGTGCTTTGCCACCATCCTAACCCCTCCTTCAGATTCAGTTTTTGGGATGGCATTGCTGCTTCCCCACACAGTGGTTGTCTCTTCCCTGCTGTTGCTAAGAAAGAAAGGAAGGAAGGAAGGAAGGAAGGAAGGAAAAAAGGAAGGAAGGAAAAAAGGAAGGAAGGAAAAAAGGAAGGAAGGAAGGAGGAAAGAAAATGAAAGAAAGAAAGAAGGAAGGAAGGAAGGAAGAAGGAAAATGAAAGAAAGAAAGAAAGAAAGAAAGAAAGAAAAAAGGAAGGAAGGAAGGAAGGAGGAAAGAAAATGAAAGAAAGAAAGAAGGAAGGAAGGAAGGAAGGAAGGAAGGAAGGAAGAAGGAAGGAAAATGAAAGAAAGGAAGGAAGGAAGGAAGGAAGGAAAATGAAAGAAAGAAAGAAAGGAAGGAAGGAAGGAAGGAGGAAAGAAAATGAAAGAAAGAAAGAAAGAAGGAAGGAAGGAAGAAGGAAGGAAAATGAAAGAAAGAAAGAAAGAAAGAAAGAAGGAAGGAAGGAAGGAAGGAAGGAAGAAGGAAGGAAAATGAAAGAAAGAAAGAAAGAAAGAAAGAAAGAAAGAAAGAAAGGAGATATTCCAGCAATGGAATGACCAATTGGCCAACTGGAGAAAGTGGTGATCTCAGCAAGGTGTGAATACCGGTGAGTCTAATTATATGGGTACAATTATTTCTCAGGAAATAACATTTGGGGACAAACCAAGTCAATATAGATATGGGGACCTTGTCTGTCTGTTTTTTTTATTTATTTACTCATGCATTCATTCATTCATCAATTTTATACAAGTGGTCCTCAACTTACTATCACAGTTGAGCCCAAAATCTATGCTTCTGAATAAGACAGTTAATTTAATTTTGCCCCATTTTGCAACATTTCTTCTCTACAGTCATTCAATCAATGTAGTTATTAAGTTGGTAACATACTCATTAGATGAATCTGATTTTCCCACTGACTTTGCTTGTCAGAAGGTTGCAAAAGGGGAATCACATGACCCCAGGATGACGCAAACCATCATAAATATGAGTCGGTTGACAAGTGTTGTGGATTTTGATCATGTGACCCTGGGCAAAACAGTCATAACTTGCTTTTTTCAGAGTTGTTATAATCTCTTCTCCCTAAATGAACTTTTGTAAAGCAAGGAGCATCTGTATGCCACTCTTCTCACAGTGCGAGGCAACACTGATTGATTAGGCCAGTGATGGCTAACCTTTTTCTTGTCACATGCCAAAAGCGTCCATGTCAGTACTCTCCCCCCAGTATGCCATACCCTCATGCAGTAATGGGCAGCCAAAATTGTAACTGCCACACTATGGGTGTGGCTTATTTTGTGGGTGTGGCTTGATGGTCAGATGACTGTATAGGAGTGGCTTCCCAGCCATGTGACCAGGTGGGAGTGGCTTGAATAATCATCATAGTTCAAGTGAACTGTTATTGCCGCACAATGCCTTTTCATCTTAGCTGTGGGCAGAGTGAGTGCTTCACGAGGGGAAAAAGACCGCAGCCCAGACTGCTTCGGCACGTTGCGGCTCTCCTGGCTTTGGGAGGTGGCCAAGTGAGGCTGGAGGGGACCCGGGCAGAAGATAGGGAAGCTTGTCTGAGGCCAGGAAGGAGGAAAGAGGAAAAAAGCAAGGAATGCACATCAGCAGCAGCAGGGAATAAAAGGAGAGCCGAGCTGAGACCAGTAATCCAGGAAGTTACTGCCGCTGGTCAGCTGGAGCTGTGAATGCAGCTTCATTTCCGCCAGTGGAACTGTGTTCCAGCCCATCCTGCCTGCTGCCCACCCCTGCCCTCATGCATGTGAGTGCACTCTCCTGTGCTCCCCCTGCCACCCTTGCATATGCGTGTGCAACTCCCACACACTCCACTTTATATGTACCCCGTGCACGCATGACCCCCCCCCCCATTTTGGGCCCAGCAGGCATTCCTGCAGCCTCCTGGGATCAAAAATTGCCTATAGAGGGGCAGTCCACACACCCCGTGCTCAGCCATCCCCTGCACAAGCACACATGACCCTCCCACCCTCATGCACATACATGTGCATGTGGCTCCTGCATGCACCCCACCCTCCACACACCCTCCACACCTCCACACATGCATGGCAGATATCCAAAAATCAGCAGGCCGGCAGGAAGCTCACGCACATGTGCGGTGGAGGTGAGCTGGCCAACGGTTTGCCATCACAGGGCTAGACCGTTGATGGTGAATATTTTTTCGCTCAGGTGCCAAGAAGGCATGTGTGCTTACAATAACACACATGGTTGTCCCCACAGTCATAATGCAATGCGCACCCTTCCCTCACACATGCATGCAAAAGCCCCACACTCTGCCCCCCCACTAAGCCTAGGGAGGATGGAAAACTTTCTGAACAGCCATTGGGCTGTTTTTCGCCCTCCCAAGGCTTCAGGGAAGCTTCCCAGAAACCTCAGAAGGGCGAAACAGCCTTCCTCAAGGCTGAAAACCAGCAGGCCATTGCACGCAGGCAATCTGGAGCTGACATAGGTAAGACCTTGTGTGCCCTCCGATATGGCGAACCTATGGTGTGTCATAGGTTCACCCTCACGAAGCTAGATCTTCATCATATCCGACTGTATGACTGTAGATCTGTAGGTCAGCGGTTCAAATCTTATCACCGGCTCAAGGTTGACTCAGCCTTCCATCCTTCCAAGGTAGGTAAAATGAGGACCCAGATTGTGGGGGCAATATGCTAGCTCTGTTAAAAAAGTACTATTGCTAACATGTTGTAAGCCGCCCTGAGTCTAAGGAGAAGGGCGGCATAACAAATAAATGAATGAATGAATGAACGAACAAACAAACAAACAAACAAACAAACAAACAAACAAATATCTTGACAATAACCATAATTCTCCATAAATAATTAAAAATCCACAAAGCTCACCCTTTTTAAGAGCATATATTGGAATGCTCTAGCTCAAAGATAAGTATGTCCTTTTTTTATCCATAGTATCCATAGGAAAACATTGGGCAATCTATGAAAATAGATATAAGCCACCTCACGTGTCTCCTACTTGACCTTTCTTCATCAGTTTGAATAGCAAATACAGTGGTACCTCAAGATACGAACCCCTCGTCTTACGAACAACTCGTGATACGAACCCGGGGTTCAGAAAAATTTTGCCTCTTCTTACGAACTTTTTTCGAGTTACGAACCAGCGTTCGGAGACTGCTGGGAAGCCGTGCGGCTGTTTTAAAAGGTGACAGCCGGGCGGCGGGGCTTCCCAGAAGCCTCCCGAACGCCGGTTCGTAACTCGAACAAAGTTCGTAAGAAGAGGCAAAATTTTTCTGAACCCCGGGTTCGGTTCGGGAGGTTTCTTGGAAGCCCCCCAGCCTGGCTGTCACCTTTTAAAACAGCCGCGCCGCTTCCCAGCTGTCTCCTGAAGCCGAACGCGGAAGTTCGGCTTTGGCGTTCAGCTTTTGGAGACAGCTGGGAAGCGGCGCGGCTGTTTTAAAAGGTCGCAGTCGGCCTGGGGGGCTTCCCAGCACCCCACAAACCCGGGTTTAAAACAGCCGCGCTGCTTCCCAGCTGTCTCCTGAAGCTGAACGCCAAAGCCGAACTTCCGCGTTTGGCGTTCGGAGACAGCTGGGAAGCTGCGCGGCTGTTTTAAAAGGTCGCAGTCGGCCTGGGGGGCTTCCCAGCACCCTCCTGAACCCTGAACCCAGGTTCGGGGGGTGCTGGGAAGCCTCCCAGGCCAGCTGTCACCTTTTAAAACAGCCGTGCGGCTTCCCAGCAGTCGCCGAAAGCCGTTTTTTTGCGGGGGTTTTTTGGTTGCACGGATTAATTGACTTTACATTGTTTCCTATGGGAAACAATGTTTCGTCTTACGAACCTTTCGTCATACGAACCTCCTCCTTGCACCAATTAAGTTCGTATCATGAGGTATTACTGTATCTTCTATTCCGAACGCTACTAGAGTAAATGTCATTCCACTTTCCATGATAGGAGGAAGTCAACAAAGAATTATCCCACTAATTGTGATATTGAAGAATGCAGATCACAAGTCTCAGTTGCAGGAAGCTAATATAAATTTGATGAGAAATCTAGGGAAAACTGGGGGAGGTGGGGGTAAAATACCAGGTGACCCTCTTGTCTACCTTCAACTCACGGAGAAATGAAGCTTTCCATCCCCCCCCCCTCGTATGTTTCTGTTAAAGCATTTGTACACTCAAAATCAATAATATTCTCAGACAGCATTGTTTGTTCTTAAATCCTCATTTGCAAAACACTTTCCTAATTAATTTTTTTTAAAAAAAACCCTTGCAGCTGAGAAGACAGAAGGAGAAGCTGGCAAAGCATAAAATAAAGCACAGAAGGTAAAATGCAAGGTTGCTATTGACAGTTGAATTTAGATGCTGCCTTCTCAATACTGCTAAGAATGAAAATAGCTTTACTTTAGGAAATGCCTGCTTTGCCCACACCTTGAGGAAAGGAAGGTCAAGTCCAGGGGTGGGTTCTGGATCCTTTTGCTGCTGGTTTACTCAGGGTCGTGCTGTGTAAGTGCACATGCCTTGTGCGTATGCACCGCAGCATTTAAAAACAGCTTCTGTGCATGCGCAGTAGCAAAAATGAGCTTAGACTCATGCGCAGAAGCAAAATCCAAGATGGCGCCCATGGAGACATTGATAGAACTGGCTCTGTGATGTCATTGCTGAACTACTAACAGTTCTAAAGAAACAGTAGGGACCCACCTCTGTTCTCAGTCTGAGACAAAGGAATGCACAGACATTACCTTGTTTGGATAATGAAACATATGGAATATGTTTGGATAATGAAACATAAGGAAGAAAACAGACAAACTCAGATGTCCATGGAGATTCTCAGTCATCCAGGTCATGGTGGTCCCAAAGGTGCTTTTTCCAAAAAGCAACTGGATTTTATGGTTTTTCTTTGGAGATGTTTCACTTCTTAGACAAGAAGCTTCTTCCACTCTGGGTCAATGCTGTAACAATGCTGAAGAAGCTTCATCAGATGAGAAGTGAAACATCTTCAAAGAAAAACCAGAAATTCCAGTTGCCACTTGAAAAGGCACTTTTAGAACAACAGGGACACCTCATTTCAACCCTGAGCTACATAATCGTTCTTTATTGGTACATTTGGTTATGGTGAATGAAAGAAATAACTTTGGAGATTAAGAAAGAGGCCAAAAGGAAATAGCCTTGATTGATATCCTTCAGATGGTCTGATAGACTGATGGGCTGCATTTAATACTAAAGTCCTAAGGTCTCCATCCCAAATATGATAGCATGACAAGTCAAACATTCCAAACTGGAACCTTTTCCAACTTACACAAATACTCTCTCTGAACTGAACGGTTGACCTAAGATGGTGATGTGACCTGTCATTTCTTTCATTTGCATTTTGCCCTGTTTTTGGAGTTGCCAACCTTCTTTGGAAGATTGATAGTCTCTTTCATAAACAACAACCCCCTCCCACCCCCACCCCCACTACATATTATGATACTTCTGCAGCCCCTTGCAGCATTCAGAGGTCAATAAGAGCCCATGGTTTCACCAGGAGAGCCCACATTCTATGGATCAGTAGGATAGATAGTAGCAATTCATCCTCACTACCCACTTTAGAATCATTAAGGAATTCAGAATGCAAACATTGGCACAGCGGCCCGCTCTACTTACTGTATTAATAAACATTGAAGACATGCTGCTTTTCCATCCAATGCTACCACAGAAATGCTGCTGTGACCACAAACAACAATACTGGCAGGAACAGTCAATGCAAAAAACCCTGTCTACTTCATAGTTTTGGAGTTCCTAGAGTGACACACATCACATAAATGTACAAAATAAAGGGTATAAAATTAAATAGTTGGCCTCAAGATCCTTGTTGTTGTTTTTTTAAAAAAAATAATATTGCCAGAGATCAATTAAAAAAACCATTGTAAGCAATTCAGAACAATATTTTTACATTTTAAAAAATATTTAACATTATTTAATGTTCATTCATTAAGAGTACATTAGTGGTGGGATTATTATTATTATTTTCTATCAGTTCTGTGGGCGTGGCATGATGTACGTGGCATGGCTTGGTGGGTGTGGCTTGATGAGCATGGCAGAGGAAGGATACTGTAAAATCTCCATTTCCTACCAATCAGCTGGGACTCAGAAGGCAGAGACTAGATGGGGGTGGGGCAAGTCGGAAGTGGTTTTTATCGATTCTCTGAACTACTCAAAACTTCTGCTACTGGTTCTTCAGAACTGATCAGAACCTGCTAAAACCCACCTCTGGAGTGAGTGCTGTGGGGCCTCTGCCTGCCATACCATTTGATGCTAAATTCAACCACAATTTATATAGATCTAAATCAAGAGAAAGAAGTTGAATCCAGGGCTGGATTCACATCCCCTGTTAAGGAGCACACAAGAGAAAAGCTCCTTGCTCCTTAAGAGAAAAGCATTGATTAGATAGAGTAAGGTTGTAGGAAACCACCAACTTTTCTTGTTGCCTATCATTTTTTCTAAAGAGGAATGGCACGAAGAGGCAGCTGGGCAAGAGTGCTAATAAATGTTCCAGCTGGAAATGGTATTTGAGCATGGAACAGTGCTCCAAGGAGAATCACACTTACTGTGCTCCACAATAGGACCTTCAGTTGCAGTTTTTCTTCTAATAATGGGAGGCATTTTAGGTATAGCCTTAAAATGAAAATGTGCAGGTTGTGTAGAGGCTGTCCTGATGGACTTCATTAACTTAGTGGCTCAAGTTTCCCCTCTTTCACTTTAAATGGAAATTCTTAAAAGGTTTTCCCTGATGCTGTTCCCTTGAAAGCTCAGGATATACTAGTCATGCTTTGATGTAAAAAGTATTAGCACAAGGAAATTCCACTCCCTATAGGAACAGATGACAAAACGTATCAATATTGTATGTAACTGGCATACTCTTGAAAAACACTTGATGACTCAACATTGATGATGCCCTAGTGAGTTTGCTTTGGATATGTGGCATGCTTATTTTCATTGCATGTAGGCTTTCAAAATGCAAATCCACCTGATTAAGACGGCGGCATTTGGGGGGAAACAGGAGTTGCCTATTTTTATTGTTACATTTTTCACATATTGTGTTTTATGAGACACTTTGAATTTTTTGGCAAGCTGTTTCATTTTGAAAGATGTTATTACCAAAGAACAAAACACTGTTTTGATTTAAAAGGCAGCATTGTTCAATTTATAGGGTTTGATGCTTATGAAATTAAGGTTATGAAAACAACTAATGTATGAATCTTCTTATAAAAACACTTGGTTAAAAGGCAAACGTTTATTTGGGGTGGGGAGATCATTTTGCAAAACTAGATGTCAATCAGCTTTTCAAGCAACCAGCTCTTATAAAAAGGTTATGAGAAATTACCACATTCTCAGCCCACATTAAATGACTCATTTGGATCATCTCCTTCCCAATTCTTAGAATGACTATAATTTTATTGCTCTTTTGTGAGTTCAATACAGCATTATATACAACAAGCTTTTTGAGAAAAAAAGATTCAGTTGAGTGAGAAAATAAGGTAGTCTTCGCAGCCTGGAATCACAGCTCCCAGAATTTGCATTTATCTGATTTGGGATTTAACTCTACCATGAACTTCTGGGTCAAGGATGGGCAACTATGGCCCTTTGATGGGGACTTCAATTCCCAGAATTCCTGACTCGGGAATTCTGGGAGTTGAAGTCCACAGGTCTTCCTCACAGGTTGCCCACCTCATCAGATTCTCAGCTGGGCTGGAGTTCCGGTGAGGAATGGCATGTATTCACATTTTCACCTGTAAGCAAAGATGGGCCATGCCCGAAACCCTGCGAACGTCATTCCGGTGGCGGAAATGGAACTAGTAGCATTGCTCCATTGCCACCAGGCGTGTGCGCGCTGTGCACATCCAATTGGTGCAATTCCAGTAAAAAATACCATTTTTTGCATGTGGCCTGCTTTCTGCTTCTCGTGTCGTAGGCATCTCTCGGTGTGGTGACGGCGCCCCAAGTCAGTCATGGCCTTTGAGAGCAGCAGCTATGTGCTCCCAAAGGCCACGACTCGCTCAGGGCACCATCGCCGCACCGAGAGATGCCTGCAGCACGGGAGAAAACAGAACAGGCCATGCAGCTAGAGCTCGGGCCCTGCACCATGGCCTATCTTCTCGCCAGGAGAGCACTCAAGGTAAAGGCCAGTAGCCAGGTGGTGTCATGGTGGAGTGGGCAGCCGCTTGATTCAGAGCCACAAGTGGTGAGGAGAAGCCGACGGGAGCGTGAATGGGAGCAGGGAAGCGGATGGAGCTGCCACTCGTGACAGAGCCGCCACAAGCAGCGAGGTGAAGCGGGCGAGCAGACTGAAGCAGGCGAAAGGATGGGAGTGGGTGAGCAGACAGGCCGCTTGAGGCAGAGCTGCAGTGAGCAATGCAGTGAGGTGAGTGACGGCTGTCATCTTACTTGCCAGTTTCTGGGCCTTTTTGCTTCTGCGTATGCGTGGAAGGCAAAAAACCCCCCAGGAAATCTCGCATGTGCACGTCCTTGCACAAGATTCGGCTTCTAGTAGCCCACCACTGCCTGTAAGCCATGGAAATTTTTTTGCATGAACTATTAATGATATTGATTTGAAGTAGTGCTGTTTAAATCAATCGCTACCTGCATTTTTTCCCCTAACTGAAGGACAAGCATATTGTGCTACAGATGAAAAAGACAGATGTGATGCTTTAAGATAGTTTTATGCAAAAGAGTAAATCCCTAGCAATTTGTAACAGAAAAGGCCCCTGAAGCTTCTTCATCATCCAGAACACAGGCCATCAGTCATGAAACTGACATACCACCAGGATGAAATTATCAGGGCACCCAAATTTTGACATGATGTGCCACAGACCTTCACGACTGACAGTATCAAAAGCATTAATGAGATCCACAAAGGTGATGTACAATTCATGATTTTGCTCTTGACACTTCCCTTGGAGCTGTTGGGTTGTGAAGATCATGTCCACAGTGCCATGTTCCATGCGGAAACCACACACTGTGCTTCGGATAATAAACCCTGTTCCAGGTGGTCAGTCAGGCAGTTTAGCAACACTCGTGGAAGGATCTTGCCTGCAGTGCAAAGCAGTGATATTCCTCTATGTTTATCACAGACTTGTCAATTCCCTTTCCTCTTGTAGAGGTGCAGTTCCTGAGGAATGGATCCTTGATTCCAGAAAGATTGGAACAGCTGAGTGAGTTTGTCAACAAGGCTCTACGCACAGTCACTCAGGCCCTCATCACCTCCCATCTTGATTATTGCAATGTGCTCTACATGGGGCTACCCTTGAAGAGTGCTCGGAGACTGCAAATAGCCCAGAATGCAGCCACATGAGCTGTCATGGGTGTTCCTCGTTACACCCATAAATACCTATGCTCTATGAGTTGCACTGGTTCCCTATTAGTCTCCGGGCACAATTCAAAGTGATGGTTATTACCTATAAAGCCCTACATGGCTCAGGGCTAGAAAATTTAGGGGACCGCCTCTTGCCGCATACCTCACAGAGACCTATAAGAGCACACAGGCCTCCTCCAGGTCCCGTCAACTAAGCAATACAGGTTGGAGGGCCTTCTCTGTTGCTGCCCAGGCTCTATGGAATCAACTCCCCCGATGTCCGTACTGCTCCCACCCTACTGGCCTTACGTAAGGCCTTGAAGACCTGGCTTTGCCAGCAAGCCTGGGGGCCATAAACTAACAACCAACATGGCCAAATCATATGAATGGTATGTATGCATGTTGTTGTGATTGTTCTATCATGGGTTTTTTTTAATGAGGGTTTTGTTGTTTTAGATTTTATATTTAACTTCTTTTTCATTGTATAGTATTTATATTGTTTATTGTAAGCTGCCCTGAGTCCTTCAGGATTGGGGGGCATATAAGTTGAATTAAATAAATAAATAAGTACTGCACCACCATCCTTATAGACCTCCACTGATATCACATCAAATCCTGGGGCCTTGCCACTGGACAGTTGGCTGGTGGCCTGTAGGGTTTCAGTCTTTGATGGTGGGGAGTACAGGCTATGGTTGATATCCACCTGGGGCATTCTGTCAATTACTCATTGTTGATAGAAGATGGGCTGTCCAATACAGATTGGAAATGTGCAGCCTATCACTGTAGAATCAGAGTCTTCTCGGTGATGGGAACTGCTCCATCTGAGTCCAGTAGAGGAAAGCTCCCTGAGAGCTGAGTTCCATACAAGGATCTGAGGGCTTCGTAAAATAATTTAACATCATTTCTGTCCACAGATCTTTGAATTTCATCTGCTTTGGTACTCA
Organism: Erythrolamprus reginae; assembly: GCF_031021105.1. Classification (NCBI taxonomy): domain Eukaryota; kingdom Metazoa; phylum Chordata; class Lepidosauria; order Squamata; family Dipsadidae; genus Erythrolamprus; species Erythrolamprus reginae. Next base: position 266,046,204 of record NC_091950.1, on the reverse strand, counting down.
ACCAGCAGTGCTGCATCTTGCAAAGCTTGGTCTGTATGGTCCTATGAGTGTGGTTGAAAGCATTTTTCTTAACTGTTGATGACAGGTTGTTCTGACCAGCATGGTGAAGGTGGTGCTTTTCAGCAAGTAGGGCCTTGATCTCTTCAGCATTTTTGTCAAACCAGTCCTGCTGTTTCCTGTGTGAGGTACCTAGAACCTTTAGTGCATAAGAGTGCACAATATCCCAAAAGTGTTCCTAGTCCTTCTTAGCATCTCCCGCTAATTGCAACTCTGAGAGTTGGTTGTCAAGATCTTCTGCTAGTGAAACTGATATGTTGGGGTACCTCAGTGTACTGACATTGATGTGTTTCATCGTAGCTTTGTTTCCCTGTTGACATCTCTTTGGTTTGATGTGAAAGGTTAATTTGGAGATGATGAGTCTATGATCAGTCTAACAGTCAACACTCGGCATAGGCTTCCCTAGCATCTTCTGGTAGGACTGGAAAAGTCTAAAGTTCTCAGAAGCTGATCAGAAGACCCCATCAAACATTATATGACCAGAATTGCATTCACATGTCATTATAGAGAGTAGGGTTCCCTGTGTAGAGACCTAGCAAGCTGCAAACAAACTGGGAGATAAACTGTAGGGCAGTGAGAACAAAAACATGAACCTACAAAAGTAAGAAAACATATTTGGGAAATGTTTGCTGCAGTCAACTTATTTCTCGCTAATAATAGTTCTGCAATACAATTCAATTTTCTGCCACCTGTCACCTGGAAAGTCTCTACATTTGCGACCACATGACCTTGGAAAAAAAGATGCAGGCAGGTGCTACTGCACTGTCTGAATGCCATTCCTGAATTGAAACCAAAAGAGTGGCACAGCTTCCAACCCCCCTGCGGGCTTTGATAATGTTAATTCTTAAAACATTAGTCTCATTCTTCAGGATGCAAAGTTTTAATATGGTTTCCATTTAGCTTGTTTGGAGCAGTGTGCAGTGTGCAAAATTATGTACAAAAATAAGCCATGTTAAATTTGATGGGATTGATTTCCAGATAAATGAATATAGATTGCAGTCTTAATCTCAGTGGGACTTAGTTTTGAGTAAACATGCTTAGACTCAAATCTTTCATGTTAATGCAAAGCACAATTGTGAATGTGAACTATTTCAACATTATCATTCTAACATGGAAATGCTTCATCCTAATCCTCTGTAGAAATGCACATGTTAATCTGAGCAAAATATGCTCCTCTGACTTGAATTTAGAGCCACGTTTTCTTCAGCCACAGTCTCTGGCAATCGGTTAGTTTAGCTGGGCAACCAGGTCATCTGGAAGCTATTAGATTGTGGTAAGTACCACTGGCAGTACATCAACCCTGAAACCTTCTCAACTGCTTTTAGATGCTGTTTTTTAAAAAATGCATGTTAAAAGGGCTAGGTGTTTTTGAAATGGTGGCCAGCTGGCTTACTTTCTTACTTACATATGCATGTTGTGTTGGGGAGGGAAAGGATGTGATCATCTCACTTGAAATCCTGGAAGGAAAGAACAGCTATCAGTATTTATCCATCTCCCCTTTCAGGAGGAAAGAGAGGAAAAACACTGTGTTCAAAGCAGAAAAAAATGGATTCTCTACTAAAGTAATGCTGCTTTGGCTCTCTGAGTAGGTACAGTCTTATGGTGCCTCTTTTCCTAGATAACCTTACTGTGCTTACCTGGGCAACTGAAAGCTTCCAGAGACAATGCAGTAAATAATATATAGGCTCAAAGCATGACTTCAGCTGCCCCTCTTACTGGTTCACATTTTGTTGAATGAATGATTTATAGTATCTCTGTGAAGGCAGTCCCTTCTGGAGGTGATGTCATTCTCCTCATTTATTGCAGATGTGGTACTCCAGGGAGGAGTGAAAGGAAAGTCAGGGATGCTTTTTGCATCTGCGGCACTGAACTCTGCTTCACTGATCTCTTCATTGCCATTGTGTTTGGCACCTGGATTGTTCACAGACGTTAGCCTGTGTAGACTTAAGGAAAAGGCAAATACTCTAAGTCAGGAACAGGCAGTGATGCGTAGCTGTCTGAGGAGTTTGCTGTGGCAGTTAAAAAAATGTTTATTTTTAGGGCTGTTGGTTCATGATGGCTTTTTTGAGTGCTTTTTCTCACTAAAGAGGACTTTGCAAAAGGCAATAATGTGGTGAGACACATTTTTTGTAAAAAGAAGATTGATTGTTGCCATATTAGCATCTGTAATACCGAGCCACAAAGTGGTTTTATTACCTTAAGGCAAGATTCAAAGTCACTGTATATGTGAAAAATTGCTCTCCCACCTACCTTTGCATCAGGGGTGGATTCTGGTTTACATCGCTGCCACTTCGCTTTCTCACACATGTGCAGTGCTAAAGACCCAGCATCTATGCATGTATAGAAGCAAAAAACCAGCTTCTGCACATGCACAGAAGCAACAAAACAAGATGGTGGCACCGTAGGAAACAAGAGAGCTAGTTTGGGGGCATGTCCAGTTGGCCATCGCTGCTGGTTCAGCGACTGGGGGGAAGTTCCTGCTACCGATTCTATAGAACCGGTCCAAACTGGCAGGAATCCACTTCAGCTTTGCATCCTCTGAGGCTCCCTATACACAAAGAGGATCCTGCCATACTGCAGGATTTCTCATTGTCAGGGGAAACAATGCACAGGATGGAAGGCTTTTGTCAAAATTCTAGGAAGACACTAATAGACTACAATATAATTATCTATGTTTGGGTTTGTTTGTTTATTAAATTTGTATGCCACCGCCCACTCCCGAAGGACTCTGTTGTGCGTTCTTAAGTCATTTCTTGCAGACACAACAGTTGAATAGATTTTGCTCTGTTTCTATTAGGCTGTGGTTAGCCAGATTTAGCAAGCACTCTTGAGAATTGCTTGGTGAAAGTTGTAATGAGTATAGTAATCTTTTGCAGAATCCATCAGGAATATCAGTACAGAACGGGCCAAGAAAAGTAAGAGACAGATACTTGATTGACATCTTGTATTACAGTATCTTACAATGTGCAGAGCAATTCTTCGGGGTTGGGCGGCATAGAAATTGAATGAATGAATGAATGAATGAATGAATGAATGAATGAATGAATGAATGAATGAATGGGTTTTTTTTAATTGAATCAAGATGCAAACCAATTATTGTGAACAGTTTTTATTTTAAATAATTTTAATCAATAATTGGGTGTTGATTGGGTAATATGAAATAAATTTCGGGGGGGGGGATACTGTAGTTTCCCCCCAGCAAATATGCCCCATCAGCATATAGCAGTCTTGGCCAGTGACATCTTATCAACATTCCTGGTGTTGGGACTACAAGTCCCAAAAAATGCAGCCTGAAGACATATTGTCAGGGAATTCAGGGAGTTGAAATTCTAGCACATGGATCAGAACAAAGAAAATGAAACTACATCAAGCCACATTAGACATTCCTATTACATGCTCTTTTTAAAAAAAAAAATCAAAGTTACATATTTTATTTTGTCTATATAGTTGACTACAATTCACTTGGGGATAAATATAGCCTGCAAAGCATATTTAAATCAGTTTCACATAAGGGAATTCAGATAATACTTAACAAATAATTCTTACCTGAAAAATTATGATTTCAGAGCCCAAAGTTAAGACTCCTATTTCTTCATCAAGAGTACATTTTGATGGAAGGAAGCAAAACCCTTTTAATGCCTAGGGGGCTAGGGTTTATTGTCAAAGGGAGGAGGTTCATATTTGTAATATTTCAATTAATTTTGATCCTGATGCCCACTGCAATATTCAAGAATAAATGGCTTATGACATGCCGAGTGGAACTGAACTTTACCAAATTTTTATTTGTGGAGTTCTATCCAGCATCAGAATTGTCAACGTGCAATGAGCAAATAATTTAGCTTTAATCAATTGGTACCAATCCATACATGCACAAACAAGGATGAACAAAGCCTTCTATTCTCTCTGATTGAAGAATTTCAGGGCTATTGAACTGATCTGGCCAAACCTGATTTGGATCCAGTAAGGTTGTTAATTTATTTCCACCCCATTCTTTTAACTGCTTTCAAACAGAAACTTTTCTGATACTAATGATAGAAAATTGCATTCAACACAAGGGAATATTGTGAAGTCAAATGAGCAAATGCAGTAAAACAATTACCCATTTTAGGATAAAGAAAATGGAGGTACAATAAAAATATTGTAACTTTATAAAAATTGTTTGGATAGGATTGCAATATCTGAGCTGCCAAAATACAGGCAACTACTAAATAGAAACAAAGGTAAGAAAACTTGTTTTGCTCTTACGGAATGGTTACCAAAATTATGATAATCCTAACTTGGGGTCACTTGGGCTTTCCAGAAAAATGTAAGAAAGGCAGTTGGAAGCTTTTACCTGATCACATTTTTTTTGTTCTCAGACTTAAATGTAGTGGTAAACTAGGGTGACATATAGCAGTGTTTCAATACTTGAAAGGCTGTCACAGAAGAAAGAGGGGTCAATGTATTTTCTATAGTACCTGAGAGCAGACTAAGAAGTAACAGGAAAACATATCAAAGAGGGATCCAACCTAGAACTAAGGAGGAATTTCCTGATAGTGAGAACAATTAAGCAGTGGAATGCCTTTAGAAGTTTTTGGGTGCCATTACCAGATGTTTTTAAGAGATCGACAGCCATTTGTCCAGAATTGTGTAGGTTCTTCTGCTTGAGCAAGTTGTTGCAATTTGCAACTCCATTATTCTGATTCTGTGTATTGAAACTCAGTTTTTCTCCAACTTGATCTTATAACAACTTCAGTAAAACAGCAGTACATCATAATTTAACTGTTAAATTAATTGGCTTATGGGGGGGGGGAAATCTAGTAACATGCATTATTTCATTAATTTCAACATGGAATGGAGCAGCCTTGCTGAGTTTTAGGTGTCTTCTGTTCATTATTCCAGATCACACCTTCCTGGCTGCACCAGTGAATATCTGCAAAGAACACAACTCAGAGCACCCTTGTTCAAGCCTCCTATTTTCTCATCATTTCTATGGATACTTTATATGCTGAAAAAGAACAACAATGCAGCATTAGTTATAGTTTACAATGGCTATACTGCATCACCATGTCATGATCATGTCTTTACCAATTAGGACTAGAATGCTGCAGGTTTTGTGTGAAAATTCACACTGGGAATGTTTACTGGTTACATTAAAGGACAGATACAAAAACCCAAGCTAGCATTTCTCGCTTTCAACAATAAATCCTATCCAAAATTTACGCTGGAGAGATCAACGTGAGATTTTGGTGCATTGATAAATGTTGTACTCCTGATAGGAAAGTAAATTAGAAAGTAAATTAGAAAGTGATTATAACCGAGGAGGGAAAATTCCAATATCTGGAAGATATCAAGGCACTGATTAATCTTCACAATTATGCTTTTGTTAAAAGCATCTTCCATCTCCCCCCGCTCCCCCGCCATTTTTCAATAGATCTTGAAACAGAATTTCAAGAGATATGTATTTATTGAAATCGCTCCTCCCTTTGAATATCCACTATAAAACAACAGAAGTACTACAGATACTACAATCCCCCCCGCGCTTTTAGCTATATTTGTATTTTGAAGATCTTGTCAAAGATTTGAGTGGCTGACTATAAGCAAACAAATATATATTTCACTTCTGAGCCTCTTTTATAAGCAATAGCCACATCCCTCATATCAGTACATATTGATGAAAATTTCTGATCTCTTCATTGCCAGATACACCAATATTAATAATTATTGATCTTTTATTTTATTTTCCTGTTTCCCACTCTTAACAGATAGGCAACATTGTTCCAGTATCTGACAAAGAAATCTTCCCTCCAAGGACTTATTCTTGTGAAATTTAAACACATATTGCAACTTTCCAGAACTGCTTAGGAAGGAAGTGGTGCTGGTGGGAAGTGATATTTTAGGACAGAGAAGCTGTCCTCATGACTAGAATAAAGTGTCACTTTTGCCCATGGATTGCTGGATAAACCATGTTTGGCTGACTTTGTACACACTAAACCAAAAACTATTTATGAACAACACAGGCTCAATTCATACATCATGCTAGCTTAAAACTAAATACGGAATGCTGTAACTTAGCACAGTGATTTAACCTAGCCTCTGCTTTGGGTGTTAAGTCTTTCTGGATCCATTTTATACTCCCAATATCTATTAGATGCTCAAGTGCTTGGTGGAGCCTTTTTTTCTATATAATACATAATGTGAAATGCAAAAAATATGGAGGATGGTACCTAAGTTATCTCCTAAACTTCTCCATTCTGCTATGCAAATTATTTTTAAAAAATAACATCAGACATTGAGCATGCTGAGAAGTTTTTAAAAATAGCATTTCTTTAGCAAGGTCAATTTAAAATATTGGCATTAATCATACAATTTTTGAACATTTGAGGTTTGGTAATTTAGTGGATGGTTAATATCAGTTTTTAGATTTAAGACTGACTGTTCTATAATATAACTACTAAGACTTATAATGGCAAATAATCTTTACTTCATCTTAGGACAGCAAATTAAGACAAGAAAACAGGAAGTACTGTCCTCCATCTCCTTAACATAACTCCCATTTTGTCCTCTGAAGAATTTGGCTCACTTTGCCCATTAATGTGAATGGCCTCAGCATTGTTTACATTTAAATAGATTTCAATAGTTACACTAGTTATGGAAACTTCATATGCAAGCAAGCAGGTGGCCTATATGGAATTTTATCAACCTGGTAATACATGTGGGATTATATAATGTTAAAATTAAATTAAGAGTTTTGGGTAGCTAATGTATTTACAGTGTAAATTGGCTATATTAATTGTGTAATTCAAAATTTCTACAATATAACACAATAATTTATATAAAACCATATTTAATATACAACAAACTTCCACCACATAAACACATTTTATAAACATATTATAATTCCAATTACAGATTTTCATAAAAACATTTTCATATCAAGAATCTTAATACAGAATGATTTATTTCTATGTCAAAATACATTTACAGTGTAAATTGTCTGTAGAAAAAAGACACAGAGAAATGGAGTTTGCTGGTATTTAATTCAAGAGTAGAAACTTCTCTTATTTATTTCATGTTTAGTTTTAAAACATCACCTGAAATGATGAACCCAAGATATTTTGCTCTTATCCAAAGCAGAAAAGCAGGAAAAACAAATAACATTTGCCTTGTTTTCAGGGCGTCACAAATGGGCACAGAATCGCACTTTACCAAGGCCAACCTGGCAAGGCCATGAGTCAAGCTAGGAAAGACACTCCAGTTTGAGTGACTGTGAAATCTGAGCCCTTATTTTGTTATATACATAAAATACAAAACCCAGTGAGGGAAAAAAATCCACATAAAAACACATATAAAAATTGATCATACAGTTTTATTAGGTCAATGTGTTTTTTAAGTTGGTATTTTTTCCCAATGGAGGAAAAAAAAAGAGAGAAGAGACATTGGAGTGGACTGTTTTCAACCCTGAGCGTTTTAACACTGCATATCAAGTACTGTAGTAAAGAAGCTGGTTAAGAATGTAGCACACTAGCACAAGTGAATGATATTAATCCTCTAGGTGATCAGGTCTTTACAAAAAAAACATAGCTTTCAATAAATAATGCTTAACTGTACAACTTTGATACAGCAATGTCATACACTGTTTTGACACATACTAAACTCTGCATGCTATATAGTCTACTAGAAGACAAAACTCTGCCATGCATTTTCTTCTTTTCCTAGTGCTAGAAAACACTTTTGTCCTCCAGTGCATTGCCTCAAGCAAACCTTACTCTTCTTTTCCACTCTTCTCACAGAAATAGGCCTGTACACTGGCATGCAAAAACCTCCAAGAAGGTTTCCCCCCCACTACCATCATCATTCAGACTTCTAAACAAGAATATTTTTAGCTTTCCTCTCCTCCCCTTATCTAGAGTGGCTGTGAAAAAAACTATTTTTCAAGTGGCCTTTGAAAAATCTTTTGTCTCATTTTGAAGTTACATGTGTCAAGCTGAAAAAAAAACTGCACGAAGACATTTAGTTTACTCCACCTGTGGCCTTCACACATCTCATAAATGTTGTAACCACCAAAGTTCCCACACTGTTGCAAAAGGCCTCCAAACTAAAACAGCCCAACAGAAAAAAAACAACTAAAGACATTTTTTAAAAGCATCATGGCAGTAGGAAGTAGGCTCCATGCTTCCAATATACTACAAGATTAAAAACCAGAAGTTGCAAAAGAATGAGAAATGATGCTAATGTTTCTGATAACTGGGTTTGAAAATAAGCAGTAAGATGGAAAGAAAATTAAATAATGAAACTGAGAGTTCCTGGATTAGAATTTATTACACCATCACATTAAAAATAAAAGTATTTCCAATCTTGTTGGTAAAGCAGTGGATTCACTCCTACTGATATATTATTTAGATATTTCACTGAGATGATTAGGACATACTAGCAGATAAATATTATAAAATTAGTACATCCTAATTTCTTAAAAGCATAATTTCCCAGAGAGCCTAATTTGAGTATGGCTCTTTAATTCACAGCAGAGAAATTTGGATATGAAAAAGGTGAATGATGACTTAATAAAGACAGGGAACTCCATTTTCAAACTTTCATGTTATCAATGTGTCCATGAGAACCACCAACCCCATAATGAACTAGGAGTAGCTTTTATTCATAGAAGTCAGTCCTGTGAAAATGTTGCCCATCGTCATTTCTTAGATGTTGCAGATAATTCTAGCTTTGCACTGGCATAACTATTGGGACTTTCTAGAATACCCAATTACAGTATTACTTTTATACATGAAATATTATGGACTTTTATTTCCCTTTTTGTAAGTCATTCTACACTTTCTGCACATTTGTGCTTTATACGGAATATAAAAATAGGCTTTTAAAACTCTGTTCACGTTTAAACTCATTAAAAAACTACTTGCTTGTGAAATTCTCTTAAAAATTCACTGCATCCATGAGGGGAGGTAAAAATCAAGTAGGCAGTTAATTGCTATAGGTAGTGTGTGGAAAGGAGGAGGAAGTCACCCTCAAAGAATAGGTGTCTGAAGGGCGATAACAACATTTGAGGATGAAAAAACAATTGTTTATCCCTTGCAACTATTCAAGTGCAAGGGGATGAGGCTATGAAAAAAATATCTTCCAATTTATTGGAGAATCAAGGCCCAACTTTAAAATATTGAAAAATGCAAATCAGAGTCAAACAAAATTCATCAAAGAAGTGCAGGATGAGGATCGTACCAGGCCATAGAAGAATATGTGACAAAGGTGGAGATATAGAACAGAGAGTTCTGTAGAGTAGGCAACCAAAGACTAATACAAGTCTTTAGTATCTGATTCTAATTTCACATTCAATAGTGACTGGAATAATTACAGTTTTAATAACCAATTTACATTGGCATAAATGGCTGGTAAGGCCATATAGGTTCAAATCACTTTCTGTAGACACTACACTAGGAAAAAGTTACCTTTTGCATGTATGGACATCTATATTTAGAGTAAATACAATTTTAAAAGACATTTTCATCAATCTATTTAATCTGTCATATATATTGCCCTTAAAGAATTAAAACTTTCTTTTTAATTAGATCTTCTAACATTAGATAGGAAGTAGCCAGAAGGAAAGATACAAACTGGATTTCACCTTCCACAAAGTGTCTTTAAAAAATCTTAGGTTGCTTTTTGAAATGTTATTCTATATGGATTAGGATATTTTCATATATTAAAAGCTGACAATCTTTAAAACATTTTCTTATGCCCTTGAACAATGCATCTCCTCACCCAAGGAGATGAAAAGTGCTGAGGAAGAGGAGGAAACAAGCAATGCAATAGCCCAAGAAATAAATCTATTTTATAAAAGTCTGCCTAAAAGCTTATGTGCAATTACAAGGAAGAATTATGAGCATGTAGAGAAAACATACAAGATTCAGGCATTTTGCTCAAAAAGAGTCTGCATGATTTGAGTGCAACTTCTCAGTAAATGTACTTAGGACTGCAACCCTGAATTCAGGACTGTAGTCTAAAAATCTACCAATTAGAATTTTACTAATAGTAGTAGGACATTTTCCTCATTTACAATGAGAAAATACATTTTTCAAGACACATTTCCATTTCTCCATATGTGTGGTTTTTTTTGTTATCCAAGTTGACCAATTTTAAATTTTCAGATTAAATGTACATTCCCCTTCCTTGTATATTGCACATTCTTAGATCTTACATACTGTGTAATCCCTTTTCCAAATCATTATATGACTAATTTCAAATTCAGCTTTCAGAAATATATTCAGCCTCCCATACCACTAAAAGTAAATGTTCTGTTCAATCTGAATATATCTTATTTAGATGAGCTACACCCTTTTATCTTCACATAATAAGTGTGACAAGGAGGTTAAAATACAGTTCCTGCAGCCAATACAGGCTCCATAATTAAGGCAGACAGAGCTCCCCAATCCTTCAGCACACACACACACCACTTTCCACTATCATTTTCACAAATTAGAGAAGCTAGGACTAGCTCAAAGAATAAAAATATTTTGGCTTCATGTAAATAACAAAGATTAATTTTTCTATGTTCAGTCTACAAAACTGATAGTATTCAACTGCTGAAAAAATTATCAGACTACAGGGCACAGTTGTTTGCCTCGTTTTCTCTCAAATAGTCCAATAAATTGTTTTCAAATATGTAAAGTCATTAACACATCCAAAATTTAAGAGACCAAAAAAAGGAAAAAATTAAAGTTTTATTCAAGACTATTCCTAGCCAAAAATATGTTGCATGTTACACTAGCTTCTGCCCTAAATGTTCTATCATGCCTTTGTGCAATAGACTGAAGTTTTGAGGTACACCATAATTTTCAATCAAAGTTTTAAACCAAACAACCTTTCTGTAAAAAAAATTAAAAGGCCATGGTCTTTGCTTAAAGAGATAATTTTAAGCATTTTGTTACCAGTTTAAATAACTAATTTAAAATTGATCTCTCATCAAAGGATTTTTTTGATCAACAATCTAAATTTTAAAAATTTTATTCTATTTATATCATACAACTATGTACGTAGACAGGTTCCATTTTCAGTCAGCCTGGAAGCCAGTTAGCAGTGATTCCGAAAGTGAGCAGCTCAGTAAATTGTCCCTGTTAAATATCATCAAACCAATTCTAACCCTGTTTACAGAAAAATAAGCACCACTGATTTAAGCAGGACCTACTTTCAATAGTAAATACAATCACAAGTAATCCAACTCATTGCTTGAAAGCAAAAAATAAAAAATAAACTGATCAGTTTCCTGGAAAATAGCAGTCACACTTACTTGAGATCACAATTGTTTGCAACTCCCAATTACAGTATCTTATTTTTGAATAATGATAGTTAGGACTGGTTGGATGATTTATTCACTTGTACTGGACAAATGTACAGTTGATTGATTACTTCTTTAAAACAAAAGGATAGCCTTCCAAAGCTTATCACAAATTATCCCTGTGACTAAATTGAGTTATAATCTTAATTTCCCTACTAAAGTTTAAGACTGAAACATTATTTAAAAGAAAAAGTTCACACCCCAACACCCACCCCAAAGGTATCTGCCACAGTTCATCTTTCTTTCCCATTCTCTGTGCCTGAGGCCCAGATCTCAGAATAGGAAAACAGAGCCTATTTCACTGGTAAAAAAAGGACTCCCCAGCTGCTCTGGGGCAGAGTAAGATGGGGCTTTCCCCTGTGCAGAGCATCTTTTGTAACTAACAGAGTTTTCTTGCTCAGATGAGGAAATAAAAGAAGAGTCCCTGGAATGAAAACAACTGCGGCCAAAGATGAACAGCCCCTAGGAAAACCCCATCTTAGGAAGAAAATAAGGCAGTGGCTGAGGTGGGATGTAGAAAAGCAATACATCCGAGCTACACACACACACAAACACACACATATAACATATAATATGTCATATATGTGTGTGTTTTATGGAGGGGGGAAAATCAATGCAAAGGTTCCTGACTGAAACGTAGATGGGGGGAGGGACGAGACGGAAAGCTGCCTCTATGAAAAATGAGAAAAGCCATCAGCCTTCCTCCTCCTCCGGCTGAGAAGGTACCTCCCTTCACACGGAAGGCGGAGGGGGGGGAAGGAGAGCGGGGGATGCTCGCACAACCCCCTCCCTTAACCTACACAAGCCTCTGCGCGCCCACTTGACTCGCTCGCTCGCTCACTCAACCCACACACACCGGCAGCGCGCGCGAAGACACACGCGCGCGCGCCTCGCCAGCGCCTGTGCGCGCCTCTGGGTGTTGCGCGGTTTTCTCTCCCTCCCCCCAACGTTTCCCTCGAAATAAGGACGGGGAAAAAATACAGCACTGAGAGCCGAAGGGTATTGACGCCGCGGCTCTAGGCCTCGCGTGGAGAGAAAGGAAAAACGGGCCTTCCTCACGCCTTTGCAAAGAATATGAAAACACCGCGCGCGCAAACACGGCGGCTTGTCTACGGCCACATTTTATTCGCGTGAAGCTTTTTTAGTTTCTCCTCCCCCCACCTTGGTAATATTGAGGTTGAAAATAGCGGCTCTACACAAAGGCGCGCGCAGACATACACACACACACGCAGGCGGGCACGCCCCCTCTCCTCATTCAATTCCTTTCCCCCGGCGGTGCTGCTGCCTGCCCCACATGGTCAAGGCACGCCCCCTTCGCCAAGCTCGGAGCTGATGGCGAGCAAAGCATGAAAGAGACACCTTCCCTCCTTTTTTTTCCCCCTTCCCCGCCCCGCGGCTAAGGAGAGCGCGCCGAGATCCCTTCTGTCAGAAAAACGGCTGCGGTGGCGAGGCGGGAGAGAGAAACACACACACACCCTCCCGCTTTTCCGAATCGAAGTAAATGAATCCGGCGAGAAAGATAACATATTTCCTCGGAGGGGAAAAAAACCTCCAATGCTGTAAAAACACTCGGCTAAAACCTTTCCTTGAGCGGTATCCGCCTGCGCGCCCATCCCCACGCGCCGACCGAGACAACCTGAAGGTCACCCTACTTCCAGCCAAGATTGCCGCCACAATATTCCCCCAACACACACACAAAAACATACACAAAACATACTTCCCACGGCTAAATCACGCTGGGTCCCAACCCTGGGATCCATGGCAGCCGCCGCTCGGAATGAAGGACCCAGATGCACAGCCCTTAAAAAACGCCAGGATCGAAGCTTTCTCGTCCTTTTATCCCGCCATTTTGCCCCCAATCGCCTTTTTCCTGCATCATGCTGGCAACCCACCCGAACGAAGATGGGAGAAGCGCACATTACAGAGGAGAGAAAAGGAAGAAGTATTTTAAAAGAGAGAGAGAAAGAGAGAGAGAGAAGAGATCAGCCCTTTAAAGTCTACCTACCCTTTTCTCCCCAACCCCCCCCCCCCCAAGTCTCAGCTAAGGCTCCTCCAAGGGTGAGGGAAGGCTTGGATACATGGCATATCCAGAGGCGTTGCTTCTATAGAGGCTAATATTGAATCGAGTTTATCTATCAGTTCCAGCTGATTTATTAAAACTGTCAAGATACAGACTTTCAGCATTAAAAAAACCGAAAAAACCCAGGCAATGTTGTTGACAGTGCACAAATCTGTTATGTTACCATCCTATGCTACAAAATATGCAGATGGTCTGAACTTGTAAGAATCATATTGCACAAAATGAGAAAGTTTTAACTATGTGCCTTTCTTTTTTCCCATTTCATTATTTTTTTTAATTTTCACTAAAAAAAAAGTCGAGAATCCAGTTTCATACCTTCCATCTGGGCCCCCATTCACATATCACAGCATATGAGATACATAAATTCCTACTATAGTACAGTACATATACAATCTTTTAAACTAAGATAACAGCTCTGAGGTCTATATCACCATTTTCAATAAATCTTTACCTACAAATATTGAACAAATCTGAACTATAGCTGTACAAAAAAGTGTTTTGTTTTCTTGTTTTTTTTAAACCACAAGGCCTTTAGATACAAGGATTTTTTTTAATCCTTTTAAAACCAGGACATAAACGTACCCATATAACTTGCATGCTAAAAACAGAGGAAAAAAATAAAAAAATAAAAGGGAAGAAGTGCCTGAAAAGTCTTACTGAAAAAACACAGCAAGAATGTTCCCTTTCACTGTACAAAAATACGCCTGAAAATATATTAATTTTTTAAAAAGACTGAGGTCTGTTATGTATCAAAAATGTTTCAATACCGTTGTGTACTGAGGTCTAGGCTGTCTGGTATTCAATCAAGGAGGTATAAGGGAACAAGTTACAAAAAAAAAGTTGGCAAGTAGAAATCACATTTGTAAAACCATAAACAATTTGATCTGAAAAGTAAACTCTGATCTTAAGTCAGTTCACAGTTTTTTTGTAAGCGTTTGTACAGTCTGCATTTTTTTTCAAGCTCCCTGCAGCTTTGTTAAGAATTGGATGCATAGAAGACATCAGTTTTCTCCCTCCAAACAAAAAGTTTGCAATGGTCCCTTTAATTTTTAAAAAAAATCAGAACAGTCCTTAGAAATCTTTGTAGGAGAAACAAAAACAAAAATCCACAAACCCCCTTGAGTAACAGTTGTGCTGCCAAAACTTTTTTGCAGACCACTTCCAGACTTCAATCACAAACTTCAAACAATGCCTTCTGAATCTTTTAACCCCCAGTCCCGTTTGCCTTTTTTCCCTTGCTGCTACTGTTGTGATTACCAATTTAAAAAAAATCAGAAGGAAAAAAAATCACAACTCCGGACTCGGTTTGGAACTAACTTCAAGACTTTAAAAAGAAAAGAAAAGAAAAATCCAAAGACATTTTGATCATTACTTCACTTCAAAACTCCACCACGTTTAAGCGTAAATCACTAGCATCAACTTTCCATTACCGATTTTTTTCTTTTTTTTTCTCAGTCCTTTTGATCTTCTCTCCCTCAGCCTGTTCGCCTGCCCGTCGCGTTTTCCTCCGGTTCCTCTCTCATCCTCCCGCCCTCGCTCGCTTCTTCAGTAAGTGAAAACCAAGTCGGAAAAGTTCGCTTCCAGCCAGTCGCCTGCGATCATCTCGCTCAGCTCCGGGGTGCAGTAATCGGGGAACTCAAAGTGGGAGCCCAAGCTCCCCTCGCTGAACGAATCCAAATCCTTGTCCACGAGCGAAAGGGACAGGTTGCCCGCCGCGGAGCTCACGCCCATCTCCGAAGCGGCGTGAGTGTGCTGGGAGAAATTCAAGCTCAAGTCAAACATCAGGTCGTCTGCTTCTTCGCCACTGCTGCTGGAAGAAGAGGAGGAGATGGAGACGGACCGGGAGGAAGCCGGGGACAGGCTGGGCTGCTGGGCGCTCTTGGGCATACTCTTGAAGCCGTAGTAGAGTCTGCTGGCGCTGGCGCCATGCGGGGCGGCGCCCCCCCTCACCTCTTCGTACAGGCTGGCCCCTTCGGTGGACTCCGCCGAGGAGCTCAAGGTGGGGCTGGCTGGGACTTTGGCTACGTTGTACCGCCTCAACTGCTGCTGCTGCTGCTGCTGCTGCTGTTGCTGCTGCTGCTGGTGGTGGTGGTCCTCTTCCTCCTCGTCATCGTCCTCCTCCTGCTTGATCCGTAGCTGCAAATCATCGTCGTCGTCCTCCTCCTCGTCGTCCTCATCCATGAAGACGCACTTGATGGTCTTGCTGCTGACTTTCAGCGTCCCGAACTGGTGGTAATCCTCTCCCCCGTAGTCGCCCGGGTGCGGGGCCAGCTTTGTCCCGGCCTTCGGGGGAGACGACGAGGAGGAAGAGGAGGAGGAAGAGGAGGTTTTCCCTTTGCTGCATTTCTTACTGGAGCTTTTGGCGCTCTTGCCGCCGTTGCTGTTGCCGCCGCCGCCGGTACTGGTGGGTGTGTTTTTCTCCGGGCTGTGGTTGGCGCTGGGTTTGGCGGACGGGTCTATTTTGGGTTTTTTCCTCGGCCTGTATTTGTAATCGGGATAATCGGCCATGTGTTTAAGGCGCAGCCTTTCGGCTTCCCGGATGAACGGGATCTTCTCGCTGTCCTTGAGCATTTTCCACCGCTTGCCCAGGCGCTTGGAGATCTCGGCGTTGTGCATGTCCGGCGACTGCTCCATGATTTTTCTCCGCTCGATCTTGGACCACACCATGAAGGCGTTCATCGGTCTCTTGATGTGGCCCGAGGCCGTTTTGCACCAATCCGGATCGCTCTCATCCAGCGCCACCGGGCTGCACGCCATAAACTCCCCTTCTTCGGTATCCATCGCTTCTCGGGGCAGGTTGTTCTCCGATTCGGGACTTTCCGCTTGCTGGACCATGGTGGGAGGCACGGTTTCTCTTGAGAGTTTCTTTGTCAGTCTTTCGCGTCGATGATGATGATTATTGTAATTTTAAAAAATTGTAATTTTCCTCCACTTTGCACTCGCCGACCGCTCGCCCACCTCCTTCGGCTCACGCGAGCGGCTGCGAGGCGATGCCCGGCGCGCAAGTTGCAAGCTCTTTTTTTTCCCCACCTCCCCGCCCGTTTCTCAGTCTCTTCGTTTCCCTCCTGCTCCTCGGACGCCGCCGATTCTCTGTCTAAACGGCGGCGGCAGAAGCAGGACTCGCTCCGGCTCTTTCCCCTCCCCCTACAGCAGCAGCAGCAGCAGCAACAGCAGCCGCCCGGACCCAGAGATCTCGCTGGATCACGCTCCCCCTTCTGCAAAAGTTGCGGGCTCTCTCCGAACTAGTTATCAGGGTTTCATATGGGTGACATCACTCCTGCGGACGGCCAATGGGTGAGCCGGACTCCGCCCCTCCACTCCGCCCCTCCGCCTTTATTAAGTTCCCCCACATGGAGGCCTACACACCCCCTTTGCAGCGGCTGCTGGAAGGCGTGGGGGGGGAATGGATAAAGTGGAAGTGGGAAGGGGGCTGGGCTTGAACGGTCGGAGAGGGAATGCGGGGGACAGAAACGAGGGAATGGCTCCGAGAGGTCGCGAAAACCGCGCAGGGATCAGGAGATCGTCCTCTCCTCCTTGGGTTTTCTTGGTAGGAAGGGGGCCCTACTTCTTATTGAACATAATCTGGGAGGCAGCGCAGGTGAATCCGGTGCGATTGGTCCCACATCGCCTAGTCTCATGCTGGGGGGGGGGGCGTATTCTTGTAGGAATCCACTCGCATCCTTCTGGGTATTGGCTTCTTGCTTTGCGCAACGGCTGTAGGTGGCGCTTTAGTACCACTAGCTCGTTTCGATCGGAAGATGCCTTCCGCACACCGAGGCGGTCAAACCCACACGGAGGTTTGTCTATGTGTCCTCTTGACTTGCGGATTATTTTATTTTATTCCCTCCCCCTCCCTCACAAACATTTCTTCCTCGCTAGGCGCACTCTGCCAGACCTCCCCACCTATGCATGATCTCATGGCAGGACTATATTTTGAATAACTTGCCTCTCTAAAAACCAGCAACAGGAATACACTTTTGGCTCTTCAATGGTAGATGAATATCTTCTGGGCGTGTTTCTCAGGGAATAGTGGCCAGCTTCAAGAAATGGTGGGGGAAGGGAGCTTGAAAAATCATATGTGTCTATCATATTGTTTTACTCTGTATTCTGTGTTTGTTGTTAGATGCCCCGATTAATAATAATAATAATAATAATAATAATAATAATAATAATAATAATAATAATAATAATAATAATAATATGTGATCATTTAGTTGTCCTTAGCCCATGTGTTTTTACTAACCCTATTCAAATACCATTCACTAGCAATCGCCCTTCTACCTCATACTTCCCTAGGACCAATAAGGGCCCACAGAGTCAGCCTTCTCTAAGTCCCATCTGCCAACAATGTTGGTTGGCGGGGCCTCGGGGAAGGGCCTTCTCTGTGGTAGCTGCCTCTGGAGATCCGTATTATCCCTGCCCTACTGGTCTTCAGGAAAGCAATCAAGACCTGGTTTTTCCGGTGGGACTGGGAACATGAATGAGTGAAAGAATGTATGTTTTTTTTAGGGTTAAAATGTATTTTACACTGTTTTCGTATTTATTGTTCTTGTTTGTTTTTATATTGTTGGTATTTATTCTCATGACTATAAGCCGCCCAGAGTCCTATTGCAGTTAGGCAGCAGGTAATAGATAGATAGATAGATAGATAGATAGATAGATAGATAGATAGATAGATAGATAGATAGATAGATAGATAGACAGACAGACAGACAGACAGACAGACAGACAGACAGACACATAGATAAATTTTAAACAGTTATTAATCTTAAATTAATATTAAAAATAATCCAAAATGAATCCGAGTACAGTCTAATTTATAACGAATATTTCAAAGTACCTTTAGTTTATCTAAGCATTGATTTTAATCAACTTTTAATCAGGTTATAGTTTTTAAGTACATAAGGGTATGTAGGTGAGGCTGGCAATGCCAACAAGTTTGCTTAGGTATACTAGGCACTTTTTTACAAGCTGTTATTCCAATAAAAGTGCTTAAACCCCTGTTTTGTATGTCCTTTATTTGTAATTAAAAGTAAAATAGACATGCATTTAAATGTTTCCTCTTTTTTTTTGCATAAACAGTGATTCAACTATTCTTGCAAATAGTTTTTTAAAAGATTTAATGATGTTTTAACCATGACAAAGGTAGTTACAGCCTTAGAATGTAAAGACACTTTTGAAAGTTAAGCTATCTTTTTGCACCCGTACATACATGCTTAATTGGGAGTTCACAAGCAATCAAATCAGTCTATCATCACAAAATATCTAACTCCCGATGTGACAGCAATGCTAATGAGAGTGTTGTGGCACTGATTTCATGGCAATGTTTTGCAAAAAGTAGCACTTAAAAGCATAAATCTTCAAAGATGTAATAGGTGCAAGAAAATAAATAATATTCAAACATGTAATACTTAATGTATTTTTGGAATAAAATGAATATAAGGATGCATGCCATTTATTAAATGTACTTTTGCTTGTGTTAGACCTCTAGCCAAAGGTAAAACAGATTTAAAAAGTACTTTGCTCAAAAATGCTGAATATGAGATTACATGTGAAATACAGCATCTGTTCCAAAATAAGGTATAAAAATCTTCAGACAGCAAAAATTGCTACATTGCATCGTGGCTAGCTTGCTAGTTTTCATTGCAGAGCATGAAGTCACCACAGAATGGCTTCCTTATTTAGATGGAAGAGTTCATGTTGGAAAAACGTCCTTTGAAATAGACCATTTGCAGACACTAGTATTCCTGGGTCAACCACAGTGACCCACCCTCTTCCTGTCCGCTCTGCTCAAGGTGGGGAAAATATCTGCACTCATTTAATTAGAACTCCTGCCCCTTAATCCTAGAGAAGAAGAGATCATTTTCTGGCTCAATCTTTGTTCCAGAAAGAACTTTTCAGATTATTGCAATTACTTATTTAAGGAAGGAAAAAGCCATGTTAGGAATATTTGAATGTAACCTTAGCTTACATTCAATTCATATCCATTTTTGTTTTGAAATTCAGCTGGAGTCAAGTAAATAGGCAGAGAGAAATTTTCCCAGCTCTGATTAACATTCTATGATGTGCCCTAACATGATTTGTCTGACTCTGATTTTACACATTTGGGGGACCCAGTCAATCAGGTTTGCAAATCATTTACAGCCAATTGTAGTTCATTCAATTAAATGTGATTAAACAAACCATGACACTGAATACAATGCAAACTAGACTAGAATATAACTGTGGCTGAACAGCCCTCCTTGTTTGGAAACTAAATCCAGTAGTCACAAACCAATAACCCAATTTATAAATCCATTCTGAAAAGTTGGTATTGTCCTTTTGTAAAACAGCGACAGTAGTGGCAATAGCATTTGTTTGTTTGTTTGTTTGTATTTGTATGCCACCCACTCCCAAAGGACTCAGGGCGGCTTTAGGATTTAGGATGAAAAGTACTCAGGGAAGGACAAGAGGGAGGAAGGGGAAGTAGAAAAAAATGGGAGAGAGACAGGAGGGAAGTAGGTAAGAGGGAAGAGAGGGATATAGAGAGGAAGAAAGAAGGCAGAGGAAAGAGGGAGATAGAGGGACGGCAGTATTATGAAATATAGAAGAAAAAGATGGGAGATAAAAGTATAGAAGGTGCAAATTTGGGATATTTGTTTATGGCATTTCGAATAAATGTATTTGATATTATGGCATATGCGTGGATGCAAAGTTTGTGGAGGTGAAAAGAGGTGGGTTCCTACTGGTTCCTAGTGGTTCGCTCAAACTGGAAGCAACCCCTGGTGATGTCATGATGACATCACAGAACCAGTTTCATCAGTGCTGGTCCATAGGCGTCACCATCCTTTTTGATTTTTTTTTTTTAAATTATTCTGAGCATGTGCAGAAGCAGAGTTTCCAGCACTGAGCAGGTGTCACCATCTTGTTTTCAGGTCTTTTTTTACAGATTTTTAGGCACTTCACATACACCCACGAGGCGTAGGATGAATCGAGGCAGCGAGATAAATTAGAACCCACCCCTGGGGTACATCATACCTGTTGTGGTTCCGTCTGAGGCCCCTCAGGGAATGGCTGATCTTCTGTCGGTTTCCAGCTCAGAGGGAGAGGATGAGGAACAGGAGGTGCAGGCAGACGAGGAGGAATCCCAGGCTGAAGAAGAGGGAGGACAGCCAGAGTCCCCCCAGAGGGAGCTCTCCCCAGCAAGCAGCCTGGATTCCTTAGAGGAAAATGCACAAGCCATAATTGATCTGCGACAGAGAAGAGCTACACAGCGAAGGGACCAATTGGCTAGGTACTTTCAGCATTAAAGAGGCAACAGCTGGGTTTGGGTGTGGTGCTCTTTGGAAAGGCTAAAAGGCAGACCCACCCTTCCTGGCTTGTGGAGTTTTATCTTTGAGAGTCTTGGGACCTGGCTGTGAACTTTGGCGTCTTGGAATCCTGGTTTGTGCCTTTGACTACTGAAACCTTGGGGTGGGTGTGCCAGCAAGAAGCTTGCTGTATTGTCTGGACATCAGGACTCTGTTGTAAAGTATTATAGCCTGTCTGTTGGGAAGAACAGGTTTTCCTCTGTGTTTATTTTTTCCAGCTATAAAGTACTTTTGCTTTTACCAGAGTGTCTGGCTGTTTTTTCCAGTTGGTGTTGAGGTCTGGGGGAACCCAGACAGAACAATACCTAAGATGCTTCATATCATATGCAGTGATGGTCCAGCTTTCTGTACAATGTTACCATTGCCTTTGGATTTGTGCCAAATAAGTAGCAGTGGTGAGAATTTCACTTCTGCAATACATTTAGTTTTGCAATTATTCTTGCTGTAGTTTCAGTATAAAATGTCAACTGCACCTTCAGTGTAAAATTTATTTATTTATTTATTATTTAGATTTGTATGCCGCCCCTCTCCGCGGACTCGGATAAAATGTCAACTGCACCTTCAAAATAGGTGGGGGAAAAACAGTGCCATGTCCTGTCAGATTTTCAGTGGATTGTGGGGTTCTAATGAAAGCCACCAAAATAGAATTAAATCACCAGTTTGTTACATGGTGGGTGGGGTAAGGATGGATAAAGTACGTATAACATTCATAATTGCTTTGTGTGTCACCAATGCCTGCAGTTACATTTTTTCACTTAGTGTACTTTACTAAAGCAAAAGTATGCCAATAAAATTGAATGTAGACCCACAAATAGCCGAGTATGCAGTATTGTATAATTTTATTATCAAGCTGGCAAGAGGTTAACATAACTGCCTGACACAGGCAACCAGAATGTTTGTCAAAGTTAGAAATGTAATTATGTGATTCGTTCTTCCAACCTGTTATGCCAAGACTATAAAATAGACAGGAAACTCTGAATTCTTAGCTTTGATTTAAACATAGTCAATGAAACACTTTTGATGTTATACAACATGAAAAAAAAATAAGATCACATGGCAGATAGTATTTAACAGCCTACAAATTCCTATGTTGGCATGTAGAAATGCATTTTCCTGAAGCTATTACCAAAACTGAGAGCCAATTTGTCGTCGTGGTTTAAGGCACCAGGGTTAGAGACCGGGAAGTTATGAGTTTTTAGGCCTTTAGGCACAAAGCCAGTGGGATGACTCTCATCTCTAGGAGGAGGACAATGGCAAAGCACTCTCAGAAAATCTTGGCAAAAAATCTGCAGGGACTTGTCCAAGCAGTTGACAGGAGTCGTGAACGACTTGAAGACAGAACAATAAATAAAAAATAAAAACCAGCTTTTGTTAGTATAGATATAAGCATATATTTAAATTCATATTCATAATTGAAGCTTTTAACTGAAATGTGTCACTGAACCAGGGATGCGGTGATGGAGTGGCCAGAAATGGTCTGCCCTCCAGCAATTCGAGCCCAGCTCTGCGAGACTGAATGAGCTCTCGCCACTCACTCCTTGGCTTCTACTCACCCTGC
This sequence comes from Erythrolamprus reginae, assembly GCF_031021105.1. NCBI lineage: Eukaryota > Metazoa > Chordata > Lepidosauria > Squamata > Dipsadidae > Erythrolamprus > Erythrolamprus reginae. Next base: position 266,023,834 of record NC_091950.1, on the reverse strand, counting down.
AGTTTAAAAGTAAGCAATATTGCAAGTAGATATGTTTGTACCACGTTCATGGGAAAAACCTAGCTTTGTTTGTATGTGTGTGTTGTGTCGGGCTCTCTGGTAGAATCCTCCCAAAAATTCACAGGTACAAATTTCAGACACACACACGTTGGAAAATTCAAAACAATGTTCTTTATAATGAAAATTCACTTAAACCAAGTCCTCTTTTTGTATAGCAAAGAGCACTCGTCTCCAAACAAACTGGTAATTTGTATAAGTCCCTTATCAGTTCTGTGATACTTAGCTTGCAGCTATGAGGTAATTCACAGTCCTTCCTCTTTCACAAAGTGAAACACACTTTGCCCTGGTTTAGTTTCAAAGCAGGGAAAAATCAGCACACAAAAAGTCAAAGTCAGTAAAGCAGTCACGAAACACAACGATCAGATAATCCTCCACAATGGCCAAACCCACAGGCTGCTATTTATAGCAGCCTCACTAATTACCACAGCCCCACCCAACCACAGGTGGCCTCATTTTCTTTGATAATAATCTCTCAGTTGTTGTTGCCTATGCATCGCTCTCCGCATGCGTGGCTGTATCATTAACTCTTGTTCTGAATCCAAGGAGGAGCTAGATAATTGATCTCCTTCTGAGCTGTCTGCCACACTCTCCTCCTCCCTGTCACTCATGTCTTCTTGGTCAGAGGAGCCTTCATCATCATATTCCACCGGGGGCACAACAGGCCTGCAGCATGTGGATGTCTCCCCCACATACACAGTCTTTGAAGCAGGAGCAGGGTCAGAGCTAACCACAACAGTGTGGAGAGCAGAAGCCAGTGCTTGGACCTCGCTGGAAGTGAAGCAACACAACATGAAGCGAGGAGAGACCAGCAGAAGAGCTCAGAGACAGCAACCCGAGAGCCATTAATCAGCTAGTGTAAGATAGTTCACCTTCTGCAGTGCACCAAGCAATAATGGGCTGCTGCCCCCATGGGGGGATGCAGTGGGGGTAGTATGTTTATGCACTATTTATTGAATACTTAATAGGATTTTTATTGTCCTTCCTTCTCTAGTATCTTAGTATAATCCTTAATTACTTTTAAAAGAGGAAATAATTAAATAGTATGTTTTTACTCATAAATGTTTTAATCATTTTAATCATTATCTAGAACTGAACTTTTATAGCAATTAAAGAAAATTGAGCTACTTGCCTAATCTGTTATCATGCCAAACCTTGTGGGTTCAGTACAAAACCTTAAATGTTACTGTGCTCCTCAACAAACAATGCTGTCTATCATTTGTCCTTTTTATGGCTATTCAAATAATGGGACTTAATCAACTGAAAAAGAGTCCGAGCACCTATTTGAAAACTTATCTTGGTCGGTAAGCCATTCCTACATGACATGATCGTCAAGCCACTCCCACCTGGTCACATGGCCCGCAAGCTACTCCTACCCAGTCACATGACCATCAAGCCACACCCACAAAATAAGCCACGTCCACACTGTGGCAGTAAAATTTTGGCAGCCCATCACTGGCACCAAGGATAGGTGCACAAAGATAGGTGCTGAACCGATTTGAGTAGCAATTTAGGCTGTCAGGACTGCATTGTGTCTAGCATTCATAGATTTCCCTGACATTTTATGCCATACCAGAAATAATAATGGCAATAATAATAATAATAATAATAATAATAATAATAATAATAATAATGGCATACATTTCCAAAATAATATGAAGACATTCAAATACTTCAAATTCTACACTGATAAGTTTGGGAACATTGGTAGTAACTCAGTAAAGCAAAACTTTTAACATGCGTATATACTCAATGGACGTTTCTAAAAAATGCTGAAAATTAAGTCAAAAATTAATTATGAGCTACTGTATAAACCAACTTGCAAACTTTGCTTTATTATTCATGCTTTATTATTATTCTCAGAATATGTTTCATTAACTGTATGCATTGACTATAGGTACCAGGTCATCATTGGAAACCATCATTAAACACAATCTTCTGATTGATAGAACTGGGAAAATTCAATTTTCAGTGGTAGCTTCAGCGCCATCTTTGTGTGTTGACCATATCAAACTGTGGAACGTGCTTACGAAAATCCCAGAAAATTTCATTGACCTTATGCAAAATCTATACTAAGGTAGAGGAAGCCACAGTCTGGATAGAATATTGTGAAGTAAACTGGTTACAGATTGGCAACGGAATAAGACATGGCCAAATGGCCTCTCCTTATTTATTTTATGAATATATTCTTTATATCCAGCCTTTATTATTTTTACAAATAACTCAAGATAGTAAACATATGCAACACACCTTCCTCCTCCTCACAAAAACAACCCTGTGTGGTGAGTTAGACTGAGAGAGAGTGACTGGTCAAAAGTGACCCTTTGCCACCTATATGCAAAATATATAATAAAGAAAGATGAATTGGAAGAAGAAAAGTGCAACTTCAAAACTAGAGAGAGAATCATCAATAACTGTCACTGTGCTGATGATATAAAAATATCTGTCACAGCTGAAAAAACGCCAATCTGCAAGCTCTAGTAAGGAAAGTCAAGGAACACAATGAAAAAAAAAATGGGAGTAAGAATAAATACAAAGGAGACCAATCAAAGACCGCAATTGACAGGTAGTCACGATTGACTGAGCATTAAAAGAAAGTAACACTCAAAAAATGTAACCCATAGAGTGGCATTGGTAGAGTAGCAATGAAGTCCTTGAAAAAGACATTCAGATGCCAGGATATGTCTATAGCTACAAGATGAGAATCGTGCAGGCAGTGGGTCTTCTCTGTGACATTCATGGTAGTGAAATTTGGACTTTTGAACTTTGGTGTCTGAGAATATCATAGACAATTAAGAAAACAAATAAATGGGTCAATCCAGATTTCTCACCCAAGTTACAAATAACCAGGTTCAAATTACCATACTTCTGATATTCAAAGACCCAAAGATGGATGCTGATCTGTCTGGGTCACTCCAGAAGCCAATACCAACCCAAAAAGAGAAGCCAGACACACTGGTAAATGGCAAAGGCAGTTTATATAATTCAAGGAAAACACAGGTAACAGAAAATGTCCTTACAAACAGGAAAAACGCTGGAACTTCAAATATATACACGAAGGGAATAGTCCATGAAGCAATACCAGCTTCTTGCTGCCAAGACGAAGCCATAGATAGCAAACAGACGCCTCCCACGAGTCTTCCAGACTGCGAGGCCACAAGCCAAGATCAGAGACGCTGAGAATCAAAACAGGTCACCGCAACTCCAATTGATAACACTCCACATGGCTTCAAGGCCTTGCCTGCCTTTTAAACCCTGCTGATGAGGACCACACCCAAACCCAGCTGTTTGTAATTCAATGGTGAAGATATTTCTTTAACTGTTCCTTTCGTTGCTGTGAACGTCTCTGTCTCATGTCATTGACAGCTTGTGCGTCATCACCTAATGACTCCAAGCTACTGGCTGGGGAGAGCCCCCCCCCCCCCCGGGGCTCTCATGCTGTTCTCCTTCATCCCATTCCTGACTCTCCTCTCCCCCATCTGACTGTTCAGCCCCCTCCTCTGCGCTGTCATCCACCTCCAGGCATGGAGCCAGCAGAGACACAGCTGGTTCCTGAGCAGCCTCAGGCTGAATCACAACAGATGCCATCCCCTGTGCTGTAGGGCCTGAACTGACAATCTGTTGGATTCCCTAGTTCCATCTAAAGGGGAACCTGAAGAAGAATTGTGCCAGCTGCTTGAGAGAGAAACTTTAATACTGTATTCTGCCTGCTGAGATAGACTTTTAACATTTTGTGAAAAATGTAGGATGTATCCTAGAAAAAATACTGACTTTATCTTTTAAAACATATCATTATGTTAAAGTGCACCAAGTGGGATAAAATGTAGTGGGATAAAATTTGGTTTTGACAACAGTGATATTAGAAATGTCAATCACTCAAAATATATATTTATTGCTAGTTTACTAACCTTGTTATGTTCTTGTAGAGGAAGTTTCAGATTTTAGTATATATCTCCTTCTGAGAGACCATGCTAACCCAGAACAAAAGTGCAGTTTGTTGATGACAACATAAAGCAATAAAATGAAAACATGTTTCAAGCAAGTTGTAACGAGAGATGTGACTATTGTCATCATCACAATGCAAGAAGGCATATTACAGTGAGACCTCAATTTTTCCTAGCTCTATTTAAAAGACTTTGGATGCAATGGGCTAAATTTGCAATTGGATTTCATTTTTGAAACACCAGACAAGTTGGTTGTTTTGATAGTCCTTTCAAACAATTAATGTAATTTACATATTTTTTGTAATAATATGAATGTATCCATTTCTATCCATTAGTTTTATTTGTGTAATGGCACTCATTACATGAAAATGCAATGTAATTATGTCATTACACAGATAACAAAAACAGCATTGATTGTCTAAATTTGGGTTTAAACCAGATGGATATCTGTACCACATAAGTCAACATTTCACTGTATGCACTGTTATCCATATTAAGAGAATTGCAGAATTTTAGTTCAATGGAATTGTGAGAATGTATATAAAATCTTTTTCCTTCCCTTCCCTTAAAAATTCAGGTAGATATTACATTATGTCATGCCCCATGCATGAGGATTTTACAAAAGTAATGCAATTGAATTTCCTGTGCCGCTCCTATTAGTCGGAGTGGGACCGAAGCACTTGGAGTAGATGGGGAGGGGATGCCAAGCTTTGCCGTGAAACCAGTCTTAGTGCTCTCCAAGCTGTGGAAGCGTCACGATGTCAGTTATTGTAAACTTCTGCGCGCCGACTGTGTCACGAAAAAAACTTTGAACTTCTGAACTTTTTGAACTTTTGCAACTTATAGAAATTGAACCTGATTATTTGGACAATGTCATCACTGATGATGAAACCTGGGTTTTTGAATACGACCCAGAAACAAAACACCAGAGCTCTGAGTGACAAACCGACCAGTCCCCCAAGCCCAAAAAGACAAGAATCAGCAAATCAAAAGTGAAAACAATGTTCATTGTCTTTTTCAACAGTAAAGGAGTCGTCCACAAGGAGTTTGTTCCTCAAGGACAGACAGTTAACACTGCCTGCTACATAGATGTGCTGGAAAGATTCCGAAAAAGAGTCATCAGGACGAGAAAAGAAATCTCTGCTACCTGGCAACTGCATCACGACAACGTGCCTTGCCACAACGCTCTACGGGTCCACAAGTTCCTGGCCAAACACCATGTTCCAATGCTGCCACCCCCCATAGTCCTGATGTTGCCCCAGCAGACTTCTTTTTGTTCCCTCGGATTAAGGCAGCCCTGAAAGGAACCCGTTTTTCATCTATAGAAGAGATCCAATCAGCCGTGCCAAAGACCTTGCGAGAAGTCCCCGAAGACGCCTTCCAGGGCGCATACCAGTCATGGCAGAGTCACTGGAAAAAATGTGTAGAGGCCCAAGGAAAGTACTTTGAAGAATTTTAAGTGTTTGGGCAAATCTATTCAATAAATTACTTTTTAAACAATTGCATTACTTTTGGAACACACCCTATACATTCCTGGTGATGGGCCGGATTACACAGGTCTACAAAAAATATTTTTGTAATCATCACAGTTGACCTTGTACATTTCTGAATCATTCATTTTTTGTTCTGATTTCAAAAATGTATACAGTTTTTCTGTAGCAGATATAGTTTCCACGGAGCAGTATCATTATAAGGTATAGGAAATATACTGGCAACATTAAGAAAATGGTAATTGCCACATACATTGAAAATATAGAAATAACATGCGCGTATCATACCGCCTTGATTGCATCAGCGGAATCCCGCCCAGCCATTCTGTTTAGGGGGACCCACTGCCTTCTTAACCGTGTGTGTGTGTGTGTTGGGGAGCCCTTACAGAGTAGTGCCGAGTATTTTAACACGTTTTCGCCCCAATCCAGGCAGACCTCGACTCCAATTGGATAACAGAGTCAACTGACAATGAGTCAGTTGAGGTGACTGGGGCCCGTACATGTCCACCTGTCTGGGAAGAGTTTGATCTGGTGACACCTGATGAAGTGGACAAGGCCATTGGAGCTGTGAGTTCCGCCACCTGCTTACTGGATCCGTGTCCCTCCTGGCTGGTCTCCGCCAGCAGGGAGGTGACACGGAGCTGGGTCCAGGAGATTGTCAATGCTTCTTTGGGGAGGGGGTCCTTTCCGGATCCTTACAAGGAGGCACTTGTGCGCCCCCTCCTCAAGAAGCCTTCCCTGGACCCAGCCATTCTTAACAACTATTGGCCAGTCTCCAACCTTCCCTCTATGGGGAAGGTTGTTGAGAAGGTGGTGGCGCTCCAACTCCAATGGTCCTATCTCCAGGACCACCTTCGGCCGCACGAATCCCAGCAACTGATTAGGTCCCACAGAGTTGGCCTTCTCTGGGTCCCGTTGACTAAACAATGTCGTTTGGCGGGTCCCAGGGGAAGAGCCTTCTCTGTGGTGGCCCCGACCCTCTGGAACCAGCTCCCCCCTGAGGTTAGAACTGCCCCCACCCTCCTTGCCTTTCGTAAACTCCTTAAAACCCACCTCTGCCATCAGGCATGGGGGAACTGAGATAACTTCCCCAGGCCTATATTGTTTATGTATGGTATGTTGTGTGCATGTTTTTTAAATTATGGGTTTTTTAGTTTTAATTATTAGATTTGTATTGTACATTGGGTTTTTTTATTACTGTTGTGAGCCGCCCCGAGTCTACGAAGAGGGCGGCATACAAATATAATAAATAAGTAAGTAAGTAAGTAAGTAAGTAAGTAAGTAAGTAAGTAAGTAAGTAAGTAAGTAAATAAATAAACATAAAAACAAAAAATGCTTCTATATCAGAAACTTTATGTGATAGAGCAAAACTAATAAATATCAATAAATATAACCCTTATGAAAGAAGAGAGAGAACTGATGATCTTGAAACATGCATCCTGGTGAGGGACAGATGTGAGGGAAAACTATGGAAAGGATGTTAGAAAAGTAAAGAAAAGAACACAAGAGCAAGAATAGAAGAAAGAAAGAAAAAAAAGGTTGATGGCATGAAGACAGAAAACCCAGGTACCCAAGGTTATTATTAGACAAAAAAAGAGGCATATTTCCTTATCTTCCACAGTAGTTTGGGGTAGATTTTTCTTTAGTCATTCTCCCTAGGTTCCCCTAGACAAAATATCTGAATTCAATAGGCATTGCTCCTATATGCTAATCTCTACATAGCACCCAACTTGTCTGATTGAATGTGACTAATAAACCACTGCTTTCTTTTTTTAATGATTTTTTTTAAAAAAAAATTAGTACAAACAATCCAACTTTCATTAAAGAATGTGTTGTCTGGGTATAAACGTTTTGTGAAATAATAGTTAAAATTTACAGCCATATTCATTATTTAATCTATTCTTATCTTAAGATCAATAGATTAAATATCGAACACAAAGACAATCCTCTTCCTAATGTATTTAACTCTATTAAATCTATTAACACATTGTCTGTATTTCACTCATCTATTTTTATTTCCAAGTTTGATATTTGCTCTCTAACTATCGATAAAATAACTCCTGTACAATATATAGACCATTGCTTTAAATGGAGTAAATATTAAGGTCTTGATACAGCTTGGCAAGGTTTGTGAAGGGTAATGAATATTCTGGGAATATAGAATGGAATATAGTGGGGATTTATGACTCTTCAACTTTGGAAGTTGAAGTCCACAAGTCATAAAAGTGTCATATTTCCCCACCCCCTGCTCTATGGATTTTTTAAAAAAATCTTGCCTTTTCGAGGGAGTTTCCAGGCTAGCAGCAGTCTATGGTCCTCTGCTGGCCTTTCGGAGGTTCCAATGTACTCCCATGAGATGAAGCAGTTTTGCCCATGCCAAATCTCACCACATTATCCCTGGTGCTGTATTTGAAACCTTCCCTCCTTCCAATTGTATGCCGTCCATCGCTCTCACCAAATGCACTCCAGTCTTTGTCAAGTGTTCTCCAGTGACACATCCATAAATGTATCTGTCCAGCATTGTTGGCATGCTCAAGGCTTGCTCAACACATAGCAAGCATGACATATCAGCACTGCAAGGCTGAAAAATGCCATTGTCATTATCTGGACAGTTAGGAGAATGACTATCTAAGTGTTTGTCCTAGTATGTCCAGCCAAAAGTATTTTCTGGGTAAATGGTTGTCTACTTCTGGGACTGGCAAACAGGTTTGTTTTTAACCTTCACCTCCTGCACTGTAACTTCCAGTTCATTTTCTACTCCTGGGAATCTTCTACTGATGAGCAAATCAGAACAATATTTGCACAGCTTAAATGGAAAGGCTCCACTTTATTTATATGCTATGAGACATTTCTGCTGGGTCTGGATTTGGAAGATTATCCATGAACATAATCACCAGTTTGTTTTGATATTTTGAATACATGCATTATTTTCTCATTTTTTAAAAAAAAGATACATAGAAGGCGTGAATTTAGACATCGTTTCCAAACATCATGTCCCACTCCTACACAATCAATTGTAATCACTGTTTTTGTTTTTGTCTTGTTCATTAAATGTCCCAGAAAATATAAGGAATGAAACGAGCAATAGAGAAATGTGTCGAGAAAGGCAAAAGCATCTTATAGGTCACTGAGAAATTCTTGCTGGAAATATGACATATGTAAAGAAACCTTGCAAAATAATTTCTATGAGTTTCTCATCTGTCAGAAGAATATCCAAGAAAAATAATTGCACATGAAAAGCCAGGCAAGCTTTATTCCAAGATGGAATGCAAGACAACTTGATTTAACCTTTTCTTTGGAAGAAGAATAAAGGGAATATCTACATTCCTAAAGTCATTCTCCTAAACCTTTCAGCATAAAACATAGTCTCTGAAAAGTCCAAACCTTAATCATTGTATTGAACTTATGCATAAACAAACCTCTCAAGAATCATTTCACTGAAAGATATCAATATAAAATCTCTTCTTGCTTGCTGTGTTGAGACCTGGTGCCAGGAGGCTATTTGGTGACTCAGTGAAGCTTGAGATCATTATGATGTTCTATTAAGTGGCAATGACAATGAAAAACATGACAAAAGAATTTCATTTTGATTCTATCATGCCATAGCAATACATGAATAGCAATCCAATTGTGTTGTGGTCGCATGGCCTAAGCCCAACTCTTAATGCATAAGGCCTGGTTATGAATGATTTTCAGAAGTCGGCCAAAAACCAGTCAAAATTTCATTTTATTACTACAGTGGTACCTCTACTTATGAACTTAATTCATTCTGTGACCAGGTTCTTAAGTAGAAAAGTTTGTAAGAAGCAATTTTTCCCATAGGAATCAATGTAAATCCAAATAATGCATGCGATTGGGAAAACCACAGGGAGGGTAGAGGCCCTGTTTCCTCCCAGGAGATTCATAAAGAGGGTCCATGGAGGCTTCTCCCCACCTTTTCCTGCCCTGTTTCCTCCCAGGAGATTCCTAGAGAAGCCCCATGGAGGCTTCTCCCTGCCCTTTCCGGTTACAGTTTCAGAGGCTCGGGTTTCTAAGTGGAAAATGATTCTTCAGAAGAGGCAAAAAAATCTTGAACACCCAGTTCTTATCTAGAAAAGTTCATAAGTAGAGGCATTTATAAGTAAAGGTACCATTGTATAAGAAATTCTTAAGTCAGTTAAAGCAAAAGCTAACTGTACCTGGATCAACATTAGATATGAGAGGAATCATGGGTGTCCTTGTGGACCACAACTTAAAGTATAAGCCAACAGTGTGCTGCAGCTGTCAAAAAACCAATGCAATCCTTGGCTGTGTTAACGGAGGGATAGCTTTACTTCACACTGTACTGAGTAAGACCACACCCGGAATTCTGTATCCAGTTATGATCACCATAGTGCAAAAAAAGATGTTCAGACTCTAGAAAGAGTGCAGAGAAGAGCAACTAAGATGATTAGAGGACTGGAGGCTAAATGGTATGATGAATGGTTGCAGGAACAAGATATGTCTAGTCTGAAGAAAAGAAGGATTAAGACAGGGATGGGTTCTAACATACCTCACTGCTGGTTCACTTCCATCTGTTCCTCATGATATGTGTACATGCGCAGAAGCAAAACCAAGCAAAAGATAGCAAAGAAAATAGCCACAAACAAGATGGTGGTGCATGCACAGTGCTAAAATCCCAGCAAAAGTCAGCAAAAAAAAATCTCCCCCCAAAAAATGGTGGCATCCATGGACCAGCAATGAGAAAACTCTTTCTGTGATGTCACTGCAAGTTTACTACTGGTTCTATAGAATGGTGTGAACCACGAGGAATATATGGGGTGATATGATAGCTGTCTTCCAATATTTGAGGGGTTGTCACAGAGAAGAGATGGTCAACCTATTCTGCCAAGTACCTAAGAACAGGACAAGAAACAATGAATGGAAACATATCAAGAATAGATCCAGTTTAGAAGTAAGGAGAAGTTTCCTCACAGTAAGAAATATTAATCAATGAAATGGCTTGTCCCCTGCAGTTGTGAGTGCTCTATCACTGAAGGTTTTAAGAGATTGGGCAGCTTGTCTGGAATGGTATAGGGTGTCCTGCTTGAATTAGGTTGGATTAGAAGACCTCCAAGAAGATCTCTGCCTCTGACACTGAGCCTTCTCCAGACTCCAGGTCTGGTCCATATTCCTCCCCAACTGCCTCGCTGTCTGACTCTGCTGCTAGCTATGCAGTCCACTGGTAGGCCACAACACCGGAAGCCAGAACCTCCAAAAGATCTCTGCCTCTGACACCGAGCCTTCTCCAGACTCCAGGTCTGGCCCATATATCTCGCCAACCTCCTCGCTGTCTCACTCTGCTGCTAGCTACGCAGTCCACTGGTGGGCCACAACACTGGAAGCCAGAGCCTCCAAAAGATCTCTGCCTCTGACACCGAGCCTTCTCCAAACTCCAGGTCTGGCCCATATTCCTCACCAACCTCCTCGCTGTCTGACTCTGCTGCTAGCTACACAGTCCACTGGTAGGCCACAACACCGAAAGCCAGAGCTGGCCTGTGGTGCTCAGATCTGGCCCACGAGGCCACCCTGGAAACAGCAAAGGATCAGCCTGCAATGCCTCTGCCAGCAAAAATGGAGCTTGAAAGGACTGTGTGCGTCCTTCCTGAGCTCAGTTTTCAGTGGTAGAAGGTTGCAGGAGGCCATCACAGCTGGAGCTCAGGAGCCCATTTTCACTGGCACTCCTGACATGAATGATGTCAAGTTGACCATACCCATTCCAGCTCCCCCAGGTCAAACACAACCCTGATGCAACACTCAATTAAAGACTCAACTCTGCTAGCAGGCTTGGTGCCATTGAGTGTTGTGTCTAGCTCTGGCCAATGTATATGGAATGAATATGGATAACTGTTTTGAATGTTGCCACACTTGGGGCCATTAGACCCTAGCCCCCTTGCTGACGAGTGTAGTATGTCTTGCTGTGTGAATGGGAATGAATGATTTTAAATGTTATTAGAGTTTTTAAAGTTTTTAAGCTATATTAATTGGATTTTTTAGATATGTATATTGTTTATTGTTTTAATATGTTGTGAGCCGCTCCAATAAATAAATAAATGAATGAATGAATACATACATACATACATACATACATACATACATACATACATACATACATACATAAATGTATTTGGTTTTGGAATTGTTTTAAGTACTGCTAAGTACCTGCTAAGTACTTGTATTTCAATACATTGTTAAGATGACTGGCTTGGTGCAGTGTAACATTTGTTTGGCTGTTGTCTTCCGTAGTACCTTGTGGAACTTGGGGTACTGCCCTCTTTGCATTAGGACATCTAGGTTAGATGGAGAGATCTCTAGATTGCAGTCCTTAGTTTGTAGCTTGCAGGCAGAAGTGGAAAGATTGTCCCAGCCACGTGCTGTAATGCAGCCATGTGTGCAGCCTCCACTTCCACAGCGCCCCCCAAGGAGGAGGGCTGTTTGGACAACTGTTGGTTCAGGAAGATTACGTGCAGTTGAACAAAAACATAACAATTTTGGTCTCTCTGTATCCAACTCCTATAATGTTCTTGCGGATTTAAATAGTAAGGATGTTGTAGATATTAGCAAGGCCCCTCAGGCGGAGAATGAGGGGATGTTCAAAGGAGAAGTTGTTGTAAATGTGGAGCATAGTGTCACCAAACCAAGTCCAGTTAGTAGAAATAAAGAGAGGACACATGTTCTTGTGGGTGACTCGATTGTCAGAGGTGTTGATTTGGGACAGAGGAAGGATGTGGTGAAGGTGATGAGGTGTCTTCCAGGAGCCACTGCCCACAGGGACAGGAGGCGGATTACAAACATTGTCAGGGCTGTGAGTAAAGGTAATAAAGTTGATGTGGTGGTGCATCTTGGCACAAACGATTTGTCCCAGAGAAATATTAATGTAGTAAAAAGAGATTTTCAAAGTCTAAGTGTGGAGCTGGGTAAAATAACCGATTCAGTGACTTTCTCAGAGGTGTTACCGGTTTGTGGCCAGGAGGGTAAAACAAGTTGTATCAGAGAGTTTAATGTGTGGTTAAGGCAGTGGTGTAAAGCTGAAGGTTTTGGTTATGTAAGTCATGATGTCAGTAGGTGGTCTAATAGGGAGTTGTTTAAGAGGGATGGTTTGCATCCATCATACAGAGGAACCCAGGTGCTCGGTGAGGAATTCAGAACTTTTTTGGACAGGCATTTAAACTAGGTAAAGGGGACAGAGATGTACCAGATGTGGAGGATTTCTGTCCCCGACCAATGAGGATACATCAGTTTCTGGAAGCTTATGAAAAGGGAGCTGTAAATAAAATAGATGTAGTTGTTGATGATAAGGGGCAAACTAATAATGAAAATAATGTTCTTCGGGTAATGTACACGAATGCTCGAAGCTTGAGCAACAAGCTCTGTGAGTTAATGGCCATAATATCTAGAGATAATTTGGATCTGGTTGCCATAACTGAGACATGGTTTAAGGATTCTAATGAATGGGAAATATCCATACCAGGATATACACTGTATAGGAAGGATAGAATAGAGAGAAGGGGAGGTGGAGTAGCCATTTATGTTAAAGAAAGTCTAAAAACAATACTAATTCAAAATACATGTAAAGATCTGGAGACCCTCTGGATTTGCATGCAAAATAAAGATGGTTCTGTCATTAGAATTGGGGTGATCTATAGGCCTCCAGGGCAATCTGAGGAACATGACAACAAGATGGTGGATGAGATTACCCTAATGGCAGTAAAGGGAGATATTGTGGTTATGGGTGACTTCAACATGTCTGATGTTGACTGGAATATCCCCAGTGCCCTTACATGCAAAAGTAAGAATATAGTAGAGGCCTTTACAGGAGCAGCTATGGCACAGCTAGTTAAGACACCAACTAGAGGGGAGAATATTCTAGATTTAGTTTTTACAAATGGGAATCGGGTTTCAGAGGTCAAGGTGGGAGAAAATTTAGGTTGCAGTGACCATCTATGTTTGTGGTTTGATGTAAAAACTGATTGTGAGCAATCCTATACTGCAACCAAAGTATTGGATTTCAGAAAAACAAATTTTAATGCAATGGGGGAATATTTAAATAATGAATTAAAGGGGAGGGATAAAATGGCAGGAGCGAGCACCCAGTGGACTGTATTAAAAAAGGCCATCTTAAAAGCCACAAGACTTTATGTAAAGCAAGTAACTAAAGGTAAAAGGAAGAAGAAACCGCTATGGTTTAGCAATGATGTAAGGGCTATAGTCAATGAAAAAAAGGCTGCCTATAGGAGGTATAAAGAGTCTGGAAGTATAGCTGATAGAGAGGTGTATAAAATGAGACAGAAGGAGGCAAAACAGATAATATATGCTGCTAAAGCCTCAAAAGAGGAAGAAATAGCAAAATCTGTAAAGAAGGGGGATAAAACCTTCTTCAGATATATTAGTGATAGGAAGAAGAAAAACTGCAGCATCACAAAGCTTAGTACCGGGAATAATACATGCATTGATGGAAATAAGGAGATCGCTGACCATTTCAATAGCTACTTCTGTTCAGTTTTCTCAAAAGACACCTTACAAAATAATACTATAGAGGGATATAGCATTGCTTCCAGCTGTACGGATTCAGCTCCAGTGATCTTAGAAGCCGATGTCTTAGAAGAACTTGAAAGATTAAAGATAAATAAGGCAATGGGTCCAGATGGCATCCACCCCAGAGTTCTTAAAGAACTCAGATCTGTCATTGCTACCCCCCTGACTGATTTGTTTAACCAATCCCTGTTAACAGGAGATGTTCCTGAGGATTGGAGAATGGCCAGTGTTGTGCCTATCCACAAGAAGGGCAGTAGAGAAGAAGCTGGTAACTACAGGCCAGTTAGCTTGACATCAATTGTAGTTAAAATGATGGAGACGCTACTCAAAAAGAGGATAAATCAGCATCTAAAAAACAATAACTTATTGGACCCAAATCAGCATGGCTTTACTGAAGGCAAATCGTGTCAGACTAATCTCATTGAGTTCTTTGACTATGTCACAAAGGTGTTGGATCAAGGTGGTGCCGTGGATATTGCCTATCTGGACTTCAGCAAAGCCTTTGATACGGTTCCACATAAAGAGCTGATAGATAAATTAGTGAAGATTGGAATTAATCCCTGGATAGTTCAGTGGATTTCAAGCTGGCTGAAGCATAGACATCAGAGAGTTATTGTTAATGGCGAGTATTCTGAGCAGAGACAGGTTACAAGCGGTGTGCCACAAAGGTCTGTTCTGGGTCCTATTCTTTTTAATATGTTTGTGAGTGACATAGGAGAAGGTTTGGTAGGGAAGGTTTGCCTATTTGCTGATGACTCTAAAGTGTGCAATAGGGTTGATATTCCTGGAGGGGTCTGTAATATGGTAAATGATTTAGCGTTACTAGATAAATGGTCAAAGCAATGGAAACTGCAGTTTAATGTTTCCAAATGTAAAATAATGCACTTGGGGAAAAGGAATCCTAAATCTGAGTATTGCATTGGCAGTTCTGTGATAGCAAAAACTTCAGAAGAGAAGGATTTAGGGGTAGTGATTTCTGACAGTCTTAAAATGGGTGAGCAGTGTGGTCGGGCGGTAGGAAAGGCAAGCAGGATGCTTGGCTGCATAGCTAGAGGTATAACAAGCAGGAAAAGGGAGATTGTGATCCCCTTATATAGAGCGCTGGTGAGACCACATTTGGAGTACTGTGTTCAGTTCTGGAGACCTCACCTACAAAAAGATATTGACAAAATTGAACGGGTCCAAAGACGGGCTACAAGAATGGTGGAAGGTCTTAAGTATAAAACGTATCAGGAAAGACTTAATGAACTCAATCTGTATAGTCTGGAAGACAGAAGGAAAAGGGGGGACATGATCGAAACATTTAAATATGTTAAAGGGTTAAATAGGGTTCAGGAGGGAAGTGTTTTTAACAGGAAAGTGAACACAAGAACAAGGGGACACAATCTGAAGTTAGTTGGGGGAAAGATCAAAGGCAACATGAGAAAATATTATTTTACTGAAAGAGTAGTAGATCCTTGGAACAAACTTCCAGCAGACGTGGTTGGTAAATCCACAGTAACCGAATTTAAACATGCCTGGGATAAACATATATCCATTGTAAGATAAAATACAGGAAATAGTAAAAGGGCAGACTAGATGGACCTTGGGGTCTTTTTCTGCCGTCAGTCTTCTATGTTTCTATGTTTCTAAATTAGATTTCCTACATATCTTTGTATTCATTTGCTGTGAGCCGCTCTGAGTCTGTGGAGAAAGGCGGCATAGAAATCTAATAAAATAAAATAAAATAAATAAAGTAAATAATAAATTAAATGGAATTTGACTCCCATAGATTTACCAGAGCAATTGCCCAATTCTAGGGATACAGTTTCCTCTATCCATAAACCACAAACAGAGACAAATATATTTCAGGTTTATTATTAGATACAAACCTCTCAAAACTGGTGTGGGGAAGAAAATAGAAAAATGATTATGGATGTGTATATTTTCTGCTGAGTAAATCATCTGCATGAATGAATTTAATATTGAGCATGCACAGATCCGATAAAAGCAGCAATACACAAACACACATTGTTTCTACAGCTCATTGATGATTTACATAAGTATAAGAGCAGATCAGAGTCAAATTTCTATTGAGCCGAGAGCTCATTGCTATTTATCTCTTCCTCACCCACAATCAGTGTGTTGTTGTAAGGTTAAAGTGAGGAGAAATTCATAGACTCAATACATCCTAGAAGAAGAATTGGGATAGTAATACAGTATTCTTGCATTCACATAATTGATGTCTAGTGTTCATGTCTTAGTTAATTGTATATACATCATTTTCATTCATTACTTGATTGAAATCCATTGTTACTTATGTTGAGTGCAGGCAGTTTTCCATTTTAAATGGAACTCTGGGAATGGACACGTTCTCTTACTTTGTCAGATGAGATTGACAGATAAACCACGCTGTTTAAATACTACTAAATCTTGGTACACTGCCTTTAGAAAACAGAGGGACTTAGGAGAATAGTTAATTTGACTTCCTGATTTATATACTCCTTAAGAAATAGAAAGTTATGGACTTCCTTGGGTACCTTTATCTGTTCTTGCACCAGCACTAAATTATTTTCTTTACAATCATTTAATTAAAGTCTCAGTTTTTCAACAGCATTACTAAAGCTAGATCAGGTAAAGATCTTAGTGTGGTACATAGTAGATTGTTTCATTTCAGTTTACAAAGCCAATAGATTCCCAGAAGAGAAATTGGAATTGATCCTCCTCACCACCATCAGAGACATCTTACTATATCTCAAAGCAGGCAGTCATATTCCATTGTCTTTATTCTCTCTTATCAGCAGTCTGGGCTTCATATTGCAATGCAGCGTAAGCTGGATTTGAGTTAAGAAAAGGATACAGATCAAAACCCCAAGGGGCCTTTTCCTCATCACTGCTCTTCGCCCACCCAAGGCGTCTATGAACTCTGTTCATAGTCACCTTCAGTCTTATTTCCAGATTTTACACCCTGTGAGGCCTCTTTTGAAAAGAATCAAGATAAGGAGGAAAATGCTACTTTAAAAGCGGTAGGGTCATTAGATTTATTTCTTTATTTTGCAACACAGGCTAAAGCTGCAAATGGCCTTCTCCTTGTCAAACTTCTTCTCTGTTCATGAAGGCCGAGGCCCAGATAAGAAAAAGGCTTCCACAGGTCCATGTTTAACTCACACAAATTCTTGAGTAGAACCACATGGGCTGGTCTTAAAACACATTCATTGTTTCTTGTATTCTGAACTGTCTTGATTCATTGTTGCTGATAGCATAGCCTAACTTAGGATACAATAAACCAGGGCTCTCCAACCTTGGCAACTTTAAGCCTGGCCGACTTCAACTCAAGTTAAGGTTGAAGTCAAGTTGAAGTCCCCAAGGCTTAAAGTTGCCAAGGTTGGAGGCCCCTGCACTAAATAATATGTTGTCTTAGATTAATATTTGTCCTAATTACATATTCCTCCTCATTACATACAGTAGTTTGCAGAAACTTTCTTCAGGCCACTGATTTCATTTTTCTTTCAGAGGTCTGATTCCCAAAACTCCTAGGAGCAAGAGTGAAGGGCTACCAAAATTTTTACTTCGACACTGTGCGCATGGTTTATGCAGGACGCCATGCATTTTCTTTCAACATCTTTCCGGGCAAATTGGGTGCTCTGGGGTGAAGCTCCATTTTTGTTACCCCACTGCATTCTCCCCCATCTGGGCAGTAGCCCACCCCTGGGTACCACATACATTAGGCAACAATCAATTCCAATTTTTATTTTATCTCCCTGATTTTTTTTTTAAACAATGGAATGAATGTGGACCAGCAGACATTCCTCATTAAGCAAACTCAATCTACTTTCTTCTCTATGTTCCCCTGATGTCCATCTATAGAAGGCTTTGTTTTGTGTTTTCACATCAGAAGACACAAGAATGTGTTTACCTGGTGCAATTGAAGGCAATGCTCCTTTAGTAGGTAGTTGTTTTTGATTTGCTACACAACTCCAGCAATGCAATTTGATTACAAGTTGATTCTAATTCTAAATGACTCTTTCCAATAAGTATTTTGTTTTGGAGTTGTTGTTTTTTAATTCACTGACTCCAAAATTGATAATATGTCCACATCTATATAAATGTCTGACTTAGGTTCTCTTACTAGCTCCTTCCTTCGTTCCTTCGTTCGTTCCTTCCTTCCTTCTTCCAGCTTCATGCAAGACAATATGTTGGCCATGTGTGGAAAACCAGTTCTGAGAACAATGTTCTCTGAAGAACTAATTCACCAGTGCTAGGCCTAAATAAATAGTTAGAAGAAAACAGATTATAAATTTATTGTCTTACTCAAGTGTATGAGGAAAGATTAGAGTTAATTGTCCTTCTTTTAAGCAGAGACATTCAGCAAACAAGGACAGTCAATAGGCAAAGTATATTGTTTATTTCACAATCACTTTGGTGAAGTTAATAGGGCTTCCATTAGTGTACAATATATCAGTCAGATTTAGTCTCAGACTGTTTCAGACTGATAACAAAGAAGAAAACTTTGGGACTATTAATACTACTAAATGTCCCCAAGCTGTTTAATACTCTTGATTAAAGGAATTTCCTATCTCCTCTTCATGATGTTTGCTCTTGTGGGTTGAGAGTACCAATCCTTGGGCTGTAATGCTGCTCAGACTCCTATCCAGATTACTGTAATTCTACTTTATTATAGAAGGGTCTAAGAATAGAATCTTGTAAACCTTGCAAAGAATCAGAGAATGGTGATCTTTCTCACTTTCAGGGCTAAATTTATGTTTATCCAATGATTGGTGAATACCTTCTTCAAGATTATCTCCATATTTCATTACAATGTTGGACTGGAACAGGACATCCAGGAAAGCTTCTCTTGGAATGGCTGGCTCCTTCACCTTTGAGAAGGCTAAGTTGTACAACCTTACAACCCAAGGCCTGAAGATGTTAAAATATAGTAATATGCAAGTGTGGAATAAAAAAAGCAGCTGGCTTTTAGTTGGTGTTCCATAAGTGCTCACCAAAACTCAGAAAAATACTTGTAAGTTGAATTCTGTGAAGCTAATATATTCTTTTGTACCTTTATTCATGGTGAACAAGCGACCTGTATCCATGCACAATTTTTTGAGTGATTCAAACAAAATCAGCGTACACATCCTGACCCTGTATAAAAATATTTATATGTTTCTATCTCTTGGCTTTTAAAATTTTTGAATAAACGTTGGTACCCTCAATACCAGTTCTTCATACAGTGTTACATTTAAGTCCAAATAGAGGAACCTGAATATTGAATATTTCTGCACATGTTGAAGACATCAGTTTCATGACCTTTGATAATTTAATGGAATGAAATACCGTATTTTTCTGAGTATAAGATGCACCTTTCCCTAATAGAGGCTGAAAATTCAGGTGCATCTTATACTCTGAATGCAGCTTTTTTCGAAGTTTTTCCCCCCAGCCCTAGATCATATCTTGCAGGTTCTTTCATTGTTACTGTCTGGGAATAATGTTTTCCAAACGCTAAGTCTTTGCAGAGTTTTTTTCATTACACTAACTTGCTCCAAGTAAGTTTCTTTCCAGCCCTAACCAGGTGCTAACGATATTCCCAGCTCTTACCAGCTTGCAAGATCTTTCATTTTACTCTCTGCTAAGAATGTTTTCCAAGCCTTAAGTCTTTGCAGGTTTCTTTTTTCATTGCTCTAACTTGCTCAGAACTTTTCTTTCCAGCCCTAATCAGGTGCTAACAACGTTTCCAGCTCTTACTGCCTTGCAAACTCTTTCATTGTTACTCTCTCCAAATAAGTTTTTTTTAACCAGGGGATAAAATAATGTGCTGAAAATGACCAGACTAAGGATGCTAGCCAGATGAATATCTGATAAGCAGATTCTTTTCTGCTTGTGTCTTATACTCCAAAAAATATAATACATCGGAGAAAAAATATGGAATGTGCCAAACTATCAAAATTAACAATGGAAATTCAAAACAAAAATGATTCAGAGTTCTACAAGGCCTGGGAGAAATGGTTCAGATGGCTATCCAACTTTAAGGACAATAAAACAAAAACCAATTAAAATCTCTTAATATAAATCAAAATAAAGATATACACAATAAAAAATATGGACCAAAATCAATACAACCGCTCTCTGGGTTCAATCCATTTGATAATTATCAGAAATTTACTAATAGCGCAACCTACAATCACTTCTCACTAACAAAAATAATAAATATAATCAAACTAAGTCATCACAATCCAAATGCCTGCTAGTTTGCAGGTACCACCCCTCCCCTTTTTCTTCTTTCTCCTCTCTATCTCCTTCTTTTCTTTCCATTCTCTTTCCTTTTCTACCCCACCTCCAACCACCTCTTCTTTCTACTCTATTCTTGGACCATTAAATACTACAGCTATAGGATTATCCAATTAAGAATATTGAATACAAAATACCTACATATAGACAAATATTTGGAATGTATATACAATAATATATATAAGTCGCTGTATAAAAATACTGTTTACCCCAACTCCCTCCCAGTTCTCTTTTTTGTATTCCCATCTCCCTTTTCCCTGTTTTCTTTTCTTTTTTTTTACAATCTAATAAAGTATGTATCAGAGTGAAAAAGTGAACATGTTTTTTTTTTTTTTAAAAAGACATCTATATATAAAGACAGTGTTATTTTTTTGCAACCATTAGTGAAAAAATTTTCATAAACATAATTAAGGCTAACATAATTAAATCAAATATGAATATTTTCATGGATTTGCTGTTGAGTTTATTTATGTAATTTTTAAACAAATTAAAACAAGCTTCATAGGCCAGAAGATACCTTTCCTGCTAATTATTGCATTAGTGTGGGAGATTCATAGTTATCATTCATTGTTACCATCAAAATTTACAACTGGTTTTATGACTACATCATGCTGTAAATCAGAAGGATTTGCAAACATCCATATTATAGCACTGCGTCCCGACCATGTACTGCAGTTAATTGACAGCAAGCATTTTCTCTTTACATGTCTTTTTTTCCCTGTTGGGATTTAAGCTTGTAATTTATAAGGCAAAAGCATTGCCTTTATTTTCTTAAATATATAGTTGCTCTTTTCTGTAATATAAATGGAATAAACTTTTATGTGACTATTAAGACATTCGGTATATTCAGCTGAATCAGGGCTTGAAAATAAGAAGTCTGGCATGTAGACAGACCAAAACTCTGAAGGCACCAGTGTATTATAGCAGTCATGGAAACCACATCAAGATCCTCCATGATACTTTATTCCATGTGATGACCGCAATGTATTCAACAAGGATAAGAAATATGCAGCTTTCAGATTTATTAAATTCTAGCTTCTAGGGCACTGTGGCCTAAATAATGCTACATGGAAACATCATCCATTAACATCTGAGGAGCCACACGCTGCCATTCCAATTTCAATACAACATAGATAACTATATGAGCACTTTCTACAGGAATGGAACTTCATTAGGTCCATCAAGGGCTGATGTTTATTATTTCCAGATGCTTATTAGAGTTTAAAAGTCCTTATGTCCATAGAAGAACTTGGTCTTGGTAAATCTAGAAAGGATCTGAGAAATTTGAATGATGGGAGTCAGTATTCCCACAGCTAATTTTTTTTTCTTGCCAGACAAAGGAGGTTTAAATTGTGCTTTGGAATTACAGTATTGGCCTCCTCTGTGAATTTCAGAACATTAGGCTCTTTAATCTTGGGAGGAAGGACAGTATCAAAAAAAAAATCTCTCTTTTTTTGGTTGTTTATTTATTTTGGTTATTTATTTCTATTGATGAAATTGCGGGCATGCCAACCAGTTGTCTTATACAAAGTAGTTGGCTTCTTTTAAGTCTTTTATTTTTACAGTTTTTATATACAGGAAGAATTTTTTTTACAAGGTAGAGCTTTTGTCAGTTCATTATGAGAATGATGGCAAAAAATTAATGGGTGAACTTGCTTTCTTCTTTTTGTATTGAAGATAAACTACCACTGAACAGGCAAACTTTGGCTCTACTTTGGAGGCCATATCCAAGATTTTGGGGCATGGCACATGTGGCCCTGAAGCCATATTCTGTGTACAATTATAGTATGCAAGAAAGGATTCACTGTCCCTGCATTCATTCATTCATTCATTCATTCATTCATTCATTCATTCATTGGATTTGTATGCCGCCCCTCTCCGCAGACTCAGGGCGGCTAACAACAGTAATAAAACAGCATATAACAATAATCCAATACTAAAAACAGTTAAAAACCCATTATTATAAAAACCAATCATACATACAGACATGTTCTGCTGTGACAGACTTATGATGACATTCCTCTGCTAGGTAAGGATCACACTCTGTTTTACACCAATTATTACAAAATTGTATAGCCCGTGATAGGGAACTAATTTTGCATAATGTAATTTGGGAAAAATCTAACTTGGTGCTCTATAGTATGCTAGGATGCTATAAAGACATATTCCACTAATTCAGATAGATCCTGAAAGAGTCCGCACAGATGTTTCCAGACTATTGGAAAATCTCCATGAATCCATGAAAATAGATGCCACACACACAGTTTCACTGTCAGATTTAGAAGTACATCTGATAAGGGTACTCAGGCCTGCAGCAAGCCCATCCATAGGCCTTAAACCTTGTGGAGGAAGCACAACTTGACCCACAATGTATGACATCATCTGTTTAAACCTTAGAATTACAAACAGGTTCTGACGCTTCACGGAGAACCCTTTGCACACCGCCTGCTCATTCTTGTCATCTCTCGAGAGGAAGAAAATGAAAAAGAAACAGGATTTTTGCACAAAAATAAAAATAAGACATCTTACACCTTGCATTTTTCATTGATCGATCTTCTTGAATCCCATTTGGGTAAGATGGTTTTTCACAGAGATTTGTATAACTTAGGCATGTATCCAGGAAAGGGCTGCTCATCTTTGGTGTTACCGGTGCGCCCTCCGAAGCCGTCATGGGCATATGGGTGTTCGGTGGGTGCACACGCACTTATTGGTGTGAGATTTGGCTTCTGCACATGCACTGCAAGAGAAATCTGTGCACAATTTTCTGCGATATTTTTGCTTCCGCAAAAATGCGCAGAAGCACAAAATTGGCAAAAAAATGCTGAAATCTTGCTCGTGCAAGCATCTCCACATGAGATTTTGCTTGCTGCACATGCACAGAAGCCAAATCTTGCATCTGGGCATATGTGCATGTGTCAGGGATACACAGCTGTGTGCGCATCCTGGAATTTCCTACCAGGAAAGAGCACCTGATCACACCAGCTGCTGCCCACCACTGGATGTATCTATCAAATGCTACTGCACTGGATTTAACTCCACAGTTGTCCTATATCTGGATAAACATGCTCTTGTTCATGTGACTTGCAAGATAAATGTTACTGTGTTAAGGAGAAACCAACAGGGTATGACAAGGTTAGAGGTGCACTGATAGTGCTTCCTCAATGCAAGTATTTTCCTGGTATTGCATGGCTGTCATACAGATTCAGGAAAACATACTAACCATTTTAGTATGAATGTCTCGGTTCCCCCTTAAGTATTTTTTGTGCTGTGGATTGAAATTCTACCTTTCCTAGTATTTGAATAACTGCTTTCAGTTACTTCCTGGGTGAAGTTAAACAATATTAATCCATTTTGACTGCATTGACTCTAATAATACCTTATGCATGTATTCAGCAATGAGGAACGTTGCTGAACCCTACTACGAAGCATTTGTCTGCAGAAACACAGCACCACATTTGGGAACTGGATAATAGCTGAAGCTTAACAGATTTGATACCGATAGATAAGCAGTCTGCTGCAGACAAGAGAGAAGCCATATATACAGAGATGATCTGCCAGATCAAGTAAGCCATATATCAGCCCCAGGTTTATTCTTAAGCCTTTTCCTTCCATCTTTTCTGACTCTTGAATCCTTTCCCCCTACAGGCTTGAAAGCAGAGGACATAGACATGTTTATATGATGGTATTATCTAGCTTTATAATTCCCTCAGTGGACTGAGAGGTCCTGGACATTTTTATGGGTCTGGAGAGCATTTTGCTCCCCCTTTTATTTCCATTTCTTCAACAGTGAAAGTTGATAAGATCATCCTCTCTTCATCTCTCCCTTTCCTTCCTTATTTATGCCTGGGGGTGTCAGGCATTGATATGGATAGATTTTTTTTCTCCCGTCCTTAGCTAGAGTTGAAGAGTTTCCTTGTGGACCTTCTCTCCCCATTTTTTCTTTTGATACCAGGAGAGAATCCATCTCTCGTTCTTCATCGAGAACTGTCTCATTCCAGAAGTCATTTAGTTCCTGCCAGGAATGGTATTCACCTATCTTCCCTAACAGTTCGCAAGTGTGAGTACATGCACAAAACCTTCTGTGCATGCACATAGCCTCAAAAACATGGATGAATGTGAAATTCTTATGTACAGGTGGCTGCGCGGAGCCACCCGCAGTCAGCTCTACTGGTTTGTCCAATGCGGATAGAACTGGCTGAATACTGAAAGAGACCCAGAAATGTCTGGGTCTCTTTCAGTTAAAGGGTAGGGAAAAGTGGTGGTATTCAGCCAGTTCTATCCGGATCGGACAAACCAGTAGAGCTGACTGTGGGTGGCTCCGCGCAGCCACCTGTACATATGAATTTCACATTCATCCATGTTTTTGAGGTATTTTCATGACTACTGAAAGAGACCGAGAAATGTCTGACCTGAAGTTAAAGGGTAGACACCAGTGGTGGTAGTCATGAAAATATCTCCTCCCCTACCATCAAACCAGGCCCCTTCCCATTCAGTTCAGAACTGCTGGCAGTGGAGGTGGGTTCCTCCTGGTTCGGACTGGTTCTATGGAACTGCTAGTAACTTGATGGTCTGAGTGGCTGAAACCAGTAGCGACCAAGGTCTGACACCTCCCCAAACCAGCTCTCTAGGCAGTGACGGTGGCACCACCATCTTGTTTTTTGCTTCTGCTCATGTAGAGAAGCTGTGTTTTTAGCACTGTGCAACCCCCCCTGCACCCGTGTGGCATGCCCCCGGCAATGACAAAAACCGGAGCCCACCTCTGATTGGCAGGTATTGGTGCAGGTACTTCTGGCATGTGAGCTGATTTTGGTCTGTCAGGATATTGTACATGGAACTGTTGAAGGAGGTGAACAATATAGATCCTTTCTGCTGTTTCCCATGAAATGAAAATATTGAAAAATAGTAAAGCTGCAAACTGTAATGGTACTAATTGATTCCCCCTCTCCCAAAATAAGAAACATAGAAGACTGATGGCAGAAAAAGACCTCATGGTCCATCTAGTCTGCCCTTATACTATTTACTGTATTTTATCTTAGAATGGATATATGTTTATCCCAGGTATGTTTAAATTCAGTTACTGTGGATTTACCAACCATGTCTGCTGGAAGTTTGTTCCAAGGATCTACTATTCTTTCAGTAAAATAATATTTTCTCATGTTGCTTTTGATCTTTCCCCCAACTAACTTCAGATTGTGTCCCCTTGTTCTTGTGTTCACTTTCCTATTAAAAACACTTCCCTCCTGAACCTTATTTCACCCTTTAACATATTTAAATGTTTCGATCATGTCCCCCCTTTTCCTTCTGTCCTCCAGACTATACAGATTGAGTTCATTAAGTCTTTCCTGATACGTTTTATGCTTAAGACCTTCCACCATTCTTGTAGCCCGTCTTTGGACCCGTTCAATTTTGTCCATATCTTTTTGTAGGTGAGGTCTCCAGAACTGAACACAGTATTCCAAATGTGGTCTCACCAGTGCTCTATATAAGGGGATCACAATCTCCCTCTTCCTGCTTGTTATACCTCTAGCTATGCAGCCAAGCATCCTACTTGCTTTAGCTACCGCCCGATCACACTGCTCACCCATTGTGGTTTACTTATATAATGACTGTATAGCATGATAAATATGTATGTAAAAGCAGTGTCTGTGATTTTGCTTTCTTATACAGAGGAAAAAGTAGAATGAATGTAAAAAAATAGAAGGGTGTTTGTTTGCTATAAATATGTGAGAAGAGAGGTGCACATATCTGATTTTTGCTCTTGTCAGCTCAGAGAGAAATATACACCTGCAAGAAAGAAAAGTTATTGTAAGTTTATTTAGTGAAAATGATAAAAAGAATACATGTGAATTCTGGAATTTAAAATGCAAATATGAGTTGGTTACTGAATATAGTAAAAACAATGTAGGATGCATATAGAATATTTGTGAAAATATTTCCAATGCTCAGTCAATGTTTCCTCATTGAGATAAAAGTGAGACAAGGATATGAAATATGACCTTGGTTATCTGTATAGACAAAAATAAAAAGAATACTTGTGGCGACGTTAAAGATGTGTTGAGTGGGGACATAAGTGTACATGTATTTGTATAAAGATAATGTTGTATTGCTGGTTGAGAACCCAAGATATTTGCAATAAATATTAGATTAGATTCAATGAAGAAACAAAAGGTATGATGTGGAAAATTGCTTCTGTTTAACAAGGAAAAACAGATTTTATAAATAAATTGCAAAAACTAGATGAATTTCTATTGCTTGATAAATTATGAAAGAAAGAAGGGATAGAGAAATGTTAAGTCACCCAATGCCAGCACATGAAATGTTGCTAGGAATGAATATCTGAAGAAGGAAATTAAAACATTTGTTTATAAAAGGATGCTTTTTGTCTCTTGTATGGAAGAATTGGACATGTCAGGGAAAATATAAAAAGCAAACTGAACATAGTTGGAATAGTTTGTGCAAAAATTATATCGGTCAAGAGAGAAAAGTACAGCCAAGAATGGATGCAAATGAATGACCGATATGAAAGAAGCACACTGAAATGTTTTGATCATGCTGGGGGAAAAAATGAGGATTGCATTGCAAAATGAATACAAGATATAAAACTGAATGAGTTGACAGGAATGAGAAGATGATAAAGTTGTGATTGTATGGAATTGATGAGATCCTAAAGAGAAGAGGTAATAACTCTAACAGATGTAGTGGAGCTTTGATGGTTTGCAAGCATAGAAAGTTGCAGATAGTTACAGTGAGTAGTGTTGGGTATACATTATGTTTAGCTATATCTTCTCTCTTCTCCTGCCCTCCCCAATATCACGTCTTTAACTTGTTTTGTTCTTTTTCCCCCCTGCATTTTTGTTGCTCTTTTTTGCACTCTGCAATAGCATGGCTTATCCCGAAAGGAAGGGCATGATAGAATGCATGTATGCACTGCATGAAACTAAGGGCAACTTTGAACTCCGCACCAGCAGAACAACTACAGAAATAATTCTCTTACTCATTGCTCTGGCAGCTGAAGTAGCAGCAGTAGTGCAAGTGAGGAGTTATATTCAACTCTGAGCATTATTCTTGCAGGATGGGTTGTAAATATTCTGTTAAAACAACATATGCACAGTTGATCAGTATTTGCCCAATTAAAGTCACAAACTGCACCAGGATTATTTATTCTGTAAAGACAATATTTCCCTGGATCTCCTTCCTGCATCTTTGCTGGTTTTCAGTGTAGCATCTCTTTTTTTTCCTGTTCCCCCATCCCTAATTTGAACAAACTACTCTGAGCATCAACCGTGAATGGGGGCTGCCCCCTCCCCAGCTCACGTTATAAATTCATGAAATGAGTGTTTCATAATAGAGAAATGGAGAGAAGCTTTTATTTATTGCAGCTTCAGCAGATGCTGCAATAATGAACATGAGTCTTTTACATTGTCCTCATTCACATCGTTCATGCTCAATTTTATTACGAGTTGCATAATGCAATGTAATGTTCAGCTTCTCTGTGACACAATCAAAACACACATTTCTCATATGCATGTGTCTTTTCTTGGGTGGATGGTGGGTAATTGAAAACACTTTATCAGTTTGGAAGTTAATGGCATAGGAGAAAGAGATTTAGGTACATAATTCCTATTGATAATGGGAGTTTCACAGCTGCTGAAAACATGCTGCTAAATGTTGACTAAAGATAAGCACAAGAATATATTTGTGCCATGAACTTCACATAGCATTCACCTGTTCTCCAAGCAAGTAAGCAAAACAAACATGTCAGTCTGACTTGTGCCATAGTTATACCAGCTGTAATTTATATGGGAGAGGAAACACAGAGTCTAAATGAGCACCTCTGTTTATATTTGGGAGGCAAGAATCCTTAGTGGTGAGGTACCCTTCTGTAGAGGCCATTGCTAAAGGAAATCCAAGCTAGTTCCTCTTTATATTAAGAGTTGTGTTGGCATAGTGGTTAGAATATAGCATTGCAGGCTAATTCTGCCAACTGCCAGAAGTTTGATCCTCACTGGCTCAAGGTTGACTCGGCCTTCCATCCTTCTGAGGTTGGTAAAATTTGGGCTCAGATTGTTGTGGGCGATATGCTGACTCTGTAAACCGCTTAGAGAAGGCTTTAAAGCACTATGAAGTGGTATATAAGTCTAAATACTATTGCTATATACTTATTGTGCATCCATTAGATTAAATGAAAGTTCATATGAACACAAGCATAGATATTGATGCCCCTGTATGTATATGATCACATATGCAGAACTGTGCCCTGAAGAATTGCCATCCTGAAGTACAGGCTGGTGATGATTAGAACCACATTTGAAGGAGATGATAGATATTGTGTTCCTTGAACCACTGCCCTGTAGTAATCCCACCCACAATTTTAAAGTGGGGACCCTTTTTGATAGGTGGGATGCAGTGACATTCTGCCAATTTATTCAGATAAAAAAGATTCAGATGTATTAGTAGAGAAAGCCTTACTGGGTATTGTTTCCATCTTATCTTTGCAATTAAACCTTCTAACATCCAAAAAAAAGTACATAACATGTTTAATCTTCGTGGGTGAGTTTTAACTTATGTCACTGCCACTTTGCTTCTACCCACACCACATTGACGTGCCTCATGGGTTCGCACATGCACAATGCAAAAAAAAAGTTCAAGAAATGAAAACAATTTAAAAAAAAAAATTTTTTTTTTTAAAGATGGCAGCGCCCATGGACCGGCACTGACCCATCTGGTTCTGTGATGTCATCATAATGTCACCAGCAGTTTGCTACTGGTTCGGGCAAACCAGTCTGAACCAGGAGGAATACATCTCTGTTAATCTTGACTCCTAAAACTGTTCAAAGGCTCTCAAGGAAGAGATTTAGGCAGAGCACTGCAAGATTTAAAGCAAGGCTAGTTCCTAATTCCCTTTTAGAGAACAGTTAAGATGCTAAAGTCTTGTTATTACAAGGACTTGTGCGCTCGATGATTAAAATGGAAAGGAAATACAGACGAGTTTGTATTTGAAGCCTTAAAATAATGGAGTTTACCCCCCCTTTAGTCAAAAAGTCCAGACAGACCCCCAGCTCAAATTTCTTCCATCTTACAACATTGATAAAGTGAGGCACAGATTTTCACAGGGAGAGAGAAAGACACAGAGGGCCCCATTCACAAGGATCTGGGAGTGTCTTTATGTCAAGCTAGCCAGGCCAAAGGGGTCATAGCAAAGGCACAGATGCACTGCTATTGTATAAAGCAAAATACCATATGACCAGGCTCAAATTTCACCCCCAGGTTCTAAACGATGCCTCCCAAATGTATTGACCAAGTGCATCTGACAGGCACAACTTTAGGACTGCTCTACAGTGTTGTGACTCCTCCTCCTCCTCCTCCTCCTTCTTCCCCTTCCTTCTCCTCCTCCTCCTCTTCCCATTTGCTTTGTCTAAGAAGGAAGTTCCTCTCTTTTTCTTACACAAGAAAGCATTTATATATTCTTGCTGAAAGGAATTCATCTCACTGCTTCTATTTCCCCCCTCCTCTGTTGGAGGAGGATGAACCTTTATACCTTCTAGGTTTAATATATGCATTTCATTTTTGTTCTGACTTCTGCTTTCATGAATTCCAAATAAGATTGAATTGGTAGATTTGATCAACAGTTGCCCACAAATCTACTAATGAAGTAACTCAGCACTCAGACAAGAAAAACATATTTACAAAATATGTGCTCAGAAGTTATCCCTGTAAGCCAAAAGGTACAGTCAAGGTGCAGTAAGAACCAGGGTGGTGCAGTGGTTAGAGTGCAGGACTGTAGGCTACTTCAGCTAACTGTTAGCTGTAGTTCAGCAGTTCAAATCTCACCAGGTTGACTCAGCCTTCCATCCTTCCAAGGTGGGTAAAATGAAGACCCAGAAATGTTGGGGGCTGTAAAAGCACTATGAAGCAGTATATAAGTCTAAATGCTATTGCTACTGCTATAGTCTGGTGTCCTCCAGTGTTTTCTTTGTTGTTGTTGTTTTAACAATTCCACAATTCACTAATTGTAC
Source organism: Erythrolamprus reginae (assembly GCF_031021105.1). NCBI lineage: Eukaryota > Metazoa > Chordata > Lepidosauria > Squamata > Dipsadidae > Erythrolamprus > Erythrolamprus reginae. Next base: position 265,993,510 of record NC_091950.1, on the reverse strand, counting down.
TAAAGAGAGTCAGATATCTGAAAAGCGCAGGTTGTTTAAGTGTGTTGTAAATCCTTTTTTGATTCCTTTCCACTAGGAGAATTCATAAAATGATAGTGCATCATCCACCTGTCATTTCCTATGCCCTCTGCTTTGTAATCCCAAGATGACAATGCTCTATCACAGGCTTAGAAATTGGGCTAAATCCAACCACTCCTGCAGTCTGCATATTATTTTGTTATTCATGTGCATAGTGTTTCTCTGGGTATATGGAATGGCTTATATAGGGATTTCATATGATGTAATTTGAAGCCCTTTGGAGAATAGGCTGCCCCCCAAGGCAATGAAATTGGCATTGGATTAAAGTTTGAACTCCTGCTTACCCTAACAATTTGTCACATACAAACCTGTCATACATTTTTGAGAAATGTGATTCTTTGCTTTCTAAAATTGGAAAACAAATTCTGGAAAGCCCCAATAACTCTGATGACATCATGATACCCAGGATTTCTTCTTGAAGTTATCTCTGGCACACTTGTTGAACTGCTCTTATGTATGCTGCTAATAGGTTTTCCCTGGCATCTGAGTAGGGTGGCAGTTCACATGAGATCAGGTGCACAATTATAATTAGCTGCAAAATAAAAGATATATTTGTTTTATGGATCATTAATAAAGTGCAAAAAAAGATATGAGTCAAGGTGGCGCAGTGGTTAGAGTGCAACACTGCAGGTTACTTCAGCTGACAGCTAGCTGCAGTTCAGCAGTTCAAATCTCATCACCAGCTCAAGGTTGACTCAGCCTTCCATCCTTCCATGGTGGGTAAAACGAGGACCCAGATTGTAGTGGTATATAAGTCTAAGTGCTATTGCTATTGCTATATCATTTTTATCTCTCTGAGTCATTGAAGTTGAAAAGTACCAGATATGAAAATAAATTACCAATACAGTGGTACCTCTACTTAAGAACGCCTCTACTTAAGAATATATATTAGGAGCTCGCCATAGATTTTTTACATGTTTACATAATTTTATATGTATAGTATAATGAATTTTAAATGGGATGTCCCCTCCTACCAGTGCTCTCGTGCCACAACCAAGAAAAATGCTTTGCAATTACATCTGGCTGTAAACAGTTATATGAGGATCTCTGTATCTTTGGATAAATTGCTGTCAAACAAGGTATAAAGTCCCCTCTGAAATTCCATAATGTATTAGCAGCTCTACAAAAATACTTTGGGTAATGCTATCAGGTTCCAAATATAATGTAGCCATGATAATATCACATTCTTGATCAAAATGATCAGAGCAGTGCTATGATGGAAAATAAATTTGTTGAAACAGCAAGTAGAAAATAATAATTTATTCTTACATTGATAGTCAAGACATACAGTTGTGCTAGATTTTAGACACCCTAAATGTTATATCTTAAATTGTTTGATTATCAAACCTAAATCAGAGAGAAGACAATTTGGATTGTAATACTAAAATGTACCCAAGACTTAACATGAGGCACATCATTGAAGTGAAAATAATTATACTGCTATCACATTTAACATATACTGTATATAAGAGTGGGTGGGTGGGATTGCTATGAAAATGCAACATGTTAACATTATGAGGAAATGGCTCAAAAATGAGGACAGGGTTTTTTAAAGAGACGATCATATTTTCCCAAACATTTGGAAGTTATTCAAAGTTGTAGTAATAGAAGCTTGGCCAGAATGCAAACCACATATCAGGAATTGTATTGCTAAGTCCAAGAGGATGTCACTGTAGTTAATAAGCAAAGTAAGGAAGTTATTAGAATAAAATGGCTCCTTTCAGCGTCCTGACCAATTGTGGAATGTTAATAGAACAATGAAGAATGCTTTCAGTACAGGAAGGGAAGCATTTGTGCTATTGGACAATAAAGGAGTTGGATGTGCGTTAAAGAAAGAAAACAAGAATAGTGTAGAGAAAATTAAAATGACTAATCACTAGAGTATTGTGGATTGCTTTGAAAACTAAGGTAAAGGTATAGGTTCTCCTTGCACAGATGTGCTAGTCATTCCCAACTCTAGGGGGCGGTGCTCATCTCTGCTTCTAAGCTGAAGAGCCAGCACTGTCTGATGATGATTCTGTGGTCATGAGGCTGGCAAACACTGATGGTGCACAGAACGCTATTACCTTCCCACCAAAGTTGCCCCTATTTTTCTACTTGCGTCTTTACATGCTTTCGAATTGCTACATTGGCAGAAACTGGGCAAAGTAATGGAACTCACTCCATTATGTGGCACTAGGGATTTGAGCCACCAAATTTCTGACCTTTCTGATCGACAAGCTCAGCGTCTTAGTCTCTGAGCCACAGTGTCCCCTATTTTGAAAACTAATATGTGATAAAATGGAATTAATCCATCCCTTAGGCGTTACCTCTGTACCCACCATAACACCAAATTAAACTGCAGTCAATTTAGTAAAGCACCCATTGTAAGGCCAACCTTTTAAAACAGGATCCTAGGTTGATCTAGAAAACCGTGAAACCTATTGGAGGGTTAGTTGTATATGATTTCTAAGTAAGAGTGCAAATAAAAGAGTACAAATAAATGTGGAAGATAAAATGAGAAAATGCAAAGATGTTCAACTTGGATGCTTACAAGAAATCTCCAGGATTTATGATTTGCAAAGATAACTCCTGTCTTGCTAAATATTGGGAGGCATGATAGTGGATGATGCAGAAGTACTTGGATTTTCAAAAATGAGGAAGCACCAGAATAAGTGAGGACGGAAGAAAGAGCTTGGCATCTCCATTGCCATCAAAATTGGAACTTACAATGGTGCTTGTCAATGCATTTATTTGTTGTACCCAGAGGTGGGCTACTGGCCGGACGGCGGGGAACGCAGTGAGGTAGCAAAAATGGAGCTCCTCCCCAGAGCACCCAATTTGCACTGAAAGATGTTGAAAAAAAATGCATAAGCCATGCCCACAGTGTGGTAGTAAAAATTTTGGTAGCCCTTCACTGGTTGTACCTATTTCCCATTGTAATTGACACATTCATAAACACACGGCATTTCTAACAGCACAAATAAATCTATTAGTAAATATCAAAATATCAAAATAATAACTAGAAATAAATGCAGGCAAAGAAAATGTTTTCCAAATTCCCACCAGAACAATCCCATTTTTACAAGTTCCCAGAATGCCAATGAGGAGTGCTGAGTTCAGAGGTGGGTTCCTCCTGGCACGATCTGGTGTGTGCTGCAGTAGTGGCCGTGATGCCTCCGGTGCTGTCTTTGCCGAACCGTGTGTGCCACTATCTTGTTCCAGAACACCATTCAGCAGTTTTTTGGCTCTCTGAACATGAACAGAAGGAAAATCGTCCCTCTGCACATGCACAGAAACAAAATCATGCTTGGGGGCACACACGCATGCAAAATGTTGCAATGCATATGCAGCGCACTGGTAGAAAGTAGGAGGAACCAGCCTCCTAGGGTTGGTCAGATAAAAGGACATCAACAAATTATTGATGGTGAAGACAGAAAAAGCAATAAAAGCTCCAAGCACAGGTCAAAGTCACAGTCAGCGAAGCAGTGGAAGTGATGTGCCGGTGCCTGGAGGCTGTTGGGGACTGGATGGGTGTCAACAGAGTCAAGCTCAACCCGGATAAGACGGAGTGGCTGTGGGTTTTGCCTCCCAAGGACAATTCCATCTGTCCGTCCATCACCCTGGGGGGGGGGAGTCACTAACCCCCTCAGAGAGGGTTCGTAACTTGGGCGTCCTCCTCGATCCACAGCTCACATTAGAGAAACATCTTTCAGCTGTGGCGAGGGGGACATTTGCCCAGGTTCGCCTGGTGCACCAGTTGCAGCCCTATTTGGACCGGGAGTCACTGCTCACAGTCACTCATGCCCTCATCACCTCGAGGCTCGACTACTGTAATGCTCTCTACATGGGGCTACCTTTGAAAAGTGTTCGGAAACTTCAGATCGTGCAGAATGCAGCTGCGAGAGCTATCATGGGCTTTCGTAAATATGCCTATGTCACACTAACACTCCGCAGTCTGCATTGGTTGCCGATCAGTTTCTGGTCACAATTCAAAGTGTTGGTTATGACCTATAAAGCCCTTCATGGCACTGGACCAGAATATCTCTAGGACCGCCTTCTGCCGCACGAATCCCAGCGACCTGTTAGGTCCCACAGAGTTGGCCTTCTCCAGGTCCCGTCAACTAAACAATGTCATTTGGCGGGACCCACGGGAAGAGCCTTCTCTGTGGCAGCCCCGACCCTTTGGAACCAACTCCCCCCAGATATCAGAGTAGCCCCCACCCTCCTAGACTTTCGTAAGCTCCTTAAAACCCACCTCTGTCGTCAGGCATGGGGGAATTGACATGTTCCCTCCCCCTAGGCTTATAAAATTTATGCATGGTACGCTAGTGTGTATGATTGGTTTTAATTAGTGGTGTTTTTTAAATTAACTTAAATATTAGATTTGTTTTACATTGTATTGTTATTGCTGTGAGCCGCCCCAAGTCTGCGGAGAGGGGCGGCATACAAATCTGATAAAACTTAAACTTAAACTTAAACAAATGGCTCCAGCAGATCCCAGGAACCACATCCAGAAGAGTGGCATGCGAGGAACAGTTAAGATCCTGCATAGAACCCTCAGACTCTCAGGCCTCTGTAGTAAGAGGGGTGAGAAGTAGTAAGAAGGAGTAAGGAGGAAGAATTTTTGTTTTTACACACACACACACACACAAAGAACAATAGTAAACAATGCTAGTTTATGTTTCTAAACTTTTTACATTGTTAGTCCCACTAAGCAATCATCTGGACCAGTGATTTTCAACCTTTTTTGAGCCGCGGCACATTTTTTACATTTATGAAACCCTGGGGCACATTGAGCGGGGGGGGGGGGGGGGCGCTAAAAAGTTTGGACAAAAAAATTCTCTCTCTCTCTCTTCCTCCCCTTCACTCTATTTCTTTCTCCCTCCCTCTTTCTATCCCTTCCTTCCTTTCTCTCTCTCTCTCTCCATCCCTCTTTCTTTCTCTTCCTTCCTTCCTCTCTTTTTTGCTCCCTTTCTCCCTCCCTACCTCCCTGTATGTCTTTCTCTCTCTCTCCTTCCCTCTCTTTCTCTCTCTCTCTTGCTTTCTTTCTCTCTCTTTCTCTCTTTCTTTCTCTTGTTTTCTCTCTCTCTTGCTTTTTTTCTCTCTTTCTTTCTTTCTCTCTTGCTTTCTTTCTCTCTTTCTCTCTCTCTTTCTTTCTCTCTTTCTTTCTCTCTCTCTTGCTTTATTTCTCCCTGAGCTTCGCGGCACACCTGACCATGTCTCGCGGCACACTACTGTGCCATGGCACACTGGTTGAAAAACACTGATCTGGACAAAACAGTAGATAGAAATTAATTAATTAAAATCCTGTGATCAAGCAAGGCTCAAAAGATGAGTGGATTTCCTATGACCTTATCTTCTGTAATCTCTGGTTGTTTGTCTCTTCTTTTCTGTCTTATACAATCCGTAAATGCCATTGGCTGGCCAAATGGGTCTGGGAATGGGTCATCTTTCAGCCAGCTGAGTGTTCTGCAGTGCCATTAGACAGACTGACTTCTTCAACTTATGAGAAATATTTGGTAAACATTTCTCCCATCATAGATGGCTTATAATGGAGAGTTTGGAATAATGCCTTACTGGAATATCTTAGTGAGTCATTTCTGAATCTGTCCTTGAAAATGGATGCCTGCTATGATAAGGCACACAGTGCTGTGCAATTCTTATTCACATCTTCCTGAATGGATGTGGGCAGTGTTCCCTCTAATTTTTTTTGGGGGGTGGGCGGAAAAGTATAGTGTCTGAGCGGCAGTCCCTTCGGGACTGGGTGGCACAAAAATAACAAACAAACAAACAAACAAACAAACAAACAAATAAAACAAACAAACAAACAAACAAACAAACAAACAAACAAACAAACAAACAAACAAATAAAAAACCCACCCTGTTTTGCCTCAGAAAATTTCAAAATAAAATACTGTACTGTGTGTCTATAACAGTGAGCTCATAATAGGGCAACTCTATCAATATCAAAATGCCACTTAAATAGTTGAGCTAGTTTCAAACTAGATTTTGATTTTCTTTCTCTCTTCCTTACTCCCATTCTTTTTCTTTCTCTTTTCCTTCCTCTCTTTTTTCTATCTGTTTCTCTCTCTTCCTCTCTCTCTCCTTCCCTCTCCCACTTTCCCTCTCGGCTTCTGGGCAGGTTTGGAAAACTCTGAGTTGATGATGATTTTTAAGTGAGCGATTGCTCACTGCTCAGCTTAGAGGGAACTATGGATGTGGGTAGCAATTGAATGTTGGCCTTGGTAGGTCTTTGGTATAATCCCACAGGTTTCTTTCTAATATTTTTAATACAGCTCTGGATAAATCTGAATTTTTATCTATTTGTTAACGAATAGTTAATCAAAAGATTAACCGTGGCTGGGGAGCAGTTTTCTTGCCTTAATTCTCATGCTGTGGATACAAATAGCTTGATAAGGTAAAAGTATTGCAACAAAGCTCTGTCTGTTCTAATAATAAAAGACAGAGATAGGCAATCTTTTATGGCATGAGAATACAACAAATGTCTTTGGGATACCTCTGTTAGACTGGAGCCGAGCATCCACACACACATCTCCACCTAAAACAACCCACACATTTTATTTATACACATCCAGAGGCATTCTCAAACTGTTTTCCCAGTGCTCTTTGATTCCAATATAACGTTCCTGCACTATGCCTCCCCCTCAAGCATACCTAATGGGAGATGGATACAAAAATCACACATTTAAAAAAATCCTTCACCCATGCAACAGCTCTGAGATTAGCACAGGCCACTCCCTCGAATCCATCACCCTCCCTACAGGTTGACAAATGGGATGTTGATGTGGCACATCAAACTGAGAAGAAGGAAACCACATACAGAACTTAAGACCTTCCTGCCTCTACCCTGTTCAATCTCTGTGGATGCCTGTTTATGCCTACAGGCAGCTGGAGATTTGACTGGAGAAGCATGAGCAAGACAGACTGATTGCAAAAGGAAATGAAAAACAAATGACAAATTCAGAAGAAAGGAAAGGGGAGAGAGAGAGAGAGAGAGAGAGAGAGAGAGAGAGAGAGAGAGAGTGAGAGAGTATGAATTCAGCTGGTGATACAATGAAGATATTGTATGAAGTAATAGTTTTCTCTTAAGAGGTGCTGTTCTCCCATTTGTGCCTAGTTAATGGAATAGGCCCTGTCTCCAGAGGTGACTTCATGTTTCTTTTCTAGTAGTAAGGGGGAAATTGACTCAGCTTAGCACACACATCCAAGCAGCTAACTCCAGAGTCAACACACAAAAAAAGTATTTTATGAGACAACCGGTAAGTGCACCGCGCCCCCAACAAGGCCACTATGGTGGTATTTCTATCATAAAGTTCAGTCAAGTTCATGACATTAAGCAGGGCTGCAAATAAAGTCTGCAGAGAGGCAACCTTTATCTTCCCACAAAATGTCTCCGGGCAAACAGAAAAATAGGGGGCTGTCAAACTTCACTCGTGGTCTCACTCAGCCATTGTATGTACTGAGGTGTATTTTATCACTGGCTTTGTTCACCAAACATAATGGCTAAAGGAGGCCCGTTTATTTACCCATGTTCAGGGATTAAAGTCCCCACACACACACATTCTCTCCAGAGGCCTAATTTAAAGGCTTGTTTTTCACCCAGTTCTCCATTTACTTTTTTCTCCATCTACAAATTGCACAACTTATAGGTTAAGGGAACGATAGCTAAGACACATTTTGAAAATTTCTTCTTTTATCACTGCCTTTAAGCAACTCCCTCCCCCGCCCCATTTTTTAAAGTCAATATTTGGGACAAACTAGAATGGAAATTTAATAAGAGTTACAGTGGCAGCTGACTCAGACTACTCTACCACTAATGGTGTGTGTGTATCTGTGTCTTATACATACACACACACACACATTGGAAGATATACTGTACCAAATGAATACATTTAGTATCATTTTAGTGTGTATGTATGTATGTATGTATGTATGTATGTATGTATGTATGTACGAATCACCCTGGTATATTGAGGGAACATCACAGCTCCTTTTTTGCCTCACGGCCCAACCCAAGGTATATAATCTATCCTAGTCCCCCTTAATTTTCAAATTCAGCAAAACCAGCTGTGATGTTCCTTCAATGTACCAATATACCAGGGTGATTCGACAAAAAACATGTAACCCTCCCCTGGTACAGAGCTGAAGGGATTGGATACTGTAGCCTAGAGGTTAATTCTCTGCCTTACAAGCAGGGGTGGGCAACAGGCAACACGGGGTGGAATGCCGTTCCACCAGTGAAAATGAAGCTGCCAGCGCAGCTCCAGCTGACCAGCGGCAGTCACTTCCGGGATTACAGGGCTCGCCTCTCTTTTTTTTCTCTTGCTGCTGCTGCTGCTGCCTGCACTTCTCACCTCTTTCCTCCTTCCTGGTCTCAGACAAGTTTCACTCTCTCCTGCCCGGCTCCCCTCCAGCCTCACATGGCCACCTCCCGAGGTCAGGAAGGAAAAAAGAGGAAAAAAGTGAGCAGCAGGAGGGGGGGGAGAGCCGCGCCATTTCAAAGCCTTTTCATTTTCAAGCCTTGCTTCTGTGAGATGGCCCAGGAGCTACTTGGGAGAGGCGAGGACAAGCTTGGCATTTCCTCTCTCCAAACCCTCTTCCTCTCTAGCCCTCACCTCTCACCTTTCTCCCGTCTGCCTGCGATCTTAGCTTGTGGCTCCTTGGCTTTTCTTTGCCATTCTTCTGCCCACTCCATTCCATGAGCTGGAGCGCCAAGGCAGAAACACGTGAAAGAGAGAAATGAAAAAACAAAATAAACGTAGAGTTCCAGCCAGTAAAGGCTTGGGTGAGGGGCTGCCGAGGAACAGGAGGGCGCAAAACCGAGGGGAAGGTTTTCCTGCTGAAGGGGCTCCTTTTCCCCACCCCTTTCCCTGGGTTTGTGGGGGGAGTCTCTTGTCTCCGAGGCTGACAGGTGCTCCTCTAAACCCGCTCACTCGCCCCCTTGCTTCCCCTCTGCTTTCTTAAGGATTGTGGTGCCCGTGGGAAACTGATCATGCTTTGAACCTTAGGAGAGGAGGAAGGAGAAAAACCTGGAGACAGAGGAAAGAAAAACTAGCTGAGGAAAAAGTTTTGGATGGGATTATGTGGAAATTACCCTGTGCTCTTCTCCGCTGCCCAAGTAAGCTTGCTGTGAGGGAGTGGGGGGGAACCTACATTTAAATGTGTGGCGTGAAGGATTGCCGGGTGCCTATTTAAAGCCTCACCCCTCCGCCCAAACTGCCGCTTCTCTCCTTCCATTCTTCTGGCAACCCACAGAAACAGCAAAGTATTTAATAATAATTTTTCAGGTGGCAGATCCCCCTCCATTTTGGGGGAGGGGGAATCTGCCAGCTGGTATCTTTTCCTCCAGATCATTGCAATTCAGGCACCAGATTCCCCCAAAATATGTTTGCTGCCTTGAATTAATTATAACCTTATAAAGGTGGGATAATATAATAATAATTTAATAATAATAATAATAATAATTTATTAGATTTGTATGCCACTCCTCTCCGAAGACTTGATAAAAATCTAATAAATAAAAATAAATAAAATACAGTGAAGGGAGGAGAGTAAACCAACTAACTAACCATCTATCTATCTAACATACCCATAAGATAAATGAACCAGGTGTGGAGATGTCAATCATGTGTAGTAGTCATTGTGGTGCACATTCACAATAGCTATAGAGAATTTTGCTGCATTATTTCTCTGATCAAATATATTAGAAAGTTGATTGATTTCCTGATCAGATTTATGCAGTTGCCCATTTCACCCAAGGCTTCTCTTGGTGGCCTTACCGTTTGATGTAATGGTCAAGGAAGGGCCGCATATACAGTTACCATCTTTGTGTTTTCACAACAGTTCTGTGAGGTAGATTAGATTGAATGGTTCAAGGCCAAGCAGGCCTTTGACCCCAAATCCTTCCCAGTCTTAAGACTTTTTACAAACTTTCAAAGCAGACTTCTGGCATTTGTGAAAGGTCATTCAAGCTGTAAAAGAAGCTCAACCGTACTCTTAGTCAGTTTATAGCCTTGTCCTCTAAGTGAAGTGAATTTCAGTGAGTTTACTTGCTTAAGACTATGAATTAAGAAATGTAGCCTCCCCCCGACCTTTCCCATCCTTTGCTTACAATGTTCAGGAAAGAAACAGCAGGGTTTCTTCTATTAAAATATCTTTTTTAGTATCTGAACTTTTTCTACCAAATATTTATTTATTTATTCATTCAATTTTTTAACGCTGCCCTTCTCCTTAGACTCAGGGCAGCTTACAACATGTTAGCAATAGCACTTTTTAACAGAGCCAGCATATTGCCCACAAAATTCGGGTCCTCATTTTGCCCACCTCGGAAGGATGGAAGGCTGAGTCAACCTTGAGCCAGTGGTGAGATTTCAACTGCTGACCTGCAGAACTAGCAATCAGCTTTAGTGGCCTGCAGTACTGCACTCTACCCACTGCACCACCTCGGCTCTGCAACCTGTAGTTTCTGGAAAAAAAATAGTAGAAGCTTTGAACATGCATGGGCACCTATTTCCATGTTAGTTAGTAAATCCAATAGTGTCCATCCAATAAGCCACACCTTCCTGGAAACAAGAAGGAGGCCCATGTGAGGAATGTAGAACAAAGCAACTCATTTGAATGCAGAAGATCCTTCTGTCTTTGACATACATATTCTTTTCCTCCCCTACAGCCTTGGCAACACAGAAAAAGGCTTGGGTCTCCTTGACACAGAAGATGGCAAGACTCTTCTTTAAACTTTGCTGCCAGTTAGCCTGCCTGTCTGTCATAACTCCAGGCAAAATCAAAGAGAGAAAGAAGAGAAGAAACATCTAAGTTTAAGCTTAGATTTCCCTTATAGTTCAGCTGGATGAACCTGTTACATACTATAGAACAGGATGTCTGGGGTTCACCTGCATTCCACTTGAACAAAGGGTTTATTCAACACATTGCTTCTTGTCTCTCTTTCTCTCTCTCCCCCCTTCCCAGCTAGCAAAGCTCAAAGGCTTTAAGGTGGCAGGATAGGAACTTTTTAAGGCGTGCAAAAGAGTCTAAAGCCAAGGAATTGATCCTCCAGGTATAATTAACTGGGAATTGTACTGGGCAGGCTTGACTGGCTTTTGTATGTATGTGTTGGTTTTTTGTTTTGATTTCTTTTGAAAAGTTCCTGTTTGTAGAATGTGCATCTCACATTCAGGCCCTTCTGTGATTGCTGTTGAGACTCCCTGAAAGAAGGCAGTTTCAACCAAGCTCCCCAAAGCAAATGTTCTGTTTTATAGGCATTTCTAGAATGCAAAAGGCATAAATCATTAGGATGACCAGATCAATATTTCAAACGTGCAAACTGTAGTTGAACCATGCAAGTGCCTGGAGGAAAAGTTGATTCATTTTAATTTTCACAATAAAGGTAGTCCTTGACTTACAACAGATCATTTAGTTGACTGAGGTTACAACAGCGCTGAAAAAAGTGCTGCGTGATCATTTTTCACACTTATGACCATTGCAACATCCCTAAAGTGATTTACATTCAGATGCTTGACAACTGACTCACATTTATGACAATTGCAGAGTCCCAGGGATTCATGTGATCAAGTTTTGCAACCTTCTGACAATCAAAGGCAATGGGGAAGCCAGATTTACTTTAACAACATAACAACCATTATTAACTTAAGAATTGCAGTGCTTCACTTAACAAATGTGGCAAGAAAAGTCGTAAAATGAATCTCAGGAGAAGGGTGGCATAGAAATGTAATTAATTAATTAAAATTAATTAATTATACTTATTATTAATCAAATAATATATAAAATAATAAATAATAATACAATTATTAATCAAACTTTGACTAATTTTTCACAGCAACATAAATTTTGGTTTCAGTTGTGGTTGTAAGTTGTGGTATACCTTTAATAAGATCTTTTGCTTGTTTGTTGAGGGCCTTCTCTGTGGCCGCTCCCGCCCTATGGAACCAACTACCCCGCGATGTCCGTACTGCTCCCTGCTCTTTGGTAGATATACTGTACATGTGTTTTAGATGCTTTGAATTTTTTTTAAAGAAAAAACAATAGTAACCTGCCACAATGGAAAGCAAAACAGCAGCATTCAGCATGACCTTTATTTCCCAGACTGCCTCTGGGCCCCACATGAATCACACAGGTAATAAAAATGATAGACAGTCTCTGCCCAGAGAAAAAAATTAAAATAAGCTGGGGTGGGAGGCAGCAAACTGGGAGGCCTGAACATTTTTTTTCCTGGTATTTTACAAATGTTTAGCCACCGAATTACAGAATTCAAAGTACAGTCTGGCAATTTGGGGAGTTGCACATCTTAAAGTTGCCAAGTTTTAGAAAATATTGATCTAATTATTCTGTGGCCTCTCCTAAAAGGATGTCCTCTCTTTAGAGTCATGAACCCACTGTAGGCAGGTTGAGTCTGTTTAAGGTCATGGGTAACATGTAAGTCAGTTTAAGGTCATAGGCCAACTGAAGGAGTTGCTTTAAAAATATCCAGACATGTATTTAATGGAAAATTATTTAGGAATTTTATAAATTAAGCTTGAATTTTGTTTTACATCTGTTAAATCCAGGGATTGAAGAGTCTTGAGACAGGCTTCAAGACAACAGTTCTTTATTACAAGATCCAGCAGAGAGCCAAGCTGAGAACTTCCCCTTTTATAGGGAATTGTCAAATGGCTTAGGCAATCAGCGGTCTCCATTTTCCCACTTCAATAGCGGACCTTGTGGCAGTCCCAATATTCAACACCCCTGCCCCCTTGGTTGGAACCATCCATTTAGCATAAGTAGTTCTGTAGTTAGCCTGCATGGTTCAGTAGGGGAGTTGGCTTTGGTCAGAGAGGTTGGGTCTGCTGTCATCTCTGGCTCCACCCATGGAAGCTCCTGGAAGTTTTCGGGTGGGGTCATGGATTCTACTGGAACTCGTTCGGGGTCAGGACATTGCTGGAACCCTTGAGGTAGATGTTTTGTTGCCCTCAGGTTTGACTCAGATGCAGGGAAATCATTATTTGGGCCATGTTGGTTATCTGTGTTTGCAGATTTATGGCTGTGCATTTGATCAATGTGCCACCACCATTTTCTCACATCCACTAATAACACAACATAGGATTGGGGATCTGTAACCTCAATTATTTCCCCAGATAGCCATAGGGACCCCTTGGCAAAATTCCTTGCAAAGACTTATTCATTTATTTTAAATGACCTGGTTTATTTTTGAGCAACCTACTCCTTGTGGTTGGAGTAACTGGTGTGCAACCTGTCTAGTACAGAGTGGAGCCACCGGACCATTAGTAGCCCTCCCCCATCTCCCCAGGCTCTCTGGAAGCCAAAAACGCCCTCCCAGAGCCTCTGTGGGAGCCAAAGATCAGCTGACCAGCATACACATGCACATTGAAGCTGAACTAGGACAACGGCTTGCGTTCCAGCAGATATGGCTCCACTTGCCACCTGTGGCACCCATGCCATAGGTTCGCCATCACTGGTGTAGGGGCTTCTCAGATTGCCCTGACCTTATTCTTAGTAGGGTGAATGCCAGTCCCTTCTATCTGGTAACCTAGGAACTCAACCTCAGGCATCCCTATGTGGCATTTGCTTCCCTTGACTCTGAATCTGATAGACCAAGGAGGTTGTTGGCCTCCAAAAAGGACTTGAATTGCATCACATAAGACTCCCAGTTCTTCTTTGTCAGGTTGAAAGGAGTCAGTGGATGGAATGCTGACATTGGCCTATGTGGTTCAAACTTTCCATGTAAAATGGCCACCATTCCTTCTGCTGCTGGGCTGGATCTTGGTTGTCTTCTTGTCAGCTTTTTTTGTTCAACCTTATTCAAGATCCCACATTTGTCGCAAGTTGTTAAGTCCTGGGATTGAAGAGGCTTGAGAAAAAGCTTCAAGACAACAGCTCTTTATTAACTATATACAAGGCCCAGCAGAGAGCCAGGCTGACAGCTTCCCCTTTTATAGAAAGCTTTCAGATGGCTCAGCCAATCAGTGGTCTCCATTTTCCTGCTTGAATAGTGGATCTTGGAGGCCAGTGGTGGCAAATCTTCTTTTCTGTTATTTCTTAGATATATTTTACTATGAGTATCTCCTCTATAACCTTCATCATGCATTTTACTATGTGTATATAGATATATACCCACTAAAATCCTCATTGTGTATTGGACAAAATAAATAAATAAAATAAATAAATAAAAGAGCATGCATATACATTATTGTACATGCACGAGTGCCCACACCCATAATTCAATGCCTGGAGAGAGCAAAAATGTCTTCCCCCACCCCCTGAAGGCCCTCTGGAGGCCAGAAATGGCCTGTTTGTCAACTTCTAGTGGGCCCAGTAGGTTCATATTATGCCCTCCCCAGGCTCCAAAGGCTTCCCTGGAGACAGGGGAAGATAAAAATGCCCTCCCCATTCCCCCGGAGGCTCTCTGGAAGCCAAAAATGCCATCCCAGAGCCTCTGTGTGAGCTAAAAATCAGCTGGCCGGCACACACATGCACATTGGAGCTGAGCTAGGGCAATGGCTCACGTGCCAGCAGATATCACTCCGCATGCCACCTGTGACACCTGTGCCATAGGTTTGCCATCACTGATCCAGGCAGTCTCAATATTCAACAATATCTAAAATGTTTTACAAGAAGACATCACCGATGTGACATATTTTTTGCTGTTAGGCAACTTGTATAATTCAAAGATACTGTGGGTTTTTACAATTAGATTAAAATAAGTCCTTTTAAAATAAATAATTTACTAACAAAGATTCATTTTCCCAGAATGAGAAGGATTTACAGAACATAATTACAATTTTAAATGATTTGTCATAATATTTTTGGGATCAAGATAGTATTCATCTTCATGCTTATTGAAAGCACCATAGAGTTACTTGTTAAGATGGGCAGCCTTATATAGTTCATTCATCACCAATCAATCAATACATTTGCAATTAGAGACCGAAGCAGGCTTCAAATTGATTGTTCTTTATGACAGGAGTTTAACTTGCATTAAAAATAAATCTGGCTTAACTGTCATGGAATGGACTGTGGCAGTTTGTACAAAGAGTAAATCCCCCCAGGGCTCCCGCAAAATATATTTCTGCTACCCTATTTACTCCTCCAGTATTAGTCACAGTGTATGAGTACTGTAGGTTTGTGGCAGAATCACATTTCCCCCACTAACCCTTCTTTTTTTCTACCCCAGCTAGTTTTCCTGGAGATAAAGCTCTACTGATAAGCTCTCCATTGAAAGGGTTTTTTGTACCTTAAGAAAGCTTCCCTATATTGTTCGATACTGAATGTACTCAATGTTTTGAGACCATGAGTCCAGTTAATAACACTGGAAAAAGATGGAAAAGAAACCAGCCACAAATGTTTATGGCAGTGGATTTTCTAGACTTGTTGACTTTGCTACAACACGGATACTAGTGCTGAATGCAATGCTTCATCATTCGTTGCTTCTTTTTCAAAATGATATCTCTGTCTTCCACTCCACACAGATACTGCTTGGAAGATGAATGTGAAAAAGAGTGCGTATTTTTAAAACATGCACAAAAATAAACTGGGGAAGGAGTTATTTTAAGGAAAGAAGAAGAATATATTTCCCTGCCTCGGGAAAATTTATATGACATGCCTCATCAACAGCAGTCAAATTCCCCAACTAGAATTACCCTCAATTTGTCAAATAAATTAAGTTTGCTTTGTTTTTTAATCGGATAACTTCTTTAATAGATTGTGGGATTGATGTGGATATAATATATCTTGGTCTCGGCAAAACATCTGATAAAGTACCCTGCTGATAAACTAACTAGCAATCTAATTAAATAGGGAACAGAAAGCAAGATTGTGGACTTTGTCTAAAATCTGTGACTCACCAATGTTGCTTGTAAGATACAAAGAGTGAATGGCTAACCTTTCTATTAGACCCAGTATTGTTTTAACATTTTTATTAAGAACATGTTTAAGAAAGTAATGAGAACACTTCAGGGAATTGGTGAAGGATGGGAGGTATTTAGCTTGACATTAGTCTTTATAAAAAGAATATTGGCACTATAAATGATTTAGACATTTGACATGGCTAGAACAAAGACTAACAGAGTTTTATAGACATAATGTCTGTAAATAAGAGGAATAAAACAATTGTCTTCTGTGCTTAGGATCCCACACTGAATATCTTTAAGAAAGATTCAACCTGAGGAGATGGGGAGCAAAGAGAGGCAAATATGACAGCCCTTCTCATTTGCCTGAAAGACTGTCACTCAGAAAATGACTTTGACTATTTGCCAAACTGTCACGCTGAATATTGACAGCCCCAGAGACATTCAGTAATTAAATAGTTAACTGTGTGTGTTTCTTTAAGATCCTCCTATTATGATGTAACATCCTGCCTTTTCTAACATCACATCCTCCTTCTTCATCCTCTTTGTTCACTCTCTACATACCTCTATAATGTGAAGACATGTTTTATTACTTTGTCCCTCACGACATGTTTGTTTTGTACTTTTATAATAAAAAGAAATTTTGCTTTAAAAACAAATGACTGGGCTCTCAGTCCATCACCTCTGCGGTGGGTTAATGTTCAAACGGATATTAATCACTCAAACCGTGACACAAACAAGGCACAACACAAACAAATGGGCTTATGTTACAAAAACATTCCATTTGAATATATGCAATAAAACCAATACATAACTACAGTATCGAGAATGATAGTGAACTCCTTTTTATAGGACATGTTCAGACTGAAAATGGTCAGAGGTGGGTTGCTCCCAGTTCGGACCAGTTTATAGAACCAATAGCAGGAATTTCCCCCCATTCATCGAACCCGAAGCAATCATCAGTTGGCCATGCCCCCGAACTGGCTGTAATGGTGATGCCATAGTGCCACCATCTTGTTTTTGGTTTCTGCAATCCGTAGAAGTTTGGTTTTGGGCACTGTGCATGTGTGCACTGCTTACACGCCCACACAGCATGGGAGGAAGCGAACAGGTGGCGAGGTAAGTTAGAACCCACCCCTGAAAATAGTCAACTATCTCTTGAGGATGATTTCATTCATTCATTCAGTCAGTCAGTCAGTCAGTCAGTCAGTCAATCAATCAATATCAATCAATCAATTTCTATAACCACCGAACTCAACCAAGGGACTCCATTGTTTATTATATTAATTCATGTATTCGCCCATTTTATAATTATGATTCCTGCATCGAATGGCAGTTGGACTTATAATAATCCTATCCAGTGGTGGGTTGCTGCCACTTTGGACCAGTTCTTTAGAACCAGTAGTAGATATTTACCACCACTCATTGAACCCATAGCAATGACCGGTGGTCCATGCTGTTGAACTGGTCTTCTGGTCACCATAATTTGCAAAAAAAAAACAAAAAACCACCCCTTCTGTGCATGCGCAAAGGCTTCTGCCTATGCACAGAGGATCATTTCCAGATGTTTTGCACGTCGTGACATCTGCAGTTGTTGTCTTCCTTGGGTTAGGAAAGTTGAGGAACCTGCCACAGCCAAGATATTTGCAAGATATTTTCTCCATTCTAACGCCATCTTCCTTCAGCTTACATCTTTGCATATGATATAGAATCAGTCACAATCTCTCTGAGAGAAGAGCTCTTAAAGTGAGATTCTTTTGAAACATACATCCAGTCTATGAGGGCGGGGAAATGACTTAAAAGGAGAGATTTTTGACCTACATATGCTCAGCATTTGTTAACATTTGAAGCATATGGAAATTCTATTAGAAAAAAGGCCCATAAAAATAATATTTTATTAAAAAACAATGCAAGTAATAACAGGAAATAAAACAGGAGGCATTTTCCAGTGTACCATTGCATTTTCCCCCCTGCAAGAGATGCATAGACAATTGACAGAGTTGCGACCTGTGCAATAAGTGTCAAAATACTTTAATTACAAGCTTTAAGAATGAGGGAAGAGGTTATATGAAGCTATTATTCATTATTTCCGCTAATTATTGAAACTTTCTTTGTATGAACAGAAGAACATGGTTACCTTACAATGAAGAGAAAACATAAAGGAGAGATGGCAAGTATTTTCATTCTAAATGCTATTAATAAATCAGCAGCAAACAGATTTTAATATATTCACCTGACACATTTCTTCCTTACCACCCACTCCGCATACACACATTTTGTCCTGACATTTCCATTAGAGCTGCATGTTTTAGAGTCTAACCTTCCTCCTGCTCCTCTTCTCCATTTACCAATGCCCAATTTTTTTCCACTAAGCAGTGTTTCAAATGTGGGGCCTGTTGGTGAGATGATCCACGAAGGCAGAAGACCCCATAGCCCTTTGCACAGCAGAAATATCAGCTAGCACTTAGGTCAAATTCCAATGCATGTTGTTACAACCTGCCTCCTTAAATAAATCCTGCCATTTCACTTAGACAGGATATTCTTAGTCCTAATGTGAAGTTGTTAAAACAGATGTCCTTGCATTCCACCCCAGGGATAAGTGCATTTCAGTGTAGGGTGAAGCACATTATTTCAGGAAAGCCTGTCTGATTGTATCTTTGCAAACACCACAAAGACTAATGCTGCCATAGGGCAAGATAACTACCTCCCCATCAAAAGAGAGAGAGGGGGGGAGAGGGAGAGAGGGAGGGAGAGAGAGGGAGAGAGGGAGAAGGAGGGAGGGTGAATAAGAAAATAAATCACAGTATATTGAGAGAGAAGGAAAGGGAAGGAAAGGAAAGGTAGTCCTAGCACAGGCTGCATACACATAAAATAAGCATATCACTATCACTGAATCAGCATGACAATGATACTTAGAACTGCCTCTTTCTTTAGCCTCTAGTTATTCATGCAGGAGCATGAGAAACTGGACCATAACTAAACAAAAGTGATCACTACCAATTTTAATGATGGATGCCATATGTTGTTCTATGAGTGTGCATGTATATAATACTTGTGTGCCTCTCTTCCTCAAGGAGCCTGTGCTGTTCTTGATCCACCAATCACCCTCACCAGACCCAAACTCATACCCACAGACAAAATACAACCACCACCCAGAAGCCAAACCATGGTGGCACCTCCAATTGCTGCACCTCCCTCCAACACACGCACACACACAGCAAACTGACACACGCCATAACCAGATCACAAACTCAGAACCAAACCAAAACCAAAACATGCATACATTACAAAACAACCGATTAGCCTGGAGGCATCAACTGCAACAACTATTCAGGATGTCACCCCTAATCTGCAAACATCAACTAAACTGCATACATCAACTGCATCAACTAATCAGGATGACTCATCACAACCAACCAACCCGCTTGCAGCAGATGAGCCAATACTCCACACACACACACCAATATTTGTAGAGGGACAGCAGCTCAGATCATGCTTTGTTGGCTTGAACACAAAGTCGAAAGCACCAACCTGAAGATGACGAGTGGGATCTCATCAAAATATCTCCAACATTATATCAACCTTACATGGGAAGAGACCTGAATATGCCCAGACCTATATGCATAGTTCCCTCTAAGCTGAGCAGTGAGCAATCGCTCACTTAAAAATCATCATCAACTCAGAGTTTTCCAAACCTGCCCAGAAGCCGAGAGGGAAAGAGTGAGAGGGAAGGAGAGAGAGAGGAAGAGAGGAAGAGAGAGAAACAGATATAAAAAAGAGTGGAAGGAAAAGAGAAAGAAAAAGAATGGGAGTAAGGAAGAGAGAAAGAAAATCAAAATCTAGTTTGAAACTAGCTCAACTATTTAAGTGGCATTTTGATATTGATAGAGTTGCCCTATTATGAGCTCACTGTTATAGACACACAGTACAGTATTTTATTTTGAAATTCTCTGAGGCAAAACAGGGTGGGTTTTTTGTTTGTTTGTTTGTTTGTTTGTTTGTTTGCTTGTTTGTTTGTTTGTTTGTTTGTTTATTTATTTATTTATTATTTCTGTGCCGCCCAGTCCCAAAGGGACTGCCGCTCAGACACTATACTTTTCTGCCCCCCCCCCAAAAAAAAAACTTAGAGGGAACACTGCCTATATGTCTATATCCATGAAAATCTACGAAAACAAACAAACAAACACACACAGAGAGAGGGGGGGAGAGAGAGACTTAGGTAACTGAAGGCAGATCAATGCTTAAATATTTGTCTTCTACTATAAGTTATTCCTTTATAAAAATCAAGATAGCAAGTATTTGTGCAGTTAAGCCTAGGGTCACACTGTATCTAACTCATCACAGTGTGAAAAAGTCAATGTCTTTTGAAATCACATTTCTGTTTCTGTTTGTGTGTTTTTTGGCACATGAACCGATTACAACAAATCACCAGGTATGTTTGCGGGCATGTATTATATAAATACACTTTGCTTAGATACCAGACTTCACTACTTATTACTTATTACATAATGCTGAGAAACAGGAAGAAACTGTAATTATAAGTAAGGAGTTTAGGAGCAAAAAAAAATCACCCTGAATCTAATTTCAGCAGATGATGTACACAGCAGGTGAGTTTAATGTGTTTTCAAAGTTTCATTGCACAAAGCAAAGCTCTAATTATTCTGAACTCAGCTTTCAACCTAGGGATTTGGAGCAGGAACTAAGACAGACAGAAAATGCTGCAGATACAGAACCACATTGTAAAAAAATGTAGACAAATTCCTTGTGATCTTTTGTGGAACTGACATCTACAACAAATAGCAGCAACTTCTTTCCGTTCTTTTCCTGTCCTTAACTAAGAACAGATTTGAAGGCTACACAAGTCCCTCTAGAGAGAAGGAAACAGAATTGAGAATATTACAGGAAACGTTTTGAGAAGAGGGAGTACAGTATATAGCTGCTGAAAAAGCTCATTCCATGCTTTTTTAAAAAAAGAAAGAAAAGAAATCAAGTTAACACTTCTATTGATTGGCTGTAGAGCTCTTATTTTATAATCCTACATACCTCTGGAGGCTGTAGTTACACTTTGTTTAGGATCATAAAATGATTGGACAAAAAAAATGATATCTAGGAATCATTGTTTTGAAAAATGGCATAGAAAGCAACATTAGCATTTGAGCTATCAATACAGGTAGTCTACAACAATCCATTTAGTGACTATTCAAAGTTACAACGGCACTCAAAACAGCGAGGTGGTGGCAATGATTATAATAGTACTGCAGGCTACTTCTGCTGATTACCGGTTGCCTGCAGTTTGGCAGTTCAGTTCTCACCAGGCTCAAAGTTGACTCAGCTTTCCATTCTTCCAAAGTCAGTAGAATGAGGAGCTTGATTGTTGGGGGCAATATGCTGACTTGGTAAACCCCTTAGAGAGGGCCTTAAAGCACTGTTAAGCAGTATACAAGTCTAAGTGCTATTGCTATTTTTCACAGTTACGATCTTTGTGGCCGCCCACTGATCATTCAGATGCTTGGCAACTGGTTCATACTTATGATCATTTCTGGGTCTTAAGGGCATGTGATCAGATCGCCTTTTGCAACCTGTTGACAAGCAAAATCAATGGGGAAGCCAGAGTCTATGGAGAGGGGCGGCATACAAATCTAATAAATGATAATAATAATAAAATAATTCGCGTAACAACCATTTTACTAACTTATCAACTGTGGCAAGCAAGATTGTACAATGGGGGCAAAACTCACTTAAGAAGTGTCTCATTTAACAACAGAAATTTTGGGCTCAATTTTGGTCGTAAGTCAAGGACTATCTGTACTGTATAGTCTATGATATTGTCTTGCGTCCTTGTGGCTTTATTCTTATTTAGCTTATCCAGTCATTAGAAAAATGTGAGGATCTGTTCATACTCCACCAAATCCAATATCTTGCTCTCCACAGATATCAACTGTGGTGCCAACTGGAGTGGCTATATGGAAGACTGGGGGGGAAAAAACCTTGAAATATCCTTGAATTGTTAATAATTCAATCTCTCAATGTGAAAGTTAAAAGAAACAATTTTTAATCAAAGGCAGACCCACACAATATGCATTACCTTTCTGGTTCAACACTAAATAACTATGCAAAGAAAAAGGGTTCCTTTCCTAACAATAAAAACATTCTAAGCAAGTGGGCACACAATGCGCCATCACATGTGTGCAGTAAGAAAGAAAAGAGAGGGAAAGGAAATAACAAAGTGAAAACAGCAAACTGAACTTAAATACAGTAATTACAGGTGAGAGGGGTTTTAGCTGGGACAGAAGGTGAACAAAAAAAAAAGGTAACCATTAAACAAACATAACACTTTTTCCCAAAGTCCAGACATACAGAGGGGACTATTTCAACAACAATAAATCCATAGATTGTGATCCAAGTAGGTGCCAAGCTTTTCCAAAAGTAAGTAATATGTCAGACAGGAGACATCATTAAAAAGAATGGGAGTAATCACATGAACTCTATTTGATTGGTTTAGTACAGGTGTAATGGTGAATCCTTTGTCTCCATCCATATGAAGTTACCTTCCTGTTTTATCCTTGCAGAGAGTAGCCCTAGACACACCCCTCAAAAGGTCAATGGAAGCCAAAAGCGTTATAAATTGCTACGGGAATTCAAAGACAGAATTAGAAAATTTTGAGCAAGAATTCATAGTGAGCATGCATGCACACAGTGCTGCCTAGTGCCACTAGTTTACTGCACTACTTCTGATTAGAAATCCATTACAAATTCTATAAACACTTGCGTGTTTAAGAACCTCTCAATGCAAGGATTCTGTGCACCTCATCTGCAGCTCAGGAGCAAAGTTCAGATGCTGGGCTAACGTATTTCCACTTCAGATGCCGTGGAATCCAACTCTCAGCCTCGCCTTCCAAATTAAACATGGAGAATATTCCAGAGATGGAGAGATATAAAAACTTAGACCTAGACATAATGAAAGGAAGGGTAGAGAAACCACTAGTCTTGAAATTTTGGGCTGAGACAATTTAGACCTATGCCGCCTTAGAGATGACCTAAGTATAGCACATAAAATTATTTGCTACAATGTCCTACCTGTCAATGACTACTTCTGCTTCAACCACAACATTACAAGAGCACACAATAGATACAAGATCAATGTAGATGGCTCTAAACTTAATTGCAAAAAATATGACTTCAGCAACAGTGGTCAATTCTTGGAATACATTACCTGACTTAGTAGTAATTTCTTCCCCAAACCCCCAAAACTTTAACCTTAGACTGTCTACCATCAACTTCACCCCATTCCAAAGAAGTCTGTAAGGGGCGTCCATAAGGCCCCAACGTGCCTACCATCCCTGTCCTAATGTCCCTATGTATTCATAACCATCTCATGTACTCCTAACCATGTTTATACATTTTATGTATTCACAATCATATTTATATTTTTTCTATAATCATATATACCAGAGGTCTTAAACTTGGCAAGTTTAAGACTTGTGGGCTTCAACTCCCAGAATTCTCCAGCCAGCATAGCTGAGGAATAGCCATAGCACAGCTGGCTGGAGAATTCTGGAAGTTGAAGTCCACAAGTCTTAAACTTGCCAAGTTTGAAGACCTCTGATATATACGCTTGAGAAAATAAATAAATTTAAAAAATACTAAGGAAAAGTGATGCATGTAAATCAGCTTCCTTTGAACTCCCCGCTCTCTCCCTCCCTCTCACGCTTTCTCTCCCTCTTCCCCTTTCCATCCCCATTCCCATCCCCATTCCCCACCCCTCTTTCCCTCTGTCCCCCTCTCCCTCTCTCTCTTTCTGTCTCCCCCTCCACACGTTTGGAGATACTCATGTATCAGATTCTGAAAGAGGTACGGTAAAGGAGGAGGCAATAGAGAGGTGACTAAATCCTGCAGTAAGCCCTACCCTATTTTTGCTGCATTGCCATGATTGGTGCATTTTTCTTCCCACAAGCTGATGACAAAAGGCAAAAGAAGATGACTAAATAGGAGGAATTAGTCAGTTGCTTTTCTGATGACATACTGGCTGCTCATAATGAAGACTGGGAGCCATAAAGGCAGCATCCGGAATGGCAAATTTTATACCACTTTCAAGGAAGATCAGATGAGGGCCGTTTATCTGAGCAGTAGGGACAATCTTTGGGCCATGGTTCCAGCTGGGAGAAGGGTGTTGTAATCACCTGTAACAGGCTGAGGGACTCTCGGGGGGTCCACTCCCATTAAAGAGTGTAGTGGGGGAAACTACTGCCCTACTGGGAACAGTGATTAATCAGAAAAAATACAGAGGAGGAAGCAATTAGGATCGGCATAAGTCTACTATTATTACAAGGACCTGTGGTAGAACCTCTAAGACCAGGGATCTTCAACCTTGGCAACTTTATGACTTGTGGACTTCAACTTTGAGAATTCCTCAGCCAGCATATGCTGGAAGTTGAAGTTCACAAGTAGTACAGTTGCCATGGTTAGAGATCCCTGTTTAAGACAATAAAGTGTGAAAAAATAAATCCCTCCACAGGTCCTAACCTGATACTAACTGCAGAAAAAACAATTGCTGCCAACCTGCCTTCCATTGAGAACCTGTATACTGCATGAGTCAAAAAGGGGATGGGGGAAAATATTTACTGACCCCTCGCATCCTGGACAGAAACTGTTTCAATTCCTACCCTTAAAACATTGCTACAGAGCATTGCACACCAAGACAAGTAGACACAAGAACAGTTTCTTCCCGAAAGCCATCACTCTACTAAACAAATAATTCCCTCAACACTGTCAGACTTTTTACTAAATCTGCACTTCTATTTCTACTAGTTTTTCTCATCATTCCTATCATCCTTTTCCTCCCACTAAGGACTGTATGACTGTAACTTGTTGCTTGTATCCTAAGATTTTTATTAATATTGATTGTTTCTTCATTGCTTATTTGACCCCTATGACAATCATTAAGTGTTGTGCCACATGATTCTTGACAAATGTATCTTTTTCTTTTATGTACGCTGAGAGCATATGCACCAAGACAAATTCCTTGTGTGTCCAATCACACTTGGCCAATAAAATTCTATTCTATTCTATTCTATTCTATTCTAGTCTAGTCTAGTCTAGTCTAGTCTAGTCTATTCCATTCCATTCCATTCTCTCTCTCTCTCTCTCTGTCTCTCTCTCCTCATCCACACAATTTTCTCTAAAAGTGGAAATAGAACTACAACACAGAGTATTTCCTCTCTGGCTCTTCAAAGAGTGATTTTCCAAAGGGAGCCCACCAAGACAGCGTATGATGTATAACTTTCAGAAAATGGTGAAAAAAATGTGGTATCTGGACTGTGTAATCAAACTTTTACTTATGGATGCAGTCATATTTCTGAGAAGTTGCTAATGGAGTCAGTCATATTTCACTAGCAGATGATGTTATTTCTGTGCATAGATTCATGCTAGCTACAGTATTTATGAAGCCCTTTGAGGAAAATCAAAATGATTGTGGGGAGAGGGGAATTAAAGATCTCTATATAAGCAATTTTGCACTGTTGCAATTATTACTTATAAAGACACTGAGCTTGGCAAAGGAAAGAAGGAATTTGCTCCAGCATAATGAGATAATAAATACATTTAGTTATATGTTCCAACAAAGAGTTTTCCAGGTCTTTGTTTTAAACGGATGAAAAATATTTATTATGAGAGATCTGGACAAGTTCTCTTTTACTACAGGGAATACATTTTTCTCCAGCATTCAGATCTCAACATATAGCATGCAATCCAGCCAATGTTGAAAGCTTTCTGGTCAGCTTTACTTCACTGGTTGTAGGGTCCTGTGTGGGTAAACAGAATCAAATGAAGCAAACATTAATGAAATTACACCTTTTTATTGCTACAAAGTTGTACCAGGATCACCTAAATAATAACTGCAGTTACCGTTCTCTAGAATAGCAATTCCCAAGGTTTTTTTTTTTAATATGGACCACGATATAATTTTTGCAAAACTTTGAAAGCCACCAGGTGCATTAGAAAATGTTAACAACATTTAATGATTGAACCTCTTTAAATATATTAATGCCAATGTAATGTCAAATAAATTATGATGCCAATGAATACATAATGCCACACAATATAGTGATATAGTTTTATACCATGTATAATGCTGGAGGCAAATTTAGCGATACAACAAAAGCTACCATCCACTGTTTCTTGTCTTGCCTATTGGTGCTTTGGAAAATAGATGAACCCCCTCGTCTTTGTAGGAGACCCTCAAATATTGGAACATTGCTGTCATGTAACTCCTTGTCCTCCTTTTCATTAGACCAGATCTCCCCAATTTTTGTAAGCATTCTTCCTATGTTTTAGTCTCCAGTCCCTAATCATCTTTGTAGGTCTTCTCTTTCCGGGGTCTCAATATCTTTTTTATATTGTGGTGACCAGAAGCAATATTCCATGTGTGGTCTTACTATGGCTTTGTAAAGCAGTACTAGAACTTCACACAATCTTGATCCTATCTTTCTGTGAATGCAGCCTAAGATTGCATTACATTGACCCCTCGATTTTCGCGGGTTCAAACTTCGCGAAACGGCTATACCACGGTTTTTCAAAAAACATTAATTAAAAAATACTCCACGTTTTTTTTCTATACCACGGTTTTTCCCACCCGATGACATCATACGTCATCACCAAGAGTCACTTCTCTCTCTCTTTCTCTTTCCTGTCATTCTCTGCTTCAATCATTTTCTCATTTCTCTTTTTTTCTCCCCTTTTTTCTATCATTTCTTTCTCTCTCTACCTTCCACTCTCCTCCCCCTCTTGCTCTCTCTCTCTCTCTTTCTCACTCCCTCTCTCCCTCTCTCCTTTCTATCTCACTCTGTCTGTTGCTCTCTCTCTGTGAGAACGCCTGCCACGCCTCTGCTGCAGCCCTCTTGATGACAGCTGGGACGAAAGTGCTCTCAACTAAGGGACTGCGAGAGGGGCGGGGCGGGCATTCTCAAAGCGCTCAGAGCTGCTAGTGGCCAAATGAGGAGGACGAGAAGCCATAGCCACCAGCGCTGATGCAGGAGGACCCGTGCCCCAAGAAAGCCGGTGAGAGGGGTAGATCGGGTGGGGGGTGGGGGGTAGTGGCGAGGGGGGAGGAGGTGCTGGGGGGGCGGGGGCAGACGACATTCAAAACAATCTTTGCTGGCCTCCGTACTTTTGTCGCTCCCTGCCCCCAACTTCAAGCCCGGCTCCTTGCGTGGTCTTGGAAAAGGGTGTGCAGGGGTAGTTTTTGGCTGTCCATAGCCAAAAATTGTGTTTTTACTTCTGCATCTCTACTTTGCGGAAATTCAACTTTCGCAGGCAGTCTGGGAACGCAACCCCTGCGAAAATCGAGGGATCACTGTATTTGTTTTGGCTTCTGCCGCAAAGCATTATTTTATACTTCCTAGAAGAAGGTAGTAGTAACCACACCTGCATTTTACTCAGAAAAGCATAGGGATAGGCACTTCAAAATGGCTAACAATGTAATAACAGATGTCCCTCAAGTAAGTTTACACTCAGCATCTTTTGGAGAACTCCTGGTGTTTCTGTCATGGCTAGATTAAAGCCCTCAGAATGTCAACTTGTGTTGTTGCCATGCAGGAAAAGAAAATTTGAAAAGGAAATTTCAATAGGAACATGAAACATAAGGAACTTGAACATGGAAAAGCTTAATTAACAGTGAAAATGAAAGCATTTGAATGTGTACTACTCAAAAAAATAAAGGGAACTCTCAAATAACACATCCTAGATCTGAATGAATGAAATATTCTCATTGAATATTGTACAAAGTTGAATGTGCACAACAACAGCATTTGAAACTGACTGTCAGTCAGTGTTGCTTCCTAAGTGGACAGTTTGATTTCACAGAAGTTTGATTTACTTGGAGTTATATTATGTTGTTTAAGTGTTCCCTTTATTTTTTTGAGCAGTGTATATTGACCTCATAGGTACCAGTGAATTGAAATGAACTGGATTTGGACACTTTCAGATAGAAGATCCATGTCTGGACACATTATCTGAAGACCCAATTCTCTTGAGAATATATAATGCTGGGAAAGGTCGAAGGAAAAAGAAGAGGATGACTGGCTGTAATCTGGAGGGACTAAATTTAAGTGAACAAGAGTGCACCATTAGACCAACCTGAAATACCAACTTGAGACAAATCATGCTGGAGAAATGTGGTCTGTAAAAATCAAGATTCACCTAATGACATTTAGTCAATCAAAATTTATTTAATTGCTATATTAAAATGAAAAAAAATAGAGTATAGGCAAACCACTCAAATCAGACCATGGAGGCAAATTTTAACTTGTGCAGCTTGTGTAATGAAGACTTTGAAGATGACATTACACGTAATGGTGTAACAATGACATAACAAGTAATGGTGTAATGAAGACTTTGAAGATGACATAACAAGTAATGGTTCTCAAAACAAAGTATGGTTCCCATGATTCATGATGTTCATCCATCGTTTTCGAAGAGATCCTTGACATCTTGGAGGATATCAAGACTTGTGCATGAACTGGATTAAAGTGAGGGAGAGATGCGCATAGTCAGCCTCACTCTCTCTTCCAAGATTCAATTTTGCTCCAATAGTAGGACAAGAGACAAGACAGTTGAAGATGTTCTGGGCGCAGTGGTTGACCAGGGTGTCTTTTGTGTCTTGCTGTGCTCTTAGCATACCACATTGCTTGCAGAGACTGCCTTCATGACAGATGACCTGTTTAGTAGATTTCATCTGCTCAGTCCACTGGAATCTGTCTTCACATGCACTGGATAGACAAGTCCCTATTGCATTGATGGTCAATAATTCAATGGCTACTCTCAACTTGGTTTGGCTAGCCTGTCGGAGCTCTTGCTTGGGGTGTGACCACTGTGCATCCTACAGATAGTGGGAGCCACAGGTGAGAGCTGAATGACAGGTGGTGACCAAAGGTGGCGAGTTGCCCTAAAAGCTGTCCTAAATTGTAAAAGGACATGACGTGTTCCTACACCAGAAGCGCTACTCCTCCCTGAACACCCCATACACCCCTTCCCATGATTACTGGAAGAGGCAATGGCCTTCTGGTGGAAAAGTAACTGCAGATATGGAAAAAACCCTACAATGCTCTGATAGACTGATCAAAATTTGTGGGAAGATGGGAAAATGTTTAGAAACTCAATGCCATTACATAGAAGGAGATTTTGTGTGTGTTGGGTGTTTCTGCCTCTATTTTCTTTCCAAAATACAGATCTAGATAGCCAGGATAGATTTTAAGTTAATAGGTTCACTTGAATGTATGAATGTGTGGGTGGGGGTTCAGGAAGTATCCAATAACGATGTAAGCTAGCCTTGATTTCCCAATTGGAAAAAACAAATGGCACTAAAGTTGCTTTCTGGTCCTCAGTGTGAGAGAACTGGCACAGCTGGCAGGATTCCAAACTTGACTTGGAACCAATTAGGGAGAAATCATGTTTCTGAATAAAAAGGTGATGGGGACTGGGCAAATCCCCTTGAAAAATGAGCCAAAAGAAGACAGTAGGTGAGAGCAAAGTAACCCATCGTCAATAAAGGGTGCTGGCGAGGCTTATAGTGGGAATTTATTTTCTGTAACAGGGGAAGTGGGGATATTTTAATGAATGCCTTTGGCAGCTTAATAAAAGTAAAACAATTCTTTCCGAAATACCTTGAGGCATATAAAAACAGCTTTGAAGGGCGAATAGCTGGCTATGTTTCACTGATGTCTGCAAGCTGCTCTGAAGGGCTTGGCAGAGATAGGAACAGAGCAAAGCGGGAGGAGAATGCCAGGCAGAGATAGAGGGAACAAGTGCAGGGAGGTGAATCATCCCATCAGAAACTGTACAGATCCTTTAGGAAATGA
Source organism: Erythrolamprus reginae (assembly GCF_031021105.1). Classification (NCBI taxonomy): domain Eukaryota; kingdom Metazoa; phylum Chordata; class Lepidosauria; order Squamata; family Dipsadidae; genus Erythrolamprus; species Erythrolamprus reginae. The sequence goes on along the minus strand of NC_091950.1, from coordinate 265,963,719 downwards.
GCACATTTTCAAAAACAAAATGAGCTGCTCTAAAAAGCCTGGTTAATGGGATAAGGGAGAAATGAAAGTTGTAATTTTAAAAGTTAGGTTGAAGAAATAGCTTCCATGGGGGGGGGGGGGGTATGCTTCACCCCAAAGATATCACAAATACAGAACCCACTGAGAAAAGTCTCTGCTCATGTTGTCTTCTGAAAGCTAGATGCCCATTTTTGTAAGGAAGCTGATTCTCAGTGACAATATCTATATCTCTCTACATGGGGCTACCTTTGAAAAATGTTCGGAAACTTCAGACCGTGCAAAATGCAGCTGCGAGAGCAATCATGGGCTTTCCCAAAAATGCCCATGTAACACCAACACTCCGCAGTCTGCATTGGTTGCCGATCAGTTTCCGGTCACAATTCAAACTGTTGGTTATGACCTATAAAACTCTTCATGGCACCGGACCAGGGTATCTACGAGACCGCCTTCTGCCGCACGAATCCCAGCGACCGGTTAGGTCCCACAGAGTGGGCCTTCTCCAGGTCCCGTCAACAAAGCAATGTCGTTTGGCGGGGCCCAGGGGAAGAGCCTTCTCTGTGGCGGCCCTGGCCCTCTGGAACCAACTCCCCCCAGAGATTAGAATTGCCCCCACCCTCCTTGCCTTTCGTAAACTCCTTAAAACCCACCTCTGTCGTCAAGCGTGGGGGAACTAAGACATCTCCCCCTGCCTATGTAGTTCTAGTACATAATATGACTGTATGTATGTTTGTTATATTGGGGTTTCTTGCTTTTAGATTTTAAATGTGTAATTGTTATCTTATATTTTTTAATTATTAGATTTGTTAATATATATTGTTTTTGTTGTTGTTGTGAGCCGCCCCGAGTCTTCGGAGAGGGGCAGCATACAAATCTAATAAATAAAATAAAATAAAATAAAATAAAATCTACATTGCAACTGGACAGAAAATTGGTTAGTGCCAGCATAAGTATTAGGACAAATACCTGATGGTGCAGGAAAAAAACCAAACATTGTTAGATTCTCCCTGCAGGAAGCCAGGAGAGGCATGATAATATACTAGAATCAGCTTGGATTTATGGAAGGCCGTCCAAATAACCCCCTTGAACTTCCAGGGAATTCATCCTTATACTGCCCCAGGGAGGAAAAAGCAGCTGTCTGACCTTATCATTTCGATATGGTAAAACCTAATTTCACCATTAGAAATATGATCTGCAAGTTGCCTGTGGAACAAAAACAAGCAAGGAAAAGGAGGCTTTGAGTATGAAACTGGGTCCAAATCTGACAGAGTTGGGTGGATGAAATGGGGTTAACAAGGATGTTAAAGGGTGGGTGGTAGTAATATTGCAGGAGCAGTTCCCTCTCTCTCAGCCCAACCCAACCCAACCCAACTTGTTGTTAGAGAAAGAATAGGAGAAGGAAGGTGTATTACAGTAGCTACATTCACTCTCTTGAGTTATCCAAGTGTCCAACTGAAGCAATGAAGCTTCATTCCATGAAGAGAAGCTGGGCACCCGCCCCTCTGCAGCTTCGTTCCAAGCAGCATTTTGATCTACATTCGAAGAAAGCAAAGCACCCCTTGGGAGGTCCACCACTACCCAACAGGCCATACTAATGGCTTACAGGACTCAATAAAGCAAATGTTGGACTGCACTGAAATGAACAGATTAACATTAAGATTAAAAGATAAAGAGGACTCATTGTATTACGAGACTTGGGGAAAGTTTTATAGATGGTTGGAAAATGAATATAAATAAAGAAGTTTAAATATATGTGAATGATGTAACCCAGATGTACCACTTGAAAGAGAGGAGGTGATAGGGAATGGGTGGAGGGAGAAAATCTTAAATTTGGAGTGTATTAATAGACAAGGACATACAAATAAAATAAATAGATTAAATGGATAAATATGGAATAAAATATGAAAAAAAATTGTAAGACTGTGTAAAAGAATTCAAGGTTGCTGGGATAACATCTCAGAAAAATGGAGAAAGTACAGCAAAGAAAGAAGGAAGGAAGGGAAGAGAGGAGTAAGAAGAAAGAAGAAAGAGAAGGAAAGAAGAGAAGAGAAGAGAAGAGGGGAGAAGCGAGTGAGGAGAGAGGGCAGGAGGGGAAGTAGAGAAGAGGAGAAGGAGAGAAGGAGGGGAAGTAGGTTTAGAAAGAGAAAGACAAAGGGAAGGGAATAAAAAAGAAGGAAGGGCTGTATGAGATAGGAAGGGAGGATAGTAAAAAAAGCAATCTTGAACTAACAAAACAATAAGAGAAATATAGAAAATATGAATAAAATTTTTGTAAAAGAATGAAATGGGAAATGATATGATAAATATGTGAAAATGTCTAAATGGCAATAAAAATAAAGAAACTTTTCTTTTTTTAAAAAAAGGACTTAACATCCAAAATCTGACTACTCAAGTTAATACAACCTTGTTCCATTTTAGAGCTTTTATTATTCATTCTTCTGGAGAGACCAAATTGTTCTCCTTTTATGAGGCCATGACCAAGGACTGGCTCTGGGAACGTTATTGAATGGCAAAGAATGAGTCTTGCAAAAAAAGGAAATCTTCAGACTTATAACAAAGCATCTCCTCACCCCAAGAGCTTTGCAGATCTTATTTTGATGGGGGAAGGAGGTTTAAAGTTCCAGTGCTGAAGCATCAGCAACAGTTTTAGCCTGGTTACACACACACAAGAAGGATAGTACTCAACATCCAGTTCATGGAAACTGCAAGCATCCAAGGTGGGAGAGAGAGAGAAAGAGAGAAAGGATGGACATGTGACATCATGTGTAGCGTGGTATCCATTAGCAAGTGATCCAAATGTTGTAATTTACATGAGGTCAAATACGTATTTTGTAGTATATAGATGATGCAATTTGCAAATTACATAATTATGCTGATTATAATCTGCATGATGCAAAAACTGTATAATGATCATGATAACCTTGTCACAACTTGTACCAGGGACCAGTAATGAAAACAGTATTGCAGAGGAAGTTCTGGATCAGAACCACTGCAGATATTTATGATTTGATTTGATTTGATTTGATTTCATTTGATTTGATTTGATTTGATTTGATTTGATTTGATTTGATTTGAATGCCATCCCTCTCCAAGGACTCAAGGCGGCTCACAGCATATCAAAAGAACATAGCAAATAGATCTAAAAATCCAATTAATATAACTAAAAGACTAAAAAGCTCCAATATAGTTTTAAAAACTATGTTGAAGGCAATTCATCTGGATTTAACTGAAAAAGTCCAAGTTTTCAAAAGAAGTTGAAAATAGCCACAATATTTCCAAATCCTATTTTACTTTTACTTGAATTATCTGAAAACCTCTCTCGATTCTGTGATATTAATGATCTTAAAATCAGTGCACATTCACTTCCAAAAAAGAGGGAGAAATAGACAGAGCTGCCATTTTGCTGTATTCAGATATGCTGGAGGTTCTCACTAGAACAGCTTTGCTGGCTGAGGAATTCTGGGAGTTGAAGTCCACAAGCGTTAAAGTTGCCAAGGTTGGAGACCCCTGCTCAAGAATCTATCAGGATTAACTATTTTCTGAGAAGCACATAACTATCTGTTCTCTTTCTGGCAATGGGGGAGATATTTGGGCCATCCTGAGTGACCCACTTCCGGGACAGTTGCTTAACTACAATATATCTAATAATGTTTTCCTGTATTTTGTTTTCCTTTTCCCTCCACCTCTTAGTTTTCTTTCATGCTTTATCTTTTAAGACCATATAGCTTTAAGCAAGGTTTGCCTGAGTCACTCTAGCATGGAGACTAGAAGGCAGGCAGGCAGGCAAATTGTAGGTACTCAACCTCCATCCTTATTACCACTGAATGCTGTGGGACTTACATGGCTGTGCTATTGATTTCTTCTCCTAAAGCTGCCCTGCTGTTTCTGCTGGGATTTCAGATGATTTGATCAAAAGTAACATTGATCCAACGCAGTTAAATGCTGGGAAATTCCACTGTCTTCATCAAGTTAAACACATTTTAATCTCTTCCCATTTATTTGCTTAAGCAATTTTTTCTTAATGAAGACAGGTAAGATTCAAGGCAAAACTGCCTTTTCATTTCCAGTGTTCGATCGGGACTTCTCTTCCCTATATTTCTGTGGATCAATAGCATCTTTAAAGTTTTGGATAGCACATTCTTAACTCAATTCGTCTCATATTCCAGATTCAACCAAGCGTCGAGGTAAGAGCAAATCATTTGCTGCATTGCCGTCAATGAAAGTAGTGAAATTAATTATGTATCTCAGGAGATTGTTATGAGAATCCTTTCTGTCATTAAGGCTTATGAGAAGAAGTGGCCTGAGCTACCTGTAAATCGGCTTTTACAAGCCCCATTGGCAATTATAATGTATCTATTGCGCTGTTCTCATTTATTTTAAATGGGGCCTGCAGTGGTGGTCTTCCCAATGGAAGGTCATTAGAGGCCTCCCACAATACAAACCATGTTCCAGCTATTGCTTATTGCATCCTGATTGAGATACAAAGCCCAGTTAAAACAACGCTGGTTTAGAGTGGTGCTTAATGTCTTGCACATATAAGATTATTTACATTTTGTTACATGTTTCCTGCCCCCTAATTGAACATGCCCTGAATAATGACAGGTTTAACATTCTCAAGGCTATTAATTAGGGGAGGGGAAGATTCCACCACATTCATTATTCAGGAGGAGCAATTCTTGGCAGAAGCAATCTGGCTTTAATGTGGGACAGAAGCACCAGATGTTCTGCCTACTGTTGGTTTTGAAGAAAGAAGACTCCTGTGTACACATAATATTGATTCTCAAATCTCTGTATAGGTCACCTTTCCAGTCACGGATGGGTTTGGAAGTGTTAATTATTTATCTCTCAGGCCAATTATTAACCTGAATTATAGTTCCCTAGTTGCTTCTCTCCTTCCCCTATTTCCCTTGTCTCAAAAGCCTGCCACTTTTGAGACAAGGGAAGACCTAGCCTTTTATACTCACATTCCAGATTTAATGTCCACAATCTCCTCATGCCCCTTGTCCCATAAGGGCCTCTTGGCCAGTGCTGGTGTTTATTATCATTCATTCATTCATTCATTCATTCATTCATTCATTCATTCATTCATTCATTCATTCATTTATCTTGGATTTATTATTCTCATTTATTTTTATGGGTAGTAACCACACACTTGGATATTGAGCTAACTGAAGCATATCAATCATGACAACGTCATTTTATAAGTAATTATAATCATCTAACCGGTGACTTTATCTAAGACCTACATGCTTACTTTTTCACCCTTTATTGGTCTTCCTTTTGTTGTTGAAAGTTGGGATTAAACATTAATTAAAAGAGGAACACTCTTTAAGGAAATCTTACTACAGTAGTCCCTCACCTATCGCTGGTGTTACGTTCCAGACCTGGCCGTGATAGGTGAAATCCGCGATGGGGAATTTATCGACTGATAGTACTTATTTAAGTATTTATATTGTAATTGTCTGGTAAGTTTTCAATGTTTTAAGTGTTTATAAACCCTTCCCACACAGTATTTATTTTAGATACAGTATTTAAATAGAGTATTTACAATTTTAGATATATATTTTTTTTTTTGAAAAACCTGCCGATCGAGTTCGGCGGGCTGTTTAAATCTGCCGATCGACTTCCTCAGAAACCCACGATGAAGTGAAGCCGCAGTAGGTGAAGCGCGGTATAGCGAGGGACTACTGTACTTGGATGGGAGATCCCACAAAGAAACTCAAGGCTGCCAGGATTTTTTTTTTAAGCCACCGAAGAATAAAATGATGTCAGAGTGTTCAGAAAACCCCAGAAGTTGAACTCAAGTTCACGGAAAAGTATTTAAGACATATATTGCCAAGTATCACTAGAATTCAGAGGATAAATGAAATTACACTATCACAAGAGAAGGACTTTTTCCAAAGTAGCCTCAGATAATAATATAGCCATTCAAAAATTCAGAATTCAGAAAATGAATAAATTATGCTAAAAATATCCTGCACTCAGAAATCAGTTATATTTTTTGACAATCAATTGAGCCAGCAATGCTGGCATAGCAATGTAACAACTGTAGAGCAGAATTTTAGATAGAACAGTAGCCTTTTTCATTATAGCTTTTAGAGAATGGTAGCTATGTCTATGAATGGCCCTTGTCATTTTTGGCTGCATTTCCTAAGGAACCGTTTAATCCTGAGAACAATCAGCTACTACTTTATATTTGAAAACATATTTGTCAATACATATATTTTTTCTCCAAAACATGTTGCTTTAAAATAGCAGTCTTCAGTTTTCATTGGGGACTTCTATATGAAGCAGTGTATTGGGGCAGAGAGAAGATTCCTTATCATGGATTTCAATTATTGGAAAATAATCTGTGAAAGTTTGATGATCCTGTAATACGGTGATGAGATACTCCTTAAAGCAAGTCCAAGCCAGGAGCCCAGCTCCATGTTCTTGTCAAATTAAAATTTCCTAGGACATTTCCAATACAGTCTTTAGAAAACCTAAAAGATAGCTATATAGCTGGACATCAACAAATGGGGTACAAAAAAATCAGTTTGGCTGTATTATTGATAGAAGGAGGTTAAAGATTTCCGCTACAGTATAATAGCCAGGAGCGTATTGTAGAACAGATCACTTTTTGTTTATGTACAGGTTCCAAGTTAAACTAAAATAGAAGAAGAAATGCAACTAGTTTTTAAAATAAGTTGTTGAGCATATACGCATCATTTTCAAAGAATCAGGAATCACTTTGAAGTACAGAATTAATTGACAGGATACCGGAGGAACAGCAGAGTGAACTTAAAGAAAATGTTAAGGGTGAGCATAAAAAGAGACTGCTAAAGACCAAGAGGCAGAAAGAGGCAAACTGCATGTCAGAACAAAACGAGGAAATTGACAAGAGAGAAAAGGCAAAATAAAGAAACAAAAATCTCAGGAAGGACTTTAACAACAACGAAAAAAGATTAATCGGTATTATAACGTCCATAAAGGCATTGAAGATAGAAATACTGTAGATACTGAAAAACAGGGATAGTCTTCCAAACGACCTCTGAATTCAAAAGGCGGTTTCAGTCTCAAATTGTTTTGTGCACACATAATTCGCCGCTACGTCATGCAGTCCTAGGTGCTTGGGAAGGGCCCGACTGGTGATGAAATACGAAATCCAGCATAGTGATTTCATTTGCTGTGTTGTATTGATAATAGTAATAGTAATAGTAATAGTAATAGTAATAGTAATAGTAATAGTAATAGTAATAGTAATAGTAATAGTAATAGTAATGAGCCGGGGTGGCGCAGCAGGTAGAGTGCTGTACTGCAGGCCACTGAAGCTGACTTGTAGATCTGAAGGTCAGCGGTTCAAATCTCATCACCGGCTCAAGGTTGACTCAGCCTTCCATCCTTCCGAGGTGGGTAAAATGAGGACCCGGATTGTGGGGGCAATAGCCTAGCTCTGTTAAAAAAGTGCTATTGCTAACATGTTGTAAGCCGCCCTGAGTCTAAGGAGAAGGGCGGCATAAAAATTGAATTGAATAAATAAATAGTAATAGCAATAGCAATAGTAATAGTAACAATAATAACAACAATAATAATAACAACAATGATAACAACAACAACAACCATTATAACAACAACAACAACAACAACAACAACAGAGTTGGCAGATGCCTTGGAAGTCTTCTAATCCAACCCTCTGCTTAGGCTTCAGACAAATGATTATCCAACATCTTCTTAAAAGCTTCTAGTGTTGGAGCATTCACACAAGTATAATATCAAATTTTAAAACCAGGCTAAGAAATTACAGGCAGGATAGTTTCATATTTACCAAGGAAATTGGGAGAGCTTAACAAGCATCAAATCAGATGTTCCTTTGCACATCAGTAACCAATTAGTGTACAGTAAGCAGAAAGTACATCCCCAAAGAAAGAATATTAACAGAGGGACGGAGGGGGAGGCATCCTTTCATCTATATGGATTGGATTCACACATCAGAGTAATTTGGGTAGTTACAAAAGCAACAACAAAGAAGCTTAAGATTCATAAATGGGGTACATTTAAAATAAAAGAGCGAGCATGGCTAAGGCTGTTAGCTGCACATATGAGTCCCATTAGTTGATTCAGTTATGCATATGCAATGGATTAGCTGACTCAGCTTCAGCCCTCCAATTTCTTAGTGTAGCCTCAACCCAGGCTAATGAATAGAAGCAGTAAGGGAGTCGGTCCAAAGAAATACCAACTTGCTCGCTAAAAAGGCTCTTTATGTGTGTGTGTGTGTGTGTGTGTGTGTGTGTGTGTGGTGTTATTCCACCAGACTTGAAATTTTGGGCTTAGATAGCCTAGAACTTCGTCACCTTCAATATAACCTATATGTGGTTCACAAAATCATTTACCACAATGTCCTGTCTGTCAATGATTTATTTAGCTTCAACCGCAACAATACACGAGCATACAATCAATTCAAACTTAATGTAAACAGCTCCAAACCTGACTGCAAAATATACGACTTCAGCAAAAGACTGATCAGTGCCTGGATTGCACTACCTGACTCTGTGGTTTCTTCCCCAAACCCCAAAAACTTTAATATTAGACTATCTAGAGTCGACCTCATCCCATTCCTATGAGATGTGTTAGGGGCGTGCATAAAATGCACCATTGTGCCTACCATCCCTGTCCCTGCCTACCATCTATCTATCTACAAAACTTTTGCTAGACCCATCCTCGAATACAACTCATCTGTCTGGAACCCATACCACATCTCGGACATCAACACCCTTGAAAATGTCCAAAGATATTTCACCAGAAGAGCCCTTCACTCCTCCACTCGAAACAGAATACCCTACGAAAATAGACTAACAATCCTGGGTCTAGAAAGCTTAGAACTACGGTGCCTGAAAGACGATTTAAGTATTGCCCGCAAGATCATATGCTGCAAAGTCCTACCGGTCAGCTTCAATCGCAACAACACAAGAGCACGCAACAGATTCAAACTTAATATTAACCGCTCCAAACTTGACTGTAAAAAATATGACTTTAACAATCGCGTTGTCGAAGCGTGGAACTCATTACCGGACTCAATAGTGTCAACCCCTAACCCCTAACATTTCTCCCTTAGACTATCCACGATTGACCTCTCCAGGTTCCTAAGAGGTCAGTAAGTGGCGTACATAAGTACACTAGTGTGCCTTTCGTCCCCTGTCCAATTGTCTATTCTTTATTTCATATATCATATATATTTTCTTCCTTTCATATATCTTCTCCTCTATTTTTACATATTATCTTTATATATATTATTTCATGTCTATTCTCTTCCATATGTATTGTGTATTGGACAAATGAATAAATTAAAATAAAATAAAATAAAAATCTATCTATCTATCTATCTATTTATCTATCTATCATCTATCTATCATCTACAGAATATATCTATCTATCTTAGAGTCAGAGATTATAAAAGTTATCAAAGCTGGCTACTTTGTTACAGAAAAGACATTCCCAGTCATCCATTCCTCAATATTTTGTGCTGAGTGAGACATGAAGTGTGAGTGAGAGTGAGTCATGAAATCTGTTACAGAAAGTGGAATGTTAATGAAATAGCTTCTTGCTGCAATGTTAATTAAACTCCTCTGTCATCACCCCAGTAAACCTGGGGTTGAGCATTTATTTGCTCAACCTGACATTTGGGCATTCATGCTTAAATAAATGAATGAATGGATAAAATGATTTTTAATGTCTTTTCCAGCTGTGTGTATATATCTGAATTAAGAGCAAGAGCCTAGAAATTGGGTCACAAGGTTGATTTTTTAATTATTATTTTTAGTCTCCTTGCTACAATTCATTGCAAATAGTTCCTCGACATTTGTATTCCCTTTTGATTTTCAAATACTTTTGTTAAATGTTATGATTACAATAGTAAAATATATACTAAAAGAAAGAAAAGACAAAGAGAGTAAAAGGGAAAAGAGAAAAATAGGAAAGATGTAAAGAAAAGAAGGAAAAAATGAAAGAAAGAAAAGTTAGAATACAGAAAAGAAAAGTAATATATAAAGAATCTCAGATTTCATCATTATAAAAACTTTAATAACTTTTTACTTCCTCTTAAATTACACTAAAATAACTCTTCCTTCCAAATCCCATCTTTCATCTATAAAGAAATTCACAAAGTCTTGTCATTTCAATCCTGATGTCAGAAAAGATCCATTATCAATTAATAACATATCAATTTTAACTTTGATCAAATAAACCGGTTTTATATGCCTTCCTCTAACCATAATCTTTCATCTGTTCGTATGATTTCACAGCACTTTATTTCTTCTCATTTCTTCTTTGTCTTCACAAGATGCTTTGAAGCTTTTATCAGGGGTCTATTAAAAATATAGTCCAATGTTAAAAAATTATCCAGGTCACTCTCTTGGTTTATTGTATGTCCTTTTGTTATTATGAAGACATCAGTTGGTTTCTTTTGTGTGTCCAATGTAACATCTTCTTCCATGTCATTCTTTTAGCCTGTAAGTCCACTTTCAACTCAGTCTCTAACATATGTCAGGATTAACATATTTAATTTAAATTAAATTTAAAAAAAATTACTCCTGACATTGTTAATACTGACATCTGGCTCCATTTCTCAAAACTATTCTTCAGTATTTCCAATGTTAGAATATTTTGTGTCACTCTGTAACTGTTAGTCAAGTTGATGTGTTCTCCTTTAATTGAAATCTTTAAAAATTGCATACAAGCAGTGTCAAATTGGGTTTCTGAGGGCTGGACCAACATTGTAAAGTTCTTGGCTGAGAAGGTATGTGGGGAGATGGGATGGATGCCCCCTGCAGCACTTTGCTGGCCAATATGGGGCACAGGGGGACACATAATGTCCTCCATGCCCCATTTTGACTGCCAGAGGTGCCACAGATCAGTCCTTTGCTATTTCCAGGTCAGCCCCACAAAATATATTTAATGATTTCTCAATATTTTTCAGTTGTCCAAGTTTTGCGCTTTGGTTCCAGTCACTTTGCAGTTGCATGCCCTGGTTCCCTGGCAGTAACAACTGAGCCCTGTAGCCACATTTTTGACAGATATCCAGGAGCTATAGCATCTGATATGGTCCTTGTTGAGCCAGGAGACAACTGACCACATGTGAAATTTGTAGATTTCTTCTCATCATTACTGATGGTAGGTGCCTGGGTTGGTTCTCAATGGTTAGGTAATTAACTGATCCAAAGGCAGTAATCCCATAACCATAGGAACAACACTGGATAGCTGTCCAGGCCCAGCCAGGGCAGTCTAATGGCCTGTTTGTGGGCGAAAGGGAGGATCAGGAATGTAGAGGAGGAACGTGGCCTACCTGCTTCTCAGTGACAGGAAGGCAAGATCAAGAATTGGAGGGGGGAAGAAAGAGGCCTACCTTCCTGCTTGGCAGTAGGAAAGTATGATCAGGAATAATAATAATTATTATTTACAATTGTATCACAGCGGCCAGTTGTTTCACCAGATTTGACATTAGTTACTAGTCAAACGCCACCCAGGGGGCTAGGATCTTATAACATATTTTTGAAGTACAGTGATCCCTCATTTATCGCGGGTGTTACATTCAAGGACCACCTGCAATAAATGAAAATCCATGAAGTAGGGACAATAAATCTTTCTCTCTCTCTCTCTGTCTCTCCCCCAAACACATTGTCCCTCACTTCCTCTCCCTTTACCTATTGTCTCTCTGCCTCCATCTCTGTCTCCCTGGGGACCAGCCAGCAGCCTACTCCACTTCTTCTGAGCTTATCCTCATGCAGAACTGCACGGCTTCCTGATTTTACAGTTGGCCAAGCAGGATCAACTCCTCTCCTGCGCTCCGCGCTCTGATTCTCTCTGGCCAGGCTCCGCTGTGTGGCTCCGGTTTCAGCCGCTGCTACTGGGACTCCCAAGATGTGCCAAGGGGATGCTCTGCCCGCTTCCCCGCAGCTGCATGCGGGGAATCCTTTGTGATCCACACCAGGTTAAGCCCCAGCAACAACCCGCGATGCACCGAGTCTCTGAAAGGTGAATCGCAAAGTGGCGAGGGATCACTTTATATGTGCTGAATCGAGCAGTGCAGTTTTCTGCATTTGACTGATAGAAATTTAGTTGATTTTAAGCTGTTCTAAATGTAATTCCAATTCTTTTGGGACAGCACCCAGTGTTCTAATCAACACTGGAATTACCACTGCTGGTCTGAATTTCAGTCCTGCTATTTTGAAATTTTTTCATGCTCCTTTTCATCGACCTTGCTATCCCCTGGTATTGCAAAGTCAATGATAGTCCTCTTGTTTTTCTCAACCAGGCTAACGTCTGGTGTATTTTATCTGTTTGCAGTGGCGGGCAGCAGCCGGTGTGCCCAGAAGGCATGTGCAGCTGCACACCCTGATGCACTCCCGTGTGAGATTTGGCTTCTGCCCATATGCAGCAACCTAAATCTCACACAAGGACGCATGCGAGAGTGAGATTTTGGCCATTTACAATGATTTTTTGCTTCTGTGCAAGCGAAAATATCAGCGAAAATAGCTGAAACGTTGCTCTCGTGTGCATCCTCGCCTGAGATTTGGCTTGCTGCACATGTGCAGAAGCCAAATCTCATGCCAACGGATGCGTGCATTACCGATGGGTGCATGCACACTCACAACGGCCTCCGAGGGAGTTCCGGTAGGAGGCAAGAAAAGGGATCCTTCACTGTCTGTTTCTATGCAAAAATCCCACAAGATCTTGACCAACTGATTTTCAATGATTTTTTTCAGGTTTGTGTTCCCATCAGTTTGTAGCAGTATGGATGTTATAGTTTTTGCATAAATTCCAATGGATCATTTGGGCAACAGAGTTGTGCATAATTTATAATCAGTCTGCGTAATTTTCTTGCTTTATCATTATATTGTTGTTATTGTTATTGTTATTGTTATTGTTGCTGTTGCTGTTGCTGTTGCTGTTGCTGTTGCTGTTGTTGTTATTTATTAGATTTGTATGCCGCCCATCTCCGCAGACTCGGGGCGGATCACAACAGTGATAAAACAAATCTAATATTAAACAAATCTAACATTAATATTAAACAAATCTAAACAAATCTAACATTAAAAGTCTAAAAGCCCCATTATTTCAAAATAATACACACAAACATAACATACATAAAACTACATAGGCAAGGGGAGATACCTCAGTTCCCCCATGCCTGAGGGAAGAGGTGGGTTTTAAGGAGTTTACGAAAGGCAAACTTGTTGTTGTTGTTGTTACCATCTTCCTGTGTGTATTGTTTCCTTCCCATCCATCAAAATAATACATAGTTGAAAGAGAATGTCAGCACAGTCTTTAAAATGAGAACAAAGCATGTTTTTCAGTATATGGCTGGGAATCTTTCTTTTCCTGGTCAATATTCTTTTTTTAATTCTACCTGTGTGGAGGAGAAAACTAGTCAAACATGAGGAGGTTAGGGAGAACCATTTAAAAAAAAAAAAGTAGTTGATCTCAGAATGAACGTAGCTCATGAGCTTCTCTTCTCCTTCAGCACGGTGCATATTTTCAATCAGTAACGCAGCGAACAGACTCCATTTCCTGCTGTGGAAGACTGACCAGTTGTTCTCTCCTGCTTCTGACCCCACTGTGTCTTTTTCTTCCCCTCTTGAAGGATGTGGGTGATGATTTATAGAGCACGTCCAATTGGCTGTGTTTGTCTAGGCTGGCTTGCTTCGCACATGCTGAGGCCAGCGGTGAATTTGCAAGGAACCTTCCAAGGAAAATACCTTCCAGAGGGGTAAAAAGGAGGCATATATATGTGTGTGTGTGTGAGGTGGTGGTGGTGGGAGAAACTAACTAAGCAAAATAAACTCAGGCATGAGATTATATGCTTAGTAAACATCTCAGCTACCTTTTGAGGTCTATCCCAGCAGAGTCCCCATAGCCTGGACCCCCAAATGCCAAAATGAGCTAAGCACTTAAGTACTTCAATTATTTCCAAACATGAGTGGCTTTGTGGGGGAGGGAGGAGGGTAACTCCTAAGATGTCTGGAATTCCTGGTCAATGAAATGTAGCTACTTGGAGAGGCATGGACTGGATGCCATGCTGGGTGCTTGCACCCATGTTGGGATTGTAGAAGACTTTTCTTAACAGATGAACTAGATAGAATAAATAATGTGAAGCAGTAGTAGGTTCCTGCCAATAAGGCTAATTGCGCACAGCTCTTCAGCTCTGATACACGAGCGCGGGTTTGAGTTCAATTTTGCTTCCTGGACCTGTGCAGGTAACAAAATCTTGCACTTGGACACACGTGCATGCTGGTTTTGGTGAGGTTTTTTGCTTCCATGCATGCTTTCGTGCAAAAAGCATCACCAAAACATGCACACATAGAAACATAGAAACATAGAAACATAGAAGACTGACGGCAGAAAAAGACCTCATGATCCATCTAGTCTGCCCTTATACTATTTTCTGTATTTTATCTTAGGATGGATATATGGTTATCCCAGGCATGTTTAAATTCAGTTACTGTGGATTTATCAACCATGTCTGCTGGAAGTTTGTTCCAAGGATCTACTACTCTTCCAGTAAAATAATATTTTCTCATGTTGCTTTTGATCTTTCCCTCAACTAACTTCAGATTGTGTCCCCTTATTCTTGTGTTCACTTTCCTATTAAAAACACTTCCCTCCTGGACTTTATTTAACCCTTTGACATATTTAAATGTTTCGATCATGTCCCCCCTTTTCCTTCTGTCCTCCAGACTATACAGATTGAGTTCATGAAGTCTTTCCTGATACGTTTTATGCTTAAGACCTTCCACCATTCTTGTAGCCTGTCTTTGGACCCATTTAATTTTGTCAATATCTTTTTGTAGGTGAGGTCTCCAGAACTGAACACAGTATTCCAAATGTGGTCTCACCAGCACTCTATATAGCGGGATCATAATCTCCCTCTTCCTGCTTGTTATACCTCTAGCTATGCAGCCAAGCATCCTACTTGCTTTTCCTACCGCCTGACTGCACTGTTCACCCATTTTGAGACTGTCCCTGTGTGAGATTTTGCTACCTGCATAGGTGAAGGAAGCAAAATTGTGCTCAAACCCGCACTCGCGCACCAGAGCCACAGAGCTGCGCGCAATTAGCCCTACTGACAGGAACACACTACTCATTCAAAGGCCTCATCCCAGCTTCTGGATCTGAGCATTTGGATAGACAATCCATATCCATCCTGTGGATTAGATCAACACAAAGTTTATTTTCTTAAGCATATTTTAGACATGAGTTTTTAATTGACAGTTGTATTTATTATTCCATTTTCCAAAGTTTCGTACATGTACAGCATGGGTGAGTTCTAACTTATCTCACTGCTGGTTTGCGCAGAAGAAAAATAAATTAATTTAAAAAAAAAAGATGGTGGGGCCCACAGATGGGCACCAACTGATCCAGTTCAATGACAAGATCGTGACATCACCCGCGGGCCATTACGGGTTTGGGAAAACCGGTCCAAACCCACCCCAATATACAGCAGCTTCGTTTGTTCATAAAACCTACAGTGGTACCTCAACATATATTTATTTTCCCCTTGTGAAGAATATTTTGTCATGTTATCTCTATTACTTCAGCCTTTGAATACATGATTGGCATACCGAGCCAGCCTACATTTAATTTGGAAGTACTTACTTACAACAACTAAATATAGATGACCCTTTTCTGAAAAGGCAAATTATCTGCAGGTACTGAGAGCTTCTTGACAAAATGATAAGCTTTAAGTGATGGGTTTTTTGATTTTCTAACCTGTTGTAGAAATAATTCTGTCAGCTTACCGGGCACATTTCTGTCTGCATTTTTTAAAAAGTAGTGTATTGTGCATGCATGTTGTCCTACAACATTTACACTTGTTTGTCGTTTAATTTGAGTAAGTACATTAAATATGTTATACTACATGTTTTGTGAGCCAAGAAGTCTGTTGCAATATTTAAGAAATATAAAAGGCAGAGGATACTTCCTATTCATACTCCCTGAAGATACAAATTAGTTCATTTAGAAATGCCAACTAAATACCAAGCAGTGCTAGCTGCAGGAAATTTCCAAGTATTGATACGTATTTGCAGACATGATGTCAAAATGATACTGAAAGAATTATGAAGTAACAGAATTATCATACACTGTGGAAGACAAATACTATATTTTACGATTCCTACTTCTTATAGTTTTTGTCTTTCCAGATATAAAGCTAGAGGAGAGGGAGGGAGCGGAAGAGAGAGGGAGACAGGGAGAGAAAGGGAGGGAGACAGGGAAAGAGAGAGGGGAGAGAAAGGGACAGGGGAACGGGAGGGAGAGAGAGAGGGAGGGAGGCAGGGAAAGAGGGAGGAGGAGAGGAAGAGAGAGGAAGAAAGTTAAAGAGGGGGAGAGGGAGAGCGGGAGATGGAGATGGAGAGAAAGAGCTTCCGAGAGCTTATTTTACAAGAACCAAAAGCTGTTTGTTTGTACATTAATTATGGGCCAGCTACACCTCTTTTCAGATAATTCAAGACAGCTTTAAGGAATATTGTCAGATACCATATGAAAAGATTGAACAGCCCAATAAAACAACTTTAGAGCAGCCATTTAGTGCATAATTAAATGGCAGAGAACAGTAACACCAAACATGCGAAAGAGTCACACAGAAGGATCACATGGAGTGTGGTAGAGAGAGAATAAAACCCAGCTTTTGAAGATCAAAGGACAATATAGCTCTCCCAGATATGGTGGTGACAGCCAACAAAGAAGCAGGAAGATGTTCCAGAATCTTGGGGTGGCCAAACAAATACCCTCTCCATTATCCCAGTCAAATGTGGGTTTAATGGAATGCTAACTGAATAAAAAGTTTCCTTTGTAATCAAATGTGGGTTTAATGGAATGCTAACTGAATAAAAAATTTCCTTTGTAAATGAATATCCTGAAACTCTCCACAGTTTTCTGGTGTTGTAGGGCCTTGTTGCTGTGTGTCCTTTTCATCTGTTTTGCCTTTAGTCAATTGCCCACTCCCTTGGTTTGTCTCTCCAGATCTTTGCATAGACATCTGTTCTGGACCAAATGACATCAAACACCAAGGTGATAACCTGCGTGCCACGATATCAAGAACAAATGCCACTTCCTTTCCTAGTTGCATCACTCAGGAGCAAAGGTTATGTCCCTACACACACTTAGTAAGTTGCAATGGACTCCTTTATTTGTGGGCTTCTATGGATTTCCCTTTAAGTGCTTATTGGCAGTGCAGTAGAAAAAGCCCTTCATGGCATCGGAACAGAATATCTCCGAGACCGCCTTCTGCCGCACGAATCCCAGCGACAGATTAGGTCCCACAGAGTGGGCCTTCTCCGGGTCCCGTCAACTAAACAATGTCGGTTGGCGGGCCCCAGGGGAAGAGCCTTCTCTGTGGCGGCCCCGACTCTCTGGAACCAGCTCCCCCCAGAGATTAGAACTGCCCCTACCCTCCTCGCCTTTCGTAAACTCCTTAATCGTCACCTTTGTCGTCAGGCAAGGGGGAACTGAGATATCTCCCCTGGGCCTATACAATTTATGTATGGTATGCTTGTGTGTATGTCTGTTTAATAATGGGGTTTTTTAATATTTTAAATTGTAAATTATTAGATTTGTTATAAACTGTTTTTATTGTGTTGTGAGCTGCCCCGAGTCTACGGAAAGGGGCGGCATACAAATCTAATAAATGAATGAATGAATGAATGAATGAATGAATGAATGAATGAATGAATAGTGTGTGTCGGGTAAAATGAGCAATCAGCTCAAACTGATGGGCAGCACCAAAGCAACCTGTTCCATTCTTCCAGACACTAGATCCTGAGCAACTGGAATGTGACTCCTGCTCCTGCAATTTGTTTACAAACAATAAAAGCTTCACAGGAGGCAGAGCTTACACTGGTAAAAATCTGCTACACAACTTTCTAATCTTTCTCTTGCTTCTTTCCTACATCCATGATGAGGCATTGACTAGAAATCTGATTTTGGAGTTTACAATATATTCATGGAGTCTAAGTAATGATGTTGAATGGTCCTGCATAAGCTTATCCAGTTGTATGGTTACTTTATCATTTCTTATGATAAATATATATTTACCCATTGAAACATTTGTGTTATGCTTGGCCTTGTCTACTGTATAGTATAAGCAGGGGTGGGCTACACCCGGATGGGGGGGGAAGGCAGTGGGGTAGCAAAAATGGAGCTCCACCCCAGAGCACCCAATTTGCACTGAAAGATGTTGAAAGAAAATGCAGGGCGTTGTGCATAAGCCACGCCCACAGTGTGGTAGTAAAAATTTTGGTAGCCCTTCCCTGAGTATAAGAATGGCTGAATTTGCAATATTTTTGAGAAGGAATAAAACATGGGTGAAAAAAAATAAGATGAATTGTTGGCCATATTGCTATCAATGGCATTGACTTATTATGTGGTTCTTAGATAGAGCAATTTTCACCCTGAATGACTCACAGAATAGAAGTAAAGGGAAGAGAAAAGGTCAATCCAGTGGCATGTTCTTCACTTGTTTGGGACAATTATTTCCAAAGTTTCTTCGGATAAAAGTTTGCTCCAATTGCACAGAATTTTAAGCTGGCAAATTGGCTTATTGCAAGATTCTAGATCTCATATAAACCACTAGATAAATACGGAAGGGAAATGAAGATCCAAATGGATTTGGAGGAAGAAAGGTCCTTTTATATCACCATACTATTTATGCTTTATTACATCCTTAACTTACACTTTGTGTGGAAGATTTCTTGCCCTCAAACACTCACTCGGCAACCAAGAAATGTATTCTCTGCTGTAAATAGCATAGAATGAAACATTATGCCAAGCTGTATTAGGCAACAGGAAGTTGGTTTTTATAAAAATAGGGATTTGAGTGTGGGAACAACACCCACGTTCTGATAGAGTTTCACTGAAAATGTACTGTGTGTAAAGCCTTGCTTCTCCAGCTGACTTCCAGTTCATAGGCATTTCTTTCCAAGCTGACCAAGTTCTTGCTGATCTGAAAACGTCCTTCTTCCTTTTTGCACAAATGTACATAGAGAAAGACTTGAACAGTTGCCTTTTGACAGATATAGAAAAGCAAGTGGTTTTTTGTCATGATCATCAGAGGTCTTCAAACCTGGCAACTTTAAGACTTGTGGACTTCAACTCCCAGAATTCTCCAGCCAACATAGCTGACTGGAGAATTCTGGGAGTTGAAATCCACAAGTCTTAAAGTTACCAAGTTTTGGGACCTCTGATTTAAGGGAATGGACCAGAACTCTCGGTTTGGGCCAGAACCCCCGAACCGCTGATGATGTAATTTTGGCATCACGAATCCAGTTCTGTCTGTGCCAGTCCGTGCCCACTGCCATCTTTTTCATAATTTTTGGTGAATTTTCATTGTTTGCATGGCTTCTCCTTGTACTCTGGAAAAAGCTCCTCTGCCCGCCTGCGGATGAATACCGACTTTTATTTCTTCATCCAAAGCACAGTTGAGCAGCTGTGCTTTGACCTGAAGCCACCTTATGAGCATGCACTGAAGTGAAATTATCGGAATGGACATGCATGTGAGCGTTGCATCATGAGCATCACAATGCATACTGGTAGTAAAGTAAGTGGAACCCACCCCTGGAAAGGGCATATATCTCTGATAACCAATTTGCTGCAACATTTGGGGCAAATGTACTGTTAGAAACAGTAAGGAAAAGGGTATACGCGTGTGTGATAGCATGCATGAGTGTGCCCATACCCATAATGCACGCACACACACACACTACTCCCCTCTGAGCATCGCACAGTCCACAGTGAAGCCTCCTGACTTCCAATAGGCCTGTTGGGCTGCTTTTTTGCTCTATCCAGGGTTCAGGAAAGCCTCCTGAAGCCTGGGATGACAAAAAAAAAATGGGCCAATGGGCCAATTGGAAGTTTGGAAACAAAAGGAAGTTGAGTTTCCCTACTATTGACCTTCAGATAGTTGCAACCAGGCCTCACACACCTTGGACCATTTCTTCTGCAGCTGGTAAGAAAACCTATTGTTTGAATAAGGGAATCTCCTCTGGTTTTTCATGCTATCTCAGCTAAAGTATTATTTATTTTGAATTAGCTCTGAGGTTGTTATGCCACAGAAATAAAAAAGCAAACTTACAGATCATACTATTTTCTTCAACTTTCACTCCTTCCTTCCTTCCTTCCTTCCTTCCTTCCTTCCTTCCTTCCTTCCTTCCTTCCTTTTTAATAATAATAATAATAATAATAATAATAATAATAGTAATTTATTGGATTTGTATGCCGCCCCTCTACGTAGACTCGGGGCGGCTAACAGCAATGATAAAAACAGCATGTGACAATCCAATAATAAAACAACTAAAAACCCTTATTATAAAACCAAACATACAGACAAACATACCATGCATAACTTGTAATGGCCTAGGGGGAAGGAATATCTCAAAAGCAAAAATGATTCCATGTTATTTATCCAATGATGAGGGATGGATATCAAATAGTGTAGTGCAGTTGCTTTGAGCCACATAAAGCCTTCGTCCCTACCACATTTGAAATCTGAACCAAATTCAGTTATAGTCTTAGATTTGATCCTCAGCATTTTTGCAGAAGGCCAATTAAGTCTATTGTCTATAGTGACTGAATTCAGACAACACAGTTAAGAGGAGCATGCAAGTGTCAATGATCTAAGGAATGATCCAGAAAACAAGTAAAATGTCCATTTTGATTCCATAGCACACCAATCCAGAATTCTAGGAGCATTCCAGTGGCTTTCTGGAAATAAATCTTCCACAATAGAAAGTACTTTGCAATGTTCTAGAACAGGGATAGCAAACTTGTGACAACACGTTGTCGTCACATGATGTATTGTAAACCCACCCCTTCACTAAACCAGAGATAGGCATGGCCAGAGTGTGACAGATCAGGTCTGCATGCTATGAGTTTGACACTCCAGTTCAAGAACAATCTTTTCTGATATTTCCTGGAATGGAGAGTTCTGCATATAACAAATGATAAACCGGATCAAAGAGCTAATTGCTATATTATGCACAATAGTAAGCTTGTTTAATTACTAAACTCCACGAGGGCTTGATCCAGATTAAGACTTCCTCTTTAACCTAAAATTCAATGGAAAATTTTAAACTAGGGTTGCATGATGCATAATGATTATTAAATCACACATAAGAAGGTGAACATGCATATTAAAAAAGGCAATGAGTGAGCTGAAACAGTTCTTTGAAGAGCAATCTTCAGACGCTGGCTAAACCACAATGTTTGGGATATTCTGTGAGCTGTCAGCTTCATCAATCAAAAGCAAGCAGACATTGTATAGTGGGGCTTAGGATATTGCCTATGTCCTGAGTTGATGGGAGAGTTACAACAAAATGGTCTTTGTTTCCATCAGTTACAGTCCCTTCTTATCTCCTGGGGCCTCTTCCTGGACTTCAATTAAAGAAAAGATTTGGAAGGGAAATAGCTCTGCTTGCTGGTGTTCTTAACATTCAAACTAAAGGCTACATGCAACTAAATGGTAAGATGGAGACACATAATTTTGCCCTGCCAGAAAAGGAGGCAACAATGATTTATGAAACTGACATTCCATCATGGAACTTAGAGTGGCATGAATGGGATTCTTTGGCAGACCCAAGTCAGGTTGACTTCAGAAAAGCTGTTGTATCCTTCTCCTCAGCCACGTAGGATGACATTATAGAAAGGCAGGAATGATTCTCACCTTTAAATAAAAATATATATATATGCAGAAGTCATGTGGGGGAGGAATATAATCTGGTTCAGGTCTGAAGAATGGGGTTGGGGACTATTTATCCCTTATTCTTTCCTCCAAGACAGAATAGAATGGAATGGAATGGAACGGAACGGGATGTATTGGCCAAGTGTGATTGGATACAAAAGGAATTTGATTTTGGTATATATGCTCCCATTGTACATAAAAAGAAAAAAATACATTAATCAAGAATCATAAGGTACAACACTTAATGATAGTCAGGTTAGTAACAAGCAATCAAATCATACTAGGAAATAAACAGAACAATATAAATCGTAAAAGTACAAGCAACATGGTTATAGTCATAAGTGGGAGCAAAAAAGTAATAGGAAGAATGAGAAGAATAATAGTAATGCAGTCTTAGTAAATAATTTGACATTGTGGGAATTAGTTATTTAGCAGAGTGATGGGATTCGGGGGGGAAATTGTCCTTGTGTGTAGTTTTTTACTTATTTACTTACTTATTTAATTCGACTTCTATGCCACCCAATCCCAAAGGACTCAGTTTTTCTGGTGTGCAGTGCCATATAGCATTGTTTTGAGAGTAGAAATTGAAACAATTATGTCCAGGATGTGAGTGGTCTGTAAATATTTTCACAGCCCCCTTTTTGACTAGTGCAGTATATAGGTCCTCAATGGGCAGGTTAGTATCTTTTTTTCCCCTGCAGTTCTAATTATCCTTTGAAGTCTGTCTCTCTTCTTTGGTTGCAGTGGCAAACCAGACAGTTATAGAGGTGCAGATGACAGATACAATAATTCCTCTGTAGAATTGAATCAGCAGCTCTTTGGACAGTTTAAGTTTTGTGAGTTTGTGCAGAAAGAATATTCTTTGTTGAGCTTTTTTGATAGTGTCCATTTTAAGTTTTGTGATATGATAGAACTTAGAAACTTAAAGGTTTCTACTGTTGATACTGTGTTGTCTAGAATTGTAAGAGGTGGTAGTATAGGAGGGTTTCTCATAAAACCTTCCACCATTTCTATGGTTTTGATGATGTCTAGTGCAAGATTGTTCCGGTTGCACCACAAGACTAGTTATTCAACCTCCCATCCATATGAAGATTCATTGTTGTCTCAAATAAAACCAATCACACGATCTTCCCTCATTATTTCAATATAGAAAAATTGTGTCCTGTTATGGGTCATTGTGTACTGCACCCTCTCCAAAATTTCAATAATTTGAATGAATGCTAAGCCAGAAACACTAATTCATCCTACTCCTCATTTTCCTCTTGAACAAGAAAGATTCCAGGTGAATCATCCAAGTGCTTCTGTTGCATTCACAATAGCTAAGTGGGGAAGAAACATATGTTTTGCAATATATTTCCGGCTCAATTTCTGGGAGCCTCATCTAAAGGAGTATATATTGGGGTAGACTTCCAAGTTCCCTGGAAAGATCCTGTCCATCACTACTGATAGCAGATAAACAAGAAATCTGTCAGTCAGCAGATGTCAGATAATAGATGGAAAGTTCTAAGAGAGATGGAAAGAAGGAATCATCCTATACCAGCAATGGCGAACCTATGGCATGCATGCCGCAGGTGACACATGGTGCCATATCTGCCGGCAAGTAAGCCAAAATCATAGATCAGCTCCAACGTGCATGTGCATGCCAGTCAGTTAATTTTCAGCTCACATGGAGGCGCAGGGAGGTAGTTTTGGGCTTCCAGAGGGACTCTGGGGGGATGGAGGAGGCATTTTTGCTCTCTCCAGTCTCCAGGGAAGCCTCTGGAGCCTGAGGGGGCAAAAAACGGGCCTACTGGGCCCACAGAAGTTGGGAAATAGGCCGTTTCCAGCCTCTAGAGGGCCTCTGGAGGGGGAGGAAGCCATTTTCACCCTCCCTGGGCATTGAAATATGGGTATATGCACTCATGCATGTGCGGTAGCGCTCGTACACGCGCTTTTGGCACCCGAGAAAAAAAAGGTTCACCATCACTGTCCTATACTCTACTTGTGGGCATGATTTAGTAAGCACCTGGTATTATTCAGTATACATAAGCTCTACTAGGTTACAAAAATCATATGAAGCCAAATCAGATATACTCCACTCACACAGGCAGAATTTGTTGTGGCTGTTTCAAACGTTCTGTTAAAATTCTTCCTAAACTGAACACTTGCAGAAATTTCAGAGTCCTACCTTAGCACTTGCTTTATGTCCTGTGAAGGCTGCTATACCAAACAGGCTTTGGGGTAGTTGCCTTCTTTCTCACCATAGAAATACTTTATCTAAAAATAACAATATTTAAAAGGAGAGTAATGCTTTTATTACATAACATTTCTCAGATGTTCCAAGCAAGGCAGTTTAAGGATAATAAAGCAGGAAAATTGATAAAGAAAGAACAAGATGACAGTGAGCTGGACAACATATAAATTTAATAAATAAATACATGTACTATAATATACTCAGATATCCCTTGTGATCAGTCAGCAAATAAAAAAGAAAAGATGCTATGGAAAATATGAGAGGATCAATCCATTTAGGTTTATCCCAATTTTTATTTTTTGCAAATGCATCAGGGTTAGCTTGATGAATTTGAAATTATTTTTAAAACTTCACATAAGCATCAGTTTGTGTTTCAATGCACATTTCTCCAAAGGTATTTAAGAAACATTTTTGTTTTCAATTTCTCTTATTGTACAGAGTTTTTACAACAATGTATTTCTGTATATTATTTGCACTATTCATTTCTGTATATTATTTGCATGATATACATTCTTCAAGTTCTTCCTTAATGTTTCTTTTTTTTAAAAAAAATGAACTTCATTGCTAAATGTGAGAATTGTAAATTTTGAATGATATGTCAGTTCATTGGAAATGGGAACCAAATGATTTTTTTCCTCCATTCATATCTTGTACACCTTTTTCCCCTTTACCCGTCTTATATATATTTCAACAATGAAATATAAAATCCAAAAAATTGGATATTTTACAAAGTACATTATTGTAAATGTGTCTAAAAATCTGTACTCCCTTCTGCAATGCATTTATTATATAATAGTATCTGGAAGAAAGCACCATGATATTAGCTGGTGCTTTCATATATCAATGTATTCATATATGAATTTTTTCAGTCAATAAAAAGCAAATGTACACCATTTATCAGACAACTCTATCAGGCCTGTATATTGGAAGAAAAAAAAATAAGATAGAAAAAATGTCATTTTAACTAAATAGGTATAAACAGTAAATAAAGGAAAAACATGGTTTCGTTTTTCATTATTAAAAATATTTGCACAGAGGACTCACATCAGTTTCAACCTCCTCCAAAGGTGTAATGTTTTATCTCAAAATATTATTTGAATAGATTAAACAATTTTTGCAGTTGGCTGCTTTTTCCCTATCGATAAACATCAGAGGTTATAAAAAGGATACGAAGGAGGAGATGACATATAGAGAAGACACACAGATGACCAGAGCAGGGTGAACCAAATGGGTCGGTCTGATGAAACCATCACCATGCAATCCTAATCGGGTGGGGGTTCCAATTTACCGCTGCTACTGGTGCTAATGCTCCAGATGACTGGTGTGTGTGTATGTCCGACGTGTGGGCATCGGAGCGAGATGCGTATGCAAAGGAAGCAAATCTTGCAGGCGCATGTGATTTTGGCAATTTTTTTGCTTCTGTTCATGCGCAGAAGCAAAATATTGCCAAAAAGTGCCGAAATCTCACATGCATACGTGTCCTCTCACAAGATTTTGCTTCCTGCACATGCACAGAAGCCAAATCTCACTCTGACTCACGTCCACACCGACTAGTCTCCTGGAGCTGTGCATGTAGGTCCATTTCCGCTACCGGTGCAGTGTCTTCCCCCCCCCCCATTCCGGTACTGATCCTAATGCAAGCTTTACCACTTTTGTACATTTACTGCAAACTGCGCGGATGCTTAAAATAGCCAGAGCTGAGGATCAAAAGTTGCTCGTAGCTTGTAGACATCCATAGTCATGTGCCTTAGAGTGCCCTGCCGGTGACTTTATCCCCGCCAGATTTGCAGCGGGGCCGGGGAAACACGACTCCTGGCATAGCTGCCATTTTGTAATGGCTGAAATCTCGTGAGATTCGTGAGATCCCGGCCATGCCTGTCATCGGCGCCGGCCGATTACATTGCTGGGGCGTGGCCTGCCTGCCTTATAAAGGGCTGCGTAGGCTTGGGGCTTCCTTTTTGCCCCAGCAACGAGCAGGCGAACACCCACCTGCCCTCCCTATCTTTCAGTGTGCTACAGGGGTCGCCCTTAGGGGGATGAATAAGAATTTTTGGCGGTCTCGGCATTTTCCTGCGACCGTTTTTTTGCCTATTCCACACTGCGGTGTGGGATGGATGGTTAGGGGGTGCTTCGTTCCCCAATTAGTTCTAATTACCTTTGGTCATTGGGTTGGCAGGTTAGGGGCAGAAATTGGAGGTGTTAGCAACTGCGTGTTCTCCATTGGGCATCCTTGGGGATGTTTGGCCGACTCTCTCCAAGGGCTCATGGTGGCTTTTTAACCAGCCTGAGCAATTGGGGAGAAGTTGCCTCTGGGTCTCGCCCATTTCAATTCCCTTTCAGGGATTGGATGGCGAGACCTCCCACATGCCTTGCATGGCTGGGATCCAGGTGAGGGCGTGGACCCCTTCACCTGGATCAACATGGAGCTACGCCCCGAGTTACCCAGGAAGTTTTTACTACATCATTTCCGCCCCAGATGTTTTCAGTTGACCTCTGTGGGTCCATGTTAGTTTTGAATTAAATACATTTTATTTAATTAATAAAAATGACCCAGTTTAAATCCAGCTGTGTGTCAGCGTTGTTATTCCACTTCCGCTGCAAATGCTTGTGCATACACCATCTGGATCTTTTGGGTGTGTCACTTATTTCACCTCAACCATGGGATTTGTTAATTGCTTGTGCTATTTTACCTCGAAACTTTGGATAATGTTTAAAGGAGGCTTCCTGTCCTGATGTTTGAGTGCTGTCTTTGTGGATAAAGAAGAAGATTTCATTGGTCTTGGGGATGAAATCTCAATTCTCTCCCCCCAACTTCCAGAATCCCCTCAGACATTAGCACTGGGCCCAGTTCTGAGAAGCTTCTGTCCTGGGATTCGTAAAGGCCTCACTGAGGAACATACCACAGGGAAAGTCAAACAGGCAGGCAGGCAGCTGTGGAACAAAACTGCAGCTTCTGTGGCAAAAACCAACCACATGTTAAAAGCATCATGTGTGACTTCCATTGTGGAACGCAACCCCTTCCCCCAACTCACCCCTTTCCCCTCCTACAAACCCTGAAATGGACTATATTTCAAATAGCTTATAAAGTGTGTGATGTGAGACTGAGGTCCTCCTGCTCTTCAGTCCTCCACATTTTGCTAATAGACTGGCTACATACACAAACAGTTTCTTTCAGGCCTTCGGTTTCTATTACACTGGTTCATGTTTCAGCAGGCAAACTGGCCTCTGCGTTTATGTTTTCAGCCAGAGCAGTAAGTGGATGCATGCATTTTGCAATTCCAGACATCGTTCCAGACCAGATGTGGGGCCTTTATTGTTAGTATGGCAGTGGTGTCTGCTGACCCTCAGTCACCTCATGTCTAGTGAAAGATTGACTGCCTTGCATTTCATACATTAAATTATATATGAGAGGACAGCAGAATTTGAAAATTAATTCAAGATTCATCTCGGGCTGACTTGCACATAGAGCAATTTGGCTAAGGTATGAAAAATGAGAACACCACCAGAACCACAACCACCATCACAACACCAAATTCAGCAAGGAAAGGGCCAATGGACACTCATTTTTCAAAGGAATTATCGCTAACCATTTAATTAATGCATTGTTGTTGCTGCTGCTGCTGTTGTTATTCGCAAAGCTTCCCCCAAGCTGGACCACTCTCAAAAAGTGTGTGTGTTTGTGTGTGTGAGCAAATACAAACCTTCTTTCTAGGAAGAGGAGAAGGCGAAGAAGACTCCAGTCTTCATGGACTGAATGCAAGAGAAAAAATTAACACAGCAGTCATCATTTTGAATCAGTTGTAGCTTTTTTAAAAAGGAGTTAGTTAAATCTCATTAGAAAAGTGAGAAAACTAAGGCAAAACAGCATATTATTTTGAAGATTTGCTCAAACAAAATGACAGCAGAACTATAACAGGCACAATATGTATTAAATGCAATTTGAAAAAATGTAATACTGGACATATACCAGTAACTCTTTTTGATTAATCAAAACAGCATAGAGAAGTAGGAAAGCTGCTTAACATCTAATAATACACTGCTCAAAAAATAAAGGGAACACTTAAACAACACAATATAACTCCAAGTAAATCAAACTTCTGTGAAATCAAACTGTCCACTTAGGAAGCAACCTTGATTGACATTTAATTTCACATGCTATTGTACACATTCAACTTTGTACAGAACAAAGTATTTAATGAGAATATTTCCTTCATTCTGATCTAGGATGTGTTATTTGAGTGTTCCCTTTATTTTTTTGAGCAGCATAGGTTAAAGCAAGGTTCTTCTAGGAGAAAGAGCAATAGGCCCTAATGCAGTGGTTCTTTCTAACCCCTTAATACAGTTCCTCATGTTGTGGAACTGTGGTGACCCTCCAACCATAAGTCTAGCACCAATTCTCCCAACAGAACTTTAAGTTGTTTGGCAGAGAAAGGTCAGAGGGACACCCCCACTGTAAATGCCTGATTGGCTGGATTGTAAAAATATGTTACAAGGCACCAAAATAGAAGCTTTAGTTCCCAACACCATGGGAAATTTGTCTTTTCCCATTGTCTTAGGCAGCCCCATGAAACAATTGTTTGACCCCCCCCCCATCCCAAAGGGGTCCCAACCCCCAGGTTGAGAACCACTGCCCTAACAGACCCGGGATATAGTCAGGAAGTAAAAAAGTAAACATGATAGCCCTAGCAATGTGGTAAACGCTCTGCCTGTTGAATTAAGGGAGGGTATCATTTATTCCATCCAGGTTCCTCTAGGTATTCTGAACTACAGGTCTCGTAGAATGTGGTTCCTGGAGGTAGGACAAAATAGGACAGTCAATGACAAACATAGAGAGAGCATGGATATTCAGGAAGCAACTTGCTAGAAAGAGAGGTCACCAGGCAATAGACCAGCTGTCAAACAGGAAAATCTCAGGCCTAGATAAAATACCAGTTGAGCTGTTGAAAGCTTCAAGAGAAGAGACACTTAATGTGCTAACAGATCTATATCTGTATGTACACAAGTATACAAGAGATTGGGAAGATGAAAGAAGGGAGATACTCCAAAATGTGTAAATGGCTGAGCCATTAACAGAATACTTTATATTCACAGGAGGTTTTTTTTTCATAAAAAAAACCTGCAGAGGGGAATAAAGCCATACATAGATAGCCAAATGTTCACTGCACAGCCAAATTTTAGAAAAGGCAAAGGTGTGTTCCTAACCATGATGACACCAGAATGACACAATGTGAGTCAGGATTTCACAGAAAGACCTGACCATTCTCCAAGCTGTGTGGCTGCGGCCCCCTGGCCACCATTATTTCCTGTACTGTTTCTTCATATTCAAATCAACTGATTTTTCTTGTTTTTCTTTGAAGATTTATTTATTTTATTTTATTTATTTATTTTGACCAATACATAATACACATTGAAGAGAAAGATATGAAATAATATAAGTAAAGAAAAGAATAGAAGAAAAGATATAAAAGTATAGGTGAACATATTTGAAAGGAAGAAAAGATAAATGAGATAAGGAGAGAAAATTGGACAGGGGACGGGAGGCACACTGGTGCACTTATGCACGCCCCTTACTGACCTCTAAGGAACCTGGAGAGGTCAATCGTGGATAGTCTAAGGGAAAAATGTTTGGGTTAGGGGTTGACACTACTGAGTCAGGTAATGAGTTCCACGCTTTGACAACTCAATTGTTGAAGTCATATTTTTTACAGTCAGGTAGAACGTTGCAGCATATGATCTTGTGGGCAATACTTAGATCGTGTTTTAGGTGACGTAGTTCTAAGCTTTCTAGACCTAGGATTGATAGTCTGCTTTCGTAGGGTATTCTGTTTCGAGTGGAGGAGTGAAGTATGTTTGGACATTTTCAAGGGTGTTGATGTCCGAGATGTGGTATGGGTTCCAGACAGATGAACTGTATTCAAAGATGTTTCGTTTCTCATCCTAGAAGCTCCTTCCACTCTTCAGAATGTCTTCAAAGATAGACAAGAAAGTTCAGTTGTCTCTTGAAAAAGCACTTTTGCTGGCTGCGGTATTCTGGGAGTTGAAGTCCAAATATCTTCAAGTTGCCAAGGTTGGGAAACACTGACCTAGATGACTGAGAATCTCCATAGACATTTACATTCCACTTTTGCTTCCTACTTTGGTTCTCTTTATGTTCAACACTTGTTCTCCCAATTAGCTATTTCATTTGTTATGAGAAATAAAATATGTGTAACTCAGATTGCATTGACTTCAATATACATTTTCCCCTCACCAAGACTGTTATCCCTGTTAAGGATGACTCACACGTTATTCCTCAAAACAGATGCAATCTGTCTAACATTGTAAAATCATTCCTATGAGTCATGTTTTAGCAGCTGAAATCACTGCCATACTCCTACTTGGAGGAGAGGTGCAAAGTGTAATGTGGTATGCGGAGACTGTCCTTTTAAGACAGTCTAATAGTATACAGTGTTCCCTCGATTTTCACAGGGGATGCGTTCCGAGACCGCCCGCGAAAGTTGAATTTCCGCAAAGTAGAGATGTGGAAGTAAATACACTATTTTTGGCTATGAACAGTATCACAAGCCTTCCCTTAACACTTTAAACCCCTGAATTGCAATTTCCCATTCCCTTAGCAACCATTTAGATTATTACTCACCATGTTTATTTATTAAAGTTTATTTTTAAAAATATTTATTAAAGGCAGATGAAAGTTTGGCGATGACATATGACGTCATTGGGCAGGAAAAACCGTGGTATAGGGGGGAAAACCGCAAAGTATTTTTTAATTAATATTTTTGAAAAACTGTGGTATAGACTTTTCGCGAAGTTCAAACCCGCGAAAATCGAGGGAACACTGTAATCTAAAATCTATCAATGCTAAACATTAGATCTGGTAAACAAATAGTGCAGATTAAAACAATCATGGGAAACACAGTGATCCCTTGCCACTTCCCGGTTCATCTTTCATGGCTTCAGTGCATCGTGGGTTGCTGAAAGACCCGGAAGTCAGCGCGGGTGGTGGCGGTTTTGCCCAAGTCGGACTTTCTCCCTTAACCTAAGCAGTAACAAATG
The DNA here is from genome assembly GCF_031021105.1 of Erythrolamprus reginae. NCBI lineage: Eukaryota > Metazoa > Chordata > Lepidosauria > Squamata > Dipsadidae > Erythrolamprus > Erythrolamprus reginae. The sequence continues at coordinate 265,932,715 of NC_091950.1, read as the reverse complement.
GAGGGTAGGCTGCTTTAAAAGCTTGCAGCTGAGTTAGCTGGGCCTGGTGGCAGCAGGGGAGAGGCTGGGGCTAACTAAGCAGCATGCCTGCCTTGTCCCTGCCAAAGCATCACTTTGCTGCTGGGTGTAGAGTGGAGCCTCCAGGAGCCCCTCAGGAGGATTCCCCGAGAGAGAAAGAGAGAGACGGAGGCAGAGCGATGAGAGGTAAAGAGGAGGGGGAGTGAGGGACAATGTATAGAGGAGGGAGAGAGAGAGAAAATCCTATTTCACAGAGTTTCATTTATTGTGGGTGGTCCTGGAACGTAACCCCCATGATAAACAAGGAGAGCAACTAAGGCAGGGCTGTTCCATTGATCACACCCAATTTAGCAAAGGGGGGAAGTCCTGATATGTCACATGATGCCATTGTGACGATGTGAGTTTGATACCCCTGAACTAAGCCATTTGAATGCGGATGGTACAGGAAAATGGCAGGGCTGAAATTCTGGAGAACTGGTAGCGGAAATTTTGAATAGTTCACAGAACTATCAAATACCACCTCTGACTGGGCCCCGAGTGGGGTGGGAATGGAGATTTTTGTCTTGCCCACCAAACCATGCACATTGAACCGGTGGGGAAAAATTTTGAATTTCACCCCTGGGAAAAGACATATTTATCTACAGGTCTTAAATGAAAGACATCTTAGTACAGAAATCGTAGTACAGAAATGGTTTTTTTAATCATTATTCATAAGTACTTGCCATTACACCTCTAAATTATATGAGTTTCTGCTTACTAGCAATAGTATCTTAGTCTCCAAATCCCTAATCCAAATACTTTAGTGTTGTTATACATTAAAAAGGAAAATTCATTACCCTTATAGCTGTTGACATTTAAATACCTTTATTATTTATAATATTGTTTAAGTTTGCTTTCAAAAGCTTCCTAACAGACAGGAAGCAACAGGTAAAGCTAGGCAAAATACAGTGTTCCCTCAATTTTCGCGGGGGATGCATTCTGAGACCGCCCGCGAAAGTCGAATTTCTGCGAAGTAGAGATGCGGAAGTAAATACACTATTTTTGGCTATGAACAGTATCACAAGCCTTCCCTTAACACTTTAAACCCCTAAATTACAATTTTCCATTCCCTTAGTAACCATTTAGATTATTACTCACCATGTTTATTTATTAAAGTTTATTAAAAAAAATATTTATTAAAGGTGGACGAAAGTTTGGTGATGACATATGATGTCATTGGGCGGGAAAAACCATGGTATAGGGGGAAAAACACGAAGTATTTTTTAATTAATATTTTTGAAAAACCGTGGTATAGACTTTTCGCGAAGTTCGAACCTGCAAAAATCTAGGGAACACTGTACACGTACAATTAGCACAAGGGGTCCCCAAGGTCGTGTACTTTCATCACTTCTCTTCTCTCTATACATACCAATGACTGCATCTTTTGGCTAATAAAGAATTATATTTGTCTGTCTGTCCATTTTAGAGTCAGAGATTATAAAAAGTTACCGAAGCTGCCTACTTTGTTACAGAAAAGACATTCCTGGTCACCCAATTCTGAATGTTTTGTCCTGAGATAGATTCTCAGAGTGAGATACAAAGACAAATTCTGTCTGTGTCCAATCACACTTGGCCAATAAAGAATTCTGTTCGTTCTGTTCTGCTCTGCTCTATTTTTTTTCTATTCTATTATTTCTGTCTGTCCTACGATACATCTCTTCATTACACTTCCAACATGCTATCTTTATTCTTAATTTAAAACAAAAAACCTTCACTGAATTCACCAAGCATGCAGACTCATCTTATTGTTGTCTTCTGAATAGTTAATATCAACCTGGGCATTTTATTTTCCAGTACTGTAGTACTTTCTTAATGAGCACTTTGATTTCTTCTTTATGTTCATCTAATGAAAGAGTACTTGCCTGCATATCTAACTTAATTATATTTTAATGTCCAATGTTCATTCCAGTTATCATCTTTTCCAATCTTTCCAATCTCGTAATATATTTCCCATTTAAATTAAACAGATATGGAAATGATATGCTTCATTGTTTTACTCTCTTCCAAATTCTAAATCACTGCTTCTCCTAATTCAGTTTTGACAGTAGCTGCTTGTTCACTGTAAAGATTCTTCAGAAGAATGATCATACATTCTAGAACACCCTTTGGTATTAAATATGTTCCTTATTCTAGCATGAATTACAAGCAGAGGTTTCAGTATAAGCAATGAAGCAAAGGTAAGGCTCCTTCTTTTCATGTCTTATTTATTCTTTATTTATTACATTGATATGTTCCCTTAGTCACTTCCATGTTCATTATATACTAGCTATCTGATTATAGTTTCTCTGCACATAAGCTTTAGCAAGAGGAGAGCAAGTGGTACACATAAGAACGTGACACATCCTGTGCTTTATTGGACTTGTATGCAACACTGCAACTTCAATACAAAAGAGTGGGGCTTGAGGATTGGAGCCAGTGAAGGGCTACCAAAATTTTTACTACCACACTGTGGGCGTGGCTTATGCAGGACGCCCTGAATTTTCTTTCAACATCTTCCAGTGCAAATTGGGTGCTCTGGGGTGGAGCTCCATTTTCGCTACCACACTGCACTTCACCCCTGCTCATGCAGTAGCCCACCCCTGGTTGGATCATAGGGCCAAACTCATTCCAGAGGGCAAGTGGTGTGAGCGTGTGTGTGTGTGTTCATTCTATGTATTTTACATATTATATAATACTTTAAAGCCTCCATTTAACAGGTAATTTGGGTGAAGGGAAAGTATATTCTAAATTCTAAGATATTTCATTGGCTTCAATTGGCATCATTTGAGTAATGGTGCAAATTGCCTGAAAGAACAGTGTAGTATCTCAGTGTCCACCCAAACCAAGTTCTGTTAAACCAAGACTTGACTCTCTCTGGGTATAAATACTCATCCCGTTATCTGTGTTACAGTTCACTATTTTATAAAATACTTTTTCATGGTCATATATTATAAATACTGTACAAAGACGTTTGTATGTCCAATGATGGTCTTTCATGAGCAGAAAGCATTCCACACCTACAAAGAAAGGACTCACTTTTCCCCAGTCTAACCTCTGGTGATTTAATATTGAATTTAACAAATGAAGAGTCATTTCTGCCAGATTCTGCAAAATGATCCTAGAAACAGAAAGGCCTCCTCAGATCCTGGAATAAATTACAGTATACTTATGAAATTAACAATGTTATTCTTAAAAAAGTTTTCAAGATTGACTTTCAGCAATAATGTATATATAATGAAGTCACTTGCTATACATCTTAATAATAGATCAGTATTTAGTCTGGCTTTAGATATATGTGTTTTAGCCTTTAAATGCTGATGTTATTCATCTGGAACTATTTCAATGCTTTCCTTTCTGTTGTTCCTTTGATTTCTTTGGTGATTGATTACACTTGTTGCATATCTTACTCTTTTTTATTGTTTTAAAACAGAGGTCCCCAAACTTGGCAACTTTAAGACTTGTGGACTTCAACTCCCAGAATTCTCCAGCCAGCTAAACTGGCTGGAGAATTCTGGGAGTTGAAGTCCACAAGTCTTAAAGTTGCCAAGTTTGGAGACCCTTGTTTTAAAATGTAGAAAGTCAACATATTCACATGTGGCTCTATAGAAATGTATCAGGGCTGATTTTGAGTTTTCTGAATTTATTCAGCGGTAGCACCAAGCAGCCAATCAAGAATGAATGCACAGGCTTAACATGGGGTCAAGACAGCATTATGCATTTTCTCAAAAGGTATTACAGGAAACAAATTTTCTTTTGGATTCCCCACCTCCCACCTCAGTTCATTGTTTGTGATTGTCTCACAGCTGGGATTGAGGTCGCCTGGTGAATTGGAGAGAAAAGCAGATGCCCCTTTGCAGGACAGGCAACAAAATTATTTAGGAATTTAGGAGACCAGCAGAAGAGAATATCAGAGTTGAACTGGGGAGTCTTTGATGCTCTCTAAGCTTGGTTATTCTGCTTACAGACATTTCATCACCAGAGTAGATAACACCACCAGTGCTACTGGGTGTGGGGCTTGCTCCCTATGTATATAGAGAAGATTGCTTTGCCAGTATTGATAGGAGAGTTATTTTCTTGAGAAAGCCACATCCACACCAAAACTGACAGGGCAAGCCATTCGTGTATAATATAAAGCAAACCTCACTCCTTTCTAGCATTGAAGATATTGCCTGATCTGTAAGCGTACAATCAAGCTCAGATAACACTAAGGATCCTGCAGTTAGGGGACAGGTCTCAGCCCAGGAAGACTAAAGATGTTTCTTTCCTTCCATTCAATTATGACAATTCTTGAAAGCTACCTGGATAAATCCCTCTGTTTTCCTTGCAAGGCTTCTCGGGAGTTATTTGCCTCCTTCCTAGGGCTGAGAATGAGGGACTGGCCCATTATCACCCAACTGGTTTTGCTCCCAAGGCAGAAATAGAACTCACAGTCTCCTGGTTTATAACCAGATGATTTAACCACTTCATTAAACTGGCTCTCACAGCCTATTTACAGACTTTCAAAAAAAAATAAAGACAAGCAAATATTTCATGCAAAAAATATAATTAAAAAATGAACGTGTTATGGTATAACCACCACTTAGGTAATTCTGAACATCACCAATTTATCTAATTAATGTGGTTTAAATGAAAGACATGGTTTTCTTGAATGTACGGGAGTGTTCAATGCTATCCAAGAACAGAAACATGCATATGCAGGATAATGCTAGTTTTTTTGGGTTTTTAAAAAAATATGTTTGTTGGTAATTGTGTGCCCGTACATGTGTATCTGATGCATGCATTTGTATGCACACATTTATTTATTTATTTATTTATTTATTCATTCATTCATTCATTCATTCATTCATTCATTCATTTATTTATTTATTGGATTTGTATGCCGCCCCTCTCCGCAGACTTGGGGCGGCTAACAACAGCAGTAAAAGAGTATATAACAAAATCCAATACTAAAAACAGTTAAAAACCCATTATATAAAAACCAATCATACATACAAACATATCATGCATAAAATTGTAAAGGCCTAGGGGGAAAGTGTATCTCAGTTCCCCCATGCCTGACGACAGAGGTGGGTTTTAAGCAGTTTACGAAAGGCAAGTAGGGTGGGGGCAATTCTAATCTCTGGGGGGAGTTGGTTCCAGAGGGTCGGGGCCGCCACAGAGAAAGCTCTTCCTCTGGGTCCCGCCAAGCGACATTGTTTGGTTGACGGGCCCCCGGAGAAGACCCACTCTGTGGGACCTGACTGGTCGCTGGGATTCGTGCAGCAGAAGGCGGTCCCTGAGATAATCTGGTCCGGTGCCATGAAGGGCTTTATAGGTCATAACCAACACTTTGAATTGTGACCGGAAACTGATCGGCAACCAATGCAGACTGCGGAATGTTGGAGTAACATGTACGGACACAAAATCGCCTGGTAAACATTTAAAACAAAACAAAACAAAACAGAAAGCTAGCATTATCCTGCAAAAGTGATAACAATTCATGGTACATTAAAAATACATTATGAGTGCAAGAAGCAAACTGAAGTCAGCAGCAGAGAGATTAGGCTGAGATTTACGAGCAGGGCTATCCTGAAACCCAGCCATGGTCCTCTCCAAATTGTAGACCTACTTTAACCTTACTGTTCTGCTTGGATCAATATGACCCGAAATGAAATTTGAGACCTGTAGATTATTTGTCATGCAGATCTCAAACTTGTGATTAATTGATTTTTCTTCATTTGAGCGGTGTCTTACTAGGCGTGTTTTTGCTACCCGCTGATTGTTACATTTTGTTACACCTGAAACAGTCCAAGTGTATAATAAATGCGAACGGAACAGCAAGGTTAAATAAAGCTTTGGACAGATGTTGTAATATCTCTCCTCCGCGACTTATTTCCCAGAAACAAATGCAAAGGAATACTAGAAAAAGTCTGAGGGCCTCGATGCAGGAATCAGTTCAAGTGAAGAGACGAACAGAAAATCTGCTTGTCAGATTGGCCTGGTTAATATGAAGAGGGGGGTGGAGGAGGGAGTTGAAATTCTAGGTAGCATTTCAAGTGTATCAAAATACAGTTGAAAGACCAGAGGTTAATTATACAGGCATGGCAGTAGGAGCCCCATTATTCTAATGCTCTTGGAAAGCACCACGAAGCATATGGACTGAATGAAAGACCTCTGTGTGGGTAATAGGTTCTGCATGGGGAAAAGGTGAAGGAGCAAGGGATCTCTTGTGGAGGAGAGGCATGAAAGGAGGGGGTGAGGAATGATTTAACTACTTGATGGCCGACTTTATGCAGAACAACTAACACAAGGTGCCCCCGTACATTAAACAGCAGCGTGCAAGACTGTCTTTCCCTACGCCTGATTTATGACCATTTGTACAGACAACTATTTTGGTCAATATGGTGGCAAATTATTAGTGAAGGGTTTGCCTTTGTACCAGAACAAGTTAAAATCTTTAGTTTCCCCACTTTGATGTCAACTAACCCAATAGGCTTGATGTAGATACTTTTAGGCTGGATATCTTTGTACAGAATCTGAGGATATTTTATCTAGAGGGTTGTCTTAAATACAGGAGGAAGAAGAGTAACTGGGCCATGGAAGATGACCTACTGGAAGAGGTCAAGGACAGTCTTGAAAACAGGCAGAAACAAAGTACAAAGTAAATAAATTAAAGGTGTCAACTAAATTTCATTTGAGATTAAGATCCCGGTTGTGTATCTTTTATATTGAGTAGAATGAACTTATTCCTTTTTTTTTCTGGATCTGTTCACTATCTAGTTTCACATTATACATCAAGACATGGTTTATTTAACCAGAAGTAAGATTCACATGTCACACTAAAATTCACACATCAATATTCGCTTGTGACACTAAACCTAGTACAAAAAAAGTCACAGAGTGGTTTGATGGACTATTTGAACTTGAATGTTTGGAAATGTCTCTAGTCTCTCCTTTTTCTTTTGGGTTGATTGCTTAGAAAGAAATTATTTAAAAAGTAAGAAACACTGTAAAGGCAGGAAATCAGAAGGCAGGAAGGCAGAAGACAAAAGAATTTCTGTTATCTGTCAGAATTGCCTTCCTTGGGTACAGATGAGCCCAGAATATAAAAACAAAACAAAACAAAAGCAAAAGCCCCCCAACAACTGCTAGATCAAACCCATCTAGACGAGCATTCTGGGTGACATATGTTAATAACTGAGATGCATTTAGAAGTTAACTGCCTGGCTGGAGAACAGTAGATCCTTTTCACCATCATTCATAGCAATTTAAGAGACTCTAGACTGGCAATTAGTTCTTGTTTGTACAGATTCATCCCAAGTGTGACTTATTTATTTTTATTTTATTTATTTATTTTGTCCAATACACAATAAGGGTTTTAGTGGGTATATATCTCTGGCGGGCCCGGGACAGGGGTTTATCCTCTGTCCTGGTGCTCCTTGACCTCTCAGCGGCTTTCGATACCATCGACCATGGTATCCTTCTGCACCGGCTGGAGGGGTTGGGGGTGGGAGGCACTGTTCTCCAGTGGTTCTCCTCCTACCTCTCTGGCTGGTCGCAGTCGGTGTTAGTGGGGGGTCAGAGGTCGGCTCCTAGGTTTCTCCCTTGTGGGGTGCCTCAGGGGTCGGTCCTCTCCCCCCTGCTATTCAACATCTACATGAAACCGCTGGGCGAGATCATCCAAGGACATGGGGTGAGGTATCATCAATATGCGGATGATACCCAGCTTTACATCTCCACCCCATGCCCAGTCAACGAAGCGGTGGAAGTGATGTGCCGGTGCCTGGAGGCTGTTGGGGCCTGGATGGGTGTCAACAGACTCAAGCTCAACCCGGATAAGACGGAGTGGCTGTGGGTTTTGCCTCCCAAGGACAATTCCATCTGTCCGTCCATTACCCTGGGGGGGGAATTATTGACCCCCTCAGAGAGGGTCCACAACTTGGGCGTCCTCCTCGATCCACAGCTCACATTAGAAAACCATCTCTCAGCTGTGGCGAGGGGGGCGTTTGCCCAGGTTCACCTGGTGCACCAGTTGTGGCCCTCTCTGGACCGGGACTCATTGCTCACAGTCACTCATGCCCTCATCACCTCGAGGTTCGACTACTGTAATGCTCTCTACATGGGGCTACCTTTGAAAAGTGTTCGGAAACTTCAGATCGTGCAGAATACAGCTGCGAGAGCAGTCATGGGCTTACCCAGGTATGCCCATGTTTCACCATCACTCCGCAGTCTGCATTGGCTGCCGATCAGTTTCCGGTCACAATTCAAAGTGTTGGTTATGACCTTTAAAGCCCTTCATGGCATCGGACCAGAATATCTCCGAGACCGCCTTCTGCCGCACGAATCCCAGCGACCAATTAGGTCCCACAGAGTGGGCCTCCTCCGGGTCCCGTCAACTAAACAATGTCGGTTGGCGGGCCCCAGGGGGAGAGCCTTCTCTGTGGCGGCACCGACTCTCTGGAACCAACTCCCCCCGGAGATCAGAACTGCCCCTACTCTTCCTGCCTTCCGTAAACTTCTCAAAACCCACCTTTGCCGTCAGGCATGGGGAAACTGAACATCTCCCCCTGGGCCCGCTGAATTTATGCATGGTATGCTTGTGTGTGTGTATGTTAGTATAGGGTTTTTGTTTTAAACTTTTCATATTTTAATTAATTGGATTATGTATTGGATTGTTTTTTCACTTGTTGTGAGCCGCCCCGAGTCTTCGGAGAGGGGCGGCATACAAATCCAAATAATAAATAAATAATAAATAAATACACATAGTAAAATACATGATGAAGGTTATAGAGGAGATACTCATAGTAAAATATATCTAAGAAATAACAGAAAAGAAGATATAGTAATAGAACATATCAATGGAAGAATAGAAGAAGAGATATAGGAATAGAAGCAAGGTATAGGAGATATAGGAGAGCAATAGGACAGGGGACGGAAGGCACTCTAGTGCACTTGTACTCATCCCTTACTGACCTCTTAGGAATCTGGATAGGTCAACCGTAGATAATCTAAGGGTAAAGTGTTGGGGGTTTGGGGATGACACTATGGAGTCCGGTAATAGTTCCACGCTTTGACAACTCAGTTACTGAAGTCATATTTTTTACAGTCAAGCTTGGAGCGGTTAATATTAAGTTTAAATCTGTTGTGTGCTCTTGTGTTGTTGTGGTTGAAGCTGAAGTAGTCGCCGACAGGCAGGACGTTGCAGCATATGATCTTGTGGGCAATACTTAGATCTTGTTTAAGGCTTCTTAGTTCTAAACTTTCTAGGCCCAGGATTGAAAGTCTAGTCTCATAGGGTATTCTATTTCGAGTGGAGGAGTGAAGGGCTCTTCTGGTGAAGTATCTTTGGACATTTTCAAGGGTGTTAATGTTTGAGATGCGATATAGGTTCCAAACAGATGAACTGTATTCGAGGATGGGTCTGGCAAAAGTTTTGTACTCATTCCTGGACTCAAAGTCCTCTTCACAGTCACATTCTTTGGTCAGATTGTTTTGGGACTCTAGCTCATATCAGTGGTAGGCTCCTGCCGGTATGGCTAATTGCGCGCAGCACCGTGGCTCTGGTGTGTGAGTGCAGGATTGAGAGCAATTTTGTTTCCCACCCCTGCGCAGGCAGCAGAATCTCACACAGATATTATTCCAAAGAAAATTGCTTTAGAGAACCCAAATCTCCCAATTCAAAAGTTGTTTCCTTTTTTAAAAAAACTGAAAGTATAGTCATTCTTAAGATGACTTCAGTACTGATTAATGAATTGGCAAGGCATCCAGTTTGAGAGATGGCTGAAGTAAAATTGAAGACTTTATGTCACCTCTATATTAGCACATGCAACTAAGAACAAAATCTGAAAATCCAAGAATGGAGATTGCCAGGGGATATCGGAGTCACACTCCTTAGCTGTCAACATTAAGTTAAAAAAAAGAGTATTAAGGCTACATCAGGGGTGGGCTACTGCCTGGACGGGGGGGGGATGCCAGAGCACCCCAGAGCACTCAATTTGCACTAAAAGATGTTGAAAGAAAATGCAAGGCTTCTTGCATAAGCCATGCCTACAGTGTGGTAGTAAAAAGTTTGTTAGCCCTTCACTGGGCTACAGAGTGATGTTGCTGATGGGTGGAGGCCGTCACTAGGCCCAGAGGTTTTCAAGCATGCCTTCAGACTCCAACTGCAACCACAACAACAAAACAAAACTGGACCAAGTGAAACACTGGAGCTAATTCAGTAAGAATAATCTTGCCTTCTGAAGAGGATCTGACAAATGATAAACTCTTCCTCTTATTCACAAATGTATCACTGCATATCATAACAGCTGCAAAGAACAAGTTGTTGTTGGGATATTCCACTTCAGGTAAAATATAGAACAACCACATGCTGGGAGTTACTCAGAGTAAGCCTATAGATAGCAAAAAATGAGGGTAGATAAATATTACATACATTTTGTTTAACTAGAGCAGAGATGGGAAACCCCTAGTTCTCCAGTTGTTGCTAAACCACACTATGATCAATGGTGAAGCATCCTAATAATTTGAATAATTCTGGGGAAGGGGTTGGAGCTCCCACCCCTATATAAGGTACTACTCGAAATATAGGAAGATGAAACATTCAACTGCCCTTTTCTTCAACAACCATTGCTAGTATAATTTCTGGTCTGTGTCTTGTGTCATTATCATTGAAAACAATCTCAATGGTGGATGCAAATATTTAATTTAAAGAGAAGTGCGGCATAAAAATTGAATAAATAAATAAATTTATATAAATAATTCTACACTACAAATATTTAATTTAATTCTACAATATTCTACTTATGCTGTATGTTCTTTATATCTTTATAATGGCTCATCCCCCATCTTTGCAAATCGCACCTCAAACTCTCTCAACAACCTAACCCAAATCAACTTCACTGAAGACCGCATTGAAAAAGCAATCCGTGACTTCAAACCTTCCCTATCAGTCGGACCAAACGGTCTTTGTGCATACTTCCTAAAAAAAGCTTTCTTCTGCTATAGCGGAACCTCTAAGCCAGTGTTTCCCAACCTTGGCAACTTGAAGATATCTGGACTTCAACTCCCAGAATTCCCCAGCCAGCATTTGCTGGCTGGGGAATTCTGGGAGTTGAAGTCCAACTATCTTCAAGTTGCCATGGTTGGGAAACACTGCTCTAAGCATTATCATCCAAAAATCCTTCAGGATCAGCACACTCCCCAAGCTCTGGTCAAAAGCAGTAGTCATCCCCATCTTCATAAAAGGAGACCCTTCTCTCATTGACAACTACAGACCAATATCACTATGCTGTGTCTCATGTAAAGTCATGGAATCAATTATAAATCAATCAATTACCCTTTACTTAGAATATAATAACGTACTCTCTAACAAACAATTTGGATTCAGAAAGAAATTATCCTGCAACCTACAACTACTTTACTGCAAAACCATATGGACTACCCACCTAGATCAAGGAAAATCCACTGATGCAATTTGTATTGACTTTTGCAAAGCCTTCGATTCAGTGGTCCACGACAAACTACTCCTAAAACTCAAACCCTATGGCATCTTAGGTTTCCTCCACAGCTGGATTACTGCATTCCTGTCAAACAGGCAACAAGTTGTCAAAATTGGAAGCGCCATCTCTATCCCCATTCCTGTTAAAAGTGGCACTCCCCAAGGCTGTGTACTAGGACCTACTCTTTTCATTATCTACATCAACGACCTCTGCGATTATATCACAAGCAACTATGTTCTTTTCGCCGACGATGTAAAACTCTTCAACACCATGGACAACACATCTACTCTCCAAAAAGACCTTGACTTCATCTCAGATTGGTCTAACACCTGGCAACTTCAAATATCAACCAACAAATGCTCTACCCTCCACATCGGGAAAAAGAGTCTGAACCTCATATATAAACTGAATAAACAAAATCTCACAGCCAACCCCGCTCAGTAAAAGACCTTGGAATACTAATATCAAATGACCTAAGTGCCAAAGCCCACTGTAACAATATCGCCAAAAAGGCTTCTAGAGTTGTTAACCTGATCCTATGTAGCCTCTGCTCTGGCAATCTCACACTACTCACCAGAGACTACAAAACTTTTGCCAGACCCATCCTTGAATACAGCTCATCTGTCTGGAACCCATACCACATCTCGGACATCAACACCCTCGAAAATGTCCAAAGATACTTCACCAGAAGAGCCCTTCACTCCTCCACTCGAAACAGAATACCCTACGAAAGTAGACTAATAATCTAGGGTCTAGAAAGCTTAGAACTACGATGCCTAAAACAAGATCCAAGTATTGCCCACAAGATCATATGCTGCAACGTCCTACCTGTCAATGACTACTTCAGCTTCAACTGCAACAACACAAGAGCACGCAAAAGATTCAAACTTAATATTAATCGCTCCAAACTTGACTGTAAAAAATATGACTTTAGCAATCAAGTTGTCGAAGCATGAAACTCATTACCGGACTCAGCACTGTCAACCCCTAACACCCAACATTTCCCCCTTAACAACAAATAACTGAAATGGAAATAAGGAAGTCAATTCATATTTGGGATACTTTCTTGCACTTACTATGATTGATTCTATAATACAGTGATACCTCAAGATATGAACCCCTCGTCTTACGAACAACTCGTGATACGAACCCGGGGTTCAGAAAAATTTTGCCTCTTCTTACAAACTTTTTTCGAGTTACGAACCGGCGTTCGGAGACAGCTGGGAAGCCGCGCGGCTGTTTTAAAAGGTGACAGCCGGGCGACGGGGCTTCCCAGAAGCCTCCCGAACGCCGGTTCGTAACTCGAAAAACGTTCGTAAGAAGAGGCAAAATTTTTCTGAACCCCAGGTTTGGTTCGGGAGGTTGCTGGGAAGCCCCCCAGGCTGGCTGTCACCTTTTAAAACAGCCGCACCGCTTCCCAGCTGTCTCCCAAAGCCGAACGCGGAAGTTCGGCTTTGGTGTTCGGCTTCGGGAGACAGCTGGGAAGCGGCGCGGCTGTTTTAAAAGGTCATAGCCGGCCTGGGGGGCTTCCCAGCACCCCCCCGAACCCCAAACTTGTGCCGAACTTCCGGGTTCGGGGTTCGGGGGGTGCTGGGAAGCCCCCCAGGCCAGCTGTCACCTTTTAAAACAGCCGCGCCGCTTCCCAGCAGTCGCGGAACGCCGTTTTTTTTGCGGGGGTTTTTTTGGTTGCACGGATTAATTGACTTTACATTGTTTCCTATGGGAAACAATGTTTCGTCTTACGAACCTTTCGACTTACAAACCTCCTCCTTGCACCAATTAAGTTCGTATCATGAGGTATTACTGTATTAAGTGGCTGTATAAATAGAAATAGGGCTGCAACCATAGTTGTGTATTCTATAGCTAGAATACTCTAGCTATATATACTTACTGTGGGAATACTAACTAGTAATAGGACATTATGGGGGAACTCAGATCCCACCTACACAAAACTTGAGCAGGCATTTGAACTATCAGAAAAATTAATTTTTAAAAAAGAAGGTAGAAGACACAACAAATATCTTTTCATGATCTGAGGAGGATATATTTATCTTTCTTTTCATTTAGACACTCTATAAGCAGAAGGACTGGCACTTTTCTAACCTATTATTCAAATGGAAATCTACTTTTGAAATTATGACTAGACCGTGGGTGGATGGAAAGTGATCTGACAGGATGATCAAAATTTTAAATTGCTGGGATAGACACGCCCAAGTGTGGTGTCCTCCAAAGATATCAGAAAAGGAATGCACAGAATTTCAGACCTTGGTGGGAGATCAGGCAAGGGGATAAAGGGTGATCCAAGTCATTGACCACATATTAGTCTGTATAAATTCAGTGGAAGGAAAGAAAGGCAATGGGGTGGCCTGTTGAATCTTATATTAACTCTGGGAATAGAGATAGGAAGGAGACTTAACTACATCTGTTGGAAAGAAATCATATTAGAGGGCTTGGGGAAGCACGAGATTGTGACTCTCCTCTCTCTCTCTCTCTCTCTCTGTCTATCTATCTATCTATCTATCTATCTATCTATCTATCTATATTATTATTATTATTATTATTATTATTATTATTATTATTATTATTATTATTAAATCAATGCAAAACACAAACTTTATGAAATCCAAGCATAAAACCTAAATCGTAAACCCAAACATTTAAAAGCACATCAACCAAATTCATCCCAATCACAGTCATACTAACAGCCAGAGCAGAATGTCAGTGCTCAATGGCCCCAGGCCTGCCGACAAAGGTATGCTTTTAAAACCTTTTGAAAGGCCAGTAGGGTGGGGGCAGTGCGAATCTCAGGGGGGAGTTGATTCCAAAGGTCCGGTGCTGCCACAGAGAAGGCTCTTCCCCTAGGCCCCGCCAGGTGACATTGCTTGGCTGACGGAATCTGGAAAAGTCTGACTCTGTGGGATCTGACCGGTTGCTGGGATTGCTACACATGGAAGCTTTATTCACACACACACACACACACACATATATATATATATACACACATACATGCATACTTACATACATATGCTTTCCTCCATATTCCAGGTAATACCCAGGAGTGGGTAGACAGGGGGGAATGCAGTGGGGTGGCAAAAATGGAGCTCCACCCCAAAGCACCCAATTTGCACTGAAAGATGTTGAAAGAAAATGCAGGGGGTCCTGCATAAGCCACACCCATAGTGTGGTAGTAAAAATTTTGGTAGCCTTTCACTGGCAATACCTAATATAATGTAATACACCATGTGACATCAGGACTATGTTCATACTAATAAATGACTTAGGCATTCTCTCCCAAACAACAGAGTTCGAATTATCCCACTTTGGACACTTTACGTGAAGATTTAATTCTCACGTAATGTTGGGAAAGGTGGAAGAAAAACGAAGAAGAGATGGCAGGAAAGAAAGTGGATGGATTAGAGCTTGGGTGTCAAACTCAATTTCATCAGTATTGTATTTGACCTTGTGGGGCTGGGGATGTGTGGCCAGCTCAACATCACTCATGTTGGTGCCTGTGGGCCAGAATTGCTCTGCCAGCAAAAGTTTCCATTTCCACTGGCAGAGGGTTGCAGGCAGTAGTGGGTTCCTACCGGTATGAATAATTGTGCGCAGATCTGTATCTCTCGATTGCACACATGCATCCAAGTGAGAGGTTGCTTCTGTGCATGTTCAGGAAGCAAAAACCTGTGAGCCGACATGTGTGTGTGAGATTTCGGGGTTGGGGGTTTTTGCTTCCGCGCCTGCACAGAAGCAAAAATCACTGAAATCTTGCACGCTTGTTTGCTTGTTTGCTTGTTTGCTTGTTTGCTTGTTTGCTTGTTTGCTTGCTTGCTTGCTTGCTTGCTTGCTTGCTTGCTTGCTTGCTTGCTTGCTTGCTTGCTTGTTTGCTTGCTTATTTGCTTGTTTGCTCGTTCAATCATTCGTTCGTTCATTTGTTCATTTGTTCATTCGTTTATTTCTTCATTCGTTCATTCGTTCATTCGTTCATTTATTGGATTTGTATGCTGCTCCTCTCCATGGACTCGGGGGCGGCTCACAACATGTCAACAATAAAACAGTGTACAAAATACAATTGGATCCAATTAATATAAATAGTGAGTTTAAAACGTTATAAAAGCTAAATATCAAAACTCTTGCACATGCGCAGAAGCAAACTCTTGCTCTGACACGTGTGTGGGCAATTATCTGTACTGTTAGGAACCCACTACAGGTTGCAGGAAGCTGTTGCAGCCGAAAACGGAGCTGAAGACACCATTACCCCCGGAAGCCGAGTAACGACGCTGAGACATGTTGTGGATTAAAAATGGGTCATTTATCGAATTAACATAATTTAAATAAATTTGCATAAATTTGCATACGCCAATTTCAATATTTAAATTCAGAACGAACTAAGGACCTGCAGAGGCCAAAACTAACGGGGCGGAAATTCCTACCATAACATTCCTTGGCAACATTGGGCAAAAGCTCCCTGCTGACCCAGGTGAAGGTACCACCTTCACCTGGGTCCAGGCCACGCCCCTTCGTCGTGTGGGAGGAGTCCACCCTCCAATCCCTGTGGGAATTGATGGAAATCTCAATCTTGGCCCCCCCGACCCCCACCCAGCCTCCTAAACCAATTCCTGGAGGCACCTCTGCAGGTCCGACAGGAAAATGGCGTTCCCCTCCTCTGAGAGGTGAACGCTGTCGGCCCGGTAGAGCCGGGGCTCTCAAAATTTAGTAAGGGATGTTTAACTACACCCCTCCCAAACTCCCTAACAACCTTCCCAGTGGCCTAGGTTGACCCTTAACCTAGCCCTGTTCCCAGCTGTAGGGAATACAGCGTCCCACCAGCCAATCTGGGGGAAATCCAAACCATACAACGTGTGTCTGGATACGCAGCAGCGATGGCCCACAAGTCATCGCGGGCTTGGATACTCGCACCAAGCCACCAGAAAAACAAGGCCATTGCCCCCGAGGTGGATACCAACAACTCGGGGGCTCCCTCGGCTGACCCGGCCAAAACTGGGGGAGGAGCCCACCAAGCGCAGGCCCCTGCGACCCCTCCAGGCGACATCCATCTTCCAGCCCAGAGACAGTTGCGATCGGCTAGTCGCGTCGCAGCAAAACATTCGGCCCAAAAACAAACTGTGGCCACGAAGCCACGCCATGGGCCGAGCCAGATACAGCTGAAAGACAAAACAGACAATTAAAACAGCCAATAACGGGGACCCTATGGGGCGGGGGGCCTCAAATAACAGAAGGCCGCAGCCCTCTAGCGGCCGATGGTCATGATGTGGTGATCCGCCAACTAGCCGTTGCAGCCGCAGCCACGGTACCAATACAAAAAGAGTGTGCGCCAAACCGGGAAGGATCCGCACCGATTTGTTCTGGGGCACGTGACGTGAAAGCCCAGAACTGATAGCTAGTAAACAGGGCCCCAATATCATGATAAAAGAAATCCAGAGCCTTCACCGCAGTGGCGCGGAAGGCGGCCGAAGCAGCTATTGGGCATACTGCCCGGTCGACCGTTGGGGCTAACCTGATACTATGCTGCAACCGTGCTAGTCCGTTTTGGATTGGCGCAGGCGGATGGATACCCCTATGGGCTGCGGAAGCACATCGCTCCCCTGGAGCATGCGCAAGGTGGTGTCCCTAATCGAGGTGGCCAACCTCACTTATTCTGACTGCCCCAAAGAAAAGCATTATAGCTGTCGCGTGAAAAAGGCTGGCTTCGCATTGCGAAGTACACAGCCTGACCCACGGTTGGCTGTACTAAGGACAAAGGTTGTTGGGCGTCGGCCGCCCAAGGCGGCCGTTCCCAGGCCCATCCCTCCATCCTCCATCCGACTCGGAAATCACTACAGGTGTCAGAGAAACCCCTGAGCCTTGGCGATGAACGCCAGGCCCGCAAAGCTACCCTTGATCGTCTGAAAACTCAGACCACGGTGGTGTAACATCACACCGTGCTCCAACAACTGGTCAAGTGGTATGGGCCAAACCTGCCCGTAGCCCTTACTAGCCCAAAGTCCCAAAACTCCTTACCCCCAGTTGGCTGGCCAGATGACTATCACCACCTATCTCCTGGCATCACCCCGAAGCCAAGGGGTCCGAGGCGCCGGGGTGCAATTGCAAGTCTGCTTGGAAAAGCAAATCTTGCCGCCAGAAGGAAGCCATGCTGAAAAACGGGCCATGAATGTCTGCCAACTTGCAAGTCTTCCCTGGACCCAGTGTTGAGCCGCACATGACGATGGGGTGAGCTCAGTCCCTGCAGTAAAGAATACAGTCTGCGCAACAACGCCCTACCGGGAGCCATCACCCGGCATGCGAAATTAAGCAGCCCTGTAAGCTCCTGGAGTTGTTTGAAGGTTACCTTCGTAGGGCCCAACACCTCCTCAAATCCGAGCCACATCTTCCCAACTTCTCCTCCAGCAGTCTACAAGATTCCGTGGAAGAACCTAGTTCTACCCCCAAAAAAGAAAACTGGATGATGGCCCTTCTGCATACCCTGGCGCTGGAATCCTCACCAAGCTACTTCCTCATTTCCCCCTATGGAGCGAAGGTTTCCAGAAAGAAAAGCCTTCCCGTACCCTGATAGGAATCCGAAAACCCTCCTTAAAATCCTGAGGGCTAGAGTCCGCCCGCTCGGGTGGGCGATATCCCTGCAGGCGCCCGATCAAATGGCCAAGTTTGACTGGGCTGGGACCCATTAGCTGCGGGAATGGCCTATTTAGTCCTATCTCTGTTTCTATCCAATTGGGGGGTGTACACATGTGTGTGGCGTGGGAGCCCTCACACACCGCACAAGCGTGCCAAATTTACAGGAGGAGCGTCCATAAGAGCCCTTAAACCGAACTCAAAACAAATTTGGGCGGCTCGAACACCCAGCCCCGCCACAGTGCGGGGTGCGGCCGGCTCCTCCTCTACCATCAGATGCTGCTATCGGTCCATTGTCCAGTCCCGCTCTGCCGGGTCACCTGGAAACATAGGTCGGGTGCCTCCCGTCCCAAGCAGGGTAGGATCATAGGCCACCCTCAATCGGAATGCCTCAACCAATGTTGCCAGGCATTCTGACTATTATGGAGGCATAGGTGAGGAAGACGTAAAGCCAGGACCTGAAACCCTCGGACCTAACCTTTGTGGTCCGCTCGTGTGGGCCTCCTCGTCCCCCTCCATCTTGGCGCTTCCCTATGCAACAGTGTATAGAGGTCCATATGTTCACCTCGCCAAGCATATCCCTGATCAGGGGGTGGAGATAATACCCTAGGGGAGTGGATGGAAGGCCAAGAAGGGGGCCACCCCCATGGCTGACGCCATGGGGTCAGATGCAGTGGCCACGCTGTTACTGACTATCCCCGCTGCAGAAAAAGCGGCCGTAAGGGGGGCAACACTCGGCACAGCCACCGACACCCCCACTACTGCCGGAGCCGACTGGGTTCCCCTTGGTAGGGGAACCACCATCCTGGCTCCCCCTTGCTGATGTAACCGTGCACACCAATAGCGCCCCGGTCGGGACCAAGCTGGTTGGACAGTAGTGCCCCAACTTGGGAGCACCCTGTTAGATTGCTGGGCCCCCCAAAAAAGGGGGGGCCAGACCAGCTGGCCCCACTGGGGGGGTTAAGGTGGGTAACCCCTGTAAAATCGGTGTGAGTGCATAAGCAACTGACTCACCCCTGCCATCCAATGGGGCCCCGGCCGTCGTATTGGGCTGCCTTGACGCAGGGCCGCTCTGATCCGGAGCCGGATCCTGGACTTCTTCGTTGCTTGGAGGGGCCCCCAACGCCGCTGAGGGCCTGCATCCGCCACGTGCCCCAAAGGCGGCCTCCCAGCGGGCATCCATGCAGTCCAGGCGATCTAAAAGGGGAAAAAGGGATTGAGCAGATATGATTGGCTTGGGCCCAAAAGCGGCCTGATTGTCTGGCGGGAGCGGTCCAGAAGGGTGAGGCTACCTCCCCCCCTGGTTCTCCCCATGGGGGCCCTGGCCCTCCAAGGGTGAGGACCCAGGGAACCCTGTGAAGAGGCTCCTCCTAGGGGCCAAGCCTATGGGAGCCTTGAAAACGAAAATCAGAATATACAAAAAGGCAGGCCCAAAAAGGCCTAAAACCTCCTGTCCACCCAGAGGGGAGGGCGTGGAGGCCCCTGAAGGGGGAAAAACCCCCGACTAACCCTGTCGAGAAAGCTAATTTACAAAAACCCCAAACCTAAAAATCATTGTAGAAACACTGGAGGCCGAAACCCTTAAGGGGGTTGGCTTTACCAAGCCCCCAAGGGCCCATAACCCCACCCACCCAGTGGGGGGGAGGGGTGAGGCCCCTAGCCCCTCACCAAAATGGGTGAGCAGTGTGGTCGGGCGGTAGAAAAGCAAGTAGGACGCTTGGCTGCCTGCTAGAGGTATAACAAGCAGGAAGAGGGAGAATGTGATCCCCTTATATAGAGCGCTGGTGAGACCACCGTTGGAGTACTGTATTCAGTTCAGGGGACCTCACCACAAAATATGATAAAAATGGAAAGGGTCCGAAGATGGGCCCAGAATGGTGGAAGGTCCTAAATATAAACATATCAGGAAAGACTGAATGAACCCAATCTGTATAGTCTAGAAGACAGAAGCCAAAGGGGGGACATGATAAAAACATTTAATATGTGGAGGATTAAACAGGGTTCAGGAGAAGTGTGTGTAATAGGAAAGTGAACACAAGAAAAAAAGGGGGGGAAACCTTATCTGCAGTCAGTTGGGGGAGAAACAAGGGCAACATAGGAAAATGTTTTCACTAAAAGAGTAGTAGATCCTTGGAACAAACTTCCAGCAGACATGGTTGGCAAAAGCCAGCAACGAATTTAAACATGCCCGGGATAGCATATATCCATTGTAAATTAAAATACAGGGAACAGTAGAAGGGCAGACCAGATGGACCATGAGGTCTCAACTTCTATGTTGTTATGTTTCTATCCCGGATCGAAGGAAAATACTAAAATCAGATCCTATTCCAAAGAAGATGAAAACCAGATAAAATAAAAGAAAAAACCCCTTTATAAAAACCCCTGTCCCTTGGCACGATGAAAGAAGCAGAGGCCTAGGCCTCCGCTCCCAGAAGGCCCACCGACCCAGGCGAGGCCTAATTAAACCCCCACCACGTGGCAAAACTCCCACCCCTTATAATGGAGAGTAGGCAACCCTACTCTCCCCCAATTAAAAAGGGGTATGTGCGTGTGAAATGGTGAGGGGGGTATGCGAGGGGGGGTCACACGAGGGGGGGGTCGCGCGGGGGGGTCGTGAGGGGGGGGTGTCAAATCCCTCCCCTCCCAATGGCTGGCAAGCCAAACCCTTAAAAAATCCCTGCCTGGCTAAAGCAAGCAGAGACCCAAGCCTCTGCCACCAAAATGCAATAAATGAAATAATATATTGAATCCGAGGCCGTTGCCTCGAATTCGCCAAACCTGGGTGAGGCCCGGTAACAGGCCCCGCCACGTGCGCAGTACAAGAAGCGAACAACCAGCGACAGGTTGTTCGCCTGCAGAGCCCAGGCAAGGGGGAGGTCTTGTCCAAATCGCCCTTAAATAGGGCAATCCAAGACCTCCCATAAATCCCAACAGGCAGCGCGCCACCCTGGCGTGCTGCCAAAAGCCAAATTTCTGGGTTCCAAGGAACCCGGAAGTCCGGACTCAGAAGATCTGCCGGCAGCGTCTCCCGGCCCCGCAGGTAATTTCGGCTGGCGCTAAACCGTCAGCCATGCATTTTTCTCTGGCAGCAGCACCAAAAGGCCAGACCTTCACTGTTTCCAGGGTGGCCCCAAGTCTCAGATCTAAGCACCCCATGGGCCAGAATTGGCCCATGGCCTTTGAGTTTAGGGCCATGGATTAGAGGGTCACTGAGTATACTCTTTGATGGTGATGGGGAGGGAAAGAATGAGGTAGACCTGAAAGATCACGTTAGGGACAAATCATCATGGAGAAAAATTATCCAGATGGTTGTTAACAGTCAACAATGACTTAACAGTACATGCTGAATCAATCCAGCAAATAGATTTATCTAACTGTCAGGCAAAGGCTATTTTTTTGTCATCCCAAACTTAGGATGGCAAGATTGTTGAGTCCCATTAAATTTGCTGCCTTAATAATTTATTTTCCCTTCTGCTAGGTCTAATGTAATTAGAGTATAAAATCTGGACAGCCACTGGACCATGGTAAAGAGATGCAAAAACCTCTTGCTGCCATCTGGCTGCCATTTGGATTTTTGTAGCCCAGGTATAGCAGACAAATTGTATGGAGGAAAATCTATTTTTAAAATCCGAAGAGCACACTCAAAATTGCTACTGTCACAGACAAAATTGAAAGGAGTGATTCATCATCAGCCTTTTCTGTCCTTTTTCAACCACAACCTTCACACAGGCTGTATGTTGCCATGAAAACTACAGAAAATACAAAGTCAGAAGTTCCTGGAGAAGCTAATTTTCAACAATTCTGTCTAGAACATTACCGAGTCTCAGGAGGAAATTCAACTAACTCCCTAGTAAGTAGTTTACATGTCACAGGGAATTAGTTTAAATAAACTGGACCTTTTAGTATTAGACGTTACTGAGAAATTGTTCTTATAGGAAATTGAATGCAGGTTCCATATTCATGACATTTCTTCAGACCAGGAAGTAATGGTGTGTGTCATTTACCAAAAAGAACTGGTTCATTTGCTATTTCAGTCACCCTGCAATGCACTGCAGCTCAGGCAGCAGCACTTTATTTTATTGCTTATTTACTAAACAAATTTATATAGCCCAACTCACACACAATGACTGTGGCCAACCATGACTAATCTTTAAAAAAAAAAAAGATAAGCAGAGTTTACATCTGCTTAATCTTTAGGTAAGATGACTAGCAGGAATGCCAAGGATATAGGATGCACTAGAACAGTGGTGGCTAACCTTCCCGTGTCCCTGCGTGCCACCTGCGTGCCCGAAATGCCATGTCAAACCATCCTCCCTGGACCACGTGGCCTCACTGGCTTTACATATGGGGGACCAGCAAAACCCCAGAAGGGAAGTGGTCTGCTGCACATGCGCATGCCAGTACCCAAATTTCTGGCTTACAGCATGGACCTGTACCCAACAAATAGCTGGAGGAGGAGGAAACCCAGAAGTTTGGGTGCACTGGAATACTGATCTTCTGGGTTTTGCCATCCCTACACATGCAAAGATCAGGTGGCCAGTGCATGTGTGTGCACAGGAATGTGGCAGAGGAGCCATCAATGTGGTATGTCCTACACTGGATGACTTTGAATGCCACTTCCGGCACGCGCTCCATAGGTTTGCTATCACGGCACTAGGAAATGGAAAAAGAAATAGTTAGACACTTCTATTCTCTTGCCATTATGTCAACATCTCATTTAAGCATCAGGAGACAAGCTCTGCTTGAAGGTGCAGAGGAGCAAGGTAGAAGAAAGCCACAGACTGAGAAGTGTGTCAGTCTTTTAACATTTGCCAGGTCAGTAAACAGATAGTACAAAGAATATTATTTTGTTATTGTTGTTGTTGTTGTTGTTGTTGCTGTGGGATATAACAGAATCTCGAAATCTTGACCACATTTCTCCTTGCTTCCCCTTATACTAACCAGATTCAAGATGGGGCAATCTTGAGTTATTTTCTCATACTTTCCATTTTCCTGGGCTACATTTTCTGTATGTTTCACTATCCAAGATCCTTACTGTGTTCCTATCAAAGTGGGCCTTAAAATAAAATATTTATGAAGAATGCCTAACAGGTTTCAACCAAAGGGCTTCTTCAGGTAGGCGAGCTATTCTTTATGGTATTCTGGAACGCCGGAGAAAATTCAGTAAAATAACAATATGATCAATGTGTGCCCCCATTGCTTATTTACTGTGCTCTCAGTTTCAGCTCCTCTTCGCTTTGTAACATTTTTTTCTTCTCTTTTTCCTATATCTGCGATACTTTTGGATGTGCCTCTTGAAGATATAATGAAGATATAATTCCTTCAGACAATATGAATGTCTCTCCATCTCCTCTGCTTGTGTGTGAAAGTGTGTTTCTACATTTTTCCAAGTACACTGCCAACTCAAAACATTGAGTTGTCTTATCTGAGACTCAAGCACTTTTTTTTCTAAGAACTGGTTCAGAAAAACTGAGAAATTGTTTTAAATGCCATAAAACAACTGCATTCCCCCAAGTCTACGAAGAGGGGCGGCATACAAATCCAATAAATGAATGAATGAATGAATGAATGAATAAATAAATAAATAAATAAATGTTGAGAATTTTCTGAAGTTGATCAGGATGGGTTCCTCCCGGTTCTGACCAGATCTCCTAAACCGTTAGTGACCCGCTGGCAGTGGAGGGTTTTGAGTCAGAATTCTAAATTGTGCTTGTCGCGGCGGCTCTTAAGTTCTTGCGAGACCAGCCTGATTTTGCTGCTGCACCTGTGGAGGAAGCAAAATTGCTCACGGAACTGCAGGTGCATCCATGTTTCAGCATGCACAGAAGCAAAAAAAACCCTCACTGAAACACGGGCGCACCTGTGGTTCCATGCACGAGTTTGCTTCTTCCACAGGTGCAGCAGCACAATCACACTGGTCCTGCAAGAACTTATGAGCTGCCACGGCAAGCGCAATTTAGCGTTCCGGCTCGTAGCCCACCACTGCCCGCTGATGATGTAATTTTGGTCTAATGGATCCGGTTCTGTCTGTGCTGGTTCATGTTCGCCGCCATCTTTTTTTCTGAATTTTCAGCCAATGTCCCTATGTTTTGATGGCTTCTCCTCATTCTGTGCTTTGAAAAAAGCCCTCTCACTCACCCCCAGGTTAATACTGGCCTTTATTTCTTCACTCGAAGCACAGCTGTTCAGCTCCTCAGTTGTATTTCAGACTGAATCCACCATCTGAGCATGTGCAGAAGTGAAATCACACGAGGGGATGCGAGCGAAATGCCACAATGCGAGCCGGTGGCTAAGGTAAGTGGAAGCCACCCCTGAGCTGATCATAATAGGACCTCAGCCTTCATTTAGAGATGCTTCAAAATTTGCAAGCAGAGCACAGAGACTGAACGGTTTCTTACAGAAGACTTGGGAATGAATTCTTGCTGAACTGTTACCCTACCTGGACGAGGGAGTGACACCTATCCCTGCTAGAAGCTCCTTGGAGAAAGAGTGAAACATGTCATAACAGCCAAGAAATAGATGGAAATTATTTTGCTGAATTGAAAATGTGACTCTTTTCAGTCTCCATGGATTCATCCCACCTAGGCGGGGGTTCCACTTACCGGCCACTACCAGTACAACCTCCAGGATCATCGTGGGTGCGTGCATGTCCAACGGGCATGCCTGTGCCTTTTGCCATAAGATTTGGCTTCGGCGCATGCACAGCAAGTAAAATCTTGTGTGAGGACAATCTCATGTGCAGGATTTTAGTGATTTTTGCTGAACCTCCAAATATTGGCAAAATCTCATGTGCAAGAACATACTTGCATGAGATTTTGCTTGCTGCGCATGCGCAGAAGCCAAATATAATGTATTCATGCACGTGAATGCATCGGGGCATGGAGATGTGTGCACTTCTCAATTTCCGGCACCGGAGCCCCAATCCCAGCCATACCGGCTGTACCCTATTACTGGTCCCATCTGTAAAGAATCATAGGTCTTGCTTGTTCTTTCTTGCCCGGTTCTTCCTATAGACTTTACAACCAAATGTTCCATGATCCACACATAACTACCAAGACCTTGATTAAATGATAGCTTTGGAGGGAATAATTTTATTTTGTGCTCCATGTGATAACATCAGATATTTAAGTACCCCTCTCAAGAGTGAAAAAAAATGAGAACTAGTGATGCTGTTTTATTTTGAAAGGTATCTCCTTGAATTTCAACAAGATAAAACATCTGGAAGGTTTCACTTTTATTATCCATCTTCTAAAGATGTTTTGGGGCATAGTGCAGAAAGGAAACTGTGCTTGCAGTAACTGATTTTCAGGACATTTCCCCCCTCCCTGCCATAAATGTTTCAGACTGATGCTATAAAAATGGAGCGAGATTTAGAATGCTTGATATAGCTTGATGGAGCCTTCCAGCTGAAATAGTTTTATTAGAGTAACGTATCACCTGCCATCTTGGACTTTCTCTCTTCTTCTCACTCGTTTGTTCTGTTCTATTTTTGCACCTTCACTCCTCAGATGTGTAGAAGTCTCTCCCTGATAGCTCAGCAGAAAGGTAACACCTGTGTCAAAAGCATTTTTGAACTTTTTGAACTTTACTCTACAGAACAGCAGCAAGTATACACTTCTTCATCTGAAAATTGTTTGGAGAAAAATATAAGCCTAAACTCTCACCCCTGGTAAAACATAGTTATTTTAAAAGTCAGTCCCTGTGAGCCTTTAGCCAGGACTAAGGTTAAAGGGTGCGTCTGAGTAGACATGCATAGGACTGTGTTACTAAGTCATGAGAAAGTATACAAAACCATTATTTATGTTGATAAATTTTGAGACACAATTTAACTAAGAGGATTTTAGCTAAAACCACCTTTTTCTTCCCCTCTATTTTTCTGAAAAAGATATTGTTTTATAAGCTTCTTCTTCTTTTTCTTCTTCTTCTTCTTCCTCCTCCTTCTCCTCCTCCTCCTCTTCTTCCTCCTCCTTTACCAGGATTCCTTTGACACCCAAGGCCATCTGGAGTCAAGTGGCCAATATGATCAAAACCCCATGAGCAACATTTGACTTTTTTACTCCCATCCTCCATGTCTCTTTTCTTACCTCAATATTGTTAAATGAGACCAGAACCTGGAAAGTGCATCCATTACCATTAATAATAGTACTTAATACTTTTATATTAAAAGAAGGAGGAAGAAATAATTTCACAGAGCCATCACCTCATATATCTCAGAGAACACAGCTCCACATTTAATGTGTGCTGTTGAAATATGACCTCCCCTATTGTCACTTCTCCAAGCTATTCAGGAAGAAAACAGCAAATAATTGGCTTCTGTCATTTGTTCACTTTTATTAGAATTAGTATGTACCTTTCATGGGTATTTTCACCATTAAATTAGAGTAATAAAAGCTGATTTATACAAACAAGCCAAGTGACAAACAACTGTTCTAAATCAAATACAGTCGACAAAGGAAGTTTAAAGTTACTAAAAATCAAATCTATGTGCAGTCACAAAGATGTATTTTTTTAATTCTATTTGAGTCTTCTGGTCCTATAGTTGTGCTGATACTGATTTTGGGGCTAAAGTGTTCAAATTCTACTTAGCCCAAAAGATCAGGATACTCTGGAGTCACAGGCAAGATTAAAACATGACCTTGATTTCTTCTTTGAACAAAAATATCAGGTAAACTGTAAGTTTTAATTGGGGAAATAGGGAAATAATTGAAGGGAAGGAGAATGAATAGGCTAACTATATCTAAATTAAATTAAACTTCAGTCTTCTTGGCCACATAAGCCTTTTCATAGTAGCTCTTTGAGGAGGAGTCAAAGTCCAAGGAGACCCCTAAATTGTTTACAACTTCCATTTATTTATTTATTTATTTATTTATTCATTCATTCATTTATTCATTCATTCAGTTAGTTAATCAGATTTCTATGCTGCACTTCTCGTGGGACTCAGGGCGGCTTACAATAAACAAGTGCAAAATGTGAAGAAATCTAATATTAAAATACATTAAAATCTCAATACTAAAACAAACAAATATCTAAACATAAGTTACACTCTAAAACCCCTATATATTTAAAAACCATTCACATTCATTCTATCATTCTTCACTCAATGGCCAGGGGGTGAATGTTAAAGTTTCAGTGGTCCCAAGCCTGTTGGCAGAGATACATTTTCAATGCCTTACGAAAGGCTGGGAGGGTGGAGGCAGTACGAATCTATGGGGGGAGTTAAATCCAGAGGGCCAGGGCCGCCACAAAGAAGGGTCTTCCCCTAGGCCCCTCCAAATGGCATTGCCTGGTTGACAGGACCTGGAGAAGGTCAAGTATGTGGTACCTAACTGGCAATTGGGATACATGAGGCAGAAGATGGTCCCATAAGTAAACTGGTCCTCTGCCATGTAGCACAGAGCAAGCTTATTTAGATATGTTCTAACAAATATGTAGCTCAGTTAATAGTCCCAAAAATCAGGCCATTTCTTCTGGGTCCGATTTTGCCAGTTAACTCAACATATTCTTCCTCTTCCAGGTACATTACACAAGCCAGATCATCCACCTCATCCTGTTCTGTCTGGGTGCCCCCAGACTTCAACACCAACTGGAAAAAGCAGCCAGACACGCTGGTAAAAGCAAAAGCACTTTATAGTTTGAAAAATAAACACAGAGTAAAACCTGTTCTTCCCAACAGGCAGGCTATGAGACTTCACAGCAGAGTCCTGATGGCCAGACAATACAGCAGACTTCTTGCTGGCACACCCACCACTGTAGAGAATAAGACCCACACCTTTTCCCCCCAAGGTTTCAGTATTCAAAGTCACAAACCAGAATTCCAAGACGCCAAAGATCACAGCCAGGTCCCAGGACTCCCAAAGATAATACTCCACAAGTCAGGAAGGGTGGGTCTGCCTTTTCAGCCTTTCCAGAGAGCACCACACCCAAACCCAGCTGTTGCCTCTTTACTGCTGAAAGTACCTGGCTAATTGTCCCCTTCGTTGTGTTGCTCTTCTCTGCCGGAGATCTATGATTGCTTGTGCATTTTCATCTAAGGAATCCAGGCTGCTTGCTGGGGAGAGCTCCCCCGAGGGGGACTCTGGCTGTCCTCCCTCTCCCTCAGCCTGAGATTCCTCCTCCCCGTCTGCCTGAACCTCCTGTTCCTCATCCTTCCCCTCTGAGCAGGAAGCCGGCAGAGGATCAGCCGTTCCCTGAGGGGCCTCAGACGGAATCACAACACATCCACAATCATATAATGGATAAAGGCAGCTTTTTTACTTCACAACTTGACATTTTGAAGCAACAACTAGTATTCAGAGCTAAAGTAGATCTGATGATCTTGAGCAAATCCTGAGAGCTGAAAGGCAAGGCCGAGCTTTCCCTATGAGTGCTTTGACTCACAAGGACAATAAATTTAATTAGAATCTGAGAATATGGAGTATAATATAAATAAATACACTTTGATCTGCTCCCCTTTCAGTATACAGACATTAAAAGATAAGATGTGTTACTGATCTGTTTTAGTCCAAATTTTGTGATTTAAAAAAATAAATAAAAGAAGACAAGTAAAATAATTTCCACGATTCCACGACTAAAACATGAACTAGATTTTGAACAGTTAGAATAAATAGCTTTTATGCACACAGAGCAACTATGTTTCGGCATCCACTTGAGCATTTTGCTTAGCTCGGTGGGTTAGCAGAAGACTTTCTTCACTCTTCTCTGCTGTAAACACAGCTGGTCAAATAGCCTATCATCCTGTGACCCATCTGAGCAGCAAAAGGTCATGCCACCATAAACTTGTTAGTCAAGGCCAAGAAAACACAGATCTTCTCTGATTGTGGAAATTCAAGATACAACCTATTGTGTGTAACCCCTTTCCACTTCTCCATTGGAAATTTAAGGAATTTTTGTGGTTTTTCTTTTTTCCTACAGGAAAACCAGAGTTCTGCAAGAAACCCAAGGTTTGAAGTAGATTCCACCTTGCAGTTTTTAACCAATCTGGCATTGTCCCATTTTGTAACGTTTTCTGGGCTGGTTAGGCTGTAGGGGGAGCATTTAGATGTCCCTGCAAATTTCACTCCACTAGTCATTGCCAACAGGGTGGTGCTCATATCCATTTCAAGGCCATTGAGTCTGTTAGATGCTGGAAATTGGGGTGAGGCAAAGAACAGTTCAGCACTTTATTTAGAATAGTGCGCTCTGTAAAACAGACTGCCGGCAAGAGGCAGGGAGACCTCTTTTAAGGGTTTCTCTTCTCCTCGCCAATCAGTGACAGGCATTTAAATCTGCTGCCGTCATTTTGGCCAATCAGTGATGGATATGTACATTTTGTATTGTAGGTAACAGAGCCAGTGCTGTCTAAAGACATGTCTGTGGTTATGTGGTCAGCATGATGTCATGGAGCACTGTTACCTTCCCACCAAAGTGGTACCTATTTATCTACTCGCATTTGCATTCTTTCGAACTGCTAGGTTGGCAGGAGCTGGAGTGAAGATGGGAGCTCATCTCGTCATGTGGCATTCGGGTCTTGATTCTGAGCTGCCAGCTTTCCAGCTGACAAGTCTAACATCTTAACTGCTGAGCCAGCATACCATCTCTCATATCTCCATTTAATGCCATTATTTTCATACTACTAAATTGGAAGGTCTGATTTCCTAGAAGCCCATCAAAATCAAGATAGGGATAGAAGAATGCCTGATGGACCCTTGGTACTCTCTGAGCTTGATTGTTTTCTTGAAGACATTGCATTATTCAACTGGGTAACATTGCCAGTGCTGGTAGAAGAATCCTCGCCCCATTCTTGCCATTTAGGAGCATTTACTATTTATTTCTCTGGAATATAAATAAAAGTTTGATTCCTGCAATAGAACAACAAACAAATTTGCCCACAGTCAAAGCGGAAGTCCAAAGTCATTCAAAATGTGCTTTCTCAGTTAAAATCAATTTAGTTATAAAATTAACTAAATAGGCGCCTGCTCAAATTTTCAAAGTGGATAATAATATATCATTGCATATTATATGTACCTGGTGACAATCTATACATGGTAAAACACTGGATCCCATAAGATTTTATATGAACATTTAATCATAATTGATGCTGCCCAACTCTAAGGCTGAATACTTATAGTACCTCCACTATTGACAGGCCAACTATCTGATCTGCAAAATCTAGACCATCCTTAGATAGCAACAAAGATATATATAGAGAAGTCTAACCCTCTGCTGCCATCTAGTGTTTGGGGTTTTATAGCCCAAATATGGTAAACCTTTTGTCTTTTTATTTGCTCCCCAAAGTTACATACTAGTAGTGTTTGCTTAACAACTTGCTGCAACCTGTTCACACTTATGACTGGTTGCCAAGCACCCCAGAATCACATGATTGCCATTTAGGGAAGACTGCAAGGAAGGTTGTAAACCGCTATCACCTACTGAGATAATTCCCCCATGTCCCCAGAGGGCTGGCTGAAAGAAGTCCCTGCCATTTGTCGTCTGCTTAAGCCAAATTTCAAGAACTCAGAGAGAGAAGGCTCTTCATTTAATGATGTGTGAGATTGTTTAATGATCATAATAGAGAGTCCTGGCATCGTGATGATTGAGTGAAGCAGTCAAGAGGGTGTCTTGCTTAATGACCACTTAAAACCAAGACTCAAGTCCCAATTGTTATTGTTGCCAGTTATAGAAATGCATGCATGGATACATTCTTTAAATAAACAAACTAGTAGTTTCTAATGGTTTATTCTTTGGATTTCCTCCCTCCCTCCCTTCAAATTTTTAAAATTGAAACCAAAAGATCCTTGATATCACAGTTTTAAGTATTTTTTAAAAAGAATATTTATTTACTTGGTTTCAAAGAGTAAAATCAAAAGAAAAGAAAGAAAAATGAAAAAGAGAAGGAGGGGACCCTCTAAAGTTAAGAAATATAATGGCTTCCTAGAAAATTTATATAAAATGTTTTATAGATGGCATCTGCCCCCTGCTAGATTAGCTAAAATGTTTAAAAATATGTCTAGCAAATGTTGGAAATTAATGAAATGGGCACTTTTATCATATGTAGTGGACTTGTCCTAAAACAGAAAAAATGGGCAAAAATAAACAGAAAAAAAATAACATTTTACATTTTAAACCTGAACTGTTTTTTATTAGGAATGATATCAGAAAAATTTAATAAGGATAGTATGTATTTAGTATTACATGTCTTAACAGCAGTAAGCATTTCCTCCACACAATATTGGAAAGATGAAGAAACGCTGCAAGATAAAGAGATAATTAAGATGATATTAGATTGTGCAGAAATGAATTGACTTGCATTGAAAATTAAATAGAAAAAGACACAGAATATTAGCAAACATGGAATTTATTTTATCAGTCGTTGGGGAAAAGGGGTGGAGATTAAGAATGGAATCTATATTGTTAAGCAAATTAAATACCCAGACAACATTTATTTATTATTTATTCATTCATTTATTGGATTTGTATGCCACCCCTCTCCGAGGACTTTGGGTGGCTCACAACATATCAGAAACAATATAACAAATACATCTAAAAATTCAATTAATATGGCCAAAAAGACTTTAAAAAACCTCTAATATGATTTTAAAACATTCATCACCATTCACTCAACAAAACATACTAATACACTCGTCGGTCAGGGGGCTAGGATCTAATGGCTGGCAGCATAAATAGGTCTTTAAGCTTTTACGGAAGACAGGGAGGGTGGGGACAGTGTGAATCTCCAGGGGGAGCTGATTCCAGAGGGCCGGGGCCCCCACAGGGAAGGCTCTTCCCCTAGGCCCCACTAAATGACATTGTCTGGTTGACGAGATCTGGAGGAGACCGACTCTGTGGGACCTGACTGGACATTGGGATTCATGAGACAGAAGGCAGTCTCGGAGGTAATCTGGTCCGATGCCATGTAGGGCTTTATAGGTCATAACTAGTGATGGGTGAACCCAACGGTGTTTGGGTTCGGCAGGTTCGGATGAACCTTACGCAAAATTCAGCCGAAACCGAAAGGGGAATCCCACCAAGAAATTCCGGGAGCGGAGCTTTGATGTCACGTATACTGGCAGGTTGTTAAGGACGCCAAGGTGATCACAATGTTTATTTTTACGTGAAAGGACACCGCAGCGGTGCTGCAAGCAAAGGACGGTCCTTTCATGTAAAAATAAACATGTTTATCTTTGAAGGAGCTGGGGAATCCCTCCCATGAAGAGATTCCGGGGGCAGAGCCTTGACGTCACCAGCAGGTTGCTAAGGACGCCAAGGTGATCACTTCCTGGATTCCAGGTGCCCCAGGTGCCCCAGTCACCTCGACTGACTCGTTGTCAGTCGACTCTGTTTTCCAATTGGAGTCGAGATCAGCCCGGATCTGAGCGACTTTATCAGCGAAAAACGTGTTAAAATCCTCGGCACTGCTCTGCAAGGGCTCCCCAACTCTCCCCTGGTTAAGAAGGGAGCGGGTCACCCTAAACAGAGCGGCCAGGCAGGATTCTGCTGATGCAATCAAGGAGGCATGGTACGCGCATCTTGCCGCCTTGAGCGCCACTTTGTAAGTCTTAATAAAAGCTCTTACAAGTGTTCAATCAGATTCAGACCTACTCTTCCTCCATCGCTTCTCTAGACGTCTCTTTTGGTGTTTTAACTCCCGGAGCTCCTCGTTGAACCATGGAGCTCTACGGGGTCTAGCGCCGCGGAGAGGTCGCAAAGGTGCAATCCGGCCAAGAGCCTCCGCCGCAGCCCTGTTCCAGGCCTCCGCAAGAGACTCCGCCAAACTGTGGACGAGTGCCTCTGGAATAACCCCAAGCGCCATCTGAAAGCCCTCTGGGTCCATCAGGCGTCTGGGACGGAACATCTTAATTGGTTCCGCCTCCCTGCGGGGAAGGATTGGAGCCAGGAAGTCAAGCCGTAGTAGAAAACGTTATGGTCCCTACTGCCTCTTAGATATAACGTACAGTAAGTTTCTTAATTTAATCCTCATTTTTCTTCTTTTTTCAGAAAAATCATTTTTCTTTTTTCAGAAAAAAAGTCCAAATAAAAATTTCCAGTTTCTCAGGGGGTTTTTCCTTTGACTCCAGTTTTTGCAAATTCTGACGTTTTCACAATTTTACGTATATGTGGATTTTTTTGTTCTTCTATCATTGTACATACAATAATCTAGTTGCAGTTAAGGCTTCAATGTTTCTTCAATCATTTCAAAGCTCTGCATGTTTCAAAATCATTCAGAAGAATGCTTCAGATTGTGTGTGTCAGTGTGAGTAGAGCACTGTCATAAGTAAATGATATATAAATGACAGATAGATGACAGAAGATAGATGACAGATGATGATAGATGATGATGGATAGGTGACAGATGATTGGTAGATGGGGGATTCATAGACGGATTGATAAATAACAGATAAATGCTAGATAGATAGATAAATTGATAGATTATAGATAGATGTCTGGATAGATAGATAGGATAGATGATAGATGGTTGATAGATAGATGAATGGGTGGATGGATAGATCAGAGATAGAAAAGAGAGAGAAATAGATGTGTGTGAGAGAGAGAAAGGGGGAGAGAGGCAGAGATAGAGAGAGAGAGAGAAGGAAAGAGAGGGAGAGGGGGAGAGAGAGAGGGAGAGAGATTATAGAGAATAAGATGCTTCAAGGAGTGAATCACATGAAAGCCTAAAGGAAGATGGGTTGATACACACACAATGTTAAAGAAGTGTGGAAATAATCTATATATTTAATGTTCTGCCTTTTGAGTTTTTGAAGCTGAAAAGCACATTCTGCATTTTAGAATTGAATTTGAAAAAGGGTTGCTTCTCATCAGAGACCATTAATATGCTTTTACTAAGGTTGAGTACAGTAGTGTTGAATCTTTGTAA
The DNA here is from genome assembly GCF_031021105.1 of Erythrolamprus reginae. NCBI lineage: Eukaryota > Metazoa > Chordata > Lepidosauria > Squamata > Dipsadidae > Erythrolamprus > Erythrolamprus reginae. Next base: position 265,898,722 of record NC_091950.1, on the reverse strand, counting down.
GTCAAGTAGGTCATGAGAAACAGAGACTGGATTACACCCAAACCATTTTTTGTCCTTTTAGATGAAGGCAAAACTAAAGAGTGAATTGCTTTCCTTATTTAGCTTTCTGTGCCAGCTGAGGGTCAAAATAAATAAAGCAGTGGGAGATTCATGACCAAATTCCCCACTTGGTTTGAGCTTGAAAGCATTCGCGAAAACAGAGCAGTCCTTCTTTTCCTCCATATTGTTTTCTTGACCTAAATCCCATCACAATTCAAATGGTTTCTTTGGCTTTAGGGGAATTATGCCTCTAACAAACATGCTTAACTTCCTAGTCAGAATTCAGTGTGTGTTTGATCCTTTGATCGAACAAGATATCTAGGTTGGTCCTACGTGTGCTATGCAGCTTGTGATCCTGTAACTCAGGCCTGTCAAACAAGTAACTTATGGGCTGGATACGTCAAACATAAACCACTCCCATCCTGGCTCTGCAAAGGCAAAAAAGGGTTGCAATATGTCATGACCTGGCCCATGACATGACTCGTGCTGTAGCTGATCAGATTTTGCTAAATCTCTATCATTTTCAACTCCCATGAACAAAGGGAAGGAATGTTATGAGTTTCCATCAGCCATACTTTTGCCAGACCCATCCTCGAATACAGCTCATCTGTTTGGAACCCATATCACATCTCAGGCATTAACACCCTTGAAAATGTCCAAAGATACTTCACCAGAAGAACCCTTCACTCCTCCACTCGAAATAGAATACCCTACGAGACTAGACTTTTAATCCTAGGTTTAGAAAGCCTAGAACTAAGGCGTCTTAAACAAGATCTAAGTATTGCCCACAAGATCATATGCTGCAACGTCCTGCCTGTCGGCTACTACTTCGGCTTCAAGAGCACACAACATATTTAAACTTAATATTAACCGCTCCAAACTTGACTGTAAAAAATATGGCTTCAGTAACCGAGTTGTCGAAGCATGGAACTCATTACCGGACTCCATAGTGTCATCCCCAAACCCCCAACACTTTACCCTTAGATTATCTACGGTTGACCTATCCAGATTCCTAAGAGGTCAGTAAGGGGCGAGTACAAGTGCACTAGAGTGCCTTCCGTCCCCTGTCCTATTGCTGTCCTATATCTCCTATACCTTTCTTCTATTCCTATATCTCTTCTTCTATTCTTTCATTGATATGTTCTATTACTATATCTTCTTTTCTATTATTTCCTAGATATATTTTACTATGAGTATCTCCTTTATAACCTTCATCATGTATTTTACTATGTGTATATAGATATATACCCACTAAACCCCTCATTGTGTATTGGACAAAATAAATAAATAAATAAATAAATCTGTGGAAGACCTTTGGCTCAGTACTCTTAATAAACGCTGTATGCCTAAAACCATTACAAGAATTGCTTTTCTGACTCACAGATGCATTCATCATCTAATTCTGGTGTCAGAGTTCTGAGACTTTAAGCAGAAACACAAGGGAGGGCAGGCTTCTTCAATTTTATATATGGTTTGAACTGCAGTTCCCAGAATGACCAGTGATCATGGCTAATCCCAGTACATTTGGAAAGCATCAAGGTGAAGAAGGCTGAAGCAATTCTAGTGTTTTTCTATGTAGGCTTTCAATCAAAGCTTAAGAGCTTCATGAACACTTCCTCTAAGCAAAGAAGCATCTTCAGCTACATTATCATGATTTTGGACATCTACTTTTCTACTAATAAACCTTAGATACTACTTCAGCTTTTTTTTAGTAGTAGAATGAAAAATCAGATCACTCATTATTGGTTTATAATATATGTATATTTATAAGCAACATTGACTCACTTATATTATATTTTCTAAATGTCTCACCCTCCCTTTTGTATCCTATAAAATAAGTGCTTTATGGAAATTTTATTTAAACATGACACAATTGCTATGGTGTCTGTTACTGTCATTTCATTGCCTGCAATTGTCATTCTTCTGACTGTTTCCAATACTTTAAGCTTTTAAATGGTTACTGTTTAATCCTCCACCTTATTTTTTTTAGTATTACAGTGATACCTTGTCTTACAAACTTAATTGGTTCCAGGACGAGGTTCTTAAGGTGAAAGGTTTGTAAGACGAAACAATGTTTCCCATAGGAATCAATGGAAAAGCGATTAATGTGTGCAAGCCCAAAATTCACCCCTTTTGCCAGCCGAAGTGCCCGTTTTTGTGCTGCTTGGATTCCCCTGAGGATCCCCTCCATGGGAAACCCCACCTCTGGACTTCCATGTTTTTGTGATGCTGCAGGGGAATCCCAGCAGGGGAATCCCAGCAGTGCAAAAACGAGTGCTTTGCTGGCAACGGAAGTCCGGAGGTGGGGTTTCCCAGTGAAGGGAGCATCAGTGAAATCGCAGCATTGCAAAAACACCAAAGTCCTCAAAACCCCACTTCCAGACCTCTGTATTTTTGCGATGCTGCGATTTCACTGAGGCTCCCCTTGCTGGGAAACCCCACCTCCGGACTTCTGTTGCCAACGAAGTGCCCATTTTTGCACTGCTGGGATTCCCCTGCTGAAGGAACTAAAGAAGGAACCTATCGTGATAAAGGCAGGAAAAAATGCCATGGTTAAGATTCCATTTGAAGGTCGGAAACCAGTCAGAGTAATGTGGTTAAAGGATAACCAGGATTCCCCTGCAGCATCACAAAAACATGGAAGTCCAGAGGTGGGGCTTCCCATGGAGGGGATCCTCAGGGGAATCCCAGCAGTGCAAAAACAGGTGCTTCACTGGAAACGGGAGTCCAGAAGTGGTGCATCCCAGTGGCGGTGGTGGGTTTGTAAGGTGAAAATAGTTTGTAAGAAGATGCAAAAAAATCTTAAACCCCAGGTTTGTATCTCGAAAAGTTTGTATGATGAGGTGTTTGTAAGACGAGGTATCACTGTACCTCCTCATATGACCAGGATTGTTTTTCCTTGCAAAGGATCTGTGAACAACTGTCATAGAGGGTTGGTCATGAATGGTAGATAGCAAATTCCTCAGTGAAGAAACTCTACCACTGGACCCATTTGACCAGAAACAATTTTTCAGTGTTTTGTGTCCTAGCTACATTCTGCAAGTATTGAATTCTTATGTTATGTTCTTACTCCATCATGACGATAGAGCTTGGAGATAGCTTTCATACTGAGAAACTCTAGAAATACAGTAAGTCAGCAATATAGTGTTAGACAAATGAACAGACTGATCAATTCTATGATCACCCTATCATTCTATGATCTATGAATTGATCACCCTTTTTTGTCTTTAATATTCTTTTCTTGTTTTGTCTGGTTATTTTTTTTCTTTTTGGATGTTTTGAGAATAACAAAAACATTATAAAAGAAAAAAGTCACTCTTTTTTCATTCAGTCATTCAGACTGGCTGAATGTTTTCTAAATTTTGCCACTGAATGTAATCATGGGCATCCTACTGGTGCATAAAGAACATCTGTGAAGAAATAGCTCAGTGCGTGCTCTTTTCATTTTTCACTCCAATGCAATGTACACCCAATTTTTTCAGTTCAGTAGAGAATAACTAGAAATATTGTTGTCAAAACAACCCCTAAAATATTACTTTTTTGTTCATTTATGTCATATAAGAAACATCAAAGTTCCTGATTTTCATAGAAATGATTGTCTCTTGATCTAACTCTTCATTGCAATGCACATATTTAAAAATCCTTATGAATATTGCACAATAGTATACAAAAAGTTCATTGTAATCATGGTTGCTGGGGCAAGTAATTTAATCTTCCACTCACTCAACCTGCCACATAAACTTCCCCCATCCCTCCCCCAAAGAAACTGAGGGGGGAAAAAACCTTCATCCCACTCTCTGGCGACAACATTCACTAGCATCTATGATCTCAGATGACCCTCAGAGACTGAAACATAAAGGAATGGAGTGTGTCCTTCCTGCCTGAACAAAGATTGTTCACCTCAAATTCAGAATTAGGGGAAGGGTTGCATTTTCCCTCCCTCAGGATGAAGTCAAATATCAGGAAACCCTCTTTCACCTACATTGCAGAAGAACCTTCCCTCACAATTCAAAAGCTGCTGTGTTTACTCGATGACTAACAATTCTTCATCTACTGGGTAAAATTGCTTTCTTTGTTTGTTGCTTTAGGTTAATCTGAATTAGTGTTTTACCCTGGGGCTATGGTCTTTCATTGTATGTTCCAAAGACATTTCCTTCCTCAACATTTCTTTTCCCCAGATTATTCTTCTCGCTACACACTTGATACATGAACGATTTATGTGCGTTGTGGTGCTATGAAATTAAAGCTCTTACAGGTGGTTTGACCTCTAGAGCTAAGGGGCTGAAGAAAGGGGATCTAATACAGGACACAGCTATATTGCCAAAATTCCTCTTCCCAAAACAGTTCTTCAAAAACCGTTTGAAAAAATGATCCAGTGCTCTTCATTCCTACCAATTCAGAAACCCCAAGAACAATTACTGTCCTCCCTTGCACTGCTGAAACACCAAAATAGACAAAAGGAGATGGAAAACAAGCAGCTTGGGACTTTCCAAACTGGCCTTCCAGTTGAGAAGAGGTAAACTGATTATATCTTGCCAGCTACAGTCCTAAATGGATTAATCTGGACTTCTATAGAATTGTGAAGCTGCTAAGCTATTTCTCCCTTCCAGGACCTCCTAAAGCAACTAAAAGCAAATAACCCTCTATAAAGTGGCTCCACAAAGCTTCTGTATTTCCAATTCTAAACAACCTTCAAAGTAGTTCTTCTTGCTCCAAGAAAGAAATGGAGAATGGAAATGAATTGCTGCAACCAACAAAGAGAAATGATAGCATGGGATCAGGGGTGCAGAACTAATCAAAGAGCAGCATAAACTTTCACTGCGTCAAGAACTTGGAGTACTCATATCTAATGACCTAAGTTCCAGAGCCCACTGTAACAACATTGCCAAAAAGGCACTAAGAGTTGTTAATCTAATTTTGCATAGCTTCTTCTCTGGCAATATTACACTGCTAACCAGAGCATACAAAACTTTTGCTAGACCAATTCTCGAATACAGCTCACCTGTCTGGAACCTGCACTGCATATCGGACATTAATACAATTGAGAGAGTCCAGAAATATTCCATGAGAAGAGTCCTCCAATTCTCTGCTCTTAACAGAATACCTTATTCCACCAGACTTGAAATTTTGGGCTTTGACAATTTAGAACTATGTTGCATTCGATCTGATCTAACCCTAGTTCATAAAAATCATCTGCCACAATCTCCTACCTGTCAATGACCACTTCATCTTCAACTGCAAGAATACACAAGCACACAATAGATACATACTTAATGTAAACTACTTCAAATTCAACAGCAGAAAATACGACTTCAGCAACAGAGTGATCAGTGCCTGGAATGCACTACCTGACTGTGGTTTCTTCCCCAAACCTCCAAAACTTTAACCTTAGACTGTCTACTGTTGACCTCACTCCATTCCTAAGAGGTCTGTAAGGGGCGTGCATAAGTGCATCATTGTGCCTGTCTTTCTGTCCTATTGTCCTAATTTATTTGTACTTACTTTGCTTATGTTTATGTTTATATCTATCTTGTACATGTTTGACAAACAAAGAAGCAAATGTATTTATTAATTTATTATTAAATTTATATGCTGCTCAATTAAGAAAATCATACATCTTTTTTGTGGTCAGATCCAGGAAATAAACCATCTGATCAATGGCTCCAGGCCTGCCAGCAGAGCTAGGTCTTTAGGTCTTTCTGGAAGGCCAGTAGGATGGAGGCAGTATGGAGCTCAGGAGGTAGATGGTTCCAGAAAGCTGGTGTTGCCACAGAGGAGGCCATCCTCCATGGCCCCACCAAACGATGTTGCTTAGCCGACAGGATCCAGAGAAGGCTGACCCTGTGGGCTCTTATCAGTCACTGGGAGTGTGCGGTAGGAGGCAATCCCGAAGATAGTCTGACCCTAAGCCATGATAATAATAATGCCTTTTTAGGACCTTGAGCTTGTTTGGAGATTCTAGCGGGGGAGCACAGTTATCGTATATCCTTGACCAAAGATAGGTACACTCCTTCTGTCTGGAAAGGTCGTCCTCTTCCACCAAGTGCGCAGCTTTGGGAAGGACAGACATGGAGCAGTGAGGGAGGAAGGGGACACCCGCCTAACCAACCAGATCAGCCGAATCAACCCTGGCAATCAATGGGGTGACAGATGGCCCTCACATCTGAGGTTCTAATGTTTTCTGAGCTTGATAACTGGGTAACATAATCAGTGCTGGTCATCAAGATCATTAGCACTCATGATGTTACTTAGTTTGGGTAATGAAATGTCTGTAAATAAAACAAGCAAACTCAGAGAACACCAACGATTCTTATTTGAACTCTGACTAAAAAAATATTCTCCTTTATTGGACAAGTGTTTTTCAGCCTCTCTTGCCAAAACAGAAGTGAAGATAAATAATGCCCATTAAGCATTATTAGTTTCCTCTTAAAACGTCTTAATAGACTTCTTAGGAATTTCTATTGGCAAAATCCTACAAGGCTGCCTCACCACGGATGAAGCAATTAGGATGCCTTCTCCTCCTCCTCCTCCTCCTCCTCCTCCTCCTCCTCCTCCTCCTCCTCCTCCTCCTCCACCACCACCACTACCTTCTCTCCAGACCATAGAAATTTGCAGTGTTAAGGAATGAGGTACTAATCTTTAAAATGAAAATGTTCATATAACCCTGGCAGTTGAACAACAGCTCTTTTGTAGTGTGTCTCTCTGATGCCATTAAACCTCCCTACACTTCACCATGTCATCGATTAATTAGGATTTTAAAAAAATCTGTAGCAGGGAATTACTCAAAGGCTGATCTGAGTAGAATTGCCCAGATGGAAAGTGCTCCATGAATGCAAAGTCATTATTTTTTTTTTCTCCCTCTCATTATTAAAGCAATGAAAACGCAAGGGGATCCACCAGTTTTCCTAATCATCATGGTAATGAAATTATTAGCTTGGACAGTTTCAGAGACTTGTAAGACATTTTGTTCACTCTGATATTACACGGTGTTGATCAGACTTTATTAATCTGTTTGATCTGGGCATCACTTTCACAGTTAGTAAATTAATCAGGGAAGAAGGATTGCAAGTGCATGCAAACTCTTTCCCCTTCCAGAAACTGCTCTAAAGCATAGCTGCCAAAGCTGTGGAGGAATTCAGCTTGAAGATACTTTGCAGAGAGTAGAGCAGATATGTGGGTACTTATCGCCATAGATGCTGTTGTAGTTCTTCAAATGGTTGGGATTTTGTTCATCTAATCTTGATGGATTGCCCCATAGTCAGCCCCACTTTAATTTCAGTGGAATTGAATGTGTAATAAGTAGCCATGCCACCAAGCCTAATCACCATAAGAGTGGTGATTCTTATACAACATTGGTGCAGGGCACAAATAAATGCTAAAGCAGTGGATAACTATTTAAGATACATAGTTCATTTTTCTTCCATTCAATTATATTCAATACCCTGGATGGGTCCCTGAAGTTTTCTTGGCAAGGATTTTCAGAAGTGGTTGACCATTTCCTTCTTCTTAGGGCTGTGAAGTCACCCTACTTAATTTGTAATTAAGGTGGGACTTGAACTCACCATCTCCCAGCTTATAGACATTGTTTGCTGCCCCAAGTCACCCATGACATTGGCAGCTGTAGAAATTGATTAAGTACTCAAACAAACAAACAAACAATGAGTTCATCCTGGAAAATTCAAACATGGACACTGACCTTGGTCTTTCATTGGTCCTTTAAATATAACTCTTGGGGGTTGAAATTTATGACACTTGAAGCATGATTCCTAAGAGGTCAGTAAGGGGCGTGCATAAGTGCACCAGTGTGCCTACCGTTCCTGTCCTAATGTTCCCTCTTATCGGTACCCATCTTATGTACTGTATATAAACTATGTTATATCTATGTATATTACTTGTTGTTGTTATTATTATTATTATTATTATTATTATTATCATCATTATTATTATTATTATTATTATTTATTAGATTTGTATGCCGCCCCTCTCTGCAGACTCGGGGCGGCTCACAACAGTGATAAAAACAATATATAATCACAAATTTAATAATTAGAATCTAAAATAAGAAGTGTACATTTAAAAATATAAAAGCAAGGAACCCCAATATAAAAAACATACATACAGCCATATCATGCACAAAAACTACATAGGCAGGGGGAGATGTCTCAGTTCCCCCATGCTTGATGACAGAGGTGGGTTTTAAGGAGTTTACGAAAGGCAAGGAGAGTGGGGGCAGTTCTAATCTCTGGGGGGAGCTGATTCCAGAGGGTCGGAGCCACCACAGAGAAGGCTCTTCCCCTGGGTCCCGCCAGACGACATTGTTTAGTCGACGGGACCCGGAGAAGACCAACTCTGTGGGGCCTAACCGGTCGCTGGGATTCGTGCGGCAGAAGGCGGTCTCGCAGATATTCTTGTCCAGATATGTACTTGACAAATAAAATAAATAAAAAATAAATAATGGAGCTGGAATTTGTGTCAAAGCCAAAGATGTCTAAGTTCCTGCTCTTTGAATCACAGACTTTCCCCACAAAATGCTGTTTCAACTTGCCATTTTGGTCCTGCTTGTTTGTGGCAAGAGAGGTGACATAAAATAATCCAGCAGGAAGGGGAAAGTTCCGGCACATCAACCATGATTGAAAATCCCCCAGAGAGCTTCTCAGGTTATTGGCTGATGTTATCTTTAATTGGGGGTAGGAGCAAGGAGAGGAATAGCCACAGTTAATTAACACACAATAAGTGATACTGAAGACTCAAATCTCCTCCTTTCCAACACAATGAACAAATATGTACCTGACAGGTTTTATAATTAAACATCACAGGAAGCTCAAATTGGGAAAAACAAGGGCATGGATGGAAGAAGGAAACGGTTGGTTTAATTTCAAATGAGATCAAGGCAAACCTAGTGGGTCACCATTGGCTTCCTCACTGAATTGTTGTCATTTGCCAGCTTTGCCACACTAGACGGTTGGTGGAAAGGCAAGCATGGTGAGCTGTGAGTAATTAGCTTCTTCTTCTAGCAAAGCTCAAGTTCACATTGACAGATAGGCAGGCAGAGTGAGTGAGTGAATGAGTGAGTTTTATTGTAATCATTGTCCAATAAAAATACAATCAAAAAATAAACAACACAAAACCATACCCCAACAAGGAGTACTACTAGCAGCCATTTGTTGGTTACTAATAACTTACCCATAAGGTAGCAAAATTTTCCGGCCCTGTTTCCTCCAAGGAGATTCCTAGAGAGACCCCAGAGAGGCTTCTCTCTGCTTTTTCTGGCCCTGTTTCCTCCCAGGAGATTCCTAGAGAGGCCCCACAGAGGCTTCTCCCTGCCTTTTTCGGTTACAGTTTCGGAGGCTCAGGTTTGTAAGTGGAAAATGGTTCTTGAGAAGAGGCAAAAAAACCCTTGAAGACTCAGTTCTTATCTAGAAAAGTTCATAAGTATAGGCATTCTTAGGTAGAGGTATCACTGTTAATCATCGCATGAACCTTTTGAGTTATTGAAATCAGGTCTCCTAGAGCATTGATTGTCTTCTCCCAGGTATTGTCCAACCAGCACAGCACACAATCCAGAGAGACAAATGCAACCAGGAATTTGGATGGATGGATGGATGGATGGATGGATGGATGGATGGATGGATGGCCTAAATATTAACTCACTACCTTTTCTTGATGAACACAGCTATAAACAGGAAATGTTTGTTATTTATGATACTCATAGCTGCAGATTCCAGATGAGAGTATATTTTGTATTTTTTTTCTCCATGCCTCTTACCAGAGGAACATAAAATAGAAAACACTGTCTCTTGGGAATAGGGAAAAGCTTTCTTAATGAGTCTAACCCTTTTTCCTTCAGGGGTCAATTTCTATTACTGGAACAGTCTGCAGACCTCAATGAATGGATTTCAACTTTTTAAAAAGTTCACCAGTAGATTACTGTATAGATACTGTATTATTTCAGGAAAAAAGCGAGATTATGAATAGGAAATTTATTGCTCTTTGTTCTACTGTGTTCCTTCACCTCTGCGTTGATTCTGTTCTTATCAGAGATGTAAAATGTTATCCAAGGATCTGGGACATTACAGATCTCAACATGAGGTTTAATAACGCATTTAATACAATACAATTAAATTAATGGCATTTAAATTTATTCACTGCCCAATTATGGTAGATTCTGGGAGGCATATAAAAGTACAGGAAATATAATAACAACTAGAAATATTAAATCAAACACACAGTCCAGGATTAAAATATGCAAAGATTTTTTTATTCCATTTAGGAAGATTTTTTTTAAAAAAAAGCAGAAACAAAACTTTCATGATTGCCTCAGCCAAATTTAACAGCTCCAGTTGTTATGAAGGAGATCATGTTGTACCCAAATGTTCTTCAAGATTTTGTTCTCTGGCTCTAGCAATTATAGGTGAGGACTATGAAAGAAAACAGAAGTGACAATTCCATACAGTGCCATATATTTATTCATTACACTGGGTTCCTTTCATCCCAGACTCTAAAACCAGCTTAGATAGGATAATAATATAGTATATAATGTATATTTTTGTGTGCCTGTGTGTGATATGTATGCACACATATGGCATATATACATAGAATTAAATACAGTGATACCTCTACTTACGAACTTAATTCATTCTATGACCAAGTACTTAAGTAGAAATGTTTGTAAGAAGAAGCAATTTTCCCCATAGGAATCAATGTAAAAGCCAATAATGTGTGTGATTGGGGAAACCACAGGGAGGGTGGAGGCCCTGTTTCCTCCCAGGAGATCCTAGAGAGGCCCCATGAGGCTTTCCCCCACCTTTTCCAGCACTGTTTCCTCCCAGGATATTGCTAGAGAGGCCCCACGGAGGCTACTCCCTGGCTTTTCCGGTTACAGTTTCAGAAGCTCGGGTTTGTAAGTGGAAAATAATTCTTGAGAAGAGGCAAAAAATCTTGAACACCCGATTCTCATCTAGAAAAGTTCATAAGTGGAGGTGTTTGTAGGTAGAGGTACCACTGTAGTATATTTTGAATGTTCAGTAATAGTAAGGGAAATTGTATCTCTTTGAGGCGATGCGAAGCCAGGTACCCTAGCCCTAACCCAAACCCTTGACATCAGGTTTGTTTGTTTATTTATTTATCTATTTGTTTGTTGATTGCTTTGTTTGATTTTTATGCCGCCCTTCTCCTTACACTCAGGGCAGCTTACAACATGTTAGCAATAGCACTATTTAACAGAGCCAGCATATTGCCCCCACAATCCAGGTCCTCATTTTACCCACCTTGGAAGGATGGAAGGCTGAGTCAACCTTGAGCCGGTGATGAGATTTGAACTGCTGACCTACAGATCTACAGTCAGCCTAAGTGGCCTGCAATATAGCACTCTACCTGCTGCGCCACCCCGGCCACCTTTAAGCCAGTCACATGACCTTTAAGCCCCCCAGTCACATGATTGTCAAGCCACACGCACAAAATAAGCTACGCCCACAGTGTGGTAGTAAAGTTTTTGCAGCCCCACACACTCCCATTCAGTTTTCAAATTTGTGTCATTTGTTGTTCTGCTATGAGTAGCTAAATCTCTAGCTCTAATCTTGTGCAGAAGAATGAGTATTTAAAATTTGGTTACATTACACGTGTTTAAAATTATTTCTCTAAATAAATTTCATGAAGCTGGTATATCTCTATTTTAAAAATAATCATTGGAATCTGAAATGAATGAGACTCAGACAGGAGTACAAGATGGTTCCGTTTATTCAGCTCTCTCGAAAGTGACTTCAGCAAGGAACGCATCTGAGCTGTCAGTGTCAGAACAGCCCTTTTTATACGTTTAAGGCTCGCGCCTAAAAGAAACGGCCGTGCGTCTTAGCCAATCAGACGCGGCCAAGGTTTATTCATAGTTTAAACAGTATTTACAAGGTCTTTTCTTTTACAGAGTTTTACATTGGTTATATACAGACTTAACACCCCTCCCTCATTAGTTCAGCCAAACTGTCAATCAGTGAGCCAAGTGACGTAGTCCTCCAATCGATTGGGCCGGCGTGACGTGCGCTCAGACCTGCGCAGATCATTACCGGCTGGTATGTCTATGGTGGAGGTTGGCTCGTCGTTGTCTCCTGTCCGCGGCTGGGCCCAAGTTGGGGCTCTGGCCTGCGGAGACAAGTATGCTGATGGCGCACCGTGCCCAGAAGAGGAGGAAGGCTCGGCGTCGCTGGAGGAAGCATCAGGCCGTGGTAAGTCCTTTTGTAATTCCAAAAGTTCGAGTTGCGAATTACTGTCTGCTTGGGGGGAAGAATTTCCGTTAGCGGCCGGCTCTTCATTTGGTGTTATGCGCCCCCTTAAATGATCGATGTGCCGCCTCCATGTGCGGCCATCTTCCAATTGTACCACATAAGATTTTGGGGCTGTTTGTTGCATTATTTTTCCTTTCAGCCAACTCAACCCCCCGTCAAAATTTCTAGCAAAAACAAGTTGCCCTAGGTACATATTTCTTTCAGGTGCTGTACATGTTTCATTATTTACATTTTGAGTACAATAACGAGGGTGCAACCTGTCCAGGGGGGACCTTATTTTTCGACCCATTAAAATTTCTGCTGGGCTTTTGTTTGTGATGGAATTTGGGGTGATATGCTGCATTAATAAAAATTGATCTAATTTGTGTTGTATTTCCCCTGGGCCTGCCCTGCGCAAGGCTTCTTTGGCCACACGTACATAACGTTCTGCAAGGCCATTAACCCATGGCGAGTAAGGGGATGTGAGTGCGTGTCTGACCCCTAAGTTGCTTAAAAAGCACTCAAATTGTCTGGCAGTTAATTGTGGCCCGTTATCTGAAACTAGGATGTCTGGGCACCCATGTGTGGCAAACAAATGGTATAATGCTTTAATGGTGGCACAAGTAGTAATGTTTTGCATAGCAATGATTTCCACCCATCTGGAGAACGCGTCTACCACAATTAAAAAGTTTTGGTTTCCAATAGGCCCTGCGAAGTCAATATGAATGCGGGACCATGGCCCATTGGGACTTTCCCATTCCAGAGGTGTTGTTTTCGGGGGATTGGGCCGTGACTCCTGGCAAGGGTCACAGTTTGCTACCCATTGCTCAATGTCCCTATCTAAACCTGGCCACCACAAATAGCCCCTGGCCAACCCTTTCATTCTGACAATGCCTGGGTGGCCTGCATGCAACATACTTAGTACCTTCTGTTTTAAGGTATTGGGAATGACCACCCTGTCACCCCATAACACGCATCCCTTCAAGTAAGATAATTCCAACCTTTTAGATTTAAATTCAGACAGCCCAGTTTCCTCAGAGTCTCCCAACCATCCTTTTTGAATACAATTGATTAGTTTTAACAATAGTAAATCCTTCTTAGTGTGCTCAGCCACCTCTTTGGCAGTGGTCAGGCAGTTTTCCTCAAGGTCAATTAGTAAGACATCTTCTGTGGGGGTTGGATCTGAGACTAACTCGGGCATGGGGCATCTACTTAACCCGTCAGCATGATTTATTGATTTTCCCCCCTTATGTGTTAGATGGTATTGGTATCCTGACAGGAAAAGGGCCCATCTTATTAATCTAGGGGACATGAAGGGAGGAGTTGGTTTATTTGCAGCTAGAAGACCAAGCAGGGGTTTGTGATCTGTTATTAGTTCAAAACTCCTCCCACAGAGATAATAATGGAATTTCTTAACGCTAGAGACTAGGGCCAATGCCTCTTTGTCTAATTGGCTGTAGTTTCTCTCTGCCATGGACAATGTTTTAGAAAAGAAGGCGATGGGGGCCTCTGTATTGTTTGGCATTATGTGAGCTAATACCCCGCCAACCCCATACGCCGAAGCATCGCACGTGAGCCTTATTGGCAAAGTTGAGCTATATTGAACCACTACGCTTTTAGAGGTCAATAACTGTTTTATTTTATGAAAAGCTTCGCGCTCCATTGTGCCCCAGGTCCAGGGAACTCCCTTCTGCAGCAGTCGGTGTAGTGGTTCTGCTGCCGTTGCCTTCTGTTTAAGGAAGACAGAATAAAAATTAAGGAGGCCCAGAAATGCTTGGAGTTCTGTCTTATTATTTGGCTCGGGTGCTTTGGTTATGGCCTCTAGTTTGTCTGCTGTGGGGTGTATTCCCTCACTGTCTATTCTATAGCCCAGAAATTCTATGCTACTTGCTCCCCACACACACTTGTCTGGTTTTACTCTTAACCCCTTAGCTTGCAGTCTAGCCAATACTTCTCTGATGCGCATGTTTAATTCTGCTTGGTTTTTTCCTGATATAAATATATCGTCAAAATATGGGGAGGTGCCTTTTATACCTGCCAATAATCGTTCCATGAAACTTTGGAAAATGCCTGGGGCGGTACTGACCCCGAATTGCAGGCGGGTGCACCTAAAAGCACCCCTATGGGTCACTATGGTCTGGGCCAGGGATGTGGCCTCATCGACCGGAAGCTGTTGGTATGCCTGTGCCAGGTCGATTTTCGAAAATACTCTTCCTTCCCCCAAAGAATGAAGCAATTGTTGGACCACTGGGATCGGGTATGGATGGTGTTGAAGGGCCTTATTGATAGTGGCTTTGTAGTCTGCACAGACCCTTAAGGAGCCATCAGGTTTAACTGGGGTGACAATGGGGGTTTCCCATGGCGCTTGTTCTACAGGGACTAAGATGCCCTGGGCAATCAATTTGTCCAATTGGATGTCTAGTTTAGGCAATAGTGGTAGGGGTACCCTGCGAGGCTTAAGTCTGACTGGGGGTACCTTGGGATCTAGAGAGAAGGAGATAGGGGCCCCATTATAGGTGCCCAAAGTAGGGCTGAAAACCTCAGGAAATTCTTGGATAAAGTTAGGAATATCAGGTTCAGCATTTACATGACAAAGACCCAGTATTTCAATTCCCAAAGGAGACATCCATGTTAACCCCAGGAGGGAGTGTTTGGCTCCCTCAACCACAATCAGAGGAAGAAAATATTCACAATTTTTAAATTTCACAGGCACATCTACTTTCCCCAAAACAGGTATGACATTACCTTGAAAATCCCTTATTATTAAAGTTGAGTTAACAAAATCAGTTTTAAGAAAATTTGGCATATACATTTTGAATTTGTCCCAAGGCATAATAGAATGCTTAGAGCCTGTATCTAATTCTAGGTTACAAGGTTTGTTATTTAAAAGTAGTGAGATGGTAATCTTGTTCCCTCCTTTAGCAGTTGCGCAATTTACGTAAGTTTGTGCTTTACCTCGTGCGTAGTCACGGTTAGCGGTAGAGTCGTTTCTGCGATTGAAGCCTCTGGAAAATTTGTTGTCTCGCGGTTGTTGTGCCTGGTTGTTGAAACGTTGTTGGCGGGGTGTAGAGAAGGACTCCTCTGGAAGGGGGGCTCTGCAAGCCTCGGCGATGTGCCCGCGTCGATTGCAGCGGCGGCAAATGGCGTCCCTGAAGGGGCAACGCTGTCGTGGGTGATTTCCTCGGCAACCGGGGCATGGGTTGGAGGGGCGTTGGTATCTGGGTTGTCTGGCTTGCTCGGAAGGCAGCAGGAGACAGGTGTCGTCGTCCGTGGCAGCTGGGCTGAAATCATCTGTGATTTCGGCGCGGGAAACAGCAACGGAGATTTTGGAGACAGTGTCTTTCTTTTCGTGTTCCTTGAGTTCTTTGGCGGCCGCGTCAGCTACTTCGGCTGTTTGAGCCAGCTTGATGACTGACTGAAGCGTTGGGTCGTCCTCTGTTAGGATTTTGTTCCGGACGGTCGCATTCTTCATCCCAAAGATCAGAGCGTCTGTGAGGCGAGCTTCTGGGCTGTCAAATTTGCACTTTGACAGCACCGTGCGAAGTCTCGTGGCGAATTGATTGATTGTCTCAGACTCACGCTGGGTCATCCTGGAAAATTGATGTCTGTAGACTACGGCAGGCTTCGTTGGTTTGAAGTGGTTTGCCAGTCTTGCTTGGAGGTCGTCCCACGGAACGGATTTAGCTGGAAGCGGGTCGGTAAGCGTTTGGACGAGGTCAAAAATCTCAGTCCCGCAATAGTTCAGGAAGATCACCCGCTTCCTGTCGTCTTCAGCTTCTCCCATTCCTGCCGCTTCTAGGAAGATTTCAAATTTCGCCATGTAGGCGTCCCAAGACGACTTCTCGGGGTCGAAGTAGTCGGGAGCCCGGCCGATCTGGAGGTGACTCATGCTTGACTCGTGGATTCTTCGTTCTCTCGTCGCCAGTGAAATGAATGAGACTCAGACAGGAGTACAAGATGGTTCCGTTTATTCAGCTCTCTCGAAAGTGACTTCAGCAAGGAACGCATCTGAGCTGTCAGTGTCAGAACAGCCCTTTTTATACGTTTAAGGCTCGCGCCTAAAAGAAACGGCCGTGCGTCTTAGCCAATCAGACGCGGCCAAGGTTTATTCATAGTTTAAACAGTATTTACAAGGTCTTTTCTTTCACAGAGTTTTACATTGGTTATATACAGACTTAACAGAATCATTGTAACAGCTTGAAGTAATCTTTTTTAAATGAGTGTGGTCGAAATATTGTTTGACATTTCATTGTATTTTGCTTCTCCTGTTCCTCAAAGTTATAATACATTGCTTTCCACATACCATGGTCTGTCTCATTTCTTTCCATTTTTTCTCTCTGGAGATACTTTAAACAAACCTAAATAAATATGAAACAGAAAGTGACTTAGATAGAACCTATGGAAGTCTTGACAGCTAATTATAACCTCTCCAAATATCACAATGGGGACAATAAGGCTCAAGAACATGGGGGTGGGGAGAGAGAGAGAGAGAGAGATGAATGTAAAGTCATAGAGAATGCAGTTGGCCTCCATAAAAGCAAGGAATGTATACCAACCAGAGGCACAACTTTAGAAACAAAACACAGTAAATCTAAAAATCATTTCCACCAGATGAAGGGAATCATCAGGACTTGGAAAATACTGTTATTCAAAGATGCCTCCCAATGTCTTCAATTGGTTGTTGTTGTTGGAGACTGGATACCGGTCTATAATATTAACAATTGGTTTGGAGTCTCAAAGTCTGCTCTTGTGTTTCATCTTTGTTCCTCTGTCATATGGAGCTATATGAACTACCTGATGATGTCAAGATATATGGCATTTCAGCGTGGCAAAAACCAGCTATTTCAAGCTGGGTGATTCCATTCACTCTCCTCCATCCTTATTGACTTACTGTATGACTGAAGCATTTTGAATAGTGAATAGTCATTGACAGACACTTGGTTACATGAATAGGATCCCAGGGGATCTCCCCAACTGAATAAAGAACTTCGTTTTGCTAACAGAGATAATCCATCACTGTTCTGTGGGTTGGTATGTTTTTTAATACAGCTTCTCAGGGTTCATTTTCTTTTCCTAGAATATCATTTGTTGTGGTTGTTATTGTTGTTCTTCTTCAAAAATCCCAAGTTGCAGATAGCCACTTTTCAGTAAATCAAAACAAATGTACTTCACAGCTATATTTAGATTTTGATGCATTTTCAAAGGCTGATTTCAAAATTACGCAACTGACTTTTCAAGTAGAATCAAATTGGGATTGAAAACTGGACCCAGTACTTTGCATAATAAGAGAAGACTATTTGGGGGTGCAGGTACATCAGGGGGCAACTGAGAAATGGCCTTTCTTTGTGGGTTTGTCCTTGGAAAAAGTCTTTGGGGAATATTCAATTAAAATTATCTAACTAAATAACAATGACAAATCATAAATTCTTATTGGCTCTACATATTTGATTTTTATCTCACAATTTCTTCCCAAAACTCAAACTGTCAAACTCGTGGCCTGTGGGCTGGATGCATCACGTGCTGGCCATGTCCATGCCCGATTTAGCAAAGGGGGGAAAAGTCCTGATACATCACATGCTGCTGCTGTAACAATGTGAGTTTGACACCTCTGCCTTAACTGGTTCCTCCCTTTAAACCAAGAAGAGTAGTTATGCTTCGCAGATTAAGTTGAAACACAAACATGCCATAGGGGGTAGTTCTATCCTTGGTTGGAGGCTAAATATTATGCAAAGGTTAGGTTTATTTTCACTTTATTGGCTGGACTTCGTGCAGATTTTCATATCATATAATTTGATTGGAAAATAAGCTTAGATTTTGAGTTATATTGTCTAACTCAGAGCACATACACAATGCTCTGACCACCTGTTTTCCACACATCAACGATCCCGTAAGGAAGGCACAATCACTGTCAGAATCTCCTTCAATCAAATATGTCATCTGAGGAGTTTTGGAGATGTTTCGAAATTGACACTAGTGAAGCAAGCAGCTTCTTGTGTGGAGTAATAAATTAATAAATTCTGACACGCTTTCTTGATAAACTACTTCCGCACAATTAATGAGCCAGTAAAAATGGTCAATGAGTAGCTCTCCATTGTACACTTTTTTCTAGATAGGCAGTTCTCAAACTATGGTCTGGATCTTTTCAGGGGATATGCAAAGTACTGTAAGTTGGCCAGAGGTATCCTGTGGTATGATGGATGGCCAATAAGTTAAACAAGCAAGCAAACAAACAAACAAATAAATAAACAAATATATATATATATATAAACAAACAAACAAACAAATAATAAACGATAAACACTAAATGATAAACAACTAAACAACTAAACAACTAAACAACTAAACAACTAAACAACTAAACAACTAAACAACTAAACAACTAAACAACTAAACAACTAAACAACTAAACAACTAAACAACTAAGCAACTAAGCAACTAAGCAACTAAGCAACTAAGCAACTAAGCAACTAAGCAACTAAGCAACTAAACAACTAAACAACTAAACAACTAAACAACTAAACAACTAAACAACTAAACAACTAAACAACTAAACAACTAAACAACTAAACAACTAAACAACTAAACAACTAAACAACTAAACAAAACAACTTAACAAAGAAACAAACAACTTAACAAAGAAACAAACAAATAAACAAACAAACAAACAAACAAATAATCAAATAAATAAATAAATAAATAAATAAACAAACAAATAAACAAACAAACAAACCAAGGCAAAATCCTTGTGTGTCCTATCACACTTGGCCAATAAAATTCTATTCTGTCCTATTCTATTCTATCCCATCCCATCCCATTCTATAAATAAATAAATTTAAAATATCTCAGCTTTAATTTCCAATACAGTAAATATTGATAGAGATATATGCCACATAAACCAAAGCTCCTTGAGTCCTCCATCATTTTAAAGAATACTGCCGGTGGTCTTCATCCCCCGGCGCATTTTGCAGGAGGCACGGGGGACCCGGCTGCTGGCGTAGCCGCCATCTTGAAATGTGGCTGAGATCTCGCGAGGCTTCGCGAGATCTCGGCCGAAAATCTTGGGTGGCTTGGCCTACCCGATGACGAGTCCGGGGAGGAGCCTGCCAGCCCTATAAAAGAGCTGGCAAGCTCAGAATTGGCCTTTTCTCCTGGACTCGTCAAAGAAGCAAACACCCATCCGCCTTCCCTATCTTGCAGTGTGCTACTGTGGGTCGCCCTATGGGGCCGAATAGGAATTTTTGGCGTTCTTGGCATTTGCCATGACCGTTTTTTCACCTATTCCACACTGTGGAGACGGATAAGCGGTTAGGGGGTGCTTTGCCCCTGTTTAGGTTAATTGGCTTACCTTTGGTCATTTGGGTTGGCAGGTTAGGGGCGGAAAACTGGGTGGTGGTTTAGCAACTGCGTGTTCTCCGTTGGGCATCTTTGGGGATGATTGACAGGTTCTCTCCAAAGGCTTGTGGTGTGAGCGACCTGAGCAATTGGGGGGAACCCGTCTTTGGGTCCCGCTCATTTAATTCCCCTTGTAGGGGTTAGCCGGCGGGACCTCCCACATGCAAGTGCATGGCAAGGTCTCAGGTGAGGGAATGGTCCCTCACCTTGATTAGCATGGAGCTACACCCATAAGTTGCCCCGGAAGTTTTTCTGACGTCATTTTCTGCCCCAGAAGCAATTGTTTGACCCTGCGAGTCCTTGTTAAGGTTATATGTTAATTATGTTAATTATGCTAATTTATTTAAACAAATTATGCAAATTTAATTCATGAAAATGACCCAGTTTTAAATCCAGCTCTTGTGTCCGTGTCGTTACTCCGCCTCTCCTGCAAAGTAATGGTCCTGAGACCAAAATATTTGAAAACCACTGATTTAGATAATAAGGTGGTCATTTTCCTGTTTGACGGGTTATTGTGTCCCCAGATACCATGAAGTAGTCTTCCAGGGAATTTAATAGCCTTATTAAGTGCTCTAGGCTAGGGTTGTGAATATGTGGTTTTCAGTATATCCTCAACACCTCTACACTGCCTGAATTTTCATTTTCAACTGGTGGGGGTTCCCAAACTATCAGAGGCACAAATTATCTTGTGTTATGCCCATATTCTCATCCACAGTCATCATATGTGGAGAATGTGAATAGGAAGTCATTTATTTTTCTTGTTGTTCCTGAGAGCAATAAAGAACAAAGAAGGAAATGAGGCTTTTGACACTTTGTATTTCATTTCAGATAACACTATTATCTATTTCATTCCTCTCTGCTAACTAAAGTAGCATGTTTATGCTGGCCAAGGAATGGGAAGACAAAAGCCGCCAAGGATGGATAAGATCAGAGAGATCAAGGGAGTATCCTTGGAAGAGCAACAGGTTGCATTAGTCATCAGCAGCTGAGTCTGGACTAAGGGTATCTCACTTCTGTGAGGAAAAGTTGTTTTGGGATTTGTAAAAGAGGGCTTGTAAAACCTTGGAGAAATTTTGTGGAGGGAGAAAGAAAGTTTGAACAGAGCAGTTTGATGAATTAAAAATTAATATTGTCAGAGGCAAAAGAAAGGAATATAAACGACCTCTTTGATCGTGGCTGAAATGAGAAATTGTTTCATAAATTTCTCAAAATCCTTTATGGATTTCCCCCCCAACATTTAGATAGACGAGCCAAAGATTTGTGAATAGATAAGCAATTCATGGGAAGAAGTGATCCTGCACGTACTTGGGAACTATTCATTTGCCTTTGCTTGTTGCAAGGAACATTAGGTGTGATTTCTTTAAATCATTTTTAATTTATTTGATTTATATGCCGCCCAATTCCATGGGACTCAAAATAAAAATCTTTATTTTCTCCTATTAATTATCTTTTTCTTCTTTTTGCACTTTGCACTTTCGTTTCTTTCCTTTTTCCTGATTTCGGCTTGTATTATCTTTGGTATTGTAAAACTCTTTCATAAAAAAAATATTTTAAAAATTGAGAGAATGAGGATGAGAAAATATCTTTTTAAAGGTCTTTAGCCAATGAGTAGCTGCTTAAATTTGCATTGATGAGCAGTGAACGATACACAATTCTGAAGTTAGCATTCTATCATTTTTGAAAAGGTGGTTTTACATATATACTTTTGGCACTTGTTATGATTTACCTAACACAGTATGATGTAGGAATATCAGAAGCAGGTATTTAGAAATCTCCATATGACATTCATTCATTGGGAAATGTTTCCCCCTATTGTCATAATGTGTTTGTGTGAGTAATGGGAACTAGAGACATGCAAATA
Source organism: Erythrolamprus reginae (assembly GCF_031021105.1). Lineage (NCBI taxonomy): Eukaryota > Metazoa > Chordata > Lepidosauria > Squamata > Dipsadidae > Erythrolamprus > Erythrolamprus reginae. Next base: position 265,877,176 of record NC_091950.1, on the reverse strand, counting down.
TAGATGTATTCAGATTTAAATTAGTATAGTTGAATACTGTTCTGCCTGCGTGTTTCAACTGCCCATAATTACAGGGTAATTAGTCCAGGAAGACACACACCACACGATAAAAGGAAAACCCAAAAGTTTTTATAAACAGAAAAACAGAAACAGCTCCCTTTTTAAATGTCAAAGGGATTTTCTGGTACACACAAGGCACAGGTTAAATGCAATCCAATTGCTCACCCAACAGCTGGGAAATTGAGTCCAATTCTAAATTCCAGAGAGTCCACACACAATCTTGAACAGCATAAAAACCACGATCTTGATAAAACAATGAATCAGATAAACTGGCACAAGGCTAAACCAGCACGCTGTTCCTTTTATCTGTAGCACTAATTACAGCAGTCCCACCCAACCACACGTGGCCTCATTTTCTCTTGTAATAATCCTTCAGTTGTTGTCTCCTATGCATCACTCTACGCATGTGTAGATGTTTCATTAATTCTTGTTCAGAATCCAAGGATGATACAGATGATTGATCTCCTCCTGGGCTGTCTGCCAAACTCCCCTCTTCCCTGTCACTCACGCTTCCTTGGTCAGAGGAGACTTCGTCGGCAGATTCCATCGGGAGCAAAACAGGCCTGCGGCATGTGAATGTTTCCCCCACATCCACCTGCACGTTCCTTGGGGCAGGAGCTGGGCCAAAGCTAACCACAACAAATACTGAAAATTGATTTATCAGCTTTCCAAATTTTGTATGTAAGACATCCCCATACATTTCATGTAAATTGAACTTTTTAGGATATTTTTTAAAAAACAAAGCTTTAAGAAGGAGGGGAAAGGACTATATAGCATATACTTGTACTTTCAACCAACTGAGTTTGCTACAGCTCTTTATTGGTGTGCAGTTGGTGGAAAACTTTACTAATAGCATTAATATAATCCATTGCCAGATTTTTAAGAGAAATCAACTCCATGGTCTTTGTTCATTTACTCTGGTTGATATAGAATAGCTATGTGCATTTACACATTGAGAGATATATCTTATCCTAGCTTTAAATGTTTTTTTTAGCTGTCATTCTTTAAAGGGAAGATAACCTCTCTGTCTCCATTGCCCATTAAAATAGTTTATAATCCTCTCTGTTAGAAAATATTTAAATCAGAAGTGTTTTAACATTCAACAATCTAACTTTGCAAATTTAGTGAAGCTTCACACATGCAGTATATTTCTCCTTTAGAGTTATTTATTGAATGGAATGCCAGATTTTAAACCCCTGATAATTTAAGCCTGGGAAACTGTAGTACACATAAAGTAGCTACATTACTGTTGTCAAATTGAATTTCAAAACTTGTCTTCTGATCTGAATTTCCAAACTGACTCTAGTGGATCCAACAATTTGCTATAGGAGTCATTCCAGGTACAAAGGACTTAGTGCAAATTACTTTATACTGTTTCTTCTAGCATTAAATAATAATGTAGAGTGAAACCATAAATCAACTGATCCACATTTAATCATTTTGGATGCAACAGGCTACATTTACATTCAAACTTAAACCACCACCGGTATTTCCAAAGACTGTCTAGACCAGGGGTAGACAAAGTTGGCTCTTCTATGATATGTGGACTTCAACTCCCAGAATTCCTCAGCTAGAATGATTGTTCAGGAATTCTGGGAATTGAAGTCCACAAGTCATAGAATATCCAACTTTGCCTAGCCCTGGTCTAGACAATTGACATAATTCACATCATTTGACATAATTTACATCACTTGTCAATTTGGGGTGTTTGCATAATTATATAATCAAAGTTTTTGTATTATTCACGTGAATTGCCATCATTTGCATAAAAACATAAATGGAATACATTAACACAAATGATATAAGAATGTAAATTACATAATTAGGCAATGACAGCAATTATGTTAGTTGAATTAATTTGAATTTAATGGACAAATGGATTTAACAGACACTCTTGTTCCCAAGTGGTAGGCATTGTTATGCAGCTTTGATCTCGATTTACATTTGGCAACCTCTCCTTCTGTTCCATTTTATTTCAGGCCACACACAATTAGCGCTAAGAAACCTATCAGCTTTGTTCTCAAAACACAGTTAAACATTTGGTTGCTACCTATTCAAATCTGCTTACTGGCGGTACAGACCACACATAAACACACTAAGTGACCACTTCAGATTTACAGAATCCTCACTCACTCACTTCCTCCAGGAGAATACTGGTTTCTTTATAGCACTAGGACCTTCTTCATTGGTTAGGCAGGTTGCAGTAGGTGTGGCTTTGCTGCTGCAAGCCAATCAGGGTATGTATAGCATGTTCTATGCACTTTCTATGCTGCACAACCTTTCAAATGATTTGAATGACTGAGTGATTCAGTGATTGCAATGGAGAGGCATCTTTTCTCAGCCAGTTTTTCTCTACAGTTCTTTTTTCCTGGAGGAATATTTAAATAAAGGGAGAAAGTGGCTGGGTTTTTTTATTTCCAAAACATAACCGCCGGATGAAGTTTGTTTAACTTCGGGAAGTTAATTGGCCACCAGATTATTGTTTAGTCTTTCCACAATTTATTTATCTATTACATTTATATGCTACACCATCTTGCAATTTCAGGCAACTCATTTAAATTAAATTCGGTATATATCATATTTATTAGGAATGAGGCAGTACTAGGAAATTGTCAGATATATGCATAGTATATCCACTTTTCAGAGAATCGTTAATTATCCTATTGAAACTTCTGCTTTCATATACTGCATTTTGATGGAATTTTTATGAAGACATCATTCCCCCAACTACACCCCGGTTTACACAGATAAGTCTGTTAAAAACAACTGTGGCAATATTTTCTTGTGGCAGTGAGACATGCAGATTTTCTACCTATAAAGTTGATTTATCTTACCACTATTACTCCTTGTCCCCAAAACAACATTCCTGATTAATACAGCAGTCAATATACAAATGTAATATGACAATCCTTCCATATGACAAGTTTCTGAACAAATGCAGTCACATACTATGAGATATTCCAAAATTAGCCCACCAGTCTTTGCCAAGGAGATTTGATTCTTCACCCACCCAAGAAAAACCAAGAACCTAAAGGCTTAGAGATACATTTCTGTAAATATTTACATACACATATTTATACTGGAGCTATCCCAAATTTTCTCCCACACGAACCTGAAAGAAATGGAGTGATGACTAGATAAGAATCCGTCTTTCTCATTTCAACACAGCTTGCATAGAAAAGCTAAACTGGATTACTAAATTCAAACTATTTTTACAGAAACATTCTCCATTCAAAGAAATGTCACCTCACCATGGGGTGAAACCCAGCAAGACTTCATATAAAGCTTTTTAAAGATAAATCTCCTAAAAGGGAGAAATAATTTGACTGTTTCCTTTATTATATGTTCACTTTTCATTTTTTTTTTTGGTTTGAAAAAGCTATTAAAAAGTTATATGCTTTCGAAATACGGAGCTAACCTGAATAGGCAGTATGACATATAACATTTGCCTTATGTTCAAAGGAAGAAACATCATTGATAATATTAACAATAATGAAACTGCTGGCATCACAACAGTCCATTGGTGATAAATGGTTTTATCTGATATCAAAAATTTCCTTTTGCTAAATGGTCCTTCAGATTCTCTAAAGAGGAAAGCCATATAATTACTCTTGGAGCAGAAATATATATTCATTTTTAAATCTTAAAATTATGTTTATGTTTGTATCAAATAATTGCAAATAGTCATGGATGGGGTGAAACAACTTCCGCATTGAGTAATAAGAACTATCACTCTTTCTATTATACCTTAAAATGTTTTATTCACACCAGTATTTGTAAAATCTTTTAATAAAAAAGTTTTAAAAATCAGTAAAAATGTTATAGTAGTTATGCATTATAAGCTTTTTAAAAAACAAAAAAAATCAGGATTAACATAACCTAATACAAATATTAACATATTTTTCAGTGGTGAAATCCAAAAAATTTCCCTATCAGTTCTGTGGGTGTGGCTTATTTTTTCGGCGTAGTTTGGAGGTCATATGAGTGTTTTCATGTGGATGTGGCTTGGTGGTCAGGTGACTGGGTGGGCGTGGCCAACTTCTAAAATGTGGTGAAACTTACTTAACAACACTCTTGCTTAGCAACCAAAACTCTTGGCCCACTTGTTGTCATAAGTCTTTCTTTCTTTCTTTCTTTCTTTCTTTCTTTCTTTCTTTCATTCTTTCTTTCTTTCTTTCTTTCTTTCTTTCCTTCCTTCCTTCCTTCCTTTCTTTCTTTCTTTCTTTCTTTCTTTCTTTAGGGCAAGCTGGCCATCAGGACACCAGGAAAGCTGTGTGGAAGGCAGGAAAGCATGTCGGAGCTGCAGGGAAGGGAGTAGGCTGCTATCTCCTTCCCCCGCCATGCCACATGTTTTCCTGCCTTCCACGTGGCCACATATTTTCCTGCCTTCCACGTGGCCTCCCTCTTGTCTGCCTTCCACGTGGCCTCCCTCTTGTCTGGCTATGGGGATACCAGGAAGGCTGCATGGAAGGCAGAAAAGCATGTCAGAGCTGTGGGCCACAAGGAATAGAGTAGGAAAGGCAGGCTGGGATAGTGGCGGCCTACCTAGGGGCAGCTAGATAGGTCACCACTATCAGTACAACCAAACTGGTTACATTTCAACCCTGATATTTTTCCTTTGTAATCAGTCATCAAGAACTACCTTTAAATCCCATTTGTGCCAGTAAAGAGATTTAAACAGGCACTTGGTTTTTTTCCCTATCCAAATGAATGAGGATTATTTTATATTGAATATAATCCAGCCAAAATTTCAGACATGAGTTGCCATACTATAAAGTCCAAGAGTCCAGAAATGTTTATAACAAGCCCCAAATAGAGTTGCATGTTATTGCTAGAAGCAGTGAGTAATTATATTTGATAATTAGTATACAGTATATATGTACTATGTGACTCAGTTGTATTTAACATTTGATAGGTGATATTTTCTGATATCCAGTGGGTAATTAACATTTATTCAACAGTTGATCTTTCTTATTAGATTTCTTAACTAATGTTTGCAAATCTATACAATCAAGACATGCCAAAACAGTTGAATCAAGCATAAATTGCTCTTCATTTACAGATATTTTGGCTCCATTTTCCATCTATAGCTATTTTATATCCTGGATTTATTTATTGTTCCTTAAATTTATATCTCATATTTCTTTTAGGAGGGACAGGGAATATATAGTATGGCACTTATTTTTTTTTTCATTTTTCCCTGCAAGCCATCCCCATTAGATAGTCTGTGTTACGAATGGATGAATTTGGAATTGTAACACGATCACCTAAAACACAGTGCATCTTCAAATCAGTTTTCCAATTGCCAAACATTCTTGTTGGATACGTAGCAATATTTAAAGATTGAACTTCTGCAAATTCTTCCCTGCATATGGAGATTACAGCTCTTAAACTTTCATTGACCATTAAAATGATGATTGGAGGTTTTGGATATTTTACTTTTCAAGTCCCAATTAATAGCACCAGTTTGGGGATGGAAATATTTCAAATAAACAATGAAAAACAAACAAGCAAGCAATGAAGCCATATTATCTGTTCATTATTAAGCTCCATCTGAAAATCTGAAAATTGACCCAGCTTCTAGCTTAAGAATCTTTCCTACAACAAAGTTTATTATTTTTCTTTATTGTTGTTGTCATTTGGTTTTAATTATAATCAATCATTGTGCTGTGTCCTAAGTTTGGGTAAGGTATAGCAAAGCAGCTGTGTGTGGGTTTTTTACATACTGAAAGAGGGTGAGGCAGATTCCCTCAAGGCAGGAAGTAACTAATAATTTCCAAGTCTGTAGAAGAAAGGAAGGCTCTACTATATATAATAAAGTGAAACCAGGAGCTAGGGGTTTCTGGGCGAAAATCATAGTCTCTTTAAAGCTGCAGTTATCAGTTGAAGATGCATCTCCTGTGGCTTGATGTACAACTGTTACATGTAGAAGGAGACTCTTATCCCTCCAAAGCATATTTCAGACCTGAATTAGTTATTCTCTTCTCTCCATTTCAAAGAAGGTGTATCAAGTTGTTAGGATGATCAGCTGAGGATCAAAGAGGAGGGATGGAGGAACACTTTTAACCCATATCCATGTTACTAATCCTTCTAATAATGAAAATTCCCAATGTATAGGAAATACTGCAGTCCACATAAAATAAACATTGAAAGAAGTCTTTCAAATATTCTGGGAAAAGAAAAACCCCAAACTATTTGGAATACTTACAAACTGGGCTTTGAGGAATTTGGGGAGCTGTAGTTCTGTTACATTGAGAGCAAACCAAGTAAATAAACAGCTGCTCTAGAACAGGCATAGAGTATTAGGCTAGATATCTTTATTTATTTTAAATTTATTTAGTTTCCCCAGGCATTTCTCTACCCTTGAGTATTCTAAATCTGCAGTCAGAGAAGGTTGTATATTTACTCAAAATGATTCTCTTATGCAGATAAAGTGTGAGGTGCGATTTCCACCCCAGTGTGAATGGCTCTGATGCAACTTTGATGCAACTGGGTGAGTCTTTATGAAAGTGCAAGCAATACATAAAGACATGTGATCATGTTCCTGGAGTTTATTGCACTTCTCTATGCTGAATTTCATCCACAAGTTCCTTGAAGCCTGCTTAGAGATTTAGATAATGTAGTAAACCACAGTGGTGAGACTGATCCTATTATCCCATTCTATACACAGGACTCAGCTATTGGGAGGCCTTGCTTGCAACAAGAACATTATTGAACATTTTCTTTTTTCTTTCTTTTTTTGGCAGAGGGTGGGGAGAGGAGATGATATTACAAGTTTTTGTTCACATGGGGGGAAAACCCTTCTCCCATTTTTTTTATCATATATTTATTTAGGGGGCTTATCTGGGGAAATATCCGAGGAGTAAAATAAGATTTTAAAAAGTCATGGTTAGATATATATCTAAACAAAAAAGCAGAAGAGAAGCAGCTAAGCAACAGATTCCTCCCCAGTGCTGAGACAGGTTGGAGAAAGTAGTGGGTCATGTAGGGCTCCCCTGAATTCATTGGAAGATATCAAACAGACATGTCTAGTAATGGCAAATTGATTATTATTGTAACCATCCAAAGTCAGGAGGACTAGCAAATTTAGTGTAAATTTCCTACTGTAATATAAAGTCTACCTGTCAACCCCAACCATTATTATTATTATTATTATTATTATTATTATTATTATTATTATTATTATTCCAACTGTGGCCCCATTACTTAAGGCTTAAACAGATCTAGCACATCTAGCAGTCGCTTTGACATCTAAGAATAGAGCTGGAAGGGACCTTGGAGATCTTCTAGTTCAACCCACTGCTCAGGCAAGAGACCCTATACCAGTGCCATAGGTGGCACACGGAGCCATATCTTCTGGTACGCAAGCCGTTGCCTTAGCTCAGCTCCAACATGCATGTGTGCGCTGGCCAGCTGATTTTTGGCTTGCACAGAGGCTCTGGGAGGGTGCTTTTGGCTTCCAGAGAGCCTCCAGGGGGTGGGGGAGGGCTGTTCCATTTTCTAAGGATTAATTGTCCTCACTGTTAGGTAGTTTCTCCTTAATTTCAGGTGAAAAAAAGAGAAAGAGAGAGAAAGAAAGAAAGAAAGAAAGAAAGAGAAAGAAAGAAAGAAAAAGAAAGAAAGAAGGAAAAAAGGAAGAAAGGAAGAAAGGAAGAAAGGAAGAAAGGAAGAAAGGAAGAAAGGAAGAAAGGAAGAAAGGAAGAAAGGAAGAAAGGAAGAAAGGAAGAAAGGAAGAAAGGAAGAAAGGAAGAAAGGAAGAAAGGAAGAAAGGAAGAAAGGAAGAAAGGAAGAAAGGAAGAAAGGAAGAAAGGAAGAAAGGAAGAAAGGAAGAAAAGAAGAAAGAAAGAAAGAAATTTATTATTTATTTATTTATTACTTAGATGTGTATGCCGCCCCTCTCCGAAGACTCGGGGCGGCTCACAACACGTGGAACAAATCATAAATAATCTGACAAATTTAAAACATTTAAAGATTTTAAAAAACCCATATACTAACAGACATACACACAAGCATACCATATATAAATTAAACATGCCCAGGGGGAGATGTTCCAGTTCCCCCATGCCTGACGGCAAAGGTGGGTTTTAAGGAGTTTACGGAAGGCAGGAAGAGTAGGGGCAGTTCTAATCTCCGGAAAGAAAGAAAGAAAGAAAGAAAGTAAGTAAGAAAGAAAGTAAGAAAGAAAGAAAGAAGGAGAGAGAATATGAATCCTAAGAAATGCAATTCTGGATAATATAACTACATTAATAACAGGATAGTAGAATCTTCATCAAATTATAATTCTCAGGAATTTTTTTAATATTATGTCAATTAAGGAGCTAGAATTTTAAAAACATTATTATAGAGGGCAGAAAAGCCCATGAATCCATCAGATAGTACAGATTCCACAAATCATCCTGCTGCTACTATGTGAGTGGGATTGTCCTATAACTAAATAAGTCCAAAAAGGTTCAAATAAATAAACTAATATGATACATTCAGAAAAGAAACATAGACTGCATAGAAGAATTTCTGAATTGGGGAGCAACTCAGTTCCACAAGTACCTTAGAAATTATTTAGCTGTATCAAGTCACGCAGGGCCTCAATGCAAAAGTCTGACTCCTGGCATGGATTTGTGGAACATGAAGATTTTGAACCAAAAACAATGACCAAAAGTGAAAGAAATGAAATGTAAATGACATAGGAACTTGGGTAACTTTAGGTAAACTTGATATTTGGGGGTGGATGTCACACGGGATTATTTTGCATTGCTGCCCTTACCAGCCAACCACATGGCCTATTGGCCTATTGATGTTGACCTCAAGGATTAGCTTCCAAATCTTCATTAGGACATATAGACACGGGACTTACAAAGATTCCTGGCAGCAAACAATAAGCTAGAGTTAGAACTTAACTGGACTCATATTCAATATTGTATACATACCATGCTAAAGTGCAAGAAAGCATTTATAAACTGCAATATGATACCCTCTAACTATAGCAGCTCATTAAATGTTTATAAAAGGCCTTTGCCCTCCCAGTGTGAGTACCAATATTCAGAGTCACCGCATATTGTGTTAATTATGTAGCGGGCTGTTGATCCCCGTCTTTTCATTTATTCTGACATATGTGCACAGAGCATGACCTGACTTGGAGCTCCTAAGCATGAGGTGGGACATTTTCCCTGGGCCACATTGTTTCTGAAATCCCCAAGGCACAGGGCACTTTTGTTTTCTTTTACATTATTCTTATCCCAGAAACTCTATGTAGGAGGAGATGAAAGGATGCTCCAGAATCCTTTTCTAAAAATTGAGTTGCTAGGGACTCACAATCATGAAATCCTCCATGCCACACAATTACCCACTGGTCAAGGGGAGAATTAATGACTAAAACCAACCCTGGGAAACAACCTACACAAAGGATCCGTCAGCGAGTTTGATCCTAAAACTGGTTAATACCAGAGCTCAAGGTGCCCCTACAAATGGCAGTTGCACTTGTCCAGCATTGGTACAACATCTCTATATTCCCATGTCATTCTCTTGAGTAGCTCAATGATTTTCTTCCAGGTCATCTGCAAAGCAGCTTCAGTCACAAATAGTGTTGGGCGAACCGAACCTGCAAAGTTTGGGATCGTACCGAACTTTGCACGGTTTGTTATACCGAACCCGAAACCGAATTTTTGCAAAAGTTCAGCAAAGGTTTGGCTTCGGCTTTGGGAGAGCGCCAGGAAGTGCCACCGCCTAGCTGTCACCTTCCAAAACAGCCAGGGCGCTTCCCGGAGCTCTCCTGAACCCGAACTTTTTCCGAACTTCTGGGTTTGGCATTCAGGAGACTGCCGAGAAGTGCCCCGGCTGTTTCAGAAGGTGACAGCTGGGTGGCGGCGCTTCCCAGAACAGCCGGGGAGCTGTCGGCCAGTTGGGAGGTGAAAAAGGAGGTGGGGAATCCCAAAAGGAGATTCCAGGGGCGGAGCTTTGACATCACTGAGACGTCCTTCCTGGCTGGCTGAAATGGGGACTCCAGGAAGGACGTCTCAGTGACATCAAAGCTCCGCCCCTGGAATACCCTCATGGGATTCCTCACCTCCTTTTGCACCTCCCAACCGGCCGACAGCTCCCTGGCTGGTCTGGGAAGCACTGCCGCCCAGCTGTCACCTTCAGAAACAGCCGGGGTGCTTCTTGGCGGTCTCCCGAATGCTGAACCCAGAAGTTTGGAAAAGATTCGGGTTTGGGTTCAGGTTCGCAAGAACGCCGGGAAGTGCCCCGACTGTTCTGGAAGGTGACAGCTGGGCAGCGGCGCTTCCTGGTGCTTTCCTGAGCACCAAACTCAAACGTTCGCCAAAAGTTCGGGTTCAGGTTTGGGTGTCGAACCCAAACTTTCTATAAAATTTGGGTGCCAAACCCGAACATCATTGGGTTCGCCCAACACTAGTCACAAAGTTTCTACAATTTCCAAAATGATGTGTACCATTTATCCATTAATAGTCCCCACTCCCTGAATCTTATTGATTTCACACGCTATGAACCTAATCTTAATCTTTTACCCTGCTCCTATGCTGGGGTCTATGTGACCTGAAATGAAATTTGAGACCCTGTAGATAATTTGTCATGCCGATCTGAAACTTGGGATTAATTGACTTTTCCTCATTTGAGGGGTTCTTATTATGAGTATGGCATTTATTTTCATTTTGTTTACTTTTTGTTACGCGCTGATTGTTACATTTCATTACACCCAAAACAGTACAAGTGTATAGTAAATGCAAGCATAACAGCAGGGTTAATCAGTTACTACATTCTTTCATAATCCTGGGGAAACAAAACCCTGCTTAGTTTTATTTTTCCTACTTGTATGAATATGGTAGGATGCACTGAATGTTTGCTGCATCCCACTGATGGCTTCCGATGAGCCATGGTTTTCTCCCGTAAACATTACAATCTATAGCCATAGAGTGCAACTGTAGGAAATGATGGCTCATATGATTCACCACAGCTTTCAATGGAAAGGTATCTACAGGAAAAATAATGTCTTGAGGGCCAGGCAGCTTTCTCCTTGCACTGTAACTTATACAAGAGGGGGGGGGGGGTTCGTTTTGCAAAACAAAACTAAGTGTATATAGTATGCATATGTACCTATCTTGTATGCAGTATCGGGCTCCTATCGGTACATTTGAGGGTGCCTCACAGGTAGTAAAAATAGAGGGTGTGCAGGTGCATCCCAGTGAGATTTTGCTTCTGCGCACGAAGAAAACTTATGTGAGGCAATGCACGTGTGCATGAGATTTTGGCGATTTTTTGCTTCTGTGCATGCACAAAAGCAAAATAAATCACTGAAGTCTCCTGTGTGTGTGCATCCCCTTGTGAGATTTTGCTTCCTGCGCATACGCAGAAGCAAAATCTCCCTGGGATGCACCCACCCACCCACCGGACACTCAAAGCTGTGCGCACAGTGCACCAATAGCGATGGCAGTGGCAACCCCTGCCTACTTGTAGGTACCTTGTATGTATATGCCTTGGTAGCGCAGTGGTTAGAGTGCAGTACTGTAAAGTGCTTCTGCTGGCCAATTCAAATCTCACCAGGCTCAAGGTTGACTCAGCCTTCCATCCTTCCGAGGTGAGCAAAATGAGGACTCTAAACTGCTTAGAGAGGGCTGTTACGCACTTTGAAGCAGTATGTAAATCTACAACTATTGCTATTGCTATATGTGCCTACCTTGCTAATACGTGTTTGACAAACGAACAAACAAACAAACAAACAAACAAACAAATAAATAAATAAATAAATAGTGTGTGTATATACACACACACACACATGCATACACACAAACACACACACACATACTGAAAGCAGGGGAAGGCATTGGCATTTTATTTTCCCCCCTCCTGTAAATAATGGAAGGGAAAGGAATTTGGTTACCCCAGAAGCCGGGACAGCTGATGAAGAGGGCAATGACTATGTCTAACGACTAGGGATTATGATTTTTGCATTCTTCATTGGTCCAATAGAAAACATAGTTAATGTTCCAAGACATCTCCCACTTGTTTCAGGGTTCTAAGGCTGCCAGTCATGAAGTTCCTGGCTAAAAAGTGCTTGGGAAGGATTGGAGAATAAAGGAAAGTCCTTTGGGGTTCCTGGTTTATTAACTCAGGCTGTCATCCATGCCCCCCATGTATCTGAGAATAATACTAATAAAACAATGTATTCTCCTTCTGAGGAGTAGAATCAAAGGATTTTACTTCCCAACCTGTGGATGCCAATGCTGGCAGAAACCTAAAAAATGGGGAGTGGTTCCTTCTCCTTTTCTCTTTCTTCCGTTCTCTATGCAAAGTCAGAATATCAAGAGCACTCAGACTTATATACCGCTTCATAGTACTTCTCTAAGCAGTTTACAGAGTCAGCCTATTGCCCCCAACAATAATTTAATAATTATTCATTATAATTAATAATTTAACAAATACACATGCACACACATGTATATCCCGAAGGCCTCTGTAATATGGCAAATGATTTAGCTTTACTAGGTAAGTGGTCAAAGCAATGGAAACTGCAGTTTAATGTTTCCAAAGGTAAAATAATGCACTTGGGGGAAAGGAATCCTCAGTCTGAGTATTGTATTGGCAGTTCTGTGTTAGCAAAAACTTCAGAAGAGAAGGATTTAGAGGTAGTGATTTTTTTATAGTCTTGGAAGTCTTCTAGTCCAACCCCCTGCTTACCCAATCTGGGTCTTCATTTTACCAATAAAGTTCACCATCACTGGCTTAGAATCATAGGCAAGAATCCAAGAAAGGGTGGCTTTTTCATATAGCTATGCTTGAGCAAGCTAAGGTACAATGGGAAATGCTTCTAGGCTTATATGGGGGAAATGCTTGTAGGATTCCTTTTCCCCAAGTGAAATATTTGTGGCTTCCTTAATGCCTTTCCTCAGTTCCTCCATTCCATTTGGCAGATGGCTAAGGGAGAGAGAGAGTTGTTGTCCAAGATCTGGAAAGTCTAATTGCAGATGGCTTCACCTCCTTGGACCTCTTTTGCCCCCCCCCTTATCCCCCATATTGTCTGTCATTTGCAGATGGCTTTCTTCTTCTGCTCTGTAGGGTTACCTTCTCCCACCAACCCCCTCCCCTTTGCTTTTCTTTCTCCCCAACCCACCCCCAATTCTTTTGTACCATGAATTTCTTCATGAGTTTGATTGTCCACCCCTGCTCCACACTAGCTGAACCATTCTGGAAATTGGAGCTGTAACCAACTGTAAACCTGTACACCTGATCCCAAAGTGGTAAATCAGCACTTAAAAGGGCAACCCTGGCAGGTTTTTGAAAGGCTTCATTAAGGTTGGAGTTTCCTTTTCAATTCCTTGCTTCTTCCTAGTAAATTTCTTTTTTATACTTTATATTTGAAATACCCAATAGAAAAAATTCAGGAGATTTTTTAATCTTCTCCTTTGTTATTTCATTTATCCAATTCTCTACTTTATTCCAAAATATTTTTGTCTCCGGACAGGTCCACCATGCATGGTAATATGTACCAACTTCTTTTTTACATTTCCAACAAATGGGCGATACCGAAGGAAACATTTTGGAGATTCTATATGGTGGAAGGTGCCATCTATAAAACATCTTAATTTGATTTTCTTTGAAAGAGATTGATTTTGTTATTTTCCAATTATACATCCATATCTTTTCCCAAGTATCTAAATCAATCTCTTTGCCAAAATTTTTGCACCAACTGATCATATTATCTTTCAATATCCAACCTATCGTTCTATGATTTAGTAAATATTTATAAACATTTCCAATTGTCTTTGTTTGATTTTGGAATAATAATTTGCCCAGTACATTATTTTCTTTTTTAAAAATGTAAGTATTTACGTCTATTTGATATCTAGAACTAATCTGCATATAATGCCACCAATCTAAATCTATACCTAACTCGTATAACTCTTGTTTTGTTCTTAATTTTAATTGATTATTTAACAGATCACTATATTTCCAAATCTTACCTTTTCCTTTAAGATTTGGGTGTACTATGGCTTCGAGGGGTGAAACCCATTCTGGCATTACTAAAAAAAAAATGATTTTTCTTTATTTCATTCCACACTTCTATCAATGCCTTTCTAATAACATTATTTTTAAAGTCCAAAGTCCTAAAGACCAAAAGACCCCATGGAGAGAGATTCTAATTAATTCTTACCAGATTTTGAAATAGCGTGGGTAGTGTGTAATAATTACTATTTAAAAATAGCTAAATTCTTTTTTTTTAAGTGTGTGCAAGGGAGGGATAGAGAAAGGAAGAAGGGAACCTGTCACCTAATGTTGAAATGGCAGTTATTGTTGTTGTTTTTTTCAGGGCTGCTTGGCACAAGGTTCTTCCAGGATTGATGTAAATGGATACTGCAAATGTAATTCTGGAAAGAAAAGAAAACGTGCTCCCAACTGAGAGTGTTTTACCACTGTTTAATGGGTATATAATTGGATTCAGGTTTCCAACTGGAACGCAAACACAGGAAGTGTGACACTTCCCCTTCGGGAATTATTAAGCAACATTATGCAGAGGAAGAAGATACAGATGAGAAAATAATAATGATAATAATAATAATAATAATAATAATAATAATAATAATAATAATAATAATAACAAGAACAACAACAACAACAACAACAACAACAACAAAACAACTGTAAAAAATATGACTTTAACAATCGAGTTGTCGAAGCGTAGAACTCACTACCAGACTACGTAGTATCATCCCCTAACCCCCAACACTTTACCCTTAGATGATCTACCGTTGATCTCACCAGGTTCAGTTCAGTAAGGGGCGTACATAAATGCACCAGAGTGCCTTCCGTCCCCTGTCCTATAGTCTCTCCTATATCTCCTATATCTTATCTTCTTTCTTTTCTATCTTTTCTATCCCTTCTATCTCTTCTATTTCTTATATCTCTTCTATCTTTTCTGCTATTCTCTCTAGTTATATTCTTTCTTTAATATATTCTCTTCAAATATATCCTCTATAACCTTCATTGTGTATTATTGTGTATTGGACAAAACAAATAAATAAACTAAATAAACAACAACAACAGTAACAGTAACAATAACAATAATGCAATCAATGCCAGGGTCAAAAAATCAGCTGATGACCCCAAATGCAGACTTTGCAAGGAAGCTGATGAAGCAATTGATCATATCCTCAGTGGCTGCAAGAAAATCACACAGATGGACTACAAACAAGGGCAGAATGGTGGGACCATATTCTATATCGGGAGGGCCAAGTGGGTCACTGGAAAATAACATTAGCAATAGCACTTAGACTTATATAATATTTCACTGTGCTTTGCAGCCCTCTCTAAGTGGTTGGGGGCTTGGTTGGTTTAAAGAGTCAGCATCTTTCCCCCAACAATCTGGGTCCTTATTTTACCCACCTTAGAAGGATGAGTCAACCTTGAGCCTAGTGAGATTTGAACTGCCAAATTGCAGGCAGCCTGCAGGCAGCATTCCATCCACTGCGCTACCATGGTTCATGCACATTTTGGAACAAGATTACCTGTAGTTCTAAGGCCAAAATGGGAAAAGACTTATTTTAGGAGTGGCAAAACAGAGGCAACATTTTTCAAAGAGGGCAGAACTACCAAGTGAGAGAGATGAGGTAAAAAATGAAATATGATTTAATTTACAATTAAATGCAATGACATTGATTAAATAACATGATGGATATCTTCCAATAACTCCAAAATTACCATTCAATGGTAGCTCTTTAAAATATTTGGATGAGTACTGCATTCAATATTTTCTTTTGGGAGGGAGCATAGGTTTGCATCCCTGCTTAAGCAAAAATAAACAGATCAATGGCCTGGGACGAGAATTTAGGTTTCCTAGTATTTACACATATTTATAAATAGAGGGATTTTTGTTCTTTTTACGCAGGATGGCCTGCAAATGGGTCAATTTGTCAGCCCTCTCATCTGGAGAATCCTGGGAATTGAAGTCCCTATATCTGAAGAGTGTCCATATTCGAGAATCACTGCGTTTATTCAAGAGCGCAAAATGCTAGGGGCATAGAGAATTTCACTCCCATAGCTTTCTGCTTATTTATATATCTTTGCATATCCATTACTGACTTTCTGCCTGCAGCACTAATGTGGTCTAGAAGATTGGGTTGCTTTTGTTTTTAAATGCAATTCATGCCCCTGGACATTGGGTACTTGGTGTGCTCTGTGCTTGCTTGTTTTCTGGCAGTCAGGGCAGCAAATGAATGATTCTGTTTCCTGAGAAGAAAGATCTGAATTCCGGCGCCTGCCCTCTTAGGCAGAAATATAACCCGGAGAAAGCTTTCAGCGTTGCCATAATTCCACACAGAGTTAGGATAATAGGATGATTCTTCAAAGGATGCGAAGGAAACTGGATGGAGTGTTGTAGTGTTCACAGAAATAGCATTCTATCGCCCACATGTCTAGAAAGCTTAGAACTACATAGCCTAAAACACGATCTAAGTATTGCCCACAAGATCATATGCTGCAATGTTCTACCTGTCAATGATTACTTCAGCTTCAATCGCAACAACACAAGAGCACGCAACAGATTCAAACTTAATATTAACCGCTCCAAACTTGACTGTAAAAAATATGACTTCAGCAACCGAGTTGTCAAAGCGTGGAACTCATTACCTGACTCAGTAGTGTCAACCCCTAACCCCCAACATTTTTCCCTTAGACTATCCACGACTGACCTCTCCATGTTCCTTAGAGGTCAGTAAGGGGCGTGCATAAGTGCACTAGTGTGCCTTCCGTCCCCTGTCCAATTGTCTCTCCTATCTCATTTATCTTTTCTTCCTTTCAAATATGTTCACCTATACTTTTATATCTTTTCTTCTATTCTTTTCTTTATTTATATTATTACATATCTATTCCCTTCAATGTGTATTATGTATTGGACTGACTAACTAACTAACTAACTAACTAACTAACTAACTGAATGAATGAATGAATGAATGAATGAATGAATGAATGAATGAATGAATGAATGAATAAATAAGAATAGTTTCCACTCTAGCTTCATCTCCCCCACCGTTACCATACTCATCCATACTCATAATTACAAGGAGGTCTTAGGTTGTACAAACCACTCTCACTCACATCACCAAAAGCTCTAAAATGCACTGCACTTAAGACATCTATGCAAGCTGCCTTCTGTGTTAAGGTTAGTACAGTATATGTTTTCAGGGCTTCTCTCCTTATGTGCTCAGAGCGGATCTGAATATTAAGACAAATCAGGAAATCCATGCAGGCAAAAAAGGGAGCTGGTGGGCTTAGGAATTCCTTCCCCAAATTCATTATGGTTTAAACAAAAGGGGCCCTTCGTGTTCCCTCAGCTTTCTTGTTTTCTTGCAGATGTTTTATTACCCAAACTAGGCAACATCATCACTGGCACATTTGGCTAATGAAACAAGCAAGCTCAAAGAACACCAAGGATGCCTCATTATGGTTTTGCAGCTGGATGTCTTCATTCAACGAATCATCCCCAAATATATCCAAATTGCACAATTGCATTCCAAAGTCATCATTTCAGAAACCCTCCCAAGACATGCAGAAATTCAACCGTCTTCTGCATTCTATATTGCAGATGGGCAGAACTTGAAACCAAGAGTGGGATCAAAAAGAAAGAAAATGTTCATGACAAATATGAGATATTGGGGGGTCCTTTCAACTCCCTATCCTATTCTTGAGTATTATGCCAACTTTGCACTGCTAGGAAAGAAGGGAAGGAGAGAGGGAGGAAGGAAGGAGGGAGGGAGGGAGGAGGGAAAGAGGGAGGGAGGAGGGAGGGAAAGAGGGAGGGGAGGGAGGGAAGGAAGGAAGGAAAGGAGGAAGGAAGGAAGGAAGGAAGGAAGGAAGGAAGAAGGAACGAACGAAGGAAGGGGGTGCCTCAGTTCACTAGAAATCTAATTCTGAGATAAGGGCAGAGAGAAGTACACAATCCACTGTGAAAGTGCTGTTGGCAGCGTTTTGGGTTTTACAACACTTGTCAAAAGCTCTCTGCAGCCTGCAAGATCAATTGCTACATCACAATAAAGCACAAAAGGAGATTAATTATCGCCAGTCCACTGGCTTGGCAATTGGTGCCAGTAAAAAAAAAAAGGCAGATTGAGAGAAGGGACCAAGGAGAAATTGTTTCTCAAGTGGGCGAGGGATTGGGGAGACGGTTGGCAGTGGCTCCAGACATGCGGCGGCTGCCTTTGTTTCCCTAGTCATCCATCCGTGCCTCTCTTGTGACATGGCAGGTGCAAAGGGCTTTCTTCTCCTTGGTATCAAGTGTGTGCAGCTGCTTAGGAACAGCCTGAGCTGCTGGTAAATATATTCTCTGCCCAGACAAAACAAAACTCCAGAACAGGCCCAGGTCTTTCTTGGAGGATGAGAGCTCGCCTCATGTCAGCCACGTGATCTTTTCAAGGTGAGATTTGGGGTAAGAGATTCAGTAAGCCCCTTTGGAGGGCTGCTTGGACAAGTGGAGAAGCATGTAATCCATCTGGGGCATCTGGATTCTTCTCCTTGCTACTTTTGCACAAGATTTGAAAGAGGTTGTGCTTGTGAAGAAAATAAAATCAAGTTTGCCTTGGATTCTTGACATTATAAATTTGTCATGGCAAACTTCCAGAAAATTCACATAGTGGTTGGAGCAGGGATGGAGGAATTTCAAAAGTGACCAATGATAACATTACAGAAAACAGGGTTGAATTGCCTCTTTGCTGCATTTAAATCAACCCTCTCGTGCTACAATTTGCATAGCTCCTGACAACATTAGCATCTTTATATGCTTTGTCTTAGCTATGGATTCCTGGTCATTTTTCAGCTTAGGAAACTATTTCACTCCATATCATTTAATATATCACTGAAATGGATAATAGGAAGCCTCCTACAGTTATAATGCTTGCTCAATGGCTCCAAGCCAATAAAACCAGACTGAGAGGAAGGTATATTAGGATCTATCTAAAGACGTTATTTTGAAATGGTCAGTGCAACATCCTTTTCCTTAGCATCAGGTGCAAAGTGTTAAAATCATCCAAGACACAGAAGTAATTTGAGTTGAAGTACTCATCAGCCACTGAGTTTTAAAGAAGCTGGGATTCTCTCCCCCCCACCCCACCCCCCACCCCCATGAACTGCCCTTAAGCACTAGAGGATATTTAGTAATTTTTCAACAAGCTGGAGCTGTCTGTCTTTGTAGAGGAAAACCTAAGTATTTCTGCAGTGAGGCCCATGCTGTCCTTCACTTTCTAACATTTAGATGAACAGAAGTCCGAAAAACACATGCAAAGGATAAAAAGAAAAGGAGAGAATTGGATCACCAAAAATCGTTATGCAAAGTTTTACCAAGTGGCTGGGTTCACATATCTGTACACCACACTTTGGCTTTTACTTGGGGTATTGTAGGAACCAGGAATTCTGGTTTATCCAGATCAGGGTTCAGCAAATCCCAGCTTGGTGCGATGTGTCTATCTTCTTTGATTGTCTGCTTCAGGATTTCAAAGACTCACATAGTTGCTAAAAGTTTTGAAAAAGAGAGAAACATTTTTTTTCCTTATGATTTGATACTAATTAATAGAATGTTTGACTCCAACCTGGTAAAAATGTCTTTATATTTTAAATGTCTTTATATTTTAAAGCATGCCTGAAAATGGTTTTTTTTTTTAAATAATAGTTGATTAATGAGACATTAATCAGATGATATAGTAATCAAGTTATGACATTAGGTTACATCTCCAAACGAGCCTACCATACCACAAATGACACTAATCAAAAGATTTGAGATTATTTTGATAATTATTTTATTGCAAAATGTATATACAATTTAGCACTGCAGTAGGGTTTGGGAGGCCTGCAGAGTGCTCCTAGGGCCTGGGGGAAAGCAAAAACATATCAATTTTTGCAAAAAATGGGGCATTTTTCACAAAAATGGGGGTGTTTTTGCCCTCCCCAGCCCATTGGAGCACTCTGCAGGCAGTGATGGGCTACCAAAATTTTTACTACCATACTGTGGGCGTGGCTTATGCATTTTGTTTCAACATCTTTCAGTGCAAATTGGGTGCTCTGGGGTGGAGCTCCAAATTTTGCTACCAGACCGTGTGTTCCTGACCCTTCCCTTAGGAGTCCATCACTGTCTGCAGGCCTCCCAAATCCTCTGCATGCCCCATTTTTCACAAAAATGGGTGAAAAACTGGTAAATTTTTAGAAAAAGTGGGGTGCACAGAAAGTTTGAGAGGCTTGTAGAGTATTTTTGGGGGGCAGGGAGAACAAAACCTTTTTTCCTTACTTACCTCTTTGAAATCTTATTTATTTATTTATTTATTTATTTATTTATTTATTTATTTATTTATTTATTTATTTATTTATTTATTTATTTATTTATTTATTTATTTATTTATTTATTTATTTATTTATTTATTTATTTATTTATTTATTTATTTATTTATTTATTTATTTATTTATTTATTTATTTATTTATTTATTTATTTATTTATTTATTAGATTTGTATGCCGCCCCTCTCTGCAGACTCAAGGCAGCTCACAACAATAATAAAAAACAATGTATCACAAATCTAATATTAAAAAGTCTCTAAAAACCCCTTATTTAAAAAGCAAGACACACATACAAACATACCATGCATAAATTATATAGGCCAGGGGGAGATGGTATTGAAAGCCGCTGAGAGGTCAAGAAACACCAGGACAGAGGATAAACCCCTGTTCTGGGCCCGCCAGAGATCATAAATCAATGTGACCAAAGCAGTTTCCATGCTGTAACTGGGCCTGAAACCTGACTGCTGAGGGCCTAGATAATCGGCTTCTTCCAAGGACTGCTGGAGCGCCACCACCTTCTCAACAGCCTTCCCCATAAAGGGAAGGTTGAAGACTGGACGATAGTTATTAAGAATGGCTGGGTCTAGGGAATGTTTCTTGAGGAGGGGGCGCACAAGTGCCTCCTTATAAGGAGCCGGAAAGGACCCCCTCCCCAAGGAAGCATTGACAATCTCCTTGACCCAGCTCCGTGTCACCTCCCTGCTGGCCGAGATCAGCCAGGAGGGACACAGATCCAGTAAACAGGTGGCGGAACTCACAGATCCAATGGCCTTGTCCACTTCATCAGGTGTCACCAGATCAAACTCTTCCCAGACAGATGGACAAGTATGGGCCCCAATCTTGGTGCATCTTATACACCGGGGTGTTTTATAGTCCCAAAAATAAGGTAACTGGGGGTGGGGGTGACCAGCAGGTGTCGCATCCAGCTTGCAAGGACAGACCCTAAAGCTGAAGCTCAAATACTTTGGCCAACTAACGAGAAAAGAAGACTCATTGGAAATCTGATGCCGGGAATGATTGAGGGCATAAGGAGAAAGGGGTGGCAGAGGATGAGATGGTTAATGCAGTGAGCATAGGTTTGGGCAAACTCTGAGAGAAAAGGGAGGCCAGAGCGGCATGGTGGGCTGTTATCCATAGGGTTATGAAGAGTTGCACACAACGTAGGACTGAACAAAAACAGCAAACATTGGGAAGTGATTTTTCCCATCATTGTGATGAGAAAGATACAAACACAGAAATGCAAACAATAAAACAATCTTAATACAGTTAAAGCTCTGCCCTCCCTTTTCTCTCAGAGTTTGCCCAAACCTATGCTCACTGCATTAACCATCTCATCCTCTGCCACCCCTTTCTCCTTATGCCCTCAATCATTCCCGGCATCAGATTTCCAATGAGTCTTCTTTTCTCGTTAGTTGGTCAAAATATTTGAGCTTCAGCTTCAGGGTCTGTCCTTCCAAAGAACAGTCAGGGTTGATCTCCTTTAGGATTGACTGATTTGATGTCCTTGCAATTCAAGGGTTCTCGAGAGTCTTCTCCGACACCACTATTTGAAAGCATCAATTCTTCAACACACTGCCTTCTTTAGGATCTGACTCTCAAAACCACAAGTTAAATCCAGATCCCACCCTATTTGAGAAGTAAGGTGCTTCCTATGGGTTCTAATTCAGTTGACACCTCTAGTCTACTCCTATCTTAAATATAGTCTTTCCTGCCTATAGGAAACAACACATTTGCTCAGGGATAACTTGTGGCATTCATGACAAGGTATTTATCAGAGCACGTTAGAGAAATTGGGAGACAAAAATATTGATTTCAGAGATCATCCAATTGGTTCAGGAAGTCTTGTCTTTGAGACCTTCAGGCTCCCATTTTCAATGGTTACACCAAACTCAGGAATCTTGAAGAGATATGCCATCAAGAGAGGGGCGGCATATAAGTAAGTAAGTAAGTAAGTAAGTAAGTAAGTAAGTAAGTAAGTAAGTAAGTAAGTAAGTAAGTAAGTAAGTAAGTAAATAAACAAACAAACAAACAAACAAACAAATAAATAAATAACAAACAAACAAACAAAATCTATCTCTTAATGAAAATCTATGGGGGGAAAATTGAAATCTTCTTTGTGATTCTATGGTAAAGAGAACACAGTAGTTGCATCTGCAGAAATCCAAGCATGGGAAACTGGTGATGAAAAGTGAACTCACTCAGTGTCAAAAGACATCAGAAGCCAAGCCCAAACTCTCCTGATTATATAGACCTACTGCTAATATACCAGTAGCCTTCCCTATAACAAATATGAGCACTAGTGTTCTGCATAAATAGTCATTAAAGACTAAAGACTAGTCTGGAAAGTGGAAATCAACATCTTGGAGAAAGCCTTAGCAATTTATTTTGGTACTATTGTCAAGAAAACTACATGGAAGAGTGTGGTTTCTGTTTATAAGAGGATAGTCCTGTGTCTGAAGTTCATGTTTAAACATAGCATTGAAGCTGCAGGTGCGTAGTCTACTTGGTCACATTTCCCAAGAAAGTGTGGGAAATGAACCACTTTATAAATTACAATGATCATTTCGAATGTGCATGCACCCACATAAATTAACACAGGTTTTCTGCAAAGATGCTTTCCCTTTAATCCTTTCTCTCCTTTATATTTTAAACAATGCAAAAAGTTGCTGTCTTCAGTTCAGATCCATCAGATCTGTGAGTTAAATAGAAGCCTGTGGAACCGAGTAATGCCTTGACATCGGAGTAGACTATACACTTAGGATTAGAGTCATGTGAGTGACAACTTGACTTATAGGTACAAAGAATATAATTCACAAAGGAAAACGTACACTCCGCTTTTCAAGAACCCCAGGGGCTTTTGTAAGTCAAGCTTCTTCCCTGCTCTGTATGCCAGCATTGTTTCAGGAAGATCAATCACATTATCATGTCAGTTTCAACATTCACATGGCAATCCAATCATCAAATTATACTTTCCAAATATCCTCATTTTCCCTTATTAAATATATTAATTACAGCAATCAAGTCATGATATAGAGACTTTCTTTAGGTAGGAAAAAAACCCAATCTGTTTGACATCTGTGAATGGCAGGAAAATGTAATTTCAAACATTTAAAATATTTTTTAAGGAGAAGAGAAAGACAGAGAGACAGACACATAGAGAAATCACAATACAAGGATGTTTATTTTTGCAACTCTGGTTATTTTAACCAGGAAGGAGCAATTTATTAGCATCTCTCCTTCATGTTAAAAAAGTGCTGAAAACTATTTTCTATCTATAAAATGCAACTGCATTTTAGCTGTCCTCTCAGTAAATGATCTCAGTAAAAGATATTTGGTTTAATTACTTTTATTTATATAATTATTGGTCTGTTCTTGACAGATCCTATGCCTGTGTAATCTGAATCTCTGCACAGCCTTCAATCCTTGCTTGAAGTATTTGTACACCACTTTTCTTACCATGATATGTTCAATACAACACTGTGTTCACATCCAACACCATGCTTGAAATGGTGGTGTTAATTGCTATGCTAAGCCCCAAATCAGCCTAATTCTGACCTAGTGTGATATGTTAATTATGATGGCATTGTTCGCACATAATATTAAGCCACAAACCAGAGGAGCCAAAAAGTAAACCCCCAAAGCCTCCATGACTTGCTTGGTCAAATAATTACCATATTTTTTTGGTGTATAAGATGTACAACCCCCCCCCCAAAAAAAGTGGGTGCAAATGTTTGTGCGTCTTATACAGCAAATGTTGCTGAAGCCCCCTGGTCACCCACCGGCCTCCACCCTTCGGTCTCTGCCTCCCAGCAATTTGCCTCCATGCAGCAAACATCCTAGTCAGCTTCAGCACAGCCTAATTTAGCACAAGCAGATGATTGGCCTCCTGGAAAATTGCATGTCAGCTGTTCCAGGCTGGAAGTATCCCCATTACTGCTGCTGCTGCCTATCGCTGCCCCAGAGTGCCCCATTTTCAGCCTCTGCATGTCCCATTTTTGGCTTTCAAGTGTCTCATTTTTGGCCTTTGCATTCCCCATTTTCAGCCTGTTCCAGGTGGCAGGGTTTGCTGCCACCACCACCTTTCTCCACCACCTGCAATGGGCCAAAAATGGGATGCACGGAGGCTGGAAATGGGGCATGCAGGGATGGCGATAGGTGGCAGCAGCGATGGGCGATAATGATGGCAATGTGCAGTGGGGATCCCTGCACCCTGAAACAGCTGATAGGTGGTATTCCAGGAAGCAGATCCAACTATCAATCAGCTGATCATGCTCAATCAGGCTGTGCTAAAGCTGACTAGTCTTTTTGCTGTTTGCTACAAGGAGGCAAATTGCTGGGAGTCGGAGGCAGATTTCCCCCTGTCTTCCTCCCCAAAAGTTAGGTGCATCTTATAGCTTTTTATAGTCCCAAAAATATGGTATTTTTTTCATTCCCCCCCTTTTTTTGGTACAATAAAATTGATGCCTAAATTCTGCTTATAGCAACCATTAACACGCCCAAACCCTCATCTTCAAGTGGGCTGATATTAGCCACAGTATGAAGAAGAATTTGTAAGTCCCTGCCAGAAAATATGTTTTACCCAATGCAGTTGCTGAGTTCATGTGGCATATTAAGCTACAGCCAGGGGAAGATGGGCGAACCCAACTAATTGTTAGAGGCTGCCTTTACTATTGACTGCATTGTGAAACAAGATCAAATAAAGTAAACAATAAATAATAATAATAATAATAATAATAATAATAATAATAATAATAATAATAATAAATTAGATTTGTATGCCACCCCTCTCCGCAGACTTGGGGTGACTAACAAATTCCCCTATTGTCTCAAACGTGCTTTTTTTTTTCAAGAGGCAACTGCACTTTCTTGTTTTTTTTCCTCTTGAACACATTTTGCTTCTCATCCAAAAAGCTTCTTCAGCTCTGACAGGATAGCGGGGAATGGAAGGATTTATATTCCTTGCAGACAGCTGATTTTGCATCCTTTTAGAGGGTCACTGAAGCACTTGGAGGTTTCTCTGTGTCCTCAGGGTCACCTGGGTAGTGCTCCTGGAGGAAAAATGGCAGACTACGGGGACCATTTGCACTACCCAGGTGACATTGAGGACACAGAGAAACCTCCAAGAGCTTCAGTGACCCTATAAAAGGATGCAAATTACCAGCTGTCTGCAAGGAATATAAATCCTTGGGAGAACCATGACCTGGACGACTGAGAATCTCTCCAGACTTTTAGCTATAAAATTCTCCTACTGTTTCCTGTTCAAGCTTTGGCTGGAATTAAACCTTAAAAATGCAGCTCAACTGGCAAATGCAGTACACTACATGTATGACAGCAGAGGAATTCTATGTAGAAATGGAAAGTTTTTGAAGATCAGGACTTAGCAATCAGAGGGAATCAAATGAGACACACACAGACAGTCCTTGCTTAGCAACCCGAATTGGGACCAGCAACTTGGTCACTTAAGCACCACAGAAAATTACATGATTCACAATGAACTTAGGACCTTACTTCCCCTTCAGTTGCTAAGAGAAGTGATGCAGCTGATGAGTGAAAAACTTATAATTTTATGTCTATCTTCTGGATTAACAGTGCCTCTCAGTTATAAATGTGGTGTTTACAAATCTAAGGATTGGTTGTAACCTTCCCCCCCCCACCGTTGTAACTTCCAATGGTCATTGCACAAGGTGGTGTAAATGAGGGCTACCTGCACAAGAAATGTGCAGTAGTGTACCCTGTTTGTATACTCTTATTCACACAAGAGCATATTGTGTAATTAAGTCGGCGTTTCCCAAAAGGTCAGCCTATCCCTGTCAGGGATTAATAGTACACCCCTTGAAATATGTTAGATTTCATTTGGTTCCAGGTCATAGTAGAATCCAAGCTAATCTTTAAACAATGTAATTGTTTCTTTTGTGTCACTGCCTCCTCATAAAAAATAACACACATTGCACACTTAAAACAAGAATCTAGAATCCCCAACAACTCTTTAATTGAGCCAGTTTCAACTTGGCATTTGCCAAAGCAAACATAAAAAATTAATAATGGAAAATAAATTTCAGTATCTATACTAAATTTCCGTATCACCTGATGTACAATGTATTTATTTGTAACACTAAAATGCTGCAACCAAGTTTCTACAGATCTAAAATTTCTAGCACCAAATTTGGAAAAGGGGGAAAACTTCTTTTGGTAGGACTAAAGAACTGAAAATCAGAAACTCATATTGATCGGTTTAGCTGAGAATCATTGTTTTTTAACTATGTTTTAGTTTCTTCGTCTATTCAGAAAAGAATGTGCGGCTTCGTCCAAAATGTGGTATTAGAGGCTTTAGGGCTCTATCATTAAAAAATGTGTCTAGCCTGTGTTAGCAAGTTGCAATCAGCGTTAAAAGTGCAATATGGTTTTTACGACTGTAATAAACCACTTACTTACTATGAGTGGAGTTGCCTGAGTGAGCTTCTTTTATAAAAACACAGAATGCAACAGACCTTGGGGATGATCTAGTCCAGGGATGGCAAACCTATGATACATGTGTCAAACGTTACATGCCACAACATTTTGGAAGATACGCCAGCATTCGTCAACAAGTGCCTCCATTCATGGTGGCCTAGATGGGATTGAGATTGAAATTGTTTTTCTTTTGTTGATGAGAGGGCATATGCATGATATACCAGCAGAGACAATTTAGTCATTTTCTGAATTTTTAACACACCGATGCCAAGCATTTTGCCAACATTGGACTAATCTGATTCGCTACCCAATGCCAGAATCTACTCATGTAGCATCTCTATCAGATCATCTTCTAGCTTGTGCCTATTTACCTGAACAAAGAAAAGTTAATCATCTTCCAGAGCAATTTGTTATATGTTTTTACTTTTATTAAAACATTCCTGCCGGTATCCAGTCAAAATATGCTTCCTTGCAATTGAAGCCCGCTGTAGTCTTGTATTCTTGAAGAACACTGGATAAATTATCCCAACCTCTATCATTTCCCATGTATGTGAAAATAGCTATCATGTCTTCCAATGAGTCTTTTCTCCAGATTAAACAAGCCCAAGGCCTGTAACAATTCCTCAGAGGTTTTTCTTTTCTTACCATCTTATTTATTTATTTATTTTA
Organism: Erythrolamprus reginae; assembly: GCF_031021105.1. Classification (NCBI taxonomy): domain Eukaryota; kingdom Metazoa; phylum Chordata; class Lepidosauria; order Squamata; family Dipsadidae; genus Erythrolamprus; species Erythrolamprus reginae. The sequence continues at coordinate 265,849,675 of NC_091950.1, read as the reverse complement.
TTTATTTATTTATTTTGTCCAATACATAATACACATCTTGGTTGCTGTCCTTTGGATGCTCCAGCATATCAATACCATTACTAAAATGCAGTGCCCTGCACAATGCAATATTCCAAGTATGATACAGCAATGCAAAATAGAGGGGGGGGGGGGTGTTATTACTTTTAGATTGAATAAAACAGAGGACCAGATTTCAAATTTTCACTAGGTTGAGAAATACAGCTAGTTTGCCTGGGTCATTAATAGACAAAGCTTGCTTGATCGGTGCCCTACTGGATTAATTCACTTTAAATTTAAAGTTTACCTTAAATTATGCTTCTTTTAGGATTTGCAATATGCCTGTTTTGATATTTAGAGACTCAGTGGTGCAGTACTGCAAGCTACTTCTGCTGATCACTAGCTGCCAGCATTGGCAGATTGAATCTCAGTAGACTCAAGATTGACTCAGCCTTCCATCCTTCCAAGGTCGGTAAAATGAGGACCCAGATTGTTGGGGGCAATATGCTCACCCTCTGTAAACCACTTAGGGAGGGCTGTAAAGCACTGTGAAGCGGTATATAAGTCTAAAATGCTAAATGCTATTGCTATTTATCATATAAAGGTGAGGAGAAATGTGGAATTAAGAAGAAACTTCCAAACAATGAGAACAATTAACCAGTGGAACACCTTGCCTCCAGAAGTTGTAGGTGTTTTATTACTGGAGGTTTTTAAGAAGAGACTGGACAGCCACTTGTCTGGAATGGTACTGTATATGGTCTGGAATTGTATATGATATAAGAGGTTGGGCTAGAAGACCTCTAAGGTCCCTTCCATCTCAATTCTGATTCTGGTTTTCTGTTTTCTTCACTTCAAAAGGCTGAAACACTGCTTCCAGTTTTTGACAGTTGTGATTGGGCAGTAAAAGAAATAAAAGGAATAGATCCATACAGCCACAATACATTTGTCTTCCCTTTGATTCTTCCACAGGCTTTCAGAAAACAAAATTTATGCAACCTACTTTCCTGCCTTTTGTTATTCTTAAAGCTCAATTGCATGGTGATTTTTGGAAAAACTAAGGAGATGCATTTCCGTACCAATTGAAGAGGATATTTGTAGCTCGGTGTTGAACTGTGAGTTCCTCGATGCTCTCTGAGGTTGGTTATTTTCTTGCAGGTTACCAACTAGATAACATCATTAGGGCAGATGATGATTAGTGATGGGCGAATTGAACCCGCACAATTCGGGTCCGTACCGAATTTTGCGGTGTTCGGTATGCCAAACACAAACTTGAAATTTTTCCAAACTTTGGGCAAAGTTCAGGGTCGTGTTCGGTGTTCAGAGGTTTGACATCACCCGCAGGTTGCTAAGGATGCCAAGGTGATCACTTCCTGGATTCCATGGAATCCAGGAAGTGATCACCTTGGCATCCTTAGCAACCTTCCAGTGATGTCAAAGCTCCGCCCCCGGAATCTCTTCATGGGAGGGATTCTCCATTCGGGTTCGAGTTCGGGTTCGGTTCAGGTTTGGCCGAATTTTGTGTAAAATTCGGCCGAACATGCCGAACCCGAACACCATTGGGTTCGCCCATCACTAATGATGATGATACTTAGTTAGGCAATGAAACATCTACCAAAAAAACCCCACAAAGCCCAATTCAATGTCAGCACCAAGGAACTCCTATGCATTTCAGTTCCAGGAACTACAGGATCTTACTGCTGAACTCAATTTTGGAATTACACAAGAACAAGGTAACAAGTAACAATGTGATGTCATCCTGAAGCAGCATGAAAATGTTGCTTATTCTGCGGAATGTTCACTCTTATCTGGTCAACTTTGTCAAGGCCATTGTCTTGTGGCTTTCTATTTTCCAGCTTAAATTCCATTTATTTGGAAAACAAGAAATTATAATTATGCTTTACTTAAACATGATAGCATGAAACATATTTTTTAAAATAACAACTTTCAATAAATACCTTTATTTAAAAAAACTGTAGTATTGAATGTTGAATGTAGGTGAGCTTGGTTCAGTGACCCATATTTCTCTACATATGCTCCACCATGGCTATTAATTAAGAACGGCTGCTTGCCAATTCCAGTAAGCAGAGCATCGCTGAAGCATGTGTGAAACCAGCTCTTCATTTCCTGGCAGGCAGGAACGTAGTGGCTCTTGTACTAGGATATGATTAAATCTCCTCTCCAGCAATGCAGGCAGGAAAGCACTGAGTCTAGTGAGTAGTAAGGGCTGTCCTATTGAATTGGGTCATCATAGTAGCTGGGTCATTGGCATAGCAAAGAGGTGTTCATAGAAACGAGCCCTATCCACTTATGACTGTATGTAACTTGTTGCTTGTATCCTTACAATTTATATTAATATTGTTTCCCGATTGCATATTTGTACCCTGTGACAATCATTAAGTGTTGTACCTCATGATTCTTGACAAATATATGTTTTCTTACACTGAGAGCATATGCATCAAAGACAATCACACAAGTGATCCAATCACACTTGGCCAATAAAGAATTACAGTGATACCTCATCTTACAAACGCCTCATCAAACTTTTCGAGATACAAACCCAGGGTTTAAGATTTTTTTGCCTCTCCTTACAAACTATTTTCACCTTACAAACCCACTGCCATCGCTGGGATGCCCCGCCTCCGGACTTCCGTTGCCAGCAAAGCACCCGTTTTTGTGCTGCTGGGATGTCCCTGCTGGGATTTCCCTGCAGCATCACAAAAACACAGAAGTCCGGAGGTGGGGTTTCCCATGGAGGGGAGCCTCAGGGGAATCCCAGCAGCGCAAAAACGGGTGCTTCTGCTGGCAAAAGGGGTGAATTTTGGGCTTGCACGCATTAATCGCTTTTCCATTGATTCCTATGGGAAATATTGTTTCGTCTTACAAACTTTTCACCTTAAGAATCTCGTCCCGGAACCAATTAAGTTTGTAAGACAAGGTATCACTATATATTCTATCCTATCCTATCCTATCCAGAAAAAGGTGGAGATCCTCTTATTCAAAGAAAAGGTTAGATTGTTTGCCTGATGATGAAGTTGTTGTTGTTCATTCTTTTTGGTTATCATTTGTGTCTCTACATCTACAAACATGTTCTCCATTCTCCTGGTGAGAGGCAAGATAACACCACAGAAGTCTGTAGCTTGTCATTGCCAATGCTGAATTTTCTGCCTTAGCATAAGGAGATGCCATAATGTTACATTTTAATGAGAATGACTGCAATTTTTACATCTGTTCTTCTCAAATCTTTGGGAGAAATGGAGGCACCTCAGAAGCAGATCTACTTATTATTTCTAGGGAAACATCATTTCCCTCAAAGCTGTACTACATTTTAAATGCTGGCAATTTAGCCGGCCAAGATTTGGCCTACAAATTTCCTAAATGTTAAACTGGGTGCTAAATATAGCAACTCTTCATTAGAGAAAGCTTTTTAACGGCCTGACTTTTTGCTTTTTACCATTTTATGTTAAAACAATCTCTCCTTCAGGGTTGGGTCATCCTCCACCCTTCTTTTTTCCCACCTCTGTCGCTTTAAATTATAATAACTATTTCTGGAAAGAAACTGCACATCTGACAAATGGTTTAGCAAGTGCCAATTCCAAACATCCCGGCTCTAAATCACACGGAAGAGCCACCATAGATCAGAAAAAGCCCCATGCTGCGGGAGTTAATCTTCAGGAGGGGAGGATCTGGAAGGAATGACATATCTCGGGGGACAGGACTGAAGACATGCATCTCTGTCACTCCTTTGCTCCAGCAGCACACCAACCGAGCTATTGATACACGTAAAACTCAGCAAAGCATGTACGCCTAAGCAAATAAGGGCATGTAACCTATGAAAGATAGGCATTACGGCAAAGCAAACAATCCTCAGAAGGATTAAAAATGAGTAATCTCCAGAACAGAAAGCAGTGCCATTTGCAAAGGGGGAGGATGTCTTAAAAGAGATGCTTTTGCATACCTCCTAAAAGCCTAGAGCACTAATGGCAAGCCTGTGACATGCGTGTCAAAGGGAACACACCGTTAAGTTTTGGGTGACACATCAGCACTCAATAACATCCAACAATAACTATTGTTGAAAGCATGCCTGGTTCTCATGCAATTTTCAAAGGCCACCAGAGGCCATGTGGCCTCCAGAGATCCAAGTCCAAGCTTTTGATTGGCTTCCAGAAATTCTCAAAAATTATCAGAACAGGACGTGCTTTCGCATTTTATTTATTTATTTATTTATTTATTTATTTATTATTTAGATTTGTATGCCGCCCCTCTCCGAAGACTCGGGGCGGTTCACAAGAAGATAGAACAAATCATAAATAATCCAAATAACTTTAAAATATTTAAAGATTTAAAAGAACCCCATATACTAACAGACACACACACAAGCATACCATGTATAAATTGGACATGCCCAGGGGAGGTGCTTCAATTCCCCCATGCCTGACGGCAAAGGTGGGTTTTAAGGAGTTTACGGAAGGCAGGAAGAGTAGGGGCAGTTCTAATCCCTGGGGGGAGTTGGTTCCAGAGAGTCGGTGCTGCCACAGAGAAGGCTCTTCCCCTGGGGCCCACCAACCGACATTGTTTAGTTGACGGGACCCGGAGAAGGCCCACTCTGTGGGACCTAATCGGTCGCTGGGATTTTGTGCGGCAGGAGGCGGTCTTGGAGATATTCTGGCCCAGTGCCATGAAGGACTTTAAAGGTCATAACCAACACTTTGAATTGTGACCAGAAATTGATCGGCAGCCAATGCAGACTGCGGAGTGATGGTGAAACATGAGCATACCTAGGTAAGCCCATGACTGCTCTCGCAGCTGCATTCTGCACGATCTGAAGTTTCCGAACACTTTTCAAAGGTAGCCCCATGTAGAGAGCATTACAGTAGTCGAACCTCGAGGTGATGAGGGCATGAGTGACTGTGAGCAATGAGTCCCGGTCCAGATAGGGCCGCAACTGGTGCACCAGGCGAACCTGGGCAAATGCCCCCCTCGCCACAGCTGAAAGATGGTTCTCTAATGTGAGCTGTGGGTCGAGGAGGACGCCCAAGTTGCGGACTCTCTCTGAGGGGGTCAGTAATTCCCCCCCCAGGGTAATGGACGGACAGATGGGATTGTCCTTGGGAGGCAAAACCCACAGCCACTCCATCTTATCCAGATTGAGTTTGAGTCTGTTGACACCCATCCAGGCCCCAACAGCCTCCAGGCACTGGCACATCACTTCCACTGCTTCATTGACTGGACATGGGGTGGAGATGTAAAGCTGGGTATCATCAGCATATTAATGATACCTCACCCCATGTCCTTGGATGATCTCACCCAGTGGTTTCATGTATATATTAAATAGCAGGGGGGAGAGGATCGACCCCTGAGGCACCCCACAAGGGAGAGACCTTGGAGCCGACCTCTGACCCCCCACTAACACCGACTGCGACTGGCCAGAGAGGTAGGAGGAGAACCACTGGAGAACAGTGCCTCCCACCCCCAACCCCTCCAGCTGGTGCAGAAGGATACCATGGTCGATGGTATCGAAAGCCGCTGAGAGGTCAAGGAGCACCAGGACAGAGGATAAACCCCTGTGCCGGGCCCGCCAGAGATCATCCATCAACGCGACCAAAGCAGTTTCCATGCTGTAACCGGGCCTGAAAACCGACTGCTGGGGACCTAGATAATCGGCTTCTTCCAAGGACCATTGGAGCTGGAGTGCCACCACCTTCTCAACAACCTTCCCCATAAAGGGAAGGTTGGAGACTGGACGATAGTTATTAAGTACGGCTGGGTCCAGGGAAGGCTTCTTGGGGAGGGGCGCACAAGCGCTTCTTTATAGAGTGTTGGAAAAACTCCCCTCCCCAAGGAAGCGTTGGTAATCTCCTGAACCCAGCTCCGTGTCACCTCCCTGCTGGCCGAGACCAACCAGGAGGGACATGGATCCAGTAAACAGGTGGCGGAACTCACAGCTCCAATGGCCTTGTCCACTTCATCAGGTGTCACCAGATCAAACTCTTCCCAGACAGGTGGACAAGTACATGCCCCAGTCACCTCGACTGACTCATTGTCAGTCGACTCTGTTTTCCAATTGGAGTTGAGATCAGCCCGGATCTGAGCGACTTTATCAGCAAAAAACGTGTTAAAATCCTCGGCACTGCTCTGCAAGTGCTCCCCAACTCCCCTCTGGTTAAGAAGGGAGCGGGTCACCCTAAACAGAGCGGCCGGGCGGGATTCCGCTGATGCAATCAAGGCGGCATGGTACGCGCATCTTGCCGTCTTGAGCGCCACTTTGTAAGTCTTAATAAAAGCTCTTACAAGTGTTCGATCAGATTCAGACCTACTCTTCCTCCATCGCTTCTCTAGACGTCTCTTATGGCGTTTCAACTCGCAGAGCTCCTCGTTGAACCATGGGGCTCTACGGGGTCTAGCGCCACGGAAAGGTCGCAAAGGGGCAATCCGGTCAAAAGCCTCCGCCGCAGCCCTGTTCCAGGCCTCCGCAAGAGACTCCGCCGAACTGTGGACGAGTGCCTCTGGAATAACCCCAAGCGCCATCTGAAAGCCCTCTGGGTCCATCAGGCGTCTGGGGCGGAACATCTTAATTGGTTCCGCCTCCCTGCGGGGAAGGATTGGAGCCAGGAAGTCAAGCCGTAGTAGAAAATGGTCTGACCATGACAAAGGCAATGCTTCTAAGCCCCTTAGTCTCAGACCATTACTCAATTGCTCAGGAAGAAATACCATGTCAGGTGCGTGCCCTCCCTTGTGAGTCGGACCCTGAACTACTTGAGTCAGGTCCATGGCTGTCATGGTGGCCATGAACTCCTGTGCCAACCCAGAGGTTTCACCGAGCGATGGCAGATTGAAGTCCCCCAGGACAATGAGTCCCGGGAACTCCACCGCCAACCCGGCTACCTCCTCGAGTAGCACAGGCAGGGCTTTTGACACGCAGCTGGGAGGCAGGTACGTGAGAAATAAGCCCACCTGAACCCCTAAGTCCAACTTCATCAAGAGAGACTCGCAACCCGCAATTTCCGGAGCAATGAGTCTACGTAGGCAAAAGCTCTCCCTGGCTATAATAGCCACTCCTCCCCCCCTTCCCAGGGGTCGAGGTTGATGCCATATCTGAAACCCGGCTGGGCAAATTTCAGAGAGAGGAACACCTCCCTCTGGGCCCCGCCAGGTTTCAGTAATACATGCCAGGTCGGCCTCCTCATCCAGGATCAAATCCCGGATGAGGAGAGCTTTATTTACCACCGACCTGGCATTAAGCAGCAGCAACCTGAGCCCAGGGCCAGAGTTACACTCATCACCAGTACCCAAGATTGGGCTCACAGAGCCAGAACAAGGGACCGTTATTAAGCAACGATCCCTCGTTCCCCTGGAATGGCTAACTCTGTGGCCCCCGCCATATCTGCATATCTGGTTGGAGGCTGCAGAAGAATGGAACGGAACAGAACAGAACAGAAATTTTTTTTGGCCAAATGTGATTGGACACACAAGGAATTTATCTTTGGTGCATATACTCTGAGTGTGCATAAAAAAACAAGATACACTCCACAAGAATCACAAGGCACAACACCCAGTGACAGTCATACAGTACAATAAGCAATCAAATCATACTAGGAAACAATATCAATATAAATTGCAAGGATGCAAGCAACAATGTTACAGTCATGCAGTCACATAAGGGGGGAGATGGGCGACAGGAACAATGAGAAGACTAATAGGAATAGTGATGCAGCCTAATGCGAACAATTTGACAGTGTTGAGATTGAGGGAATTATTTGTTTAGCAGAGTGATGATATTCTGGGGAGAAACAGAAGAGCATTCACCAAAGTCATTTTGGGAATGAGAATCCTCTGCGACCTGGAGCAACCAGGTAGGCAGCACAGACCTGTCAATCGAAAGAGAGTCATGCCTGAAGGAAAGCAGTGCACAGTAGATCTTAGGAAAGTGATGGTGAACCAATGGCACGAGTGTCACAGGTAGCCCACAGAGCCATATCTGCCTGCACATGAGTCGTTGCCCTAGCTCAGCTCCAGCACACATGTGCACCCTGGCCAGCTGATTTTCGGCTCACACAGAGGCCTGAAGGGGGCATTTTCAGCTTCCGGAGGGCCTCTGGGGGGATGGGGGAGGGCATTTTTGCCCTCCCCAGGCTCCAGGGAAGCCTCTGGAACCATGGGAGGGTGAAAAACGAGCCTACCAGGCCCACCAAAAATTGGGAAATGGGCTGTTTCTTGCCTCCAGAGGGCCTCGGGGGGAGGGGGAAGGGTAGGCAATTTTTGCCCTCCCCAGGCATTGGATAATGGGTGTGGGCACTCCCCAGGCATTGGATAATGGGTGTGGGCACAATAGAGTGGGTGCACATGCTTTGGGCACCCAAGGGAAAAGAGGCTCGCCGTCACTGTCCTATACATGTGATTGCACAATTTCTTAATTTAAAAAATAAGAATATATAAAGAATTTTGGGAGAGTAGGAGCAATATACCAGCAGAGTTAAGCTGGGCATTTTCTGAATTTTTCACACCCCAAGCCAAAACATTGTCTCTCACTGATCGAGAGAAACATTGGCTTTGTTTTGAAAAGGACATTCAATCTTAACAGGAAAATCTTACCATGGATGATGCTGGAAACAGTATCTGGGCACCCCCTGCAAGACAATCCAAATGACAGCAATGGCCCCACAGGTGATGTGTCTGATACTGTCAACTGAATGACAGTAGAGTCAGGACTATTCCTCCTAAATAAATCCTTGCAGTGATGTGGATTTGGCAACATTATGGGAAAATTTTAATGGTGGCTGGTTGCTGGACTCAGTAGAAGAAAATTGCTTAAAAGGACAGATGAAAAAATGAGTTCTAGCCAAATGTCAAGATTTCAGCCCATATTTAGAAATATCCTGTTGCCTGTTTCAGAGATGGATTATATGCAGGGGTGGGATCCAGCAGGTTATAACAGATTCTGAAGAACTGGTAGAAGAACTTTTGAGTAATTCAGAGAACCAGCAAATACCACCTCTGGCTCACCCCAGTGGGGTGGGAATGGATATTTTGCAGTATCCTTCCCCTAGGAGTGGGGAGGGAATATGGATTTTGTAGTATCCTTTCCCTGACATGCCCACCAAGCCACGTCTACCAAGCCACACCAGGCCCACTAAGCCATGCCCTCAGAACTGGTAGTAGAAAAAAATTGGATTTCACCATTGATTATATGTATTTTAACTGCAAGATAGGTTTGAACAAAATAATCTGAGCAGTACGACAATGGAAAACTCCCCTAAAAGGTAATAACATTAATAAATATTGGAAGCTCCACTGTGAAGTCCTTGTCCATTGCAGAAATAGCACCGGTGGTCTTTACTCAGGCTCTCCCTTTTCGCCCGGACTCATCACTTCGAGCAGACACCCACCCGCCCTCCCTATCTTACAGTGAGCTAATATGGGTCACCCTATGGGGCCGAATAGGAATTTTTGGCGGTCTGGCCCCTTAGCCTTGACCGTTTTTTCGCCTATTCCTCACTGGGGTGACGGACAAAGTGGTTAGGGGGTGCTTGCACCTGTTTTAGGTTAATTGGCTTACCTTTGGTCATTTGGGTAGGCAGGTTAGGGGCGGAAAACTGGGTGGTGGTTTAGCAACTGCGTGTTCTCCGTTGGGCATCTTTGGGGATGATTGACAGGTTCTCTCCAAGCTTGTGGTATTGGCGACCTGAGCAGCTGGGGGGAACCTGTCTTTGGGTCCCGCCCATTTAATTCCCCTTTTAGGGGGTAGCCGGCGGGACCTCCCACATGCAAGTGCATGGCATGGTCTCAGGTGAGGGAGGGGTCCCTCACCTGGATTAGCATGGAGCTACGCCCATATGTTGCCCCGGAAGTTTATTATACGTCATTTTCCGCCCCGGAAGCAATTGTTTGACCCTGCGGGTCCAAGTTAGGGTCATTAGTTAATTATGTTGATTATGCTAATTTGATTAAATAAATTATGCAAATTTATTTTAATAAAATGACCCAGTTTAAATCCAGCTCATTGTGTCCGTGTCGTTACTCCGCCTCTCCTGCAAATGGTAGCATATGAACATCTCACCACGAAATGTGCACTACTCAGTTGTATGCTAACTCAAATAATGTAAATAGACAACGCATTCAGGGTACAGTTAATTTGTATGATAGTTATTTCAGTAACAGTTTCTCTCTCGCCCGAGGGTTTATTTGTGAGCACATGCAGAGTGTGACTCTCCATGTGAAATACATCTTGCTGGACTGTTAACTTGACATATCCTGAAAAAGTATTTCACTAGGGAAAGATGAACCTTGTTAATGTGGGGTTTTTTTAAGTCCATACAAATGCATGTTCATGAACATTTTCACGGACAACAAATTTTGTAGACATGGTTGTAAGGTTCTCTTCCCTGATAGACACATTTTTGCTGCTGTTTTTCCCCAATTTGGCTTTAACAAAAATCAGAGACTTTAATTGAAGGAATGTGAAAAAGACAAATGTGTTCTGGTTTGCATGTTAATTCAGGAATTGCAAAACCTGTCAGTATTTATTAGAAGAAGCACGTTCTACCCAGTGAAATGTAGTACCCTGAAAGATGAAGAATGAACAGCACATGGTACTTATGCTAGGTTCCTTGAATAAAACAGACAATAAATTATACGCTTTAGATCTGCTGCCTCCCATGCAACGAAGTGATGCATGATGAGTGCCAATAGCATGAGGTCTCTTTATTTTAACTTGCACTTCAGGCCCTAGTGGTGTCATTGCCTGTATAACAAGACTTAATCTATTGGAGCATTATTTGCTTAATCGAGTTTAGCTATGTACCTTGCTGTTCCTGCGTGCCAAAAAAATAAAACAAAATTGGAAAATAAAATAAAAATTATATAAAAATAAAATTATTTAATCTCTTACTGTAACATCCCTACTGTTATGTTTGCAAGTTATTAAAATAAATGTGATCGCTGATTGGAGCAGGCGCGACCAATGAGAAGCCCGCAAGCGCAACCAATGGGAAGCCGAGGCGCGACCAATAAGGAACCTCCGGGCGCAACCAATAGGAAGCCTCGGCACGAAGCGTGAAACATTGTCACCAATCCCCAGCGCTGGTAACAAAGTATAAAAGGGCCGGCTTTGGCCGCTTTTCCTTTAAGTCACTACTTGCCTTCGAGCTGGTCACTTTTAATGTTCCTGATTGCTAAATAAAGAGCTGTTACCCTCTTCCTCGGCCTCCAGCCTCTGATTTAACACCTACCACAGATGCATTTGCTAAGGGATGGCAGGAGCTGTGGTCCAACAGTTCTAGAGAATGCTTGGTTGAAAAAATTGGGTATGAGTGTTTTTGTGCCTTCAGGTCAGTGTTGATTTCTGACAAGTTCTAGGACTAGTCCATCAGCATTCTTGAAAGGATTTCAGAAGTTAATTGCTATTGCCTGTTTCCTATGGCTAAGAGGAGTGACCGGCCCAAAGTCTTCCAGCTGATTTTATGCCTAAAGTGGGAATAGAGCTCATTGTCTTCCTGTTTCTAGCCTGATGCCTTAAGCACTGCATACAGAATAACATACAATAAATATGGTATATTATGTTGTTATAAAATCGGCATTTATAAATATTACTACTTGTATAAATATTAATCAATAGAGATGTGGTGGCTCAGTTATTTACTGACACTGGAGATGGTCTCAGTTCTGGTGATTTGGACCCCAGCACTGTGTGATAGGATGAGCTCCTGTCACTCGTCTTAATTTCTTCCCACCTAACCATTTGAAAGCATGTTCTATGCAAGTAGTTAGCTAGGTACCATTTTGGTGATGCTCTGTGCAGGCAGGCAGATTCCTAATGGCTCTGAATCTTCCCAGTTGTGGTGCCCATTTGCAACACTGTTTTGGGAAGGGAGGAGGCCTTAGCTGATGTTCCAGGACGAGTCTTCATCTTTCTATCTTGTACAAGCCACTTTGCCCTCTTGTTGTGCACCTTGGAAAACAAATAAGTGCATTCTATAACAGGGCTGGAACTTGACAAGCCAAAGTAATACTCTACGTTACCCATGTTTTCCCCAAAATAAGACCCCATCTTATATATATATTTTGGACCACCTAGGAACCAGGTCTTATTTTGGGAGGGATATTGTCCACTGATTGTCCACTCACTTGTACATGTTGCCCCAGGCCTCTTTTTCACTATCAGAGATCTTCACGAACTTCTTAAACCACCTAGAGAGGCCTTCAGGAAATACCTTTAGCCTTTCCTCAGCCAATAACAGAGCTCCAGATTGATTGAGAGTTCTGTTATTGACAACAGTAGGAGGGTAGTTTAACTCCCCATCCCTACCCTAGCTTAATTTTTACCTGTGCACTCTGGAGTGGGTGGGCTCTTAATTAGGGCCTATTTTGGGGGGCAGGGCTTATATTGGTCATATGTGTAAAAATCAAGCTAGCACTTACTTTCTGAGTAGGTCATATTTTCAGGGGAACACTGTAATGTTGTAGTTTCCTGTCTACTGTAACACCACCACATACTACTACTGCTACTACCACTACTACTACTTCTACTCATCATCATCATTCATTATCATCATCAACAATACCGCCAATATTGCCACCATCGATTCAAGAAAAATAAATTAAAGTAGAACAATTGAAGGAAAGTATAACTTTCAACTCATCCCAAGTTTAATTTAAAATAATGACCAACAAATGTTCTAACTAACCTCTCAACTTATCTGAATCCAAATTAAAAATTAAAGGAGATACAGGATATTATTTCTCTGGCTTACTACCTCATTTTAAAGGAAGAACAAATAATCTCACTATTGAGTAAGAAAAATATTTTTACTCAAGAAATAAAGCTTTCAGAAAACAATCTGACATGACATTTTGGTCACAGTTTGTTCCAAAAACTTAATTTGTACCATAATAAAAGGGTTCCCCCCCCCCCATATTTAATGAAACCAAATGGGCATTTCTTTCTTATTAGAATACAATGTTAACATGTCTACTTGTATTCTAGATTGTCAGAGAGTTGATGTCCTTCCATAAAACTAGATGGTAACAGATGATTTATCTAGCTAATATCTTCCATTGTCTTTGTGCCAAAGTAGCTGTCAAAATAATTTAATCCGCTTTTAGAAGGATATGAAAATCTGCCCAGTTTATAGGATCCCTTTCTGGTTTTAAATAAGTTATATAGGGTTTACAGAATGATAAAGGTATAACTTTTGAGCAAAAATTCATTATATATTTCCAACAAGAGAGAAGGTGGATATATATTTTTTATTTTTTTCTACTTACTAGGAACCATCTGGTCTGGAAGCCTTACAAATTTTCATTGTTTCAGTAGTATCAAATATCTCCTTAAAAGTTAAAAGTGCAGCCAAAGTCTAGAATGGTATTCCAAAATCCTAGGAAGATTTATTCCATGTTTAAGGGGAAGAACAAAAGAAGAAATTTGCCTTGCAGGTTATAGCTACAGCACAGGGGTGGATTCTGGATCCTTTTGCTTTGCACACATCCACGTGCCCACAGCAATTTAAAAATAAAATCCAAGATGGCGGCACCCATAGAGACACCAACAGAACCGACTCTGTGACATCATAACCAAACTACTAACGGTTCTAAAGAACCAGTTAGAACAGGGAGGAACCCACCTCTACTGCAGTATATAGATTTGGATAAAACTTCCATAAACTGAGAATCAATTGCTTTATAGTCTGTATGAATTATCCCCATGTTATAGACATTATTCTATTTTGTTTCCATGATTTCAAATTTGAATGCAGTTGTTTACCACATTTTTTTGTACCTGTTCCCAACCGATTAGCTTAAAACATTTTAATGAATATTCAGTACTCAATATAATTGTTCAGTTCCAATTTTATGGAACTAAATGCATAGTATGATTCTAGTATATGGTTTCTAGCATAAATTTTCCTACTTTCCATTGCAGTTTTTATGATATAATAGATAAATTCTATTATGGAAATGATAATTCTGTCACTTATTTTAACAAGAGGCTTAAACCCTACCACGTATAAATGTTTTAAATGTGTCACAGAAAATCCTCACATTATTAGTCATTCCTTTATTTTTTTTAAAAAAAATATCCCATCAATTTTTATATATATATATTGTCAGTTGACAGACTGATGATACTCTGGCGGTAACCTATTAAAATCCCACATCTCACTAATTTGAATTTTCCTGTCTAAAACCACTGACATTATTAGTGAAACATGATTAGAAATTATAATTAAAGCAAATGACTGTTGTCAACAAAATTAACAATCAACTAAGATACTAAAAATTAGATCAGTAATATTCAGTGCTGTGTGGTATTGGGGGGAAAAAGAATATTCCTGTTTAGTTAGATGTAATTGTCTCCAAATAGTGCCAAATTAAAATCCCATAGTTGCATATATAACATACCAGCTCTCAGGTCAAATTCGTTATATATATTCTTTTTACAACCCTGTAATCCAGTGAAGGCCTTCTACCAAAACAGTAAGGTGCTCCATTCTGGTAGTAATTTTTGGGATGCATGTGCAGCTGCGCAACCCTGAAGTGTGCATGCACGCCCATGGGTGCGATATTTCACTTCTGCACATGCACAGCAAGTAAAATCTCGCATGAAGCTACTTACATGAGTGAGATTTTTGTGGTGTTCACGATTTTTTTGCTTCTGCACATGCACAGAAGCCAAAATACCGGGGAAAATTGCCAAAATCTCTTTTGTTCAAGAGTCTTCACACAAGATTTTGCTTGTTTGTTTATTTGTTTATTTGTTTATTTGTTTATTTGTTTATTTGTTTATTTGTTTATTTGTTTATTTGTTTATTTGTTTATTTGTTTATTTGTTTATTTGTTTATTTGTTTATTTGTTTATTTGTTTATTTGTTTATTTGTTTATTTGTTTATTTGTTTATTTGTTTATTTGTTTATTTGTTTATTTGTTTATTTGTTTATTTGTTTATTTGTTTATTTGTTTATTTGTTTATTTGTTTATTTGTTTATTTGTTTATTTGTTTATTTGTTTATTTGTTTATTCAATTTTTATGCCGCCCTTCTCCTTAGACTCAGGGCAACTTATGCAGTTGCACATGCACAGAAGCAAAATCTTACACAGATGGCCTTGTGTGTGACTGTGACGGCATCAGAGGGTGCACCGGTATCCCCGAAGACAGCAGACCCTCCCTGCTGTAATCCCTTGCTTCAGAATGGAATTGGGGCTGAATTGAATGGACCTGAACGTTTACTGGCTGCATGCCCTTCCTGATGCCTATGCAAAGTTTGCAGCAGAAATTTTCCCTTTCCACCCTGCATCTGTCGTTGTTTAGGATATAATCTGTGCTTGAGGTCTTCTAATACAATACTCTTCCCAAAGAATAATAATTCAGCAATGATTCTCAGAAATCCTGGGAGTTGATGTCCACAGGTCATAAAGGGGCCGTAGTTGCCCATCCCTGTATAAAGAGATCCATCTGACAGGATCCTGGAAATCCACCTTTTCTTCTAAAGCACTCGACTTTTGGAATGTCATCCTCCTGAGCTAAGATTAGACCCAACCTATTGGCATTTAAGAGATCCCTGGACACATTTTTTTTAATCAGGCATGGGGATCCCAGAGAATTGGGGAGCCCTCAAGATGCTTGCCTTGTGTGTACGATGCTGGTTTGTTCCCACACTTTATTTATATTTAACTGTTTTAAAAGTATTGTTTTCACGGGTTGTTTATCATACGTTTGTGAGATATGGGTACCGTAGCTATAGAAATCTGATGAATCGATCAATAAAATATGCTGTTCATCCTGTGCTTCCAGTGTATACTTGCAAAAGAGAGATGTAGCATAAAGCGAGAGCAGAAATACAATTACACAGATGTCAGCATATTGTCCTCCAACAATTTGGGTCCTCATTTTACTCACCTCAGAAAGATGGAAGGCTGAGTCAACCTTGAGCCTGGTGAGATTCAAACTGCCAAATTGCAGGCCTTTGGCAGTCAGCAGAAGTAGAATGCAGTACTGCACTTTAACTACTGTGCCAGCATGGATCATAATGTACTCTATTATCTCTCTTCCTCTTCTTTTTTTCTTTCTTTCTCACATACAGATGGGGACTTTTCAGTCACTTTTACATAGACACTTACAGATACAACCCCGAAATGTAGCTCGACTGCAGGAAATACAACTTTAATAAGCAAGTAGTTGATGCAAATCACTACCAGACTCCGTAGTATCATCACCTAACCCCCAAAACTTTACCCTTAGATTGTCCACTGTTGACCTCTCCCGATTCCTAAAAAGTCAGTAAGGGGTGTGCATAAGTGCACCAGAGTACCTTCCGTCCCCTGTCTTAATGTTTCTCTTTTACTAGTATCATATATATATATATAAATATATCTTTGTATACCACCAATACCTACTTGACAAAACAAGCAAATAAAATAAATAAATAAATATGCGCACACCCTGATTCATTTCAGACAGAAAGTGGATAGAGAGAGAGGGAGGGAGGGAGGGAGAGGGACAAAGAGAACATCTCACATATTTTAAACTGAAATAAATGTGGTTTTCTATGTCCGTTGCTGATAACAGGCTTGGAAAGAATTGCTGGATTTCAATGCATTTGGTTTGAAAATAAAAATAATTTTCTAAAATAAAATCAGAAATGTCAAAGAGACTGAGGGATGTGAGGGCTAAGCACTTATTTCTTCATTCTTTTTACAAAGCTGAACTAAAACAGAGTAGGCAGCATGATGTTCTTAATCAAAACAGAATAATTCATTATCGGGGAGCGGGGGGGAGTCTTTAGAAAATAATGAAAAGTGTGTTTTCAGATTTACCCCTCAAGCTCTGAATGAAAAACCAAAGAGAACAGAGAGAGAGAACAAGCATTTGGTCTCCAAGCTGTATTTTTTTTTAATGCATATGCCTCAATATCTCTGAATCTTCCTCTGGCATATAGGTAACCACCAAGTGACCCAACCAATCTTTCCTTTCCTTTCCTTTCTTTTTCCTTTCTTTTCCTTTCCTTTCCCTTCCTCCTTTCCTTTTCTTTCCTCTCCTCTCCTCTTTTTCCTCTCCCCTTTTCTCTTTCCCCTTTCCTCTTTCTATTTTCCTTCCTGTCCACATGCACTCTTTCCTTCGGGAAAAATTCTCCTGCTAGATCCATTGCATTTGGGGTTCACTTGGCCAGGCACCAAGAAACTTCAGTATGTAAATAGGGGATTATCTTTGAGCACTGTTGCTATCCTTTGACAATATGAGCACATAGGACCTCACTGTGCTGTTGTTCACCCAAATCACTTGTTATTTAAATCAGAGCCTCAGAGCTACCCTCCGTTTCTTGCTTACCTCAATAGATTTAATGGGGCTTATTTGCATGTACATAACATTAATTGGGATTACATACACATATTAGGAAGTGAATATATTTCCAATGTACAGCTTGAAGTTTTATTTATTTTTTATTAAAGCAGCTTTGCATTCAAATTAAAACAAGCCACATTAGTGCAGCATAGCAAGGCTATACAGTAGCATTAATTTGCTTTTGTCGGTGATCTAACTTCTTTATAAAACCAGATAAATACCATGATTATATATTGAAAATTGTTTCATGTTGTCCTGTTCCACAGCTTCAAGAGAGGTTACAATAATTTAAGAAATATAAATATAAATTGTGCAACCCAGAACCGAAGGGTAAAAAAAGAATCCTGCCTCATTTCCTTTACATTTGGTGATAAACTGGTTTGTGATAAAACACGAACTGTTCAGTAGCAGATTTACTAATACTAACCTAGCCTAGTTAAATTTTATAACAACCCTGACTATTATAAATCCCTGAATACAATGTTATCATCACAAACACATTATAGCATATTAATTTAAACAAAATTAGTCATTAGTTAAGAAGTAAGCCACTGCTTGCAAATATAATTATGACAGATTTTCAGTAAGAACAAACTACACTCAACATGTAATTCTCAATAGAACTGCATCTACATAGAGGAAAGTATGCTGTGGGGCACCTTAAGTCTCTGTTTTAGGTCCAGTACTCTTCAACATTAATGATTTGGATGAGGGGGTAGATGGGGAACTCATCAAATTTGCAGATGACACCAAACTGACAGAAATAGCCGATACTCCAGAAGATAGGCTTAAGTTAAGTTACAGAAGGATCTTGACAAACCTGGGCACTATATAACAAAATGAAAGTAAATGGTGAAAAAGGTAAGGTTCTACATTTAGCAATAGCATTACCATTTAGACTTATATACAGGGGTGGGCTACTGCCCAGATGGGGGAGAATGCAGTGGGGTAGCAAAACTGGAGCTCCACCCCAGAGCACTCAATTTGCACTGAAAGATATTGGGAAAAAAATGCAGGGCATCCTGCATAAGCCATGCCCATGGTATGGTAGTGAAAATTTTGGTAGCCCTTCACTGCTTATATACCACTTCACAGTGCTTTACAGCCCACTCTAAGTGGTTTACAGAGTCAGTATATATTGTCCCCAACAATCTGAGTCCTCATTTTTCCCACCTCGGAAGGATGGAAGGCTGAGTCAACCTTGAGCCTGGTGAGATTCGATCTGCCAATCTGCTGGCAGCTGGTGATCAGCAGAAGTACCCTGCAGTACTGAACTCTAACCACTGTGCCACCATGACTCTAGATTTAGGCAAGAAAAACAAAATGCACAGCTACAGTATGTGGTACCTTGCTCAACAATAGTAACTATGAGTGGGACAACCATTTAAATATGAGCCAGTATGTTCTGCAGCTGCCAAAAAAGCCAACACAGTTCTAGGCTGCATTAACAGGGGGATAGAATCAAGTTCACATGAAGTATTAATGGCATCGGACCAGAATACCTCCGAGACCACCTCCTACCGCACGAATCCCAGCGACCGATTAGGTCCCACAGAGTGGGCCTTCTCCGGGTCCCGTCAACTAAACAATGTCGGTTGGCGGGCCCCAGGGGAAGAGCCTTCTCTGTGGCGGCACCGGCTCTCTGGAACCAACTCCCCCCGGAGATTAGAACTGCCCCTACTCTTCCTGCCTTCCGTAAACCTCTTAAAACCCACCTTTGCCGTCAGGCATGGGGGAATTGAAACATCTCCCCCTGGGCATGTTTAATTTATACATGGTATGCTTGTGTGTGTGTCTGTTAGTATATGGGGTTCTTTTAAATCTTTAAATGTTTTAAACTTACTCTGATTATTTATGATTTGTTTTTCTCTGTTGTGAGTCGCCCCGAGTCCTCGGAGAGGGGCGGCATACAAATCTAAATAATAAATAAAATAAATAAATAATAAATTAATAAGACTTCATCATACCTTGGTAAGAGCACACTTGGAATACTGCATCCAGTTTTGATTGTCACAATATATAAAAGATGTTGAGGCTCTAGAAAGAGTGCAGCGAAGAGCAACAAAGATAATCATGGGACTGGAGCTAAAACTATATTTTAAAAAAGGTTTCTGGAATTGGATATATTTAGTTTAATGAAAAGAAGACTAGGGGAGACATGATAGCAGTTTTCCAATATCTTAGGGATTGCCACAAAGAAGAGGGATTCAAGCTATTCTCCAAAGCACCTAAAGGCAAGACAAGAAACAATGGATGGAAACTAATCAAAGAGAGAAACAATCTAGACCTAAGGAGACATTTCCTGACAGTTAGAACATCTTGCCTCTAGAAGTTGTGACTGCTCCAACACTGGAAGTTTTTAAGAAGATATTGGACAACCATTTGTCTGAATGGTATAGGGTTTTCTGCCTTAACAGGGAGTTGGACTAGAAGACCTCCAAGGTCCCTTCCAACTCTATTCTGATCTGTCCTATTCTAAAGTCACAGTTTTTAGCAACACTGATATAGATTGAGACAATTTCTCTGCTTTTTATGTATCGTGGTATGATGAAATACGCTTGGAAATGATTTTCCTTCATCTGTTACAGAACTTGAACCAAAAGTTAGAACAAACAATTAAGACTGTGTTGTGCTATTTTGTTACCATTTTCCAGGAGAAATATACTTAGTATATTAATAGATTGCACTCTTGAATCACATTTCTGACAAACTGGATTAGTACATACATACATGCATACAAATACACAATTACAAATGTTTCCTAAAATTGTCTCATTCTGTTGTTGTTAAACAAAACACATTTCCACTTTACTGGTTGCCATAGAATTGAATTTGTAAATATATTCTGGCTTTAATCCTCCCCACCCCTCCAAATGAAGGAGACAACTAAAATAAATTATCACGTTCTTAGTGAGTCCTCTGTTAAATCACAAGACTAAACTGTCTATGCTGTAAGACAACAGATGACAGGAACATAGATTCCATTTTTCATATACATAGAAAAATGGGTGTCCGAAATTCTTGTCCATAAACTGTATTTGTAAATAAGGGATTTGCTTTCCCCTATCTCTAACTCCATTTAGCACCTAGAAATTCTGTGGAAATTGGGGTTAGAAGTAAGTACAAGTAAAGAAAATCTCATTGTTGATTTAATTTGGGGGAAAGAATAATTGACAAAAATCTTCCCAGATTTAAATCATGGTAAGCATGGTTTTAACTCTTCTGCTAAATCAGTGATGGCGAACCCATGGCATGGGTGCCAGAGGTAGCACGTGGAGCCATATCTGCTGGCATGAGAGCCGTTGCCCTAGTTCAGCTCCATTGGGCATGTGTATGCTGGCCAGCTGATTTTTGGCTTGCACAGATGCTCTGGGAGGGCGTTTTTGGCTTCCAGAGAGTCTCTGGGGATGATGGGAGAGGGCATTTTTACCCTCCCCTGGCTCCAGGGAAGCTTTTGGAGCTTGGGGAGAGCGAAATACAAGCCTACTGGGCCCACCAGAAGTTGGGAAACAGACTGTTTCTGGCATCCAGAGGGCCTTTGTGCGATGTTGGAACTGTTTTTGCCCTCCCCTGGCATTGAATTATGGGTGTGGGCACTCATGCATGCACGATAAGGCTCACACATGCTCTTTTGGCACCCAATGAAAAAAAGGTTCACCATCACTGTGCTAAACCAATAATTGATAAAGAGGTTCACTCTTAGTGAGTGAGCTATTTAGATTATGGCTTTAGAGTAAAATAGATAGAGTAGAGAAGGGTACTTCTGGTGTTTATGTATCCATTCTTTGGAATGGTAGACTTAAGTCCCAAGGAACTCAATGATTACTAATTCCAAGTTCTATAAATGATAACCCATGCTGTTATGTATTAGATAATAATATTAGGAATTGTTCCTGGGTAGAATATGACACTTGTTGTTAAGCAGAACTAAGTTGAAGTACTGTAAATGTTTACCTGTTGCTGATTGGCTGTTGTATTCTGGCGCCAAGAATAAGGAGCTGTCAGCCGCCGCTGTTGCTGGGCGAGTTCATATAAATAGCGCGGCTCCCGGTCTTACGCGTCTTCTGTTAGTGAAAGTGCGGCTGAGAGAAAGTGTTACAGCCGCTTGTTAATGCCTGTAGAAAATAAAGATAAATTCATTGGAACCGTGTATTTGCATCTATTACATTGGCGACGAGGGTCTCGTGGACATTTTTTTTTCTCGAAAAAATTAGAAAAAATATAGAATGTCGACCCCTTCGATCATCCAGCCTCCCGAGCTCTTTGACCCCGAGAGGTCTACCTGGACAGCCTATATGGCGAAATTTGACATTTTTCTGGAAGCAGCAGGCATGCGTGATGCTGAAGACAGCAGAAAAAGGGCTCTCTTTTTGAATTATTGTGGGTCTCAAATTTTTGAATTAGCGGGCACTTTAACAGATCCTGAGCCCGCTAACTCTGTACAGTGGGATATTTTAAAAGAAAAACTGGCTTCTCATTTTAAGCCAACGAAGCCTGCTCGAGTTTACAGGCACCAATTCTCGCGCACAGCACAGGCTGAAGGCGAGTCAATTAATCAATTTGCAACTCGCCTCAGGACAATTTTAGCGAAATGCCAGTTTGAAAATCCTGAGGCGAGATTGACAGATGCAATAATTTTTGGCATGCGAAATGTTACTATTCGCAATAAACTGCTGGCAACTGAAGAGTCCACACTTCAAGATGTCATCAAAGCAGCGCAAACGGCTGAGGTGGCCGAAGCCGCTGCAGCCGATCTTAAAACTAATGATAAACTACCGACGGTCTGCAAAATCTCGGACAGCCACCGTGCCCAGATGTCTCGACCGTACGACTTCCAGCTACAAGATCAAGACCCGTTTGATGACTACTGCTGTCAGATTCGTGGACCAACATCCAGACAGCCCCGTCCCTCGTATCAGCCCTGTGCCAGATGCCGAGGACAACATCCAAGATCTCGGTGCCCTTTCAAAGACGCCTTCTGCCGACGCTGTGACAAGCGAGGACACATCGCTCCTGTTTGCCGTGCCGTCCTTCCAGATGACTTCTCGGGCTCTCAAGATCTCCTGCCTACATTTTCTTCCCAGCGCTTTTCTCGGCCCCCGAGACTGCAAGGCAGAGGGAACCGGCGTCCATGGAACCCTCGAGGTAACATTTCTTGCCCAAACTCTGGCTCTTGTTTCTCCCCCATTAATAAAATTGTTGTCCCCATCCTACTTAATCACAAGCCATGTCCCATGGAGCTTGACACTGGCTCCAAATATACATTAATGCCTTGGCACAAGTTGCACCTTTATGTGCCTGCCCTCTCTCGGGACTCTTTGCAGCCTCTGGACATTTCTATAAATGACTTTCAGGGACACCCTATTCGGGTATTAGGCAGAACCAATGTGCCAGTCACTTTTAAAAATGTACATGTCATTCTTCCATTGTTAGTTGTGGAAGGAGCAAATCACTCATTGTTGGGATTAGAGTGGATGGCTCCGTTAGGCTTAGCTGTCACTGGCCTCCACAAGATTACTGCACAAGGAACACAGGGGGTGCCTAATTTTGTTTGCGAGTTTCCTGAGGTGTTTCAGGAGGGTTTGGGCACCTACAAAGGACCCCCTATTTCTTTTTCTTTGGATCCTAATGTCCCCCCCCTTCGGCTAAAGCCGCGAAGGGTGCCACTTCCATTACTTGAGAAGTTGGATGCACAACTGCAAAAGCTGCAACATCAAGGCATCCTAGTGCCAGTTGAACACGCACCCTGGGAGACTCCTATAGTGACACCATTGAAGCCAGATGGCACACTCAGAGTGTGTGCAGACTATACATCTACATTGAACAAAGCTTTGCAACATAATTCCTACCCCATACCCGTTGTCCAACAGCTGCTGCACACCCTGGGCTCGGGGTCCCTATTTGCACGCCTGGACCTGGCCCAGGCATATCAGCAGTTAACCGTAGATGATGCCACAGCAATGGCTCAGACAATTGTCACTCACCGAGGGGCATTCAAATGTACTCGTTTACAGTTTGGGGTCAGTGTGGCTCCAGGTATCTTTCAACGATTAATGGAAAGACTTCTCATGGGTCTCAAGGGGGTGGTCCCTTATTTCGACGACATATTAATTTGTGGGGACACCCCTGACCAACTTCATAACCGCATTAGACAGGTCCTATCCCGATTACGGGATAAGGGATTGCGCTTAAAGCCTGAGAAATGTGTATGGGAAACTTCCTCTATTGACTTTTTGGGGTTCCGCATAGATTCGCAGGGTATTCACCCCACGGATGATAAAGTGAAGGCCATCAAAGATGCCCCTGCCCCCACTTGCAAAGCTGAGCTACAAGCCTTTTTGGGACTTTTAAATTTCTATTCAGTTTTCTTGCGTCAAAAGGCTTCTGCAGCTGAGCCGCTTCATCGCCTCCTCCACAAGGGGGCAGTGTGGACATGGGGACACACGGAACAAGAAGCGTTCCAAGCTGTCAAAAATCTCCTGTCTTCAAACAGTGTTGTCATTCAGTATAGCTCAACCCTGCCACTCAGGCTCACCTGCGATGCTTCACCGTACGGCGTGGGCGGAGTATTAGCCCATGTTTTACCTAATGGGCAAGAAGCCCCAGTGGCTTATTTCTCAAGAACTTTATCCTTAGCTGAAAGAAACTATGCACAGATAGATAGAGAGGCATTATCACTGGTGGCTGGGGTGAAGAAATTTCATCATTATTTATTGGGATGCCCCTTCCAATTAGTTACAGCCTCTATTGGGTCTATTAGCCACTGGTCGCCCTACCCCTCCATTCATGTCTCCACGAATGTCCAGGTGGGCAATATTCTTAGCGGGGTATGACTATGTACTTGTCCATAAGGGGGGTTCATTGATCAACCATGGAGACGGACTTAGCCGCTGCCCCTTAGGTCTGCGAGTTGAAGACCCTGCTCCGGTAGCTGATGTCCTGCTTATAGACTTACAAACTGACCCCTTAGTGACTGCACATGAAGTAGCCATCGAAACCAGGAAAGATCCATTATTGCATAAAGTATTACAATTTATTCTAAAAGGATGGCCACCTAATGGAGAGGACCATGGTGTTTCAGAGTACAAGACCAAACGCTTAGAGCTCTCTGTGATGCATGATTGTGTTCTGTGGGGAGACAGAGTAATCATTCCCCCCAACCTCAGGTTACAGGTTATGAAAATGTTACACAAAGGTCACCCAGGAGTGGTCAGGATGAAGGCCCTGGCCAGGGGATATGTATGGTGGCCTGGAATGGATAAGGCTATTGAAGATTGGGTGGCCACGTGCACACAATGCTAGGAATCTCGGCCAAATCCTCCTAAAACCTCCCCTGCAGAGTGGGACTTGCCTAAAAGCCCTTGGTCCCGAGTGCATATAGACTTAGCAGGGCCAGTGGGAAATACTATGTTCCTCATTGTAGTAGATGCGTACTCCAAATGGTTGGAAGTTATGGTATTGGGGTCCACTACATCACATGTGGTTATAAGGGCTTTAAGAAAATTGTTTGCAACTCACGGGTGCCCAGACGTCCTGGTGTCGGACAATGGGCCCCAATTCACATCCTCAGAATTCAGGGAGTTCCTAGCACACTTGGGGGTCAGGCAAGCATTAACATCAGTCCACGCAGCGTGGGCTAACGGCATGGCTGAAAGGTATGTCCGAGTGGCCAAAGAGGCCATTAAAAGTTCCGCGCCAGGGGAAATACAAGAGAGGCTGGACACCTTCCTTCTGGCTCAACACATTACACCCAGTGTTTCTACCAACAAGAGTCCAGCTGAGCTATTGATGGGGAGGCGATTGAGGTCCCCTCTGGACAGACTGCACCCCTCTTATGTGCAACATAAAAGTGTTATTACATCTATGCCAGAAAGAGAAGTATACATTGGCCAGCACGTGTTTGTCAAAAATTTTGACAGGGGAAAGCAATGGGAACGTGGTACAGTAATTGACAAAACTGGACCAAAAACCTACAAAATCACTTTACTAGATGGTCGTCTCTGGCAACGTCATATAGACCATATTAGGGGCAGACAAGAGACACCAGGGACTCCACAACAGGGGGACAATAATAATGGGATCTCTAATCATTCACTCCCTGCAGGGAGTTATAACAGGCTGAGCAGGAATCGGGCAGAAACCGAACAAATAGACTGGGACTTACCTGGACATACTGCCCTCTCCAGCGCAGCCCCTTCTGTGCAGCATGCCAGCTGTGGAGATTCGTATTCCTCTCGACAGGAAGAGCCGTCCTCTTCCGTTGATTCACAAGTCTTCCAGGAGCCTCGTCGGTCCGACAGAACACCCAGAAGACCTGCGCGGTTAAATGATTACATTACCTATTTGTCTGAATAAATCATTATACAATAAGGTAACCAGAAGGGGAGGGGTGTTATGTATTAGATAATAATATTAGGAATTGTTCCTGGGTAGAATATGACACTTGTTGTTAAGCAGAACTAAGTTGAAGTACTGTAAATGTTTACCTGTTGCTGATTGGCTGTTGTATTCTGGCGCCAAGAATAAGGAGCTGTCAGCCGCCGCTGTTGCTGGGCGAGTTCATATAAATAGCGCGGCTCCCGGTCTTACGCGTCTTCTGTTAGTGAAAGTGCGGCTGAGAGAAAGTGTTACAGCCGCTTGTTAATGCCTGTAGAAAATAAAGAGAAATTCATTGGAACCGTGTATTTGCATCTATTACACATGCCATACACACTCCATATTGTAATGGTATAAGCATCAAGAGAGGATAAGAAGTTGCTATTTTGTTTACTTCATTTGGAGAACATTCTAAATAGGATAAAAATGTTGGTTGTGCCATTGCATTAGTGGTGCCCTCCATGGCCTCTGAGAGACTAGAAAAAGTTTAGATTGAGTAATTTTTAATTCAATATATAGGGAAAATAAAAAATAAAATATTAGTAAACAGCACTGGATCAATATATGCAGTTAGAGAGAAATAAGATATAGGTCACCTTTTTTGTTTCTCTGTTATATTTGCCACCTCAAATTTTTCTTTTCTATTTTTTTGGGTGGAGGAATTATTTTTTTTTATTTTTTTCACCTCCATACATCAAACACATAAAAATTCACCCATATTTTTTATATTCAAAATATTCTTTATATTTAATCTTCATTGTCAATCTATTCATTTCTGCGCAATCTAGTATCTTCTTTAGCTCTTCTTTTTTAAAAAAAAAATAATTTTAATAAGTTTTATATATAAAAAAACAACACAAGCACGACATATAAACAAATATTGATACAAATACAGATCTAAATATTTTTCAAGTAACTCAACATCCATATCTTACATTATTTTCCATATACTATAGTTATATATCTATATACATAGTCTTGTATTATAAACCGATTTTCATTATGTGTTAGCTTTTCTTTTTCATATCCATTTATACCACATTGTCCAGGTAGAATAATACTCTGAATCCAGTGTTCCCTCTAATTTTTTGGGGGGTGGGCGGAAAAGTATAGTGTCTGAGCGGCAGTCCCTTTGGGACTGGGCGGCACAGAAATAATAATAAAATTTCCCTTTCGGCTTCTGGGCAGGTTTTGAAAACTCTGAGTTGATGATGATTTTTAAGTGAGCGATTGCTCACTGCTCAGCTTAGAGGGAACTATGTCTGAATCTTTCTTATCATTTAACTCCATGGTTAACTGATCCATCTCTGCACAGTTATATATTTTCTTAATTATTTCTTTATCTTCTGGTATTCTTGGATCGTTCCATTTTGTGCATATGTAATTCTTGCCACTGTCATAATGTGTATCAGCAGATACTTAAAACTTTTGGGATATATTTTCTTTATAATACCTAACAAAAATAGCTCTGGGGTAAATTCAATATTAGTTCCCGTTATTTCCTGTAACCACCTATGGAGGTTTCTCCAATATTTCCTTGTTTTGGGACACATCCAACATGCATGAAAGAAAGTGCCCAGGTCTTTTTTGCACTTCCAGCAGGTCTGATTGCAATTTTGATATATTTTAGCCAATCTATTTGGGGCCACCGATAAAACATTTGATATTGATTTTTAGGCTGATATTTATAGGCTGTTGACTTGGTTAATTTAATATTTCTGTTCCAAATTTGCTCCCAGTCCGCCAGGGGAACACTATGACCAATGTTTTTTGCCCAGGCAATAATTGGTCCTTTAACGACTTCCTCCTGTTTATTGTACTCAATTATATACTTATATATTTTTTGATATCATTTTTTCCTCTGGGCCTATTTTAGCACTTCTCCTTCTGTCGGAACTGCCTTCAATTTCTACTTTTGGGCATATGCTATTCGGGCAGCAGTCACCACATGTATAATCAAATACATTTCTTCTTTTAAAAATTTATCTGACAATATTCCCTATAGAAATGTTTCTATCTTTAACTCTAGTTTTTGGTCCCAGATTTTTTCTAACCATTCTTTTATCATAATCCAATATATTTTAGCTTCAGTACAAGCCCACCACATATGATAAAAAGAACTTAGAATTTGCTTACATTTCCAACATTCCATAGATTTTTCTTTAAACATTTTTGCTATTCTTTCTGGTTATATATACCATCTATAAAACATAGCCATAGTCCTTTTATAATTCCTTTCCCAAAGTTGTTGCCATTTTTCCAATTCTATCGTATGCCCAATGTGTCTCATCAATTTTATCATTGTCTCTTTCGCCTGTTCAAATTCAAGACTGATAGTGAGTTTCTTTATCAATTTTTCATTTTTCCCTAGTAAAATTTCATCTAGTTCAGTTACTTCTAGGTAGATACCTTCTGCTTTTTTATTTGTTTCAAATCTAGATTGTAACTACAATCTCATGAACCAGTCCATTTGTATCCCCTGCTTCTCTAAAGTTTATGCAGATTTTAATTCACCATTCTTTGTTAAAATGTCCTTGTACCTTGGGATATAATCACAGTTAACTCGACTTGGGTGTGATAAAGCTTCAATAATAGATATGCAGTGCAGCACACTCAAATAGTATTTAGATTTTATTTTTTGCCATACTAGGTATAGTGAGTTTCTAACTGCATGCCTCTGAAAATAATTATGCATTTATTTTTTCCATACTAAATAAATGTGTGCCATCCCACCTGTAAATCATCTTCCTCTAAGTCTAAAAGTCTCTTATTAACCAATAAGATCCATTCTCTCATCCATGTCACTGCTGCTGCTTGGTAGTATAACTCCCAATTAGAAAGGCGAAACCCCTTCTTAATTCTCGCATCTTGTAACATTTTCATGTTTATTCTCAGTCTTTTCCCTTGCTAAATAAAAATTTCCTTTGCATTTGGTTATTGGCATCTTGTCTTTTTGTTGTTGTTATTGTTGTTATTTATGAGCTTTAAAATGGCTGCCAATACAAGCAATAAACAAATAAGAAAAATCTGAACTCCTCCTTCTACAAGCTGCTAACATTTTTCAGGATATATTTTCTTAAGAAAAATCTAATGCTGGCTGGTGTGTCTTCCCAAATCACCCGAGTGACACAAACACTATTTACATCCTTGAATATGATGTGATTTTATCCAGATCACTTACACTCAAAGCAAGACTGACAGAGGCCTGCCTTTCAACAGAAATATTTTTGGGGACTCAATGAATGCCAAGTCAAAGCCGTCTAATTTTGAAGGAGTATTCTTTTGGGCCTTTATTACCTCAAAGGTAATAAAGCTCCAAGTGCAAAAACTTAAACAATTCTATTAGATATAATCGTTATTTTATTAACATTATTCTTGAAGTATATACCCCTCCTTCTGATTATGAGCACTTTGCAATTTTAGACAGTATGATGGATGCGACTCTTCTATGACAAGAATTTTAACAACCCTTCTTCAGCACTCAATGCACACCCAATTATGTGTCTGAGCTAGTAACCTTGAATTTATGTTGCCATGGTGACAAACTGGTCATGCATTATGGATTATCATTGAAATTCTACACCCCTACCTAGCATAATGAGAGTTGGGGACTTAATCAAATCAGCTATTCTGTGTGACACAAAGTGAAGAACTCGCTGGTATTGTTCCACATCGAGAAAGGAAGCGGGCCTGATCAAGTGGCAGCTGCAGTCTGATAGATTGCTCCTATATACATATGTGAATGTATAGACAGATGGTTTTCAATGCCTGGAATTTCTAGCTTAGGAAGCAGCTGTTCAGATAACCTCTGCCGTCTCACCTTGTTGTCATGGAACATTGAACAGAGACTGAGAATGTGGACAGATACATTGACAATGAACTGCATTTTCTCTGCCTGGCAGCCTCCTTTCAGTGTACGAGTGGACTGGCTAAAAGGAAGATGGGGTAGAGGGGGGAGGGGGGAATTGAATGAGGAGCATGATGCCCAAGAACTGGAAAATAATACAGCAGCATCTTGCATTTGTGTGTCTGTTTTTTGACAAGAGAAAGGGGAGAATCAGCTACCGAAACCATCCCCTTGGATTAATTTGGGGTTTTTTTCCTTTATGGCACAAAAGAAGAGTTATGGGTTGGATGCTTGGTCTCCAATAATTGTAGATGTTTTGAAAGGCCTCTATAGCTTTCAGGACTTGTTGGTATCTTGATGACATCTTTCAATCTTAGAAGATAACACGCTTCTTGGTTCAAAGTCTTGGTCACACAAGACTGAATCTGTAGATCGAACCAAGTCTATTCTTGTAGTGCATTATGGGGTATGAGCCACTTTTGGATGTTTCACTTCTAATGTTTAATCCCTTACCTCTTCCCCACATGAAACAATGTAAACTTTTCACTGCCTGCAAAAATGGGTTTCAGGGTGGCAGCCACATCAAGCAGGTTTTATCCTTAAAACGTCTAAACAGCTGCCTGAGAAATGAGAAAGCTGAATATTGTATTGCAGAATATATTACCGATCCATCTGTTACAATTTTAAACAAAACATATTCATATATAAATCATGGGCTCATTTCCAATGTTCACAGCCCAAGTTGTGGGTTGGGTATTTGGGCTCTAAGAAATGCACTTGTATCAAGTGTGTGAGAGAGAAGGAGGAGGAGGGAGAGAGAGAGAGAACATTTTTCTTCTTAGATCAAGAAAAATGCCTAATCTCCTCTGTTCCTCCAAATCAGTTGTATTTAAAGATGCTAAGGGTTTCTAAAATAGTATATTTACAGATTTCCAATTCCTTGGCTATTACCGTTTTCTGCAGCTATTAAAAGCTTCTCTATACAGTAAACAGTTTATCCATTACGTGATAGATACTAGAGGGGAAAAAAAGACAGGGACAAAGAAAACAGTACTTTATAGTCATTATTAGGCACCAAACCTCTTGTTTCAAGGGTTCGTATCATTCTTCCCAGACGATGTATGTAATTTCCACCAGACACAATAAGCCCTATGGATTTTAATTCTCATTCATTTACTATTCGTATTAGGTGTGTTTGTTGCTTTGAATTATTTATACAAAATGTAAAGGCAGGATAAAAAGAAACTAAAATACTAAATAATAATCCATATGCAAAAAATCCCTCTTCATTCTGAAGCACCAAACTTACATTTCATGCAAAGCCCGATTCAGGAATAAATATTCTATACTGAGACATGGTCAGCCACACAGCTTTGGGTCTAATAAATGCAATCATTAATGAGTATAATTATTCACATTTTGTATCATCTTCAGCTTTTAGCCCTTTCAAGTATTTTCATTTCAAACAACATAAATTGCACAATTGCAAATCATACTATGTGGCTGCATTGCTCACATAATTATTCATTTCACTCCATATTTATTGTGTGCAATACATTAAACCACTAACTTCCCAAAGCTCAAAAAAAATTAAGTAA
This sequence comes from Erythrolamprus reginae, assembly GCF_031021105.1. Lineage (NCBI taxonomy): Eukaryota > Metazoa > Chordata > Lepidosauria > Squamata > Dipsadidae > Erythrolamprus > Erythrolamprus reginae. The sequence continues at coordinate 265,818,524 of NC_091950.1, read as the reverse complement.
GGTTAACACATGGCATACAAGTATTCTTGATAAAATGTTCATGTTATAGGGAAGCACATTGTGTCATCATAATCTATGTTTAATAGATGATACCTAAGGTAGAAAATAGACTAATTCAGAATAAAGCAGTTCTTTGCATCTTATTTTATTTATTTATTTATTTATTGGATTTGTATGCCGCCCCTCTCCGCAGACTCAGGGCGGCTAACAACAATAATAAAAACAGCATGTAACAATCCAATACTGAAACAACTAAAAAACCCTTATTATAAAACCAAACATACATACAAACATACCATACATAAAATTGTAAAGGGCTAGGGTGAAATAATATCTCAGTTCTTCCATGCCTGGCGGCAGAGGTGGGTTTTAAGAAGCTTACGAAAGGCAAGGAGGGTGGGGGCAATTCTGATCTCTGGGGGGAGTTGGTTCCAGAGGGTCGGGGCCACCACAGAGAAGACTCTTCCCCTGGGTCCCGCCAAATAACATTGTTTAGTTGATGGGACCTGGAGAAGGCCCACTCTGTGGGACCTAACTGGTCTCTGGGATTAGTGCCGCAGAAGGCAGTCCCTGAGATAATCTGGTCCAGTGCCATGAAGGGCTTTATAGGTCATAACCTATATGCAAGAAACTACCCCATAATTCTGTTGCCCAAAAACATTACTAAACTCTAGGAAAAAGGTTTGCTTGAATTTGAAATATGAGTTTACTTTATTAAATCATTCCTTATAATATATGGTACAGTGGTATCTTGGTACTTAACTGATTTAAAACTCATTGAATGTGGTACCCATTTGACATTAAAAATTTTGTCCTGATATTCATTGTTTGTTTGGTATTGAATGCACAAGCTAGAACTTATCAATGTTGACTGCCTTGTGACTTACATCATTCCTAATGGAAAAAAATAACTTGGTTTGGTACTGATTGTGCCTCCCAGAACCAATTACAGCTACTGATATGATGTATAGAGAAACATATAATACTATATGTGGACGATAGAGGTGCAATAAGGTATGGGGAGGAGGAGGAAAAATGCCTACATATATTAATATTAATATATTGATATCTTGATACTTTTGGGCAGAGGAATGGGACTAGATTAGATAATATATATACTCAAAATCTAAAACTGTATTATTTTATGAAACTTTCACAGCATATAGGATCTGCCCATTTTGAATACCAAGAAAGATCTCTATCAGTGTTCATGTGATCCATTTCTATAACATGTTTTGGATTCTACATTGATTTATTGTAAAAGGTTGGAAAAAATGGCCTCTTTTCCTTAAAATGTTTTTATCAATCATTCACCTTTTTTTTTTTGTCACAATAATGTAAATCATGCAGTTGTTAAACGAACCTGGATTACTCCATTGACTTAACTTGCCAAAAAGTCGTCTGGGAATGTTACAAATGGTGATCACATAACTTTGGTAGGGCAACAGCAGTGATGGGCTCCTACAGGAATGGTCAGGAATGCAGTTCCGGTAGCAAAATTTGGCACCCAATTTGCACTGAAAGATGTTGAAACAAAATGCATAAGCCACGCCCAGAGTGTGGTAGTAAACATTTTGGTAGCCCAAATTTTGATCACATGACCATGGAGATGCTATGATGATCATAAGCATGAAAACTGGCCATAGGCCACTTTTTTTCAGTGTCATTTTAACTTTGAATGGCCACTAAATAAATGACTGTAAGTCAAGGACTACCTCTGCTTAGATTTCTCTTGGTTTTATACATTTAAAAAAAATTAATACAATTGCCTGCGCTGGATCTACAACAAAACAAAGGAAGCCAGGTAGGCAAAACAAGATATTGTCATGTGACTTGTGAATAAAATTTATGGAAAAATGAAGAAATAAATAAAATAGAACTTGTATCCCAATCTAGAAAAAGCAGATGAATGGATGGATTAATTTTAATTGCTTCCTCATTGTCATTAAAATCATATTGATCTACAGCAAGTCCTGCATGGTCCTTTTATTAAAATGCTTCTTTGGTAGCTGGAATAATTGTATTGTTTTATTGGAATTCTTTTTTGAGATGCATTTCAAAGAGTAGAGTTCTTGACGAACAGAAAATTCAGAAGCATTTGACCAATGAATGTCTTCAGCAACCAGGAACATCGGGGTCTTGTAATGTTTGTAAGTCACAAAGGCACCCCATAATTTAAGATGTCAAGAGGAAGTAGGCTAATGATTATATTTTAAGATGTGAAGGAACTAGGAAAAGAGTTTTTATCAGTCTCTAATCATTTCCCTGGCAGTCAAATCTGTGACTGAAAACATGGCATTGTAGATTCTTTAGGACAACTTTGCAAACACATCCATACAAAAGTATTGATTAGTTGATAGGGTCTCAAAGATCACAGTAACAAGATCACAGATCTGGTTACTACTAACCAGAGCATACAAAACTTTCACCAGACCAGTCCTTGAATACAGCTCATCGTTCTGGAACCCACTGCATTTCAGATATAAATACTCTAGAAAATGTCAGAGATACTTTACTAGAATACCCACTTTACTAGAATATCCACTCGAAACAGAATACCCTATGCAACTAGACTTACAATTCTAGTTTTAGAAAGCTTAGAACTACATTGCCTTAAACAGGACCTAAGCATAGCCCATAAATTCATCTGCTACAACATCCTTCCTTTCAATGACTAAGCCAACACAGTTCTAGACTGCATTAACAGAGGGATAGAATCAAGATCAGGTGAAGTGTTAATACCATTATATAATGCCTTAGTAAGGCCCCACTTGGAATACTGCATTCAGTTTTGGTCACCACAATGTAAAAAGGATTTTGAGACTCTATAAAGAGTGCAAAGAAGAGCAACAAAGATGATTAGGGGACTGGATCATAAGAAGTTTTATGACTAGATCATAAAACATAAGAACAGTTGCAGGAACTGAGTGTGTCTAGTTTAATGAAAAGAAGAACTAGGGGAGACATGGTAGCAGTATTCTTATCTCTCAGGGGTTGCCACGAAGAAGAGGGAGCCAGGCTATTCTCCAAAGCACCTGAGGGTAGGACAAGAAGCAATGGGTGGAAACTAAACAAGGAGAGAAGCAACTTAGAACTAAGGAGAAATTTCCTGACAGTTAGAACAATTGATCAGTGGAAAAACTTGCCTCCAGAAGTTGTAAATGCTCCAACACTGGAAATTTTTTAAGAAGATGTTGGACTAGAAGACCTCTAAGGTCCCTTCCAACTCTGTTATTATTATTATGTTCATATGGGTGAAAGTTTACAACTTGAAAGCTCGTAAGAACATTCATAACACCAGATATTCAATGATATTCCCTTTTATGATGTTTGGTGAGAGGAGAGAGAAGAGGAAGCAATAAAATATATCTATTCAACTACATCCCATCATTTAATTATAATATAAATGTTTTATTGCTTATAATACAGCAAACCTTGATTTGAGAACTGGTTTAGTAGTTAAGGCATCAAACTACAAACAAAGAGATGTATGCTCTAATTCTACCTTAGCCAGGTGAGTAATCTTAAACCAGTCACTCTCTCAGCCCTGGGGAAGCAAGCAATGACAAAACACTTCTAAAAAATCTCACCAAGACAACTGGAGGGACAACACTGACTCAAAGGCACCACAAAACACAAAAAGAATGCTAGCTCCTTGACTGAATAGGTCATTTCAAGATAAAGGATGCCTGTTAAATCTGAATATCTGATTCATCCAAATGTACAATATCAATGTAAATAACATCATTTGCATTTTTATGCAATTTGCATTGGTTGATGGAAATGGCATAATAGGGTCAATTATGTAATTACAGAAATGGCATAAATTACATTGGTTGTCTAGTTCAGGGTGTTTTTTTTCAAACTGTGTTCTATAGAATCTTTGGCCTCTTTAAGAGCTTAATTGGATTCTGTGAGGGACTAAGGGCCAAAGGAGGGTAAAAGATCATTTGAATACAGCCAGTCGTCTATGGCTAGAGCTTTGCTTGTCGATATGGGATTCCTTTTCTTTTTTTTTTAAACTAGAAGGTTCCGCAATTTGAACAAGAAAAACATCAGCCCTGGTCTAATTACTTCAGAAACAATGGACTTTTCCATTAGTTCAGGATGGATATCTGAATGTAAATTTGATACATATCATTTGAATTACATTAAATGGGTTGTGTGTGCATAAAACTGAATTTTCATGTTAATATATTTGTACGTCTTACAAATACATTAATTTTCTATAAAATAGATAAAATATCATAGCAGGTTTTATTTAAAAACACATTTTGCTTTGTTTTACTACAGATGTCCCACAATAAGAAATTGTCCTCCAAGTGATAATCTAGAGCACATTACAAGTTTTCAGATATTTCTAGGTTGCTGGGTTTCAGGGATTTTTTTCCTCCCAAAAGTCCTCACAGGCCCTTGAGCACAATAATCAAATATTTCTCTGATGTCTGATTATTGATATTATCAGACAAGGAGATATGTTTGCACATGAATGAGAGTCAAATTGTTGGCATTTGAAAATAAGAAATTAAGTATCTTAAATGTGCTGGGGCTAAAAAGAAGTATGCATTTTAATCATTTTATACCAGGCAGAATAAAACAAAAGAGTGATTATTTTAAGCAGATATTCTAAGAAAGCTTAGCACTGTTCCTGGGATCTAATGAAGAATTTTCATCAGCTATGAAGGTCTACAGGAGGTCAACACTATTTTTTTCTTTTCCCCTTCTTTTCTACCCTTTTCCCTTCCCTTTTCCCTCCCCTATTTTTCTTAATATTTGTTCTTTTGGAATTTTTGTATTTTATATTATAAACTAACAGAAAGGACAATTTAAAAAATTTAAAAAGTGAAATGAAGATCTACCGGAAGTCATCAGGTGATAGCATTGGAAGAAGAGTAGCTGATTTGGGAGAGGAAGTGCTTTTTTGAAGATTTTTAAGACAAACTGTTCCCAGTCTGAAACCTCCAAAAAGGAGATTAAAATCATGTTGTCAAAAGTCAGCCATTTTAAGTTTGGATTTTGACAAATTCAAAGCATCTTAGAATGCTTTCAGTAAGACCTGAAAGTTAGGCTACATCTTTGCAAGAGACGTTATGTCCACAATTGGTAACAATGGAGCTTGCATAAAAATATCACAATGCACATTTAGAACGGAGGCCTACCTTCTTAATTGAAATGTAGGGCCTTTCTACGCCTGTTGCCCTCAGTATTCTTTAATTTGCAGAATTCAATTCAATTCAATTTATTAGATTTGTATGCCGCCCCTCTCCAAAGACTCGGGGCGGCTCACAATAATAATAAAAACAATATTCCAGTGAAAACAAATCATCCCTGCTTTTTTTTTGGACAGATAAACTCTATTCACACATTAATGTCACTTCAGGAATCTGGTGACTGGTCATGTTCTAATCTAAAGTATATTTTATTCTACTGGTATAGTGCCTAAAAGTGGTAAATAAAGACAGTGTGTTTGTATCTAAATTCTGATATCTTCTCATATCACAATTTTGCTGCAGTTACTATTTCTTCTCAAATCAGAAGTCAGCTTGTCATTATTTTCAGAATAATTATTTAAATACTCTGCAAATGTTAATATCAATACATTGTGACATTTGAGTGATATGAATTAAGAGCATAGTTGCCCATATTTAAATTTTGATTTATCCTAGCTACGTGTATATTCCTATAAGGCCAAAAGCATAAAGATAACGCTTTTCTGACCTAGAGAAATAGCGTGTATTTATTTCCTACTATCCTTGATGTTTTAAAAGCTACAAATATTGATGTTCTGCTATTATTAAATTTATTTTAATCAGTTGATTAATTGACTTAAAATGGGTGATAATTCCATCTAAAACATTGTGTTTAGTTGACAACTCCCATTTAAAGATTTGCACAGAATTCACACTGATTAGTAACAGGCAGATGTTGAATTAATCATGTGATTAAGTTATGATGGATGTAATTTAAGTTGCACAGCTTGCAGTACAATTAAACAAGACTAGCATAGGCTAGATCAAACCCATTAAGTATTGATTTCAAAACGATATTTTCTGCTTTTTATATCATGCCTCACTCACTCACTCTCTCTCATATAGCGGTACAACACATATACATATCAAACCTTAAATCAATCAATCTATAAATGTATCAATCTATAAATGCATGCATGCATGCATGTATCTATCTATCATCTATCTATCTATCTATCTATCTATCTATCTATCTATCTATCTATCTTTACGTGACTTTCATTTGAAAAGTTAAAGTAAATCATAAAATGGCATTTTAAAATGTTTACCAAGCCTTGGAATGTGTGCAGCTGATTAAAAAAAAGCATGTGAAAATATCCTTCTGAATAATAGTCAAGGAACACAGAAGGATAATTGTTTCACATGAATAGGCAATTAAATACTATGATAGAATGAATGAACATAGATACTCAACTGTCACTTATCTAGCTCCCTTCATCCCCTATATGTAATGTGATATAATAAAAGCTCTTGTTCTGTATACATTTACCATGCCTGAAACAACGAAATGGCTTGTGTGTCTTGACAACTTCCAGAAAAATGTGGACTCACTTCATATCTCAGGGAAGTTACAAGCAAAATGCCCATTGATGTTAATGGATAGGGATTTAGGAGCTGCTATTTAATGGCTGTATTTTTAAACAAGGAAATTTACACTCCTGCCCTGACAGGCTGAAGCTCAGCTAAAGGTGAGTACTTTGATCTGAACAAAAGTTAAGCCAATGAAGAGAGAATATACAACTCTGGGTCTGTTTCACCAAAGAAAGATTCATTGTTTCTCAGAGGATTTACTTATTTCCAAGGAAAAAAAATGATATTTGCTGTAAGTGTTTGATTTTGTTTATATCATGCCCTTTACTCAGAAGCCATTTCACTGAATTTAATCTATTTTATTGGTAAGGACTGAAATGCTTCTCTCACCAGCTTTCTTCAAACAGAGAATCTTCAAAGGGACTAAGGCAAACATATCAGCCAAGAAATTAACGGCTGAAAAGTACACTGAAATAACACACCAGATTAAAATCGTGTAAGGTAACATTGGCAAGTACAAGATCACTCCCATCGCACCCTCACCTGTATAAAATACAAGAATTGGTTAATTAAGAAAAAAAAATATTCTTAGATGTGGAGCCATAAAAACCAAAGGGAAATGTCTAATTGCTTTGGCAGAGAATGAACAGAATATGAATGTTATAGACCAGTAATAGCAAACCTATGGCACGGGTGCCACAGGTGGCACATGCAGCCATATATGCTGGCACATGAGCTGTTGCCCTAGCTCAGCTCCAGCGTGCATGTGTTCACTGGCCAGCTGGTTTTTGGCTCGTACTGAGGCTCTGGGAGGGCGTTTTTGGTTTCCAGAGAGCCTCCAGGGGGATGGGGGGAAGCATTTTTACCTTCCTTCAGCTCCAGGGAAGCCTTTGGAGCCTGGGGAGGGCAAAACACGAGCCTACTGGGCCCACCAAAAGTTGGGAAACAGGCAGTTTCCGGCCTCTAGAGGCCCTCTCGGGGGCCAGGGAAGCTCTTTTCGGGGGGCCCCCAGGCATTGAGTTATGGGTGTGGGCACTCACACATGCGCGATAGTGTGTAGGCATGCTCGTTCAGCACCCGAGGGAAAAAAAGGTTTGTCATCACTGTTCTAGACCATGGCTCTGGGAGGGTATTTTTTGCTTCCAGGGAGCCTCCAGAGGGGTGAGGGAGGGCTTTTTTAACCTCCCCCCACCTCCAGGGAAGCCTTTCAAGCCTAGGGATGGTGAAACCTGAGCCTACTGGTCGCTCACCAGAAGTTGGGAAACAGGCTATTTCCAACCTCCAGAGGGCCCTTGGGATGGGGGGAGCTGTTTTTGCCTTCCCCAGGCATTGAATTATGGTGTGGGCACTCACGCATTCGTGATAGCGCACACTTACACTCTTTTGTCACCCGAGGAAAAAGGGTTCGTCATCAGTGGTATAAGGTCTCATGCTTGAGCAAAGGTTGGACTACAAAACCTCCAAGTTCCCTTCCAACTCCATTATTCATTATAAATGTCTCCATTCAGACTTACCAGAAGAATGGTGATAAACAATACTTGGAAATGCACTTCAGTTCTTCTGACAGCAAAATCTCATCTTATTGGCCAATATCAAGAGGAAGATTACTTTGAAAAAGCTTCCTCTCTCTCCCTAATATGGAAGACGAGGCGAGAACTGGCTGGGAGGGGAAGGGGAAGGAGAGGAGAGTCCAGGCCATGCGCCCCTCAATGTGAGTGACATTGAGTTGGCTATGCCCACCCAGCCACATGCCCATCCGGCCATGCCTACCCAGCAATCATTAGGGCAGAGAACCAGTTGTTAAATTTTTTGAATCCCACCACTGAGTTGTTCACTTAAATCATCTGATTTTAATGGGCCAGAGGAGTTCACATAGTTTTGATGAGAGATAGATGGCTTAGGCAGTGATGGGCTCCTATGGATACAGCGAGGTACACAGTACTGGTAGCAAAATTTTAGTCAGGTACACAGTACCGGTAGCAATTTTTTTCCCCCCCCTTCTGGGCTCTTGGTATGTTTTTCCTATCACAGTAAATGAGGTTGAATGTGTATAATTTTAGAAGAGCTGTGTGTATGGGTGTACATACACTTTATATAGTAGATAATCAGGAGTGGGCTACTGCCCGGATGGGGGGGACGCAGTGGGGTAGCGAAAATGGAGTTCCACCCCAGAGCACCAATTTGCATTGAAAGATGTTGAAACAAAATGCATAAGCCATGCCCACAGTATGGTAGTAAAAATTTTGGTAGTGCATCACTGGGCTTAAGTGTTCTAGTGGCAGAAAAATAAGGTGTAAACTGTATAAATTGACCTATAAATACTGGAAATTCTATATGTGTGTGTTGTGTGTATGTGCGTGCATGCATGCATGTGGCTACTAGGAATTGAAAACAACTTGATATATATATGGAGCACACGATAATTCAAATCAATAATACAAACATAGGGAAAACATAATAAACATCTAATATAATTCTGCATGAACTCTTATTTGCCTCAAGCTCTTATGTAAGGAAAATGCGTCATTGCTTTGGAAAGCATCCTCTATCTTTTCCCTGTTCATCCTCATTTATATATTCTGCCCAACTATTGATTGATTGATTGATTGATTTTGTCCAATACACAGTGAGGGTTTTAGTGGGTATATACATAGTAAAATACATGATGAAGGTTATAGAGGATATACTCATAGTAAAATATATCTAAGAAAGAATAGAAGAGAAGTTATAGGAATAGAACATATCAATGAAAGAATAGAAGAAGAGATATAGGAATAGAAGAAAGTTATAGGAGATATAGGAGAGCAATAGGTCAGGGGACGGAAGGCACTCTATTGCACTTGTACTCGCCCCTAACTGATCTCTTAGGAATCTGGATAGGTCAACCATAGATAATCTAAGAGTAAATTGTGGGGGGTTTGGGGATGACACTATGGAGTCCGGTAATGAGTTCCACGCTTCGACAACTCGGTTACTGAAGTCATATTTTTTACAGTCAAGTTTGGAGTGGTTAATATTAAGTTTAAATCTGCTGTGTGCTCTTGTGTTGTTCTGGTTGAAGCTGAAGTAGTCGCCGACAGGCAGGACAAAGTAGCCCAAAAGGCCTACTTTTAGAGGCATGTGGAAGCTCCTATGAAAATCGCATTGCAGCCCTGCCAATTTGCTGTTGTTTGTGATGTCAGCTAATGAGTTCCTCTTCCTTCCTCCCTTCCTTCCCTCCTTCCCTCCTTCTTTTCCTTTTTTCCCTTCCTCCCTCTTCCTTCCTTCCTTTTCCTCCCTCCCTCCCTCCTTCTCTTTCTTTCTTTCTTTCTTTCTTTCTTTCTTTCTTTCATCCCCTTTCAGCCACTAAAAGCATACCACAGTCTCTTTCTAAAACATTTTAAAAGACCAGCCAATGCAATAGTTACGAGTCTCTCAGGCAGTAAACGAAAATCTGTGACTCCTGCTTTATGTTATGCAGAGCATAAAGCTCGTATTCCTGTCAACATCTCATTGGGTGTCCTGTTTAGCTGCATTTGTATGTTAGAGTCTCTGATTACAGTCAAAACTGATGCTGCAGTGAAATTCTGTTGAGATCATCTTAGGTGTCTGCAGGATTGCCCGCCTCTAATGTGCATTAGTTCACAGGCTGTATGACTCAGCATCGTTCGATGCAAATGAATGAACTCATATAGTATTTTAAAGAACTTGATTCAATCTTGGAGCAGTTCTGGGAAATAATTCACAGGTGACCTTCTTGTCGCATTCATCTTGCTGACATCCTACAGCCCTGCACTGCCTTTGCCTCAGGCTTGCGTCTATCTGGTCTTTTAAGTAAATTACAACCAGTCCTCGACTTACAATCATTCATTTACGGACCTTTTGAAGTTACGGCGACATTGTATAAAAGTGACCGATGACCATTTTTCACACTTATGACCGTTGCAGCCTCCTCATGGTCACGTGACCAAAATTCAAACACTTAGCAAAGGACTCATATTTATGACCGGTTGCAGTGTCCCAAGGGGTGTGTATGTCATGTGATCCTCTTTTGCGACCTTCTGACAAGCAAAGTCGATAAGGAAGGCAGATTCACTTCACAATCGTGTCGCTCGCTGAAGAACTGCCATGATTCCCTTCCATAACTGTGGTAAGAAAAGTCGTAATATGGGAAAAATCCACTTAATCGCTGTCCTGTTTAACAACAGCAATGTTGGGTTCCATTATGGTCGTAATTTGAGGACCCTCTGTACATCAGAAATTACAAATGAGATTGGAATCTGGCTGCATTTTCCCCCCACCTTATAGATTTTCAGCTTCCCAGGGCTCTGAAGACTGAATGGTCACAGAATTATGCAGAGTAGTGATGGGCGAACCCAATGGTGTTCGGATTCGGCAAGTTTGGACGAACTTTACACAAACTTCAGCCGAACCCGAACCGAACCCGAACTCGAACCCGAACGGGGAATCCCTCCCATGAAGAGATTCTGGGGGTGGAGCTTTGACGTCACCGGCAGGTTGCTAAGGACGCCAAGGTGATCACTTCCTGGATTCTATGGAATCCAGGAAGTGATCACCTTGGCGTCCTTAGCAACCTGCCGGTGATGTCAAAGCTCAGAACACCGAACACGACCCCGAACTTTGCCCAAAGTTTGAAAAAAAAAACCGGTTTCGTGTTCGGCATACCAAACACCGCAAAATTCGGTACGGACCCGAATTGTGCGGGTTCGGTTCGCCCATCACTAATGCAGAGGAATTGGGAGGAGGAGGGTCCTCAGTGTCAAAGCCTCAGAATGGTGGCCAAAGTTGTCTAATCAAGGTTCTCATCCCTTTTTGCTTGCAAAATGGTGAAGGTTTTATTACTTGGTTGCCATCATGACTTTAACATGGTCGACCCATGTTGTTGCTCCTGGCACTTTGCCTCCTGATGTTATTATTATCTGAAAAGTGTACCCATGAAACATCACCCAAGTTAACTCTAATCCTAGGGGAAATTGATCATTATTAACCTGTGTTCACAAGTTGAACTGAGATTGATTGTACTGCTATACTAGACAAGATCATTTTGATGAAAACACTACTGTCAAAAATCTTCGTTTTTCCTGAAAGTTTCCTTTCCCATTAAATGAGCTTCTCTTTCTTACCAGATGTTTTCTGGCCTTCCATGATTGTCCCTTTTCCTGATCTGAAATAATCACAATAATTACGGCTCTTGGGCTCTAACTGAAGGCTAAGAATCCAGGGAGACTGAAGCTCAGTAGAAGGATAATTTCAGCTGGATCATTTTCAAGGATATGTTTTGCAGATTGTCTTCATATCTTGAGCAAAGGGAAAAGTATTTGTATTCTTATTGGTCTATAACACTGATCAACACACAAAAAAATCAGCAAAGGTAATATTTATGTTTTATGGACTTTGATGTGCTGATTCCAAAAATATGCTTAGTTTTGCTCTATCACATAAAGTTTGATATAGAAGCATTTTTGTCATTACTTTATTTCTACATTTTCAATGTATGTGGTAATTACTTTTTTCTTAATGTCGCCAGTATATTTCCTATACCTTATAATAATGATGCTGCTCTGTGGAAACTATACCTGCTATAGAAAAACTATATACATTTTTGAAATCAGAACAAAAATTGACTCAGTAAAGTAAAATGTTTAAGAATTTATTGATGAAATGTTGAAAATGTGGTGAATTACCAGGTACTTTTTACCATATGTGGTGGACTTGCCCAGAAGCACGTAAATATTGGATTCAAATTCAACATTGGATCCAGAAGATTTTGAGCAAGACTATTGAATTAAAACCAGAGATATACCTTTTAGGTTTCTTACCAGATAACTTTGATAAATAAGAGACATATTTTATTATACATATAGTTACGGCTGTAAGGATTATGTATGCACAAAACTGGAAATCAAACAGTGTACCAACTCACAGGAAAGTTTTGAGGAAAATTATGGACTGTGCAGAAATGAATAGATTGCCTTTAAAAATGAAAGATGAGCAGGACTCTGATTATTATAAAATTTGGGGGAAGTTTTATGACTGGATGGAAAAGTAAAAGATGAATAAATGTTAATACTTAGTTGTTTTGGGGAAAGATGAGATATGAAAATTGAATTAAAATATTGTTAACCAGATGGCAAGATAAGAATTGGTGGTAGCACTATATAATGATACGACACAAATTCATTTATTAATAAGAATTTAAGCATATAGAATTTTTCAATATAGTTCATGTGATATATGATAAGTATTTTATTCTGTTTTGGATATATCGAGAACCTCTAATAATTACAGGATAAGTTGATAACTGAATTAATTAATTAATCTAATGTAGAAATGAAAGTTTGAATTAAGATGGGCATAATATAGAGTTTGATATGGTTTAGACTGATGTAATGTAATTTTTTAATGTAAGGTGGGGAAAAGACTGGAGTTTTTTTGAGGTTTCCTTTATTTGATAATGTTATATAGGTTCTATAGATTTTTTTTTTGAATCGAAGAAAATAAGCCTCCGTTTAATGATTAATAGAAAAAGAAAATTTTTATATATGTTTTACTCTAAGCATGGTTTCAGTTATGTATTTACTTAATGCATAAACAATACTTATGTTTTTGTATTTATGTATTATTTTTATTATTTTTTTGAAGAAAAAATAAAATTTCTATTTGGAAAAAATAAAAATACTGTACAAGGTCAACTGCGATGATTACAAAAAATATTTTGGTAGACCTGTGTAATTTGATATACAATCTCCCTCTCTCTCTCTCTCCTTCCCACTCTCCCTCCTCCGCCCTCTCTCTCCCTCCTTCTCTCCCTCCCTTTCAACACACACACACATATACACAGAGAGAGAGGGGGAGATAACTGGACAGTGTGTGCAGAGTGATAAAAAACCTGTTGGTTCCTTTGTTTGTTTACATATCTGAGCTCTATAGGAAATGTAGCTTTGTATTACTGCTGCTTCTCTGCAGAACTGATAGGATTTATTCATGAGTTGCATCAGCTCTCCCTAAAAAAAGAAAAAAAAGAGATCCTTTTCTGAGAACTCAGCTACTGTAGTCTATTTATCTGACAGCAGCCATGCAACACACAGACTTTCTGGATGGATTACCTGGGAATGAAGCAGTAGGGGAAGGGGGGATATGGGTGAGAGAGAGGAGAGGGGGAGAAACCTTCTGAAGACACAAATACATTTTTCCCTCTTGCAGGAGGAATCCAGAAATGTACCGTGACCAGGAATGCTAATTTTTCTTTATGCATATTTACCACTTGTACTGTGACAAATTGAAATCCTGGAAAAGGAGGCCGGAGTAAACGGAGAAGATTTTCAACATCCGTTCCAGACGAATAAAAATAAAGTCGTTATGCTGCCTTGGCTTGCTTTAAAATGCCTTTTCTTTCTAGGATCTTAGTAAATTAGGTGTTTAAATCTAGTTAGACTGCATGAACACGACACCGTTCAAAGTTATAATATTTATTGCTGTATAATATTTGCTCCCAACCATGTATTCTCAACACCTTTCCTTCCCTCTTCCTCATTTGTAATTCTAAAGGGCTGGTCCAAAGGCTGCTTTGTATTCTAAGCAGGGCCAGTAATAAGTGGCGTTTCCACTTGCTCAAGAATAATAATAAAATTAAAGAAGCAGTAGTAACAGAACCTTTCATGTTTCCAGGATTATTTAGCAAGCACTATGGCCCACTGCAGGGTAAACCCACAATCATCATGCCAAGTTTTTCTAGTCTTTGGTGCCTTCAGATGTGCTGATATTTCCTTTGATCCAGAATGGGTGGATGGGAAATGTAGTCAAGCATATTGTTGAGATTGGGGAAGCCTAGACTGTTGGAGCATCTCATTTTCCTTGACTGTATGTTTGGCAGCTTCTCATGGCTGGGGAACAAAATATTATTTCAGGGCCCCTATAAGCAGCTTGCATTGGTTCTATGTGGTACTTGAGCGATCCATTTAGGATACATACTTCTCATTGAAAAGAGAAACAGCCTGACACTGGCACTGGCTCATTGGAAACCTGTGCCTCCAGCTTGCTTTTGCTTTGATGTTATGATGCCCCTCAGAATGATATGACATTTTTGTCATGCGTTCCAGTCCCAAATGTCAGAGGCTGGATTACAAATGCATTTAATCTCTTGGCTTCTCTCTTTTTGGTGGTCCTTAAGTGGCAAACCCAATCCCCAATGTAATTGATTCCCCTGCAAATAAATAGGGAGGAAAAGCCATGAAATGATGAAAATGTTCTGGTGAGATAAACTCTAAGATAAATATGTACAATGGAACTATACATAGCTTATGTACATGCACATCTCTGTACATGAACAGGGATGGGTATTTGTTTAGTTTAGTTTACTTTATTTAGATTTGTATGCCGCCCCTCTCCGAAGATTCAGGGTGGCTAACAACAATAAAAAACAATATAACAAATCTAATATTAAAAAGTAATCTAAAAAACCCCAATTTAAGAGACCAATCATACCAACAAACATACCATGTATAAATTCTATAAGCCTAGGGGGAAGGGAGAAAAATTTTTCAATTCCCCCATGCCTGACAACAGAAGTGGGTTTTAAGGAGCTTGCGAAAGGCAAGGAGGGTGGGGGCAATTCTGATATCTGGGGGGAGCTGGTTCCAGAGGGTCGGAGCTGCCACAGAGAAGGCTCTTCTCCTGGGTCCCACCAAATGACATTGTTTAGTCGACGGGACCCAGAGAAGGCCAACTCTGTGGGACCTAACCGGTCGCTGGGATTCGTGCGGCAGGAGGCGGTCCCGGAGATATTTGGGTAGATCTGAAGCAGTGTGGACTTGAGTTGGTCTTGTCTTCTTGAAACATGTAAGACTTCACTTTTTAAAAAAATATTGATTTTTAATTTCAAGACAAAACAAAAACACAGACAAAACACACAACAAAAAAAGGAGCCAGAACTGCTCCATTCTTCTCAGAAGTCTCGAAGAATCTTACAGGTCATGTTAAAAAAGAGAAAAAGGTAAATAGCCATACCACTTCACTTTTATGGGGTACTTATCAAGCCAGTTTGGTCTAGAGCAAACTCTATTTCATTGAGGGCTGCATCAATGTTGTGTTTGACCTCAGGAGGGGTTTGAGCATGGTTAGGGGATGCCTGGGTGGGTGGGGCATGGCTAGAGTGGGCGTGGCCAGGATGGACATGGCCAGCTTGAGATCCCTTGTCAAGGCTCTGTTTTCAGCTGCGATGTTCCCTGAATTCTTCCTGCAGCAAAAATGCCAGGTGGGCCTCCCATGCTCCATTTTTTCTGGCAGAGGCATCACAAGCTGGTCCTTTTGCTGTTTCCAGGGCAGCCCCATGGGTCAGATTTAAGTACCTCACAGGTCAGATCTAGCCCTCGGCCTTTGAATTTGACACCCTTGGTCTAGAAATTAGGAGTCTGTCAGTTCTAGTCCCACTTTAGGCATGGAAGCTGTTATGACCATGCCAGCTGCTAGTCAAACCTGATTGGCTCTGATGCAAGCAACCAGCAAGGGGGAAATTGGAGCCCTGTCATTGGTTGAGAGTTTGACAGCTCCAGTATAAAAGGAGCTATCAAGACACCTGTTCTTGGTTCTGTTTCTGTGGTACTGAAATAAAGTTTTGCTGTTTGCTGTTCATATCTGAGTCTGCCTCTGCTCCTGACAGCTTCACCCAACAATCTAATAATTTTGATCCAAAGTCAATAATAGTTTTAATGTCTACTTTTGTCTTTGTTTTGCCTTTCACTAAGCCGAGTTGATTACAATATTGAAGGAAAAGGCAAGATACACATTACATTAATAAAATGATTAAAATACATAATGCTCTTAAGTCTGAACACTAGAGAGGAGGTTTGGATTGCTTGTGGCAATAGCCTAGTATTACACTATCATTGCAACTATCCCACAGAGGCTACAAAGTTTTACAAATGAGTTTTACAAATCCAGAAGCCTTGGAAATTATATTTCTCAAGGACTGTTGGCTGAAGAAATTCATGCTCATAAAGACCCCAGTGAGGATCTGAACGGTAGTTTGCCTCTTTATAGCTCCCCCATCAGCCTTATCATTGCTTATAGCTACATTTTGGGGAAGTAGATTAGGAATTGCAAGGCAGATCGGTATGAAGTGCATTATGTTTGCTGAACTGATTCCTCCTTTTTCCCATTACAAAATAGGAATAGGGAAAACTGTTTGTAGGAAAGATGGAGGGTTGAATCAGGGAAAATAAAGGAACATAGTCCAAATGAAATCCAAATGGACCTACGTTGTCCTAGGGCAGTGATGGTGAACCTTTTTTTGCTCAGGTTCCAAAAGAGCATATGCGCCCACAGTCATAATGCAATGTCCTCCCTTCACGCATGCACACACAACCCCCCCGCGCACTGCTCCCATCCCCAAAGCCTCTGGACCTCCGGTAGGCCCATTTGACCATTTTTCACCTTCCCTAGGCTTCAGGAAAGCCTCTGGAGCCCGTGGATGGCAAAAAACATTCCAATAGTCCAACCAGAAGTTCATTTCTGAACTTCCGGTGGGCCTGTTGGGTCAATTTTTCACCCTCCACAGATTCCAGAGGCTTTCCTGAAGCCTGGGGAGGGTGAAAAATGGTCCAATGGGCCTATCGGAGGTCCAGAGGCTTCGGTGAGGTCTGCGTGCATGTGTCAGCTCCAGGGCACTGGCCAGCTGATTTTCAGCATTCCAGAGGGCAGAGGGGGGCAGTTTTCACCCTCCCCAGATTTAAGGAAAGCCCCAAGAGCCTGTGGATGGCAAAAAACAGTCCAATGGCCCAACCAGAAGTTCATTTCTGAACTTCTGGTGGGCCCGTTGGGTCCATTTTTCACCCTCCACAGGTTCTGGAGGCTTTCCAGGAGTTTGGGGAGGGTGAAAATGACATTTTTCTTCCCTCCAGAATGCTGAAAATCAGCTGGCCAGTGCTCTGGAGCTGACATAGGGCAACGCCTCGCATGCCCTCAGATATGGCTCAATGTGCCACCTACACTGTTCCCCGTAGGCTGCACGCGTGAGCGCGCGCACACCCCAAAATACCGCCCCATGCACCGTTTTCCATGGGCGCGCAGTCCCCATCCCCCTGCCAGCCCGTGGGGGGGTGGGGGCGGGGAGGCGCCAGCAGCAGAAGGGAAGGGAGCCGTGTCCGCCCCTGCCTCCCCACGGTGCCTCCGGCCCCCTTGGCCTTTCTGCGCTCCCCACCGCCCACCCGATCTGCCCCCTCTGCTCCTCCGCCACCTCCTGCCTTTCAGCGCAGCTCCTCCCGCACCCGGAATGCACGCCCTGCCCATTTCACCTTTGCCGAGAGCACTTTCTTCCCTGGCTCTCAGCAAGGGGGGCAGCCGTTCTCTCAGCGGAGGCCGGCGAAGGTGATATTCAATGTCGGGGGGCGCGGGCGGTTGCGCGTGCTCCCTATCTTCCTGCTAGCCCATTCGGAATATTCAAAATAAGAAAAACCTTTGCCGGCAAAGGCTTTTCTTATTTTGAATATTCCGAGTGGGCTAGCAGGGGGATAGGGAGTGCGCGCAACCGCCCGTGCGCCCCCGACATTGAATATCACCTTCGCCGGCCTCCGCTGAGAGAACGCCTGCCCCGTCTCTCCTGCAACCCCCTTGCTGAGAGCCCGGGACGAAAGTGCTCTCGGCAAAGGTGAGACAGGCAGGGCGTGCGCGCATCACCGCTGAGAAGAATGGAGAGAGAATGAGAGTGAGTGAGAGCAACAGACAGCAAGATAGAGAGAAAGTGAGAAAGAGAGAGAGAGAGAAAGGGGGGAGAGAAAGAGATAGCAAGAGAGAGAGAACAAGAGAGAGAAAGAGTGTGAGAAAGAAAACAAGAGAGAAAGAGTGAGAGAGAGAGAAAGCAAGAGAGAGAAAGTGAGAAGAAGAGAGAGAAAGAGGGGGAGGGAGAGAGAAAGAGAGAGAGATGAGAGAGGAAGGAAGAGAGTGAGAGAGAGGAAGAAAACAAGAAAGAGAGAGACAGAGAAAACAAGAGAGAGAGAAGAGTGGAAGGAAGAGATAGAGAGAAATAATAGAAAAAAGGGGAGAAAAGAGAAATGAGAAAATGATTGAGGCAGAGAATGACAAGAAAGAGAGAGAAACAGAGAGAGAAATGACTCTTGATTTAAAGCATATGGTAAAAGCACTTAAATAATAACAGAGAGAAAAAACCCAGCCCTCACCTGTTTTTATTAATAGTTATGTTTTTGGTTTTGCTGGTTGATTTAGTTTTAATAGTAATGGATTTTGGTTTTTTTTAATTATTAATTTCTTTTAATAAAAAAGAAGGGATTTTTTTCTTATTTATTTATTTATTTATTTATTTATTTATTTATTTATTTATTTATTTATTTATTTATTTATTTATTTATTTATTTATTTATTTATTTATTTATTTATTTATTTATTTATTTATTTATTTATTTATTTATTTATTTATTTATTTATTTATTTATTTATTTATTTATTTATTTATTTATTTATTTATTTATTTATTTATTTATTTATTTATTTATTTATTATTCTATGCCGCCCAGTCCCAAAGGGACTGTCGCTCAGAGACTATACTTTTCTGCCCACACCGAAAAAAAAGTAGAGGGTACATTGGCCACCTATGGCACATTTGCCATAGATTCGCCATCATAATCCTAGGATCATATACAGTTGACAGAGCAGAAAGGTATAGATTCTTGTAAAGTTTGGGAATGAGGGAGCATACAAATCTAATAAATAAAATAAATAAATAATTTCTGTCCTTCAGCAAGCAAAATGACTTCAGTCAGTCCTGTTCAGCTTGCTACGCATAAAATACAAAAAGATGAAAGGTCAGAGAAAATTCTTCCTATCACATTCCTTCTTATTTTTCTTCTACAAGTAATCCTCAACTATTTGTTTAGTGACCATTTGAAGTTGCATTGGTGCTTATGACCTTGCACTTAAAACTATCGTAGCATTCCAGAAGTTACAGGGTGTCATACCAGATCATATTGCGGGCTGTATTGTGATGCATTAGAATTGTTTTTGCCCTTGAGGAGCTGAGGTGGGTGTGGCCTGTACTGGCCATATCTGGCCCGCTGTTTATGTGTTTGACATCCCTGTGTTAAATAATCATAATTCTGGCACATGTATTTATGATGGTTTCAGCATTCCCAGGATCACATGCCTTTCCACCTGGTTTCCAACAAGCAAAGCAAATGGGATAGCTGGATTCACTTAGAGACCATGTGATTTATTCAATAACCATGGCAAAAAGGTAAGAAGATTGGGTGCAGCTAACTTACCACATCACTTAGCGATGAAAGTTCTGGTCCCCACTGTTTGTCATATATCAAGGATTACCTGCGCTAATCACCCCCATCTAAGACGTTTTATCAGAAATGGCAGAGAAATGGATATAGGATAACCTGCCAATTATGGACTTGCTTTGGTCAGCAATTAAAGAGAGAGAGAGATGATAGTGTGGCGTGATTTCTCTGTGCCTCGTCTGTGTGTTTGCATACGTGTTTATATTTCACCAGTTTTAAATGATTCAGTTCCTAATACTGAAATAATATGCAGCACACCATCTGCCAGCTGTGAACAGAAATAAATTGCAGCTACATGTACATGTAGTACAACGTACAATCTGATTAGTGTTCTAAATCTTAATATCTCTGAGATATTGGAAATATAAAAATAGTGTGCCATTACTGCAACTCCAGGTTCTCATCATAATTAGAAGAATTGCATGAGCATGATTATTTCCAATCAAGGCTTTTAAAAAAAAAAAACCACTTCTTAATTTTAGAAGCATAAGAACTATTTTAAGCATTAGACATGAAATCTATTTTAATTACAATATTCTGTATAACTTCAGTACTGTCTTTGAATGTATCATCAGATTATTGGTATGCTCAGGTTCATATTGTATACCAATTCCTGGATCTGGAGACTCTTTTTTTCTGCAGAAAGAGGAAGAAAATAGTTTTTCTGTAATAAAGGTAAAAGAGTCTACTTACTCTATTAGTCATTGCTGACTACAGGGGTTGGTGCTCATCCCCATTTCAAACCCATTGAACCAGCACTGTCCAAAAACAGTCATTTGGCCACATGATGACATGGAGTGCTGTTCCCTTCCCACTGAAGTGGTACCTATTTATTTATTTATTTATTCATATTTGCATGCTTGTGAACTTCTACATGGGCAGGAACAAGGAGTGGGCAGCAGGCCGGACGGGGTGGAACGTAGTTCCACCGGCGGAAATGAAGATGTGCGTGCAGCTCCAGCTGATCAGCAGCTGTCACTTCCTGGATTACTGGTCTTGGCTCGGCTCTCCTTTTTTAACCCTGCTGCTGCTGCTGCATCTGCGCTCCTTGTTTTTTTCCTCTTTCCTCCTTCCTGGCCTTGGACGAGCTTCCCTCTCTCCTGCCTGGCTCCCTGCCAGCCTCCTGCGGCCACCTCCCACCTGAGATGCAAGCAGAAGGTATGGGTGGAAGCAGCAATGGCAGCATTTATGCTTCTGGCAGCACCTGTTCACCTAGCTACCCAGCCTGAGGCGGGGGGCGACCCAGGAAGAAGAGCGCAGGAAACACGAAGCAAATTGTCACCATAGCGAGCGACACTGGTAAGCTTGTAAGTCGAGGACTTAACAGTTCACTTGAACGATGATGATCGTTCAAGCCAATCCCACCTGGTCATATGGCCAGCAAGCCATACCCACAAAATAAGCCACACCCACAACCTGGCAGTAAAAATTTTGGCTGCCCATTACTGGCAGGAACTGAGGTGAGGACAGGTGCTCTCCTCATTGTGTGAACTCGAATCTCAAACCTGGGATGCTGGCTTTTCAGCTGATAAACTCAACATCTTAACCACAAACCAATGTACTACCCTATCTTTCTGTAATACAGTGGTACTTCTACATACAAACACCTCTACTTATGAATTTTCTAGATAAGAACTGAGTGTTCATGATTTTTTTGCCTCTTCTCAAGAACCATTTTCCACTTACAAACCCGAGCCTCCGAAACTATAACCAGAAAAGGCAGGGAGAAGCCTCTGTGAGGCCTCTCTAGGAATCTCCTGAGAGGAAACAGGGCCGGAAAAGGTGGGGAGAAGCCTTCATGCGGCCTCTCTAGGAATCTCCTGGGAGGAAACAGCTCCCCCCCACCCGTGGTTTCCCCAATCGCACACATTATTTGCTTTTACATTGATTCCTATGGGACAAATTGCTTCTTCTTACAAACTTTTCTACTTAAGAATCTGGTCACGGAACGAATTCAATTCGTAAGTAGAGGTACCACTGTAGCTGACACAATTTCTAAGGTATAGTGGCCACCAAATGTGGAACAAATGATAGAGGTTTAGAGCCAATAAATACTTGACTAGAGAGATCTTTGGTGGTGGGTTTGTTTAAAATAGCATTTTGGATGCAGAGGTTTTGACTAAGACCTTTGAGCATTGGAAAAGGGGTTAACCTTCCTTTCCCTTAGCTGGTTCCTTTTGGAGAGATTTTTATCACTTGGAGAGGGGAATAGGATTCAGATGAAAACAACTGCATGGAAAACCTGGAGAAACAAGAGGACATCAGTCTTTACACTAATTTGAAAGAAATAAAATAAAACCCAGAACTTCAATCATGTCATTCTCACAACCTGCAAAATTTGCTCCCCAATTTGCAACACAGAGATCAAATTATTTATGTGAAAAGAAAAAAGACTGCTGGTGCTTTTATAGTTATGAAAGTAAAATAAAAAGTGATGTGTTATGTGCTGTGTGGATGTTGCACTGAGTGTGGGTGTGTTATATTTACTATAAAATGTCCCACCTCTTAATATCAAAATTATATGCGGCCTACATCAGACAGCTGTGAACAGAAATAAAACTGCAAATTCAGGTACTATAATATACAATCTAATTAGGGTACTAAACCTTAATACACCTGAGACTTTATAAATATAAAAATAGTTGTAGCGGAAAGGACCCATTCAGTGACATAGTAATGATGGAGGTTCCTAGGCTACCATAATGAAGGGCTTTATTATATGCAATTTCCATTGTTTCACAGTGTGCCTTAATTAATGTGTTATATTGCTGCATGTAAAGTAATTAAAACAATAATATACTCAAACAATCCAGAAAAATATAAGAAAAAGAATGGGATTGGATTTGTAGGGTGATCCACAGATTTTATGTTAGATTCCGTTTGGTGTTGCTGTTTAAAGATTTTGACACTTCTATGATTTATTTCAGGTTAGTCTACTGCCTTTCCAGTGTTTTCAACACTGATACAAAAAAAACCCCTCTGATCAGTGTTACCTATGGGATTCTCCAGGACTGAGGTCTAGAGTCTTTAGGGCAACTGTCAGTTTTTATAGGGGATCAGTTTCCTATAGAAGATATTTAAAAGGGATGTGTGGTATTTAAAAACAAAACAAAAATAAATACATGAATTATATAAATATTTCAAGCAAGCCCAGGGCTAATGTTAAGAAAGAAAGATTTAAAACCTTAAGAAGATCCTTGCTGAATCAGGCCATAACAAATCATAAGAGTTTGATCATTAAATATTTTAAAGCAACGTTATAATTATTGGAAATCAGCATGGATTTCACAATAACAGAAATCCAATTTAAACCAATCTTATTTGTGGCCTGGTAATTTCATTAGTAGATTTTGGGAATGCTGTAGACAACACATACATATACAAATATACCAAGACTAATCATCAGATCTGTTTTTCAAATTGAGTTCAATAAGAAAATGATATCTGAAAAGAACAACATCCAGAATCAGAAATAACAGACACAGACTAGCAGATCAACAATTGATTTATAATACAAAATAAAGTATTTACAGAAGCAGAATTGGAAGAACTGCAAAGGTCTACTGAGGAAAAGAAATCAAAGGTGAGCCAGAAGTAGCTCATACTACAGAGACAAAGCAGGGATACTCACCAATAGAGGAAGCCAGCATCCCTATTGAATCGTTTTTATTCCTCAACCAGGCAACCTCTCCTCAGCTTTCTTTCCCTTCAGAAATAACAAAGCCCTCAAAACTCAAAAGTATGAGTAATTAAAAGAATTGGTAGGACCACAAAATAGACAAAGTAATAGAAAATGAAGACGCTAAAGAGTTCTGGGAACTTTAGAATTCAAATGAATACCCACCTCCACATTAAACACCAGACTTAACACCTGTCCACAAAAAGTCTGGATAGGCCATAAAAACATGGCTTTTCTGGCAGGCCTGGAGCCGGTAAATGGTTCCATCTTGTCCTGGCTAAATGGATGAATGTTTTAATTAAGGGTTACTTAAAATTGATATATAATTGATTAAAATTGATTAAAAATTCAGCAAAAAACATATATATATAATCGCTTTTCCATTGATTCCTATGGGAAACATTGCTTCGTCTTACAAACTTTTCACCTTAAGAACCTCGTCCCGGAACCAATTATGTTTGTAAAACAAGGTATCACTGTATATTCATTGATATTTGTATGAATATGAAGTGGGAAAAAAACACCTTTGCAAAACAAAAAAAGTGCCTTGAGAATAATTTCAAAACATCTAGAATACCGCTTGAATACCATCGGCATTGACAAAATCACCATCAGTCAATTACTAAAGGCAAGTGTACTTGGAACAGTTTGCATCCTATGTCAATATCTTTAACTCCATCAGACAACAGCTGCCTATTGCAAATCCAAGGGAAGGACTCAGCAGCCGCTCCGAGTCTTCGGAGAGGGGCAGCATACAAATCTAATAATAAATAAACCACTGACCTACAGATCTACAGTCAGCTTCAGTCTCCTGCAGTACAGCACTCTACCTGCTGTGCCACCCCGGCTCTTGTTATGTTATGTTGTGTTGTGTTGTGTTATGCTGTGTTGTGTTATGCTATGCTATGCTATGCTATGCTATGCTATTATTTTTATTATCTAGTAGTTAATAGCTGCAAGGATGAGTCAAACAAGAATTCCCAAAGGTAGAACAGGAAAATACTTAGCTAACTACAGGAAATGTTTGAAAGTCATATTCTTGCTGAAGGTCACAGAGTAATATCTGAAATGGTATCTAATTTCAGTGTGTGCATGCACACTCATACACGCACACACACAAACACACTCATTGTTTTTGTATTCTGAATCCTGGAGCATTTTCACATTAAAAAAAATATGCATTCATATTTGCAGAATGATGTTGCCTTTAACTTTGTGTCATGCAGAGATTGTGTCTGTTTCCATTCACTTTGGGATTCATTAAAACATCACCAGGGGTGCCTAAAGTTTTGCATACAACTTAACATATACTTTGCCTTTCAGAAGACTGGAATTGGGTGAAATCATGAGGACAGAACCTCAGGTAACAATGTAAAAGACAAAAAAAAACCCAGTATCACACATTTACCTGGTTG
Organism: Erythrolamprus reginae; assembly: GCF_031021105.1. Lineage (NCBI taxonomy): Eukaryota > Metazoa > Chordata > Lepidosauria > Squamata > Dipsadidae > Erythrolamprus > Erythrolamprus reginae. The sequence continues at coordinate 265,793,575 of NC_091950.1, read as the reverse complement.
ATATAGTTCAACCGTATATGAGCTGACATTTATTTATTTAGAAACTTGGGATAGCATACATAAAATGATTATGCTTCATCTCGAGAATATCAATGCCATGTAATGAGGCAAACTCATATTTTGAGTTGTTGTTTTTTTAATACCTGAAATCCCATTTCTATGGGAAATTGAGTCTTGTGTATAAGGAAAAGCTTCAGCCCAATCTTGAAACTTGCTCTTTATAGATGTTGACAGAATTAGTTTTTACTTATGGAAATAGGCTTCCACAAGCAGAGATCTTTACATGACACAGATTACTTCTTTGCACCAATTATTTATTTGTTGCATTTGTATGCTGCTCACTCAGAAACAGACTCTGTACAAAGATCTAACCCACACAAGCATCCGAGACTCACTGCTGGATTTTATAAAGACACACACTATCACTGGTAATGTAACTTAATGTCAACTTGGATTTCTGTCATGGTTGAAAATTAATCTGAAGTTTAAATTTTATAGATTTAGGTCTTATTTGCTGTGAGCTATGCTGCATGGTCTTTTCTTATGCCCCCGATAAACAATAATTATAGCACAGAAGTTTCACTACACCCACATTTCTATGGCTAACAACTATTACACTGGACTAATTTGACTCTGAGCCAAACCCTGTCATATGGAAAACCTGTGATTGGATTTCCCAAATAGTTTTCAAAAAGATGAAATTTACAGCAGCAGGAGGCAGCCAATTTTATTTCTGAGATGGAGCTTGTTCTGCCGGCGTATCTCAACCGCCCGTAATTACAGGGTAATTAGTCCAGAAAGACACACACCACACGATAGAAGGAAAACCCAAAAGTCTTTATCAACAGAAAAACAGAAACAGCTCCCTTTTTAAATGTCAAAGGGATTTTCTGGTACACACAAGGCACAGGTTAAATGCAATCCAAATGCTTACCCAATAACTGGGAAATTGAGTCCAATTCTAAAGTCCAGAGAGTCCACACACAATCTTTAACAGCAAAAACCATGATCTTGATGAAACTATGAATCAGATAAACTGCCATGAGGCTAAAACAGCAGGCTGCTCTTTTATCTGTAGCACTAATTACAGCAGCCCCACCCAACCACAGGTACCCTCATTTATCTCCTGTAATAATCCTTCAGTTGTTGTCTCCTATGTATCACTCTACACATGCGTGGATATGTCATACATTCTTGTTCAGAATCCAGGGATGATAAGGATGATTGATCTTCTCCTGGGCTCTCTGCCAAACTCCCCTCTTCCAAGTCACCCCCACCTTCTTCTTCTTCTGAGGAAACTTCACTACCTGCCTCTGTCGGCAATAAAACAGACCTATGACATATTGATGTTTCCCCACAACAGGGCTAAAGGGCTGTTTAACTCTTTCTTTTAGAGTTTTTTTTAAAATCAAATCAAGCTCCCAGAACTTTTGGAGGAATGATGGGAGGGGATAGGCCATTCATTTGAATTTATGCTTTGCGCAAACATATTACAGAATATGCAAAAATACAGAAAGTCCTCATCTTATGCCCACAGTCGAGCCTGAATTTTTTGTTGCTAAGTGAGACATTTGTGAAGTGAGTTTTGCCCCATTTTATGACCTTTCTTGCCACAGTTGTTAAATAAATTAATGTGGTTTATAAGTTAGTAACCCATATATACAGTATAACACTTTTGTTTTTGTAGATTTTCATGGGTACAGGTATGTAGGTCTTGGCATATTTGAGTCTTATCCTGTGTAAGATTGATAGAATCTTGGTGATGTTTTGATGAAGTCCCACTCATCATCTTCATGCTGGTGCTTTCAACTTCATGCTAGGGCGAACAAAGCATGGTCTAAGCTGCTGTCCCTCTATAAATACTAGTGAGGTTGTGTAGTGTGCTGATTCAACTACTGCAAGCGGGTTGGTTGGCTGTGTTGAAACTTCCTGATTAGTTGATGGGGTAACACCTATAAATATAAGGATATTGGTTCACACTCTGATAATTTTTTTTAATGAATATATTCCTTTCTGAGTTTCCTATTATCATTATTTTAAGTAAATACAGCAATGTGGTCACTAAAGTGAAGATCCCACACTCAGCTCCCAAATAAGGGGTGTCAAACTCATGGCCCATGGACCGGATGTGTCATGTGCTGCCCATGCCCACCTCTGCTTCAGCAAATGGGGAAGAGATGGTGATATGTCACATGATGACAACGTGATGCCATGAGTTTGACACCCCTGACCTAGAAGCGGGGGTGGGGGGCAAAATTCTTGAACCTCAGATGCACCTTTTTAAAAAAAAGACCAGAAGGAGAAGTTGGAAACATGAAAAAATAGAAATTTAAAAAGGCCACTTGGGCTTGATTTCAAACTAGTACACCTCTTTTTAGAGGTTGAACATTACAATACCGGTGCTGGCTTTCATCATAAAAGGGAGGTTTAAAAGAGATTGATGCTGACACACTGACCAGGTTGAAGAGGCATTTTTTCCTCTGTAGAGGAGCCAGTGAACCGCAAAGGCTAACTTATAAGGAACTAAAACAATTTCAGCTGAAACAGAGTAGAGCGCTCAAGGCAGGGGCAGGCTACTGCCCAGATGAGGGGGGGGGGACTCAGTGGGCTAGCGAAAATGGAGCTCCACCCCAGAGCACCCAATTTGCACTGAAAGATGTTGAAAGAAAATGCAGGGCATCCTGCATAAGCCATGCCCACAGTGTGATAGTAAAACTTTTGATAGCCCTTCACTGACTCAAGGGGTCATAAGAGGAAAATATTGGCTTCAAACCACAGCAGGAAAATGCACTTGGAAGTGGACTGAGCTTTGGGAGGGAAGTGGCATCTATTTCTGCCTTCAATAAATGGTTTCTATCCTATTCTGATAACCAGGCAACTTGGCACTCTGGATAAGTCCTGATGGACTAAATTAACATTAAGCCTCTAAGTATAAGCAGTGTATACTGTTAAGTTCGGAATAAAGAGAGACACGTTGCAGCCTGATTCTTTTTATTAGGAATTGGCTGAACTAACTAACTTGTAACAAAGTATATCAAAGCAGAGCAGTTGAGAAAAAAGTGAGGCCGCGTGGCTATGCTGCCCCTTTTAAAAAGTTTTCCTGTAGAGGCGTGGCTCTGACAGCCTCTTGAATTTCCCGGCCACGTCTTAGCCAATCCACGGCTGGCATGCATATAAACTGTATTTACATAATCGTATTTACATAACCAACATTTGCATATACATATTTACATACATAATATGTACCTAGCAGCTAGGGAAAATAATGGTGGTTCTCGAGCTTTGCGTTATAGATTTCTGTCCACGGTGTAATCAACAAGTTTATTTTTTTCTTTTATTACCTGAATGAGACCAAAAAAAATGTAATTTAATTTAATTTACTCGACTTCTATGCTGCCCAATCCCATAGCACTCAGGGGGGGCTTACAACAATGCAGAACAATACAATAATCATAAAAAGAAGTCAAATATTAATAATAATTATATAACCCCATTATAAACCTGTACTAAAATAACCCCCTGTAAAATCCCTAAATCCAATCTAACAACAACATACATACTAATGTATGCTCTTTTTTTTTTACAATTCCTTTCCCCTTCATCTCCAGGATGAAATAATTGCTTCTCTTTTCCTTCTTCCATTTTTGCCTTGAAGAAAAAAAAATGGCTGCCAAAAACACAATCTCTTGTGCAGGTCCACAGAATTCTTCCCATTGTCATGGAGAACTTTTGACACCTAATTTCCTTCATCTTCTCATTCCTACATGTCCACAGGTGCTTCATCTCCCAGCTCACAGGGCAAGAAGACAAGATGTGGCAATGCCTCTAACATGTTTAGGCAGGCAGCAAGTGACACTGTCTATCAAATAAGCGAAAGCTCACTTTACATTCCACTAACCATCTGCTAAGGCTCCTTCTATGACAAACTGGCAAGATATGCAGCCCTTGGTGAGGTGGAATTAGCAAACACTCTTCTCCAATGAAATTAGCTGTTATCCACTTTTATATCAGAGTGATGGAGGCATGCTACTAGAGGAAAAATAAGGGTGTGGAATAATTTTCAAGGCAATTCAATACCCTTGCAAATAGTTAAAAATCTAATTTATTTTTATTTATTTATTAATTAGATTTGTATGCCGCCCCTCTCCGAGGACTCGGAGCGGCTCACAACAAAAACAATACCAATCCAATACTAAAACGATTGAAAACCCTTAATATAAAAACAATCATACATCTCATACAGACCATGCGTAAAGTGGAAGCAGCCCAGGGGAATCAATGCCTGATGACAAAGATGAGTTTTGAGGAGTTTGCGAAAGACAAGGAGGGTGGGGGCAGTCCTAATCTCCGGGGGGAGTTGATTCCAGAGGGTCGGGGCCGCCACAGAGAAGGCTCTTCCCCTCGGTCCCGCGAGATGGCATTGTTTCGTCGACCTGGAGAAGACCCACTCTGTGGGACCTAACTGGTCACTGGGATTCGTGCGGCAGAAGGCGGTCCCAGAGATATTCTAGTCCAATGCCATGAAGGGCTTTATAGATCATAACCAACACTTTGAATTGTGACCAGAAACTGATCGGCAACCAATGCAGACTGTGGAGTGTTGGTGTAACATGGGCATACATAGGGAAGCCCATGATTGCTCTCGCAGCTGCATTCTGCACGATCTGAAGTTTCCGAACATTCTTCAGAGGTAGCCCCATGTACAGTTTAGAACAGAGGTGTCAAACTGAAGGCCTGGAAGCCAGATCTGGCCTATGGGGTACTTAGATTTGGCCCATGGGGCTACCCTGGAAACAGCAAAGGACTGGCCCACGGTGACTCTGCCAGAGAAAATGGAGCTCAGGAAGGTCCTAACATGAGTGATGTTGAGATAGCCACACCCACCCAGGTGACACCCACGCTGGCCCCCTAAAGTCAAACTTAATCGTGATGTGGCCCTCAATGAAATTGAGCTTAGCACCTCTGATTTAGAAAGATGTGGAAGAATGGCTACATCCCAAAATAAGGTTTCTTGCATTCTGATTGGCAATAATTTAGGTACCAGTTATGCTACATGTCAGCATAGAAGAGTCTGCGGAGAGGGGCGGCATACAAATCCAATTAATAATAATAATAATAATAATAATAATAATAATAATAATAATAATAATAGAAAACACAGAATATAGTTCTTGCCAGGACATGTTAGATGAATGAGGAACTTGGGTCAATTCTATTTCTTTTAATGAGACCATTGATCAATGATGGTGAACCTTTTTTGGCTTAGGTGCCCAAAGGGTATGCACACATGTGATAGCATGCACATTAGTGCCAACACAAGGCTCACTGAAGCCTCCAGACTTCCAGTAGGTCTGTTGGGCTGTTTTTTGCCATCCCCAGGTTAAGAAAAGCCTCCTGAAGCCTAAGGAGAGCAAAAAACTGCTGAAAAGAAGGCTGAAAATCAGCTGGCCATCATGTTATGAATGGTGGGCAACATCTTGCATGCCCTTAGATATGGCTCAATGTGCCATCTGTGGCATGCGTGCCATAGATTCTCCATCACTGACATAGATGTATAATGCAAGTAACTGGATAGGACAATTTAGCACTCATTGCTGTATGGACATACTTGCCTATCCTTTGCTTCTCTAAACCTAAAAGAAGAAACTTAGAAGATTGTCAATTTGTTCTTGCAACATCTTCCATTTTGACATCGGTTAGCTAACAAAAATGAGAATAGGAAAGTCTCAGTGTGAATTAATTTTAGCTTCTCTTCCTTCCAGTTTTAAATTTGTTTCATCTTATTGTTTCTCCCTGGGTTTTTTTCTCTAAAAGTTAGCATGACAAATTTCACACATCCTATTATGTTCCTTTCTCTCAAATTTTCTAACATTTTCTGCAATATTTTGTATCACACAGTCCCTGTGATGTCACTCTGGTAAATGTTTGAAAAAGTTGGATTAAAGCCTTACAAAATTCAGATATGACTGCATTTCAAAGGATATTTGTGTGTCCCTCAAAGCGATCCCAAATTTGAGAGGCCAGACGCCCTTAGCTCCCGGATGACATTTGTGTCGGTGCCGGGTTAGCACAGCATTGACTTCCTGGTTGGTTAGAATTCTTGCACTGCAGTGTGAGACCTCCCAGAACCCTCCGCGTGGCACCACGTGGCCGGAAGTGGGGGGAGTGAGTGGCCTTTTAAAAAGATTTGCTTGCCACTCATTCCCTCCTTTCTTGCTGACTGACTGTTAGCAAGTGCAGACACCCACCCATCCTCCGCTCAATCTAGGGTGCTTAAAGGGTCATCCATTTGGGGGCCGAGTAGGAATTTTTGCAATCACAGCACAATTGAGTCTAGATTGTTTATTGTCTACTCCACCCTGGAGGTTGGAGAAGTGAATTTTGGTTATGTGGTGTGTCTGGGGTTAAATAGGTCGACATGTAGCAATTGGCTAATTTCTTCTTGGTCACTGTTTGACAGTAATGGGGCAGAAAAGGGTATCAGTAGCAACTGTGTGTTACATAGAAACATAGAAACATAGATATCTGATGGCAGAAAAAGACCTCATGGTCCATCTAGTCTGCCCTTATACTATTTTCTGTATTTTATCTTAGGATGGATAGATGTTTATCCCAGGCATGTTTAAATTCAGTTATTGTGGATTTATCTACCACGTCTGCTGGAAGTTTGTTCCAAGGATCTACTACTCTTTCAGTAAAATAATATTTTCTCATGTTGCTTTTGATCTTTCCCCCAACTAACTTCAGACTGTGTCCCCTTGTTCTTGTGTTCACTTTCCTATTAAAAACACTTCCCTCCTGAACCTTATTTAACCCTTTGACCTATTTAAATGTTTCGATCATGTCCCCCCTTTTCCTTCTGTCCTCCAGACTATACAGATTGAGTTCATTAAGTCTTTCCTGATACGTTTTATGCTTAAGACCTTCCACCATTCTTGTAGCCCGTCTTTGGACCCATTCAATTTTGTCAATATCTTTTTGTAGGTGAGGTCTCTAGAACTGAACACAGTATTCCAAATGTGGTCTCACCAGCGCTCTATATAAGGGGATCATAATCTCCCTCTTCCTGCTTGTTATACCTCTAGCTATGCAGCCAAGCATCCTACTTGCTTTCCCTACCGCCTGACTGCACTGTTCACCCGTTTTGAGACTGTCAGAAATACTGTCAGTGTTCTCCATTGGGCATCTTTTGGAAGATGATAGGTTGCTCATTTCCACAACTCAAGCTGTCTTATGACCAGGGTGGTGAAGAGGGGGCTCACTCATGTCATTTCTGGTTCCAGGTCATGGGGGTGAGCCCTCCCACATGCTTGAGGCATGGCTTACAGGACTGGGCGTAGGCTAAAGATAGCCTCGCACTGCCAAGGCAAGGAGTTACGCCCATTTAGTTGCCAAGTATGTTATACATAGGCACCTCCGCCCCATTTAGTGACCTCTGCAGCTCTCTATGTTTTTATTTAACAAACTGACCCTTATTACCCAGCTTTCTTGCCCATGTGTTATTCCACATCTGACACAAGTTTTTAACATTGTTATTTAACAGAAGTTCATTAAATGAACAAATCCCAAAATGTTCAGTGTCACCAAGCTCGATGGCAGATAATTTTGTCAATATGAATTTTTATCCCTTGCCGGCTGGCTATCTAGAGGTCATTCAGTTCCAGGACTTTTTATAATCAACAAATAAACGTTCCCTCCTTTGGCAAAAAAAAAGTAGAAGAGAGGTTAAACCTGTGAAATTCCACCATGGATCAAGCCCGGAAGACTTTCAAAATCCTCTACTTGACCAGTCTTCTCTTCTTCCTCATTTTCTATTAGACTCACTTTTGGGACTTCCTGAAGTTGAGATTCTCCACTTTTGGATATGCTTGAGCTTGGAAGCAAGTCTGCCGTCTAAGTGCAGAGTTTTGTCTTCATTCCTGAGAGAGAGGTGTGACCAAAAAAAGCCTCTGGGTTGTGTGACAATTTTCCTCAGAACTGCTTTCCTGAGGGATTTAAAAATCCTTACTTTAACAGACATGTAACTAAACATTTAGGTTCATTTTTTTCCACTAATCAAAAGATATAATAGTTAGCATCCAAGGTGGCTCTAGATATGTTGGAGCTGTGGGCAAAGTCATCTTCTTGGGGCCCTGGTGGTTTGGTTCATCTTCCAAGTTTGTTAGGCACTCTTTTTTTATTATTATTTATTCTTTCTTTGAATTTTTGAACTTTATACTTATGATTTTCAGCCACAATCTTTTTTCTCCCTTCTCTTAAACATTTTCACTCTATTTGCACAATTTAAATTATATGAGCACACTTTGTTATCCTATGCAACAATCCTGCAAGATTAGACACACACGCACACATGCTCACATATATCTGTATCTGTACCTATCATCTAGAAATCAGTGGTAGGTTGCTACCAGTTTGGCCTAGTTTGGGAAAACCGGTGGCGGCAGTGGTGGGATGCTCCACCCACCCACCCAGACATCATCAAAAACATTCTGCACATGTGCAGAAGTGTTGCATGAGCATGCTCCCATTCCCCAACCAGTAGTAAAGGTGAGTGAAACCTAATACTGATCTAGGTCATATAGAAACATAGAAACATAGAAACATAGAAGACTGACGGCAGAAAAAGACCTCCTGGTCCATCTAGTCTGCCCTTATACTATTTTCTGTATTTTATCTTAGGATGGATATATGTTTATCCCAGGCATGTTTAAATTCAGTTACTGTGGATTTATCTACCACGTCTGCTGGAAGTTTTTTCCAAGGATCTACTACTCTTTCAGTAAAATAATATTTTCTCATGTTGCTTTTGATCTTTCCCCCAACTAACTTCAGATTGTGTCCCCTTGTTCTTGTGTTCACTTTCCTATTAAAAACACTTCCCTCCTGGACCTTATTTAAACTTTTAACATATTTAAATGTTTCGATCATGTCCCCCCTTTTCCTTCTGTCCTCCAGACTATACAGATTGAGTCTTTCCTGATACGTTTTATGCTTAAGACCTTCCACCATTCTTGTAGCCCGTCTTTGGACCCGTTCAATTTTGTCAATATCTTTTTGTAGGTGAGGTCTCCAGAACTGAACACAGTATTCCAAATGTGGTCTCACCAGCATTCTATATAGCGGGATCATAATCCAAATTATAATCCAAATTATATATAAGTCTTGAATAGATGTGATTGCTCCTGGACAGGGCTGTTGCTGCTTTTTTTTAAATTGTATTTTTCAGAAGCCTTTTAAATTTTGGCACCCCTTAAAATTTGGTGTCTATTTGACTTTAGCCTAGAACTGACCCTGGCTAGCATTGCTCTCTTTATCATTCATAACTCCATCATATCCATCAGTTTAATGGCTTAATCATCTCAAGAAGGTTGGAGAGGACCATCAACATATCCTTGAGGAAATGAGTAATGCTGAGGAACTGCAGCTCAATTAAGGCTACTTGAGTCCCCATACAGATATTTCATGGCTGAGCTGAGGCTTTTAAACCAACATTGCACTGCGTCGATCTTAAAAATAGGCATTACTCAGAAGGGGAGTGGTGTGGGGATAGAAAAGGCTTGGCATGATGCACAGATCAAAAATAGAACTGCTAGATGAAGATGTATGGATGTGAATTCTCTTGTTGAACCTGACTATTGTTGTGCTTGCTATTTCAGGCTTCCAGCTCAGAAGCTCTGTAATATTATTCAGTTCCAATTAAAGGAGGCATACGCAGATATCACAAAACTGAGTGTTATTTAGCCTTCTTTGTATTCAGATGTTTGAGGTGCAAACAAAGACCAGATGGAGGCAGGATGTTTAAATGAGACCTATTATGCACAGACATCTGAATATGAACATGAACTGCTCATCTGTGTCACACAAATGTAATCTATCTGTCACATAATGAATGACATTGACTCTTCCCTTTGATCGAAATGACTTTGCTCAAATCAGGCTTTCATGCAGATTTTTTCCAAATGAAAAATAGTGATAGTTGTTTATGCATGCTTGCATGCTTCCTGGTATGCGGGCACTTTGGATGCCACAATAAGAATGAAACTATTGGAAAGGGTATAATGGGCAATATTTTACTGTGAGCTGGAACAGTTTCTCTCCACACCTATGAGCAAATAGGACATGCATAGATTTCTCTGCCATTCTTAAAAGTACAAATTTATTGCCCTTTACTATGCAAGCTCATGGCTTTTTCAGAATTATGCTCCCAAATGGTTTCCATTTGGTTGTATGCTTTGCTTGGACCTTATCCAGTTTAGAGACTTCATGGGGATTGTTTGTATTTAAGGATAAGTCAAATTTAAAAAAAATATTTTAAATCTTTTCCATGTCAAATCTGTTACAAGCAAAGTTTGATGAATTGAGTTAAACACAGTACAAATTTACACAAATAGAACAGTCCTATCAATCTTAGTTAATTAACTAGCTTCTTGTCCTGATTTTCTGCTATCTTCCTTTCCCACACACCCTTGATAATAAATTAAGGGAGAGATGTGGTTTGTTAAGAAAGAGAGGAATAAAAGAGGATGGGAGAACAGCAACAAAGAAGAAAAACAAAACTACTCGCCACCTCTTCTTGTCTGGTTCCATCAAATTATTCCTTAAATTTGGGTCATTGAAAGATGGTCACTAAGATATGTGTGTGTGTGTATGTGTGTGATATATGGAGAAAGACAGACAGACATGGCAAGGATCACTGGTTATTTCCATTTCATTCAGATAAACTTCTCTTGGGCATCAAATTTTATTAAATTAATGCATTATTAAACGAGGTAACTATTAAACAAGGAGGGACTGCAGTGCATTTAAAGAATCCGAAGATGCAAAAACACCATACTGAAAAATTTACCACATGATATTTTCCCTAGTAACCATAGTTGCTTTATTTATTTATTTATTTATTTGTCTGTCTGTCTGTCTGTCTGTTTGTCTGTTTATTTATTTATTTATTTATTTATTTATTCATTCATTCATTCATTCATTCCAATACACAATGAGGGTTTTAGTGGGTATATATCTATATACACATAGTAAAATACATGATGAAGGTTATAGAGGAGATACTCATAGTAAAATATATCTAAGAAATAATAGAAAAGAAGATATAGGAATAGAACATATCAATGAAAGAATAGAAGAAGAGATATAGGAATAGAAGAAAGGTATAGGAGATATAGGAGAGCAATAGGACAGGGGACGGAAGGCACTCTAGTGCACTTGTACTCGCCCCTTACTGACCTCTTAGGAATCTGGATAGGTCAACCGTAGATAATCTAAGGGTAAAGTGTTGGGGGTTTGGGGATGACACTATCGAGTCCGGTAATGAGTTCCACGCTTCGACAACTCGGTTACTGAAGTCATATTTTTTACAGTCAAGTTTGAAGCGGTTAATATTAAGTTTAAATCTGTTGTGTGCTCTTGTGTTGTTGTGGTTGAAGCTGAAGTAGTCGCCGATAGGCAGGACGTTGCAGCATATGATCTTGTGGGCAATGCCACTGGTTGGAGCTGTGGAGAAAACACATTTGTTTTAAAAAATGCATGATGGTTTAATTCAGGTTTATTTTGGTTGGGATGAAATCGACAATTCTCTTCCCCCATTTCCTTCTTTCACAGGTCAACTACATTGAAATAAAATGGCTTGCTTTTATTTAAAAGCTGTAATGGAAAGCAATACTTTCTGCCAAGGGGAAATTAGACCACCACAAGCTGTATGTTGCAAAAGAAAAGATCGACTTTGCTCTGGTTTCAAATAAGCTGGCACAATGCCAAGGAAAAAGCTGAGTCAAGTGTTGGAACAGGCCAGTACGGTCAGACCAGACAGGCCCAAGATTGATTTCTCTCCATAACAATCTTCTCATATGGAAGTGCCTATAGATTGCTTCTTAAGTGCGATTCCACATGTGAACGGTCCCACAGAGAGAAGAAAAATTCTGAGCCCGTACTAATATATAATATAGTTCTGAGCCCAAAATAATATAATTCCAACAGCTGTGATTCTGAAACCGTAAAAGAGCACTCATGGATGGATATATCTGAATCATCTGAAACTAATTTAAAGCAGCATTTGAGTCTAATGAATACAATCAAATCTTGTTTGGGACTGCAAAAGCCGAAGTGAATTCGTTGTGACATAAAATATATCTAGCATCATCATTACAAAGGGAAATATAAACTAAAAAAGAAATGGGGGAATTCCTAGTAGCAGATGGAAAATTTATTACCATGTTTCCCCAAAAATAAGATCTTGTCTTTTTCTTTTAATCCTGAAATAAGCACTTGGCCTTGTTGCCATGCTCTCAAAAGTCCAAATATTATCAGGGGATGTCTTATTTTTGGGAAAACAGTATTTCGTTCGTTCATTCATTCATTTGTTCATTCATTCTTTCTTTCATTCTTTTACAAGAATACTCAGGAAATGCTAATAATTCAAATTTTATTCCACCTTCTATGATCAGCAAAACTGATCTTTATAAATTGAATGGGATAAAGTGAAGTAATTCCAATTGTTCTAGCGGTTTTGACAGTTCCATTATGATATCTCCCAATGCTCCAGTAATTATAAGGAAAACCTAATCTCTGTATTTTACTTGTTGCCTTCCAATATTTTACTGCCATATTTATTTAATTAGACTTTTATGCCACCCTGAGTCGTTGAGAAGGGCGGCAAAGAAGTCTAAATAAATAAGTAAGTAATTAAGTAAGTAAAAGTTGCTTTTCTTCAATTACATATATGCAGTGGGATGCCCCCAGGCTCTGTCTTAGACCCCGTACTCCTTCATTGATGATTTAGATGGGACAGATGGGGAACTCATCAACTTTGCAGATGACACCCAGCTGGCAAGAATAGCCAACACTCCAAAAGATAGGCTCAACATACAGAAGGACCTTTACAGATTTGAACATTGAGCCTAAATAATGAAAAATGAAGGTTCTACATTTAGGAAGTAAATCCAAATGCACAGATATACAATAGTAATAACTGCAAGAGGTATCTTGGAGTCCTAGTGGACAATCGCTTAAATATGAGTCAAGAATCTGCTACAGCTGCCAAAAGAGCCAATGCAGTTCTAGGCTGCATTAACAGAAGGATAGAATCAAGACCATGAGATATGTTAGTACCACTTTATAATGCCCTGGTAAGACCACAGTTGGAATATTGAAACCAGTTTTGACCACCATGATAGATTCTGAATCTCCCATCTGGATGAGGTTACTATATTAAAAAGAAGCTTTGAGGAATGAAACTTCTCCAACAATCCACATTGTTGGAGCGAATGGCATCAATAATCCACTTAGTAGGGACTACAGGAATGCCTGAATGCCAAATCAAATATTTAAATATACAAATGTACAATAGTTTGGCTTTCTCCAACGTGGTGCTCTCAATCTTTTGAAGGATTACAGCATTCCTAATCAGGATGGCTGTTGGAATTAGGTTTTGCCAGGCACAACATGTGTAAGGAATGTGGATGGAAGACTAAGGGATAGGTAAAAGAAAATCAGGTCCCCTCTTTGAGGTAAAGACACAGAGTGATCCTTCAGGTTTCATCTGATGACTGACTCTTGTCTCACTACTCTAAGCAAATTCAGTATGTTAGAAAAAGTAGGCCTCATCACAGTAGTGGATTCTAAAGCTCTTTGCTACCAGTTCACACTCGAGTTCGATGCTTCTGCACATGTGCAGATGTGGGTGGGCGGAGATTCCTGCCACCACTGCCACTACCAGTTCACAGAACCAGGCCGAACTGGGAGCAACCCACCACTGCCTCAGCAGACAGACAAACCTAGATTTGTTAGAGAGGATTCCCTACATAGTTCCCTCTAAGCTGAGCAGTGAGGAATCGCTCACTTAAAAATCATCATCAACTCAGAGTTTTTCAAACCTGCCCAGAAGCCGAGAGGGAAAGAGTGAGAGGGAAGGAGAGAGAGAGGAAGAGAGGAAGAGAGAGAAACAGATAGAAAAAAGAGAGGAAGGAAAAGAGAAAGGAAAAGAATGGGAGTAAGGAAGAGAGAAAAAAAATCAAAATCTAGTTTGAAACTAACTCAACTATTTAAGTGGCATTTTGATATTGATAGAGTTGCCCTATTATGAGCTCACTGTTATAGACACACAGTACAGTATTTTATTTTGAAATTCTGTGAGGCAAAACGGGTGGATTTTTTGTTTGTTTGTTTGTTTGTTTGTTTGTTTGTTTGTTCGTTCGTTCGTTCGTTCGTTCATTTATTTATTTATTTATTTATTTATTTATTTATTTATTTATTTATTTATTTATTTATTTAATATTTCTGTGCCACCCAGTCCCAAAGGGACTGCCACTCAGACACTATACTTTTCCGCCCACCCCCAAAAAAAATTAGAGGGAACACTGATTCCCTGATGGCAAACTTGCAGTGCTACCAGTTCCCCAAAGACATGTGTTACGATCACATTTCAAAAATCCTGATGTGTCTATTTAATCTTCCTTGAAATTGGGTGATTATGGCTATATGGTGAGCTTGGGAAAGTTGTTGCCCTAGAGGGGCTTTTAAACGTAAACATTTCATGTCGGTTTGCTATAAGTCAAAATACATGCAGTTTCTCTCCCCCACCCCAGTTCTTCTTTCCAGTTTTATTTAGCTTATCCTGAGAAGACAGTGAAATTGAATGCACCGTATGTGAGAAATAACTGCCAAGGAGGCCCATCGAGTCTGTTTAGAGAAAAGGAATGGAGCCCTGGAAGAGGAGCTGTCTCTTCCTAGTCTCTCTCTTGCCATATGGTTAATGGTTTTAAAGGTCCAGAGGAGGATTGTTTATCGGATTTTTCAGCACGTGGTACATTTGCATCTTCATTTCAATGCATTCCATAAATAAAAAATGACAAAATGCCACTGTTTTGCAAATTGCAAGCAGTTAACTTTGTTCTGAAATCTGGCTATTTATACACAATTTGTAGCACATAGAATTCCACCCCACCCACCTTTCTCCCCCCTATCGTCTGCAGATGTTTAACCAGCAATTTATCACTTTTTGGAGGCCAAATAAAACTCCTTGCGAGCAAAGTGAGCGTATGCAGCCACTGAACTGAGATGCCAAATAGAGGGAGTGTTCTTCTGAGAGAAGCCGATTACTGTTTTATCAGACATTCAAGAAATTGCATTTGGAATTGTAGATCTGGCATCGTCAACAGCCCACCCACTGTCACAACCCACTGGGAGTGGAGGCAATGTCTGGTTTTGCTGCAAAAGTGGAAGTGCAAAAGCAAGAGTCTCGAAATCTGATAGATCACAGGACAAAACTGGGCGAGACTCAGTTCAGTAGGGTGTTAAATTGGGCTTTTCTAAATGTTGAATGTTAGTGTGGGGTGTGTATGTGTGTGTGTATGTATGTATGTATGTATGCATGCATGCATTATCTATTTATTTATTTGTTTGTTTATTGATTTGATTTGATTTGATTTGATTTGATTTGATTTGATTTGATTTGATTTGATTTGATTTGATTTGATTTGATTTGATTTGATTTGATTTGATTTGATTTGATTTGATTTGATTTGATTTGATTTGATTTGATTTGATTTGATTTGATTTGATTTGATTTGATTTGATTTGATTTGATTTGATTTGATTTGATTTGATTTGCATGCCGCCCCTCTCCGTAGACTTGGGGCGGCTAACAACAATAATGAAACAACATGTAACAAAACTAATATTTAAAATAATTTTAAAAATCCTTATTTAAAAAAACCAAACATACACACGAGCATACCATGCATAAATTGTATAGGCCTAGAGGGAAGGGAATATCTCAATTCCCCCATGCCTGACGACAGAGGTGGGTTTTAAGGAGCTTACGAAAGGCGAGGAGGTTGGGGGCAACTCTGATCTCTGGGGGGAGTTGGTTCCAGAGGGTCGGGGCCACCACAGAGAAGGCTCTTCCCCTGGGTCCCGCCAAACGACATTGTTCAGTCGACGGGACCCGGAGAAGGCCAACTTGGTGGGACCTAACTGGTTTCCCACCTAAAAACAATTAAATAAAGTTTTGGGGGAGTACAATGTTGTTGTTTTTTATCAGCCCAGGGCAGTTTGATTTTGATTATGAGCCAAGAAATGATTTGTACACAGGCAAAACTTCCTCATCTCAAGCGCTATCGGTGCACTACCGGAGGCTGGTATGGGCACAATCACATCTGACAGGCGGGCACAAGATTTGGCTTCTGCGCATGTGCCGGAAGCAACATCTCACACAAGGATGCTTGTGCATGTGAGATTTCACCGATTTTGGGTGATTTCTTTGCTTCCGGGCATGCACAGAAACAAACAAACAAAAAAAGCTGCGAATCAACAAAATCTCATGTGAACCAGCTGAGATGACCTCAGTTCATGCTCCCAAACTGGTCCTCTGGTCGCTGCAAGTTGCAAAAAAAAACCTCTGCACATACGCAAAGGCTTCTGCACATGTGCAGAGGGTCATTTCCAGGAAGTTACACATACAAAATACGCACTTCCATTATGATACGAACCAATGGGGAACATAAGTAGAACCCACTTCTGATCAGTGAGTATCTTTTTTACTTATATTGGCACACTAAGAGAAAAACTCAATATCTGCTTCTGATTTATTAGCAGCATGGTGCGGGGTATCATAAAAGTTACCAAAAATAAGAATTATAATAATAGGATGCCTCAAAGCATATAAATATCCTTCTTGGGAAAAGTGAACATTTTATTTCTAACATGCAGGGATGGAAGTTCTGTGCCAGAGTGATTGATAGGATCAAAAGATGCAAAAGATTGAGAGTCACCGTTTTAGGATGAGGCTTTTTACATGAAGCTTTTTAAATGTATGAATGCTTTCACATTACCAATTTATCATTTGGCAACAGGATAATAAAATGACCTGCTGGCAACATATTCACATTAAAAATTTTCATGCATTCACCCTCAGTCCCAGTTGTCACTGGAAAGAAAGGGGAAAGGGGTAAATATTTTTTCCTATATTCTATTATATCAAATTTAAGATTATCTTTCTCAAATTATCTTTTTTTCTCTAGAGTCATAGATGACATTGAGAAATTCCAATGTTCCAAAAATTACTGTTTGTCTAAATATTATACATGACCAAAGTTATTAATTTGAAATTGAGCAGCAAAATGTCTTTCCCTCTCTAAATGTTTGGACATATCAAAATATCTCTTCACTGGAGAAGAAATACCATCTATGACAGCTTCAGTGTGCTGGTTAAATCTCCAGCAAATACATTTCCACATAATCTGTTGTGCCTGGTCTCCTTTTTTGTCTGCTACTCCTGTTCTTTACCATCAAGCACCTCAGGAGGTTGAAAGTAAACAACAAGCAAACAAGAGATTCATTCAAGAAAAGACAACAATCAAACATATAAATCAAAGATTACGGAACCATCAAATAGATGTTTTTTTCTTACTTTTTTGATCATACTGTAGTGCTTTCAGTCAAAGGATGTCAATGGAATTAAGAAGATAAAGTAATAGCAAATCAATAATAAATGGAAACTCTAAAAATTATATTTAGCCTCCTCCTCCTCCCTAGCATTTTCCTACAGGCATAGATTCCACTTTTTGGATCAACAAGCACCATTTCACTAATCAAATGTAGCAACCCACATCCATCTGAATTCTTTTCATATCGGCATTGTGTCCTTTAAGCTTTTCTTTGGTCTTGCAAACAGGTATTTGCCATCAGTGTTAAAATGTTATTCATTCATTCATTCATTCATTCATTCATTCATTCATTCATTCATTCATTCATTCATTCATTCATTTATTTATTTATTTATTTATTTATTTATTTATTTATTTATTGGATTTGTATGCCGCCCCTCTCCAAGGACTCGGAGCAGCTCACAACATAGCAAACAATATACAATGTACAAATCTAAAAATCCAATTAATTTTACTAGAAAAAACTTTAAAACTCTACTAACATTGAAAACCATTCATTCCCATTCACATCGCAAAACATACTACATTTGCCGGCCAGGGTGCAAAGGTCTAATGGCCCCAAGCTTGGCAGCACAGATAAGTCCTTAAGCTTATATGGAAGGCAAGGAGGCTGGGGGCAGTATGAATCTCTGGGTGGAATGGATTCCAGAAGGCCAGGGCCCCCACAAAGAAGACTCTTCCCCTAGGTCCCGACAAACGACATTGTCTAGTTGACGGGACCCGGAGAAGGACAACTCTGTGGGACCTAATCGGTCGCTGGGATTCATGCGGCGGAAAGCGGTCCCGCAGGTATTCTGGCCCAATGCCATGTAAGGCTTTAGAGGTCATAACCAACACTTTGAATGAGTCTGGAAACCAATTGGCAACCAATGCATACCTTGGAGAGTTGGAGAAATATGTGCGTGTCTGGGCAAGCCCATGACTACTCGCGGGGCTGCATTTTGCACAATTTGAAGTTTCTGAACGATTTTCAAAGGTAGCCCCATTTAGAGAGCATTGCCGTAGTTGAACCTCGAGGTGATAAGGGCATGAGTGACCATGAGCAAAGACTCCCTATCTAGGTAGGGCCACAACTGGACAAACCTTGGCAAATGCCTCCCTTGCCACAGCCGAAAGATGATGCTCTAAGGTCAGCTGTGGACCAAGGAGGATGCCCAAGTTGCGGACCCTTTCTGAGGGGGTCAAAGGTTCCCCCCCCCAGGGTGATGGATGGACAGATGGAATTGATGGATGAACAGATGGAATTGTCCTTGGGAGGCAGTACCCACAGCTATTCCATCTGTCCATCTTGTCAGGGTTAAGTTTGAGCCTATTGGCACCCATCCAGACCCTAACCTTCTCCAGACACTGGCACATCACTTCCACTATTTCACTGATTGGACACGGGGTGGAGATGTATAATTGGTTGTCATCAGCCTACTGATGACAACTCACTCCGTGACCTCAGATAATCTCACCCAGGGGTTTCATGTAGATATTAAACAGTGGGTGGGGGGAGGACTGACCCCTGAGGAACTCCACAAGGGGCAGACCTAGGAGCCGACCTTTGACCCCCCACTAACACTGACTGCGACTGACCGGAGAGGTAGGAGGAGGTGGTGTACAGGCAACACTATGAGATGTTGTTTGGGGAATGCGGTCATACTCCTATAGGCATTCCTCCCGCCCCCATTTTCTCTGTTATTGGTAGAACTCCCATCTGTGACCGGACTGTATCACTGCTGACATAATCAAAAAGGAGTTTGTTACTCACCAATGGAGCATACATATCTCCATGGCTTATAAAGAGCTCTCAACACTTTTGGTGGTTGGCCAGCACCCTATGGTGCGACTGGGCAGAGCATTATTTTATATACTTTTTATTTTAGGACCATTGGCATACACCTATCAAAGAGCACTCCAGTAATCTTTTTCTGTCCTAGCCATGTTGCATTCACCCTCATATGCACTACTTCAGTAATGCTGCCATCACTTTTTTACTAAGTGCAATCATGCTGGGATATCTACCATATACCGTACATTATGCACACATGTAAGTGCGCATGGGACACATGGGTGTATTCTAAGAAATTACTACAGAGTGAAAGCCCATTTTAACTAAAGACCGGGGTGAAGAATGTAGAACTGGGACTCATTCTGTAGTTGTTCTTGTCAGAAATAACCATTTCAAACATCAAATTTGAGTTTATAATGGAACACTGACTTAGCTTTGGCACTGATGATACCATTCTAATTCTGATGTTTTTTAAAAAAGTGTAGATTCTGAATCTGAGAATATAGCTAAAGCATAAAAAGGTTCCATGGGACAGAAGTAAAGTTGGTGGGCTCATATTGCAGATGAGATCCTAAGTAACGGAAAGAGTTTGTTACTGCTTTGGGCAAGCTGATTGCAACATGTAGACTTGTTTTGGGGAATATTAACTAATTGGCTTTGCATTGGTGCTTCACAAGATGGGTCAGCCTAGATTCCAACTACTTTTGCTATAAGGAAGGGTTGCATACTTGCAAAAAATAAAAGCCAAAAACTTGCCATTCAGAGGACATAAGTACTACAAGTAGGGACCACACAGACTCCTGTGGTCTCCTAGAGAAGAATAGCCTCATTGAAACATCAAGTGGGGGCAAGAAAAGACAAAGTCACAAAGAAAAAGAGGGCTTCAACTGTGCCTGCTGACAGATGCCATCAGAGCCCCTAATGACAATTCCATGCAGATGGTGTTGTGTTTATGCTGCATGGGTATATCTCCCTTTGCTCCCTTTTTATATTTTATACATTCAGAACTTCTTTATAACAAACATTTACATTCTTTGCACAAAGAGTTCTTTCTAAACAGCAGTTTCACACATGCGAAGTGCAAAATGTGTGTCCTTTTATTAAAATGATTGCATGGAAATTAAAACTATAAAATCCAGTGCTAGTAAGGAAACAAACAAGGTATATTAATTCCTTGTTTACTGATAGTCCTCTATCCTGTATTCCTAAGGCTGCAGGCAGTACTCTGGCTTTACAGAAGTTTTCTACATTTGGTCACCCCCACACCCAACCCCTCTGAATTCAGTTTACCCTTATTGAACCTAAGCGGATGCTGACTGTTGGTTGAGATAAATCCCCTGCATAGGCATGATTACTGTAAACCATTTTAACTGGATCATTATGTGTGGCTCTTACCTGATTGATAAATATTAAAACTGAATCCTTGGTCTTTTCCAAACGTCTCTTAATTTTTCAGGACTCACACACCTATATTTCTTTTGTTTTTACACTCTGTGAATGCTTAATCAACCATATAGTCCCAAAGTAATCATTACTGAGTTTTAGTAGTAATGAACTGAGTTTTAGTAGTTTTAATTTCCTTGTGTAAAACTATCTCTAGCATGTTTTGCATCAGAAAAGTGTTTCTCTTTAAGTGGCTTCCTTTGAATTGGCATACAAATGCTCAGAATTCCCTTAAGACTCTGCAAAGAAGATAGCATCAAATTGCTTTGACCACGGAAATGTGACTTCATGCCTATTTATATTATTCTAATCAAATTCAAAGCAGCATTTAGAATGCCAGAAGGATCTTAAATGCTCTTAAGATACTGATCATTGGATCTATTTACCATAGAAACTAATCTTCCTTGATCAATAATAGGTGTTTCAAAAATTAAAATTCAGATGCTGAAATGAAGTCATTAAACTGTTCCTGTTACTCTTACTGAGTTAGATTTTATTATTTTGTGTTATATGATTAAAATTATATGGTTAATAACAATAATAATCACTATCACTATTATTACTTTTGTTACTAATATTATCAATCAATCAGAATACAGCTGCAAGGGACCTTGGAGGTCTTCTAGAATCTAGACCAATCCCTGCTCAAGCAGGAGACCCTATACCAGTGATGGCGAACCTTTTTTTCCTCAGGTGCAAAAAGAGCATGCATGTCCACTACTGCACATATATGAGTGCCCACACCCATGATTCAATGGCTGGGGAGTGCAAAAACAGCTTCCCCCACTCCCCAGAGGCCTTCTGGAGGCTGGAAACAGCATGTTTCCCAAATTCTGGTGGGCCCAACCTCCCCCATCCCCCTGGAGGCTCTCTGGAAGCCAAAAATGCCAACCAAGAGCCTCTGTGAGAGCCAAAAATCAGCTGGCTGGCACACACATGTATGTTGGAGCTAAGCTAGGGCAACGGCTCCATGTGCCACCTGTGGCACCCGTGCAATAGATTCGCCATCACTGCCCTATACCATTTCAGATAGATGGCTGTCCAATGATGAAGCACCCGCAACTTCTGAAGGCAAAGCTGTTCGGCTGATTATTTGTCCTCACTGCTTAATTCCAGGTTGCTTCTCTCCTTGATTAGATTCCTCCCATAGTTTCTTGACCTGCCTTCCAATGGTTTGGAAAATAAGTTAACCTCCTCTTCTTTGTGGCAGCCATTCAAATACTGAAATACAGTGAACCCTCGATCATCGCGAGGGTTCCGTTCCAGGACCCCACGCGATGATCGATTTTTAGCGAAGTAGCGGTGCGGAAGTAAAAACACCATCTGCGCGTGCGCAGATGGTGTTTTTGCTTCCACTGCCGCCCGCCCTTCGCCCGCCCACCCCGTTGCTCGCGCCCGCCCACCCTGTTGCTCACGCTGTTGCTGGGGCCGCTTCCCAGCTGGGGAGCCGAGCTAGGGAGTCCCCACCGCGCGCGCGTTGCTGGGGAAAGCGCGCGCGCTTGGGGACATCGCAGCTCCGCTCCCCAGCTGGGAAGCGGAGCTAGGGAGTCCCCAAGCGCGCGCGCTTTCCCCAGCAACGCGCGCGCGGTGGGGACTCCCTAGCTCGGCTCCCCAGCTAGCTCGGCTCCCCAGCTGGGGAGCGGAGCTGTGATGTCCCCAAGCGCGCGGGCACCGCCCGCCCACGCTGTTGCTGGGGCCGCTTCCCAGCTGGGGAGCCGAGCTGGGGTGTCCCCGCGCGTGCCGCCCGCCCGCCCACGCCGTTGCTCGCGCCGCCGCTGGGGTCTTACGGGGGCAAGAGGGGGAAGACCCAGGGAAGCCTCTGCCCGGCGGGGAAACTCCACCATCTACGCATGCGTGGAAGGGCACGCATGCGCAGATGGTGGAGTTTACTTCCGGGTTGAAAACTCGCGAAATAGCCCTTTCGCGATCCTTGAGGATGCGAAACTCGAGGGTTCACTGTACTGTTATCATGTCCCTGCTATTTCTTCTTTTCTCTAAATTGGTCAACCCATTTCTTGCAAGCGTTCGTCATATGTTTTTGTCTCCAGGCCTTTAAGCATCATGATAATCATGATACTTCACATGACAATGCCATGACAACATAGGTTTGATACCCCTGCTCTAGTCCTTCTTTTCTCTAGACTGTCCATACCCAATTCCTGCAAGTGTTCTTCAGGAGAAGGGCAGCATAGAAATTTGATCAATTCATTAAAACCCACCTCTGTCGTCAGGCATGGGGGAATTGAGATATTCCTTCCCCCTAGGCCTATACAATTTATGCATGGTATGTTTGTGTGTATGTTTGGTTTTTAATAAGGGTTTTTAGTTATTTTAAATATTAGATTTGTTATATGCTGTTTTTATTATTGTTGTTAGCTGCCCCAAGTCTATGGAGAGGGGTGGCATACAAACCTAATAAATAGATAGATAGATAGATAGATAGATAGATAGATAGATAGATAGATAGATAGATAGATAGATAGATAGATAGATAGATAGATAGATAGATAGATAGATAGATAGATAGATGTTTTGGCCTCCAGGTATCTTAGTTGCTCTTTTTTGCACTTCTTCCATAGTCCCAACATCTATTTTGTAATGTGGTGAGAAAAGCTGGATGGAGTAGTCCAAGTGTGGCCTTACTAAGGCATTATAAAGAGGTACTAATAGTTCATGTTATTTGGATTCTATATCTCTGTTTATACAACCAAGGATTGTGTTAGCTTTTTTAGCTGCTGCCACACTATGCTGGCTCATGTTTAAGTGACCATCCATTAGGCTCCAAGATAAATAAATAAATACTTTATTGTCATTGTATGTATATACACAGTATACCCATGCAACAAAATTCGTATGATGCCAAAGACCAATCTCGACATACATAATGATCTGAGAAAACATGCTCAACCCGCTACAATTTCCCACCTGAACCATCCAACATCCACCCAACAGACCAAGTAGTATTGTCCAGCAATTAACTGATGGTGACCCCCTAGTACATTGTTAAGTGCAATTATAGTTCTGGGATAAAAACTGTTCAGAAAACGTGTGGTTCGAGTTTTAATTGTTCTTATCTTCTGCCAGAAGGCAGCAGTCCAAAAATATTGTAAGCGGGATGAGAAGAGTCTCTGAGAATATTGTGCACCTTTCTAAAACAGTGAGATGTGAAGATATCATCCAGGGCTGGTAGCTGGAGCCCAATGATATTCTGGGCAGTTCTAATGATTCTCTGTAAAGCTTTTTTATCTGCTACGGAGTGGAGATCCACTCACAGTTACTATTTTTGAGACAGGTTATGCTTAATCTGTACTTATGCCTTTGGTTTTTCCTGCCTAGGTGTAAAAACTTGCTTTTCTCCACAATAAATTTCATGTTGTTGGATAGGGCCTATTGTTCTAGTCTGTCAAGATCTTTTTGGGTCCTGGGCTTCTGGGGTGCTGACTATTCCTGCCAGCTTAGTGTCATCTGCACATTTGATGAGTTCCCCTTCTATTCCCTCGTCTAAGTCACTTGTGAAGATATTGAAGAGTACCGGCCCAAGATGGAACCTTGTAGTATGCCACTGCATACTTCCCTCCATGTAAATATTGCACCATTAAGGATGACTCATTTAGTATAGTTTGCCAGCCAATTACAAATCCATCTGGTGGTTATGCTGTCTATCCCACGTTTTTCTAGTTTACCAAGAAGTAAGTTGTGATCTATTTTGTCAAATGCTTTGCTAAAGTCTAAGTATACTATGTCCACAGGATTTCACTGGTCTACTAATTTAGTCACTTTGTCAAAGAATGAAATAAGATTGGTTTGGCACAATCTGTTTTTGAAAATCCTGTGCTGGCTACTAGTTATAACATTATTTGTTTCTAGATGTCCACAGATGGTTTTGATTGTTTTTTATATAGTATCTTTCCAGATATTGAAGTTAGGCTGATTAGTCTGAGGTTTCCTGGATCTGTCCCCCCCACCACCTTTTTTCTTTTTTTTTCTTTTTTAAAAATGGGAACCACATCAGCTTTTTTTCAATTCTTTGGTGGTTCCCTGGTGCACCAGGATTTTTTTAAAAAATATGGTACAATGGTTTTGAGATAACATCTGCCAGCTTCTTCAGAATGCTGGGATCTAATCCATTAGGTCATGGTGATTTATATTAATCAAAGTCAAACAAGTGTCCTCTTACCATTTTCTTGATAATTTTAATTTTTATTTCTAGTCTGTCTGTTCAATTATGTTTTTGGTAGGTTGGGCTATAGTTCTTTTTTGTGTGAAGATTGATGCAAAGAATGAGTTAAGCAGCTCTGCTTTCCCTACTGCCTGTTACTTCCTTGCCATCTTCTCTCTTTAGTTGACTGACTGTTTCCTTGACTTTTTTGTTTGTTTATTTGTTATATGTTGAAATAAACCTTTTTTATAAATTATCTTTCACTTTTCTTCCAAGTCTTTGTTCATTCTGAGAGTTTGCTTTCTGACTTTCTGCTTTCTGGTGGGGGGAGGGGAGGGACAGATCCAGGAAACTTCAGACTAATCAGCCTAACTTCAATACCTGGGAAGATACTAGGTAAAAAACCATCAAAACCATCTGTGGACATCTAGAAACAAGGAAGGAGGAAGGGAGGGAAGGAAAGAAGGAAGGGAGACAATTCCCACAGAAAACACCAGGAGCCACAAACCCACCTCCTCATGGCTGGAGAGGTTACTATTACACTGCACACTAAGACAACTGGACACAAGAACAGTTTTTCCCCGAATGCCATCACTCTACTAAACAAATAATTCCCTCAACACTGTCAAACCTTTTACTAAGTCTGCACTTCTATTTCTACTAGTTTTTTCTCATCATTCCTATCACCCATTTCCTTCCACTTAGGACTGTGTGACTATAACTTGTTGCTTGTATCCTACGATTTTTATTAATATTGATAATTTCTTCATTGCTTATTTGATCCTATGACAATAATTAAGTGTTGTACCACATGATTCTTGACAAATGTATCTTTTTCTTTTATGTATACTGAGAGCATATGAACCAAAACTAATTCCTTGTGTCCAATTGCACTTGGCCAGTAAAGAATTCTGTTCTGTTCTGTCATGTTCTATTCTATTATTACTATTTAGTACTACACCATTTAGTCCAGAATACATTTTCCTTGTTTTCTTCCTCTAAAATCTAGGAGCATCTTATACACCAAAAAATACGGTACACCAAATTTTTGGTCAAGATGCCCCCCTCCCCCATCCCCATCTCTCCCTCCCCCCCCCAATGGTGTCCCTCTTTAGCAATGTTAAAATCTTGTCACCTTACCCACAAAGAAAGTGTTATTATTACTGATATTAGGTCCAGCAAAATAACTGCAACATTTTATAAATGACGGACAGATAGCTATATGAATAATGAGATACAAGGTTTATTTTCATCTTGTTGATATATGATTTATGGTACACAAGGGCAATATAAATAACATATGTTGCAAATGGCCATACATCCACCTATATAAAATAGAAGATCTTACTTTCCTCAAAAAAGATAATTTCAGTTATGGGAAAACTAATTTAAATTAATTTTTAAAGCAAATGTCTCAATATGTTTAACCTTTTCAAGTTGCCATATTTTTTGGAGTATAAGACACTCCTTTTCCCTCCCTAATAGAGGCTCATAACTTGGGTGCATCTTATACTCTGAATGTAGCTTTTTTCTCCCAGTCCTAACTAGCTGCTAACGATCTTCCCAGCTCTTACCTTGCAAGCTCTTTCATTGTTTCTCTCTGCGAAGAATGTTTTCCAAGCCCAAAGTCTTTAAGGGTTTTTTTTTTCATTGCTTTAATTTGCTCCAAGTAAGTTTATTTCCAGGTACTAACAATGTTCCCAGCTCTTACCAGCTTGTAAGCTCTTTCACTGTTATTCTTTCCAAATAAAGTTTAAAGCCCTAACCATAAAATAATGTTCTGAAGCTGACCAGACCAAGGATGCTAGCCAGATAAATATCTGGTAAGCAGATTCTTTTCCCTATTTTCCTCCCCAAAAACTAATGTGCGTCTTAGACTCTGGTGTCCCTCTTTAGCAATGTTAAAATCTTGTCACCTTACCCACAAAGAAAGTGTTATTATTACTGATATTAGGTCCAGCAAAATAACTGCAACATTTTATAAATGACGGACAGATAGCTATATGAATAATGAGATACAAGGTTTATTTTCATCTTGTTGATATATGATTTATGGTACACAAGGGCAATATAAATAACATATGTTGCAAATGGCCATACATCCACCTATATAAAATAGAAGATCTTACTTTCCTCAAAAAAGATAATTTCAGTTATGGGAAAACTAATTTAAATTAATTTTTAAAGCAAATGTCTCAATATGTTTAACCTTTTCAAGTTGCCATATTTTTTGGAGTATAAGACACTCCTTTTCCCTCCCTAATAGAGGCTCATAACTTGGGTGCATCTTATACTCTGAATGTAGCTTTTTTCTCCCAGTCCTAACTAGCTGCTAACGATCTTCCCAGCTCTTGCCTTGCAAGCTCTTTCATTGTTTCTCTCTGCGAAGAATGTTTTCCAAGCCCAAAGTCTTTAAGGGTTTTTTTTTTCATTGCTTTAATTTGCTCCAAGTAAGTTTATTTCCAGGTACTAACAATGTTCCCAGCTCTTACCAGCTTGTAAGCTCTTTCACTGTTATTCTTTCCAAATAAAGTTTAAAGCCCTAACCATAAAATAATGTTCTGAAGCTGACCAGACCAAGGATGCTAGCCAGATAAATATCTGGTAAGCAGATTCTTTTCCCTATTTTCCTCCCCAAAAACTAATGTGCGTCTTAGACTCTGGCGCGTCTTATATTCCAAAAAATATGGTACTTTTGCTGATATACAGATTCTGAATCAATATTATTTAGATTGTCCTCTTAATCCCATTGATATACCGATCTCAAATTAGAACTGGCATTTGGATAACAGAGACAGGTGATGTTCACAATGGCTTTGCACCTTACAAAAGACTTGCAAACAGAGTAAGTTCATTACCTTTTCCTGTTATCTTTCATATTCATATGTATAGCTCGAAGTTCAGTCCATCTCTGAATTCTTTGAACTCAACAGAAGCATGATTTGGCAGATTTAATTTCTATGTAACGTGATTGTTAAAATAAAACACTTCACGTGCTACTGCTGGATCTAACGTGTTCAAAACTTCTGGGGGAGAAGCATGTTAAATCTCTATCAAGCACAATGAAAGAAATATCAAAAGATATTGCTAAAGCCTCATATCCTCAAGTGTTCTCATTTTTTTACTTGTTTTATAATCTCTAACAAAATGCTGTGGGGAAAGAGAACTCTAATAGTGGACACATGTTCTTTCTCTTTGAGTGCCTTGGGTGGGGAGAACAATGACACAGGAAAGTCATAACCCAGATTTATGGTGCTTAGAATATGCTTATAATAATTCTGGAATATAGGAAAAAGCTGCGTGATGGAGGTGCTAGTTGCATGCATTGATTCCTGGACCACATTATTGTCTCCTACTGTAGGAATGTGTTCTGTAGACTTATTGTTTCATACCTGGCTGACCAACCGTACTCAACATGTAGAACTCAATAGAACTGCATCTGCATGGAGGGAAGTATATGTTAGATGACAAGGAGTAAGCTTTGCTACTCCTAAGTTACAAAGGATATACAGAGGAAAATATGGTGGTAGAAGATAATAACAACAACAACAACAACAATAATAATAATAATAATAATTATTATTATTATTATTATTATTATTATTATTATTATTATTATTAATTAGATTTGTATGTTGTTAATCTAATCCTACGTAGCTTCTGCTCTGGAAATCTCACACTACTTACCAGAGCTTACAAACATTTCGCCAGACCCATCCTAGAATACAGCTCATCTGTTTGGAACCCATACCACATTTCTGACATGAACACCCTTGAAAATGTCCAAAGATACTTCACCAGAAGAGCCCTTCACTCCTCTACCCGAAACA
This sequence comes from Erythrolamprus reginae, assembly GCF_031021105.1. Classification (NCBI taxonomy): domain Eukaryota; kingdom Metazoa; phylum Chordata; class Lepidosauria; order Squamata; family Dipsadidae; genus Erythrolamprus; species Erythrolamprus reginae. The sequence goes on along the minus strand of NC_091950.1, from coordinate 265,764,916 downwards.
GAATTCCCTACGAAACTAGACTTACAATCCTGGGTCTTGAAAGCTTAGAACTATGACACCTTAAACATGATCTAAGTATTGCCCACAAGATCATATGCTGCAATGTCCTGCCTATCAAAGACTACTTCAGTTTCAACCACAACAACACAAGAGCACACAACAGATTCAAGCTTAATATTAACCACTCCAAACTTGACTGTAAAAAATATGACTTTAGTAATCGAGTTGTTGAAGCATGGAATTCATTACCAGACTTCGTAGTATCATCCCCTAACCCCCAACATTTTTCCCTTAGACTATCCATGGTTGACCTCTCCAGATTCCTAAGAGGTCAGTAAGGGGCGTACATAAGCGCACTAGAGTGCCTTCCATCCCCTGTCCTATAGTCTCTCCTATATCTCGCATTTCTTCTCTACTATATCCTCTATAACATTCATTGTGTATTATTGTGTATTGGACAAAATAAATAAAAAAATAAAAAAGTATCATCCCTTTGAGGTAGACAGATCAGGAAGTAGACCTCACAAGAAATAATGGAAATCTGTTTTTCTGATATAGGCTATAACAGAATCTTGTAAAGCTGACCATTTTTCTCTGTTTCCCTTTTATACTCACGAGAGTCAAGAAGGGCCAGTCTTGAGTTTATTCCTTAAGCTTTCGTGTCTTTCCAGGAAACTTCTAAGCTGATGTTTTTCTAATGGCTGCAAATGTTTTTTTTTTCAGAGTACCACTGTATTCCTCTATAGGTAGCAGATGATGGCAAAGAGTTTTACCTGCTTTGATGTTGGCCTCTCTTGGTCAGAACAGATAATCCTAGAATACCTAAACATTCTTTGATCTGATCTCAGAGAGCTTTCAAAATAGGTTTAGCTTCAATCTGCCTCCTACTGAATCAGATTACTGAGGTTTGACTTCTTGGTTTCAGGAATTTCCTCCAATTATATTGAGCTGCGATGAAAGATGCAGCCCAACATCTGGAGTCACTAGATTGAGGGGAATTTTTTGAAATGCTCTTAATGCTACAGCTATTCATAGTATTGATGCTATGCCAAAATATGTCATATGTTCTTTGACTGTGGCTTCCCTATTTTCCTTCCTTAATCTCAGTATGTTTGAGGTTTTCTCTTGATGGGATTTTATTGTTCAAAGTAAGGTATTAGAAGATGCTCCCAAGTAGTGTTGCTTTGCTTCCAGCTACCCTGAAGCCACCCTGGCTGACCACAGATCCCATTCTGAATAAAGCCCACTGGCAGGAGGTCACCTAACCTGACTTCCTTTGACTTGGAACCCAAGCATGGGAAGCTAGGGACCACCTTCTGCCGCATGAGTCCCAGGGACCGGTTAGGTCCCAAAGAGTCGGCCTTTTCCAGGTCCCGTCAACTAGACCAGTGTTTCCCAACCTTTTTTGAGCCATGGCACATTATTCATATTTTCAAAATCCTGGGGAACATTGAGCAGGGGGGGGGGTGTCCTAAAAAAAAGTTTGGACGAAAAAAATCTCTCTCTTCCTCCCTTTTGCTCTATTTCTCCCTCCCTCTTTCTCTCTCTTCCTTCCTTTTATTATTTTATTTTATTTTATTTTATTTTATTTTATTTTATTTTATTTATTTTATTTTTTTATTTTATTTTATTTTATTTTATTTTATTTTATTTTATTTTATTTTATTTTATTTTATTTTATTTTATTTTATTTTATTTTATTTTATTTTATTTTATTTTATTTTATTTTATTTTATTTTATTTTATTTTATTTTATTTTATTTTATTTTATTTTATTTTATTTTATTTTATTTTATTTTATTTTATTTTATTTTATTTTATTTTATTTTATTTTATTTTATTTTATTTTATTTTATTTTATTTTATTTTATTTTATTTTATTTTATTTTATTTTATTTTATTTTATTTTATTTTATTTTATTTTATTTTATTTTATTTTATTTTATTTTATTTTATTTTATTTTATTTTATTTTATTTTATTTTATTTTATTTTATTTTATTTTATTTTATTTTATTTTATTTTATTTTATTTTATTTTATTTTATTTTATTTTATTTTATTTTATTTTATTTTATTTTATTTTATTTTATTTTATTTTATTTTATTTTATTTTATTTTATTTTATTTTATTTTATTTTATTTTATTTTATTTTATTTTATTTTATTTTATTTTATTTTATTTTATTTTATTTATTTTATTTTATTTTATTTTATTTTATTTTATTTTATTTTATTTTATTTTATTTTATTTTATTTTATTTTATTTTATTTTATTTTATTTTATTTTATTTTATTTTATTTTATTTTATTTTATTTTATTTTATTTTATTTTATTTTATTTTATTTTATTTTATTTTATTTTATTTTATTTTATTTTATTTATTTTATTTTATTTTATTTTATTTTATTATTTTATTATTTTATTTTACTTTACTTTACTTTACTTTACTTTACTTTACTTTACTTTACTTTACTTTATTTTATTTTATTTTATTTTATTTTATTTTATTTTATTATTTATTAGATTTGTATGCCACCCCTCTCTGTAGACTTGGGGCAGCTCACAACAACAATAACACAATATATAATAAATCTAATAATTAAAAAGTCACTAAAAAACCCATATTAAAAAGAAAACATACACACAAACATACCATGCATAAACTGTATAGGCCCAGGGGAGATGTCTCAGTTCCCCCATGCCTGGCTGCAGAGGTAGGTTTTAAGAAGTTTATGAAAGGCAAGGAGGGTGGGGGCAATTCTAATCTCCGGGGGAAGCTGGTTCCAGAGGGTCGGAGCTGCCACAGAGAAGGCTCTTCCCCTGGGTCCCACCAGATGACATTGTTTAGTCGACGGGACCGGGAGAAGGCCGACTCTGTGGGACCTAACCAGACACTGGGATTTGTGCGGCACGGTCTCAGAGATATTCTGGCCCGGTGCCATGAAGGGCTTTATAGGTCATGACCAACACTTTGAATTGTGACCGGAAACTGATCGGCAACCAATGGACCGGGGACCCCACAGATAAGGCTCTTCCCTTAGGCCCTGCCAAACAACATTATCTGGTTGATGGGACCTGAAGAAGGCCAACTCTGTGGGACCTAACTGGCCGCTGGGATTCATACGGCAAAAGGCGGTCCCATAAGTTATCTGGCTCGATGTCATGTAGGGCTTTGTAGGTCATTACCAACAATTTGAGTTCTATCCGGAAACCAATCGGCAACCAATGCAATCTGCGGAGTATTAGAGAAACATGGGTATATCTGGGGAGGCCCATGACCACTCGTGTGGATGCATTTTGCACGATTTGAAGTTTCTGAAGACTCTTCAAAGATAGCCCCATATAGAGAGTTACATTAATTGGATTTTTAGATATGTATACTGTATATTGTTTTGATATGTTGTGAGTCACCCCGGCATATAAATCCAATAAATGAATGAATGAATGAACGAACGAACAAGCAAACAAGCAAACAAGTCTGCGGAGAGGGGCGGCATACAAATCTAAATAAATAAATAAATAAATAAATAAATAAATAAATAAATAAATAAATAAATAAATAAATAAATAAATAAATAAATAAATAAATAAATAAATAAATAAATAAATAAATAAATAAATAAATAAATAAATAAATAAATAAATAAATAAATAAATAAATAAATAAATAAATAAATAAATAAACAAACAAACAAACAAACAAACAAACAAACAAACAAACAAACAAACAAACAAACAAACAAACAAACAAACAAACAAACAAACAAACAAACAAACAAACAAACAAACAAATAAATAAAAACAAACTTGCAGATTGCTGGAGAAGTTAAAAACTGGGCAACCCTCCCCTCCCCCACCCAAGTTCTTTCCTCCTTTGAAATCAGTTCCAAAAGCAAATTCCCTTTCATCAGCTTGAAGGAGAAATGCTATGGGGTGGGGATAAGCGAGAAATAGAGGAGATGATTGTGCATGAAGACTTGAAGAACAAGTTTGAGAACCGCTCGGCTTTCTGATGAGATGATTTCCCCCTTTCTGGAATTGAGACTCCCTCTCTCATCTGGAAAAAGTGTAGGCCTCATGCGAGAAAGGAAGGCTTGGGGGGGCACAGATGGGGCTTGATAGATGCTTAGAAGAGAAGCATTACCTGCCTAAGTCACAGAGCAGCCACAATTATTACAGGTCTCTGGGTTCATTGTCAATTAGAGTGGCAGCTAAGGCAAAGCAGCAGCTGCGACAGATGGCTGAGCTCCAGCAACGTTGTGGTCATGGGACCCAAGCCAATCCCAGTCCTTTCATTCTCCTTCCCTTTAAAAATGAATGAATAAATAAATAAATAAAAACAAAAAAAATTTACATAGTCGTCAATTAGTCACACTGGAAAGAAAAAGCGAAAAAGAGGGAGCGCCCTGTATTCCCAAAGTGAGGTGATCCTCTGTTCTCCATTCTTAGCTGGCACTCTAAAACTAAAAAAATAAAATAAATAAAGTTGATTTATTAATTATTTCAGACCCTAAAACCATTTTATATACCGATTTTTTTAAAAAAATTATTTTATTTTATTTTATTTTATTTTATTTTATTTTATTTTATTTTATTTTATTTTATTTTATTTTATTTTATTTTATTTTATTTTATTTTATTTTATTTTATTTTATTTTATTTTATTTTATTTTATTTTATTTTATTTTATTTTATTTTATTTTATTTTATTTTATTTTATTTTATTTTATTTTATTTTATTTTATTTTATTTTATTTTATTTTATTTTATTTTATTTTATTTTATTTTATTTTATTTTATTTATTTTATTTTATTTTATTTTATTTTATTTTATTTTATTCTATTCTATTCTATTCTATTCTATTCTATTCTATTCTATTCTATTCTATTCTATTCTATTTTATTCTATTTTATTCTATTTTATTTTATTTTATTTTATTTTATTTTATTTTATTTTATTTTATTTTATTTTATTTTATTTTATTTTATTTTATTTTATTTTATTTTATTTTATTTTATTTTATTTTATTTTATTTTATTTTATTTTATTTTATTTTATTTTATTTTATTTTATTTTATTTTATTTTATTTTATTTTATTTTATTTTATTTTATTTTATTTTATTTTATTTTATTTTATTTTATTTTATTTTATTATTTTATTTTATTTTATTTTATTTTATTTTATTTTATTTTATTTTATTTTATTTTATTTTATTTTATTTTATTTTATTTTATTTTATTTTATTTTATTTTATTTTATTTTATTTGGTGGCAATGTACAATATGCTTGCAACCTAATTACACCCGTTTAGCATTTGATTAAGGAACCCACTCTAGACTCCAGGCTGCGTTTAGAAAGAACTGAACTATTTTGCCTTCGGTTAGCCTGAACAATTATGTATAAATGGAAGTGGTTCTTGGGTATCTAATGCCTTGCCTATTCATCCCACTTTAAAACTTAAGGTCTAGCCTTACATACTCCCCAGATTCAGTGGACATTGTGATAAGCCTTACAGCACTCCTGAAGTTCAAGCATTAGAGATTTCTGGAGAATGCATTCACTCCAACACCAGCTTTACAGCTTTCATTGGCAGCAGATAAAGACAGTGAAGTGGCTATTATCAACTGTTATGCAAATCATGCCTTGCAAGCTGGGGAATAGGGAAAGATCAAAATTACTGCTGTGCTTCCCCTTTGTCACTTGAGACAATGCATAATGAAGTAGAATAATGGACCCACTGTCATGTAGGGGACTGAAAGGGGGTGCAGAAGATCTGTTCATCTGCACACTTATTAGGTTGATTTGGCCTGTTTCTTAAAGATAAGGTGAGAAACAAAGTGGAGATAAATCCGTTCTGGAGGATCTCACACTACAAAGTGTAGTGGTTAGTGCACTAGACACGGCCTGGAGAAAAAGTTAAATTCCCATTCAGCCATGAATGTCATTAGACTCCTTTTGGCTCAAACCCTAAAACTTTTTACAATATTCCTGAGAATTAGTCAATTGATATACAGTGGTACCTCGGTTCTCGACCACAATTCGTTCCAGAAGTGTGGTTGAGAACCGATTTGGTCGAGTACCGAATTAATTTATCCCATAGGAAATAATGGAAATGGATTTAATTGGTTCCCAGCCCCTGTTGACTCGCTGGGAACCAATTAAATCTATTTTCTTTATTTCCTATGGGATAAATGTTACTGCCAGTGGCGGCTGCAATCCCGGCAGCTTCAGGGGGCTGAGGAGCTCTATAAGCGCTCCAAGCTGCAGGAAGGGTGGGGGCGGCTGCAATCCCAGCAGCTTCAGGGGGCTCCTTTCCTCAGTACTTCATCTTATTACCTGTAAGCAGCTGCACCAACTTTCTCCTTCCCGGTGGCGGCAATGGCGGCGGCTTCCCTTCGAGTAGCAATAGTGCTGGAATGTCACGTAATGAAGGGAAGCTGCTGGAATGGCGGCAACTGCTGAGATGGCTCCGGCGGCTTCCCTTCATCATGTGAGGTTCCCAGCGCTGTTGCTACTCGAAGGGAAGCCGCCGCCGTTGCCACCACCGGGAAGGAGAAAGTTGGTGCAGCTGCTTATAGGTAATAAGACTAAGCACTGAGGAAAGGAGCCCCCTGAAGCTGCCGGGATTGCAGCCGCCTCCACTCTTCCTGCAGCTTGGAGCACTTATAGAGCTCCTCAGCCTCCTGAAGCTGCCGGGATTGCAGCCACCCCCGGCGGTAACAGATAATGAACAACATTTTCTTTGGCTGTTCAGTATCTGAATTTTTGTTCGGATACCGAAGAAAATTTTTGACCAAAATTTTGTTCGCTATCCGAAATGTACGACAACCAAGGCATTTGAGAAACGAGGTACCACTGTACTAGTTTAAATTTCAGACAGAAAAGCAGTATACAGCCAGTTTGGTTTAGTGGTTAAAGTGCTGCCCTGGAAACCTGAAGATGTTCTAATTCCACTTTAGGTCTATGACTTTGGGCCAGTCACTGTCTCTCAGCCCAAACTACCTCACAGGTTGTTGACATGGGGAAAATAGGGAGAAGAAGGAATATCATGTATGTTCACTTCCTTGAGTTATTATAAAAACAATAAAGACTGGATAAATAAAAATAAATGAGACAAAAAGATCAACTTTTGAGGGGTGTCAAAGTTACATCATCACAGCAGCATCACGTGACATATCGCTATTTTTATTCCCTTTCACTAAACCAGACATGGGTGGTGGCCAGCACGATCCTTTGACAGACAGAGTTTGACAGCCCTGGTATATATTATAAAGCAGTGGTGGGCTACGAGCCGGAATATTAAATTGTGCTCGCCACGGTGGCTCATAAGTTCTTGCAGGACCAGCACAATTTTGTGCTGTACCTCTGTAGGAAGTGAAATCATGCATGGAACCGCAGGGGTGCCCGTGTTTTGCTACCATGCATGTGGAAACACGGGTGCACCTGTGTCTCCATGCACGATTTTTCTTCCTCCACAGGTGCAGCAGAAAAATCACGCTGGCCCCGCAAGAACTTACGAGTAGTGGCGGCAAGCACAATTTAGCGTTCTGGCTCATAGCCCACCACTGTTATGAAGACACATAGACCTCTTTGGAAGAGATCTCACAGATGCTTCTTGTCCTCACTGTTAAAATTAAATAAAAAATATCTCAGCCTACAGAACTACACAAAATGGCTCCTTTCACAACCCCAATCAAATTTTCTCTTCCCATGTATTAAACCCAACAAAGCAGCAGAAGGATGCTAGCACTGCTCTTCTCCAATATTGCTGCTGCCCAGATTATGCTGGATTTACAGTGTTTTTTAGCCTTCTCTTCTCTCTTTGGCACAGAGAAGGACACTAAAGATAGCGATGACAAAGGCAGGACCTGTGGCTTCATCCAATTCATTTGTTCACACATCATGCAAACGTCTTTTCATCTGAATCTTCAGTTATTTGTGATCAGAAAAAGTCTTCCCATTACTTGGTGAGTGGCTCTGAATCTGTTTATGAATGAATGTGGCAGATTTATTTTTTTTAAAAAAAATAAAGTTATAAAGTTTATTTTAAAAAAAAATAAAGTTATTGTTCATTTTGATACTAATATCAGTGTGCTTCCCTCCCTGCAAAATTGGGAGGTGTTAGATATTTGCCTGGGTGACCTACCCACACAGGGTAAAAGTCAAATGTTCAGATTTGTTTATTGCATGTTGATTGGTTGCCTCCTTTTGGTGCTTAAAATGTATCTTTGTAAAACTGCCCTGTTGCTGGGCTAGATTGTATAAATAGGAGAACTGTCATTGTATAGAGCTCTCAATACTCCATTGCTTCCTGACTGAATTGACTTCCTTGTCCTGTTAGCGAAATAAACCTTGCTTGATTCAACCTTGCTTTGAGAGTTCAGTAGGCTGTGCGGCCAGGTGTAAGAGATGAAAATGAGATTTTTATTTATTTATTTATTTAGCTTGTCAAACATATAAAAGACAACAGGTATAAGTATAAACATAAATATGAACACAATAAATGGGTACGAATTAATGGAGATAGTAGGACAGGGTCGGTAGGCATGCTGATGTACTTAGCACGCCCTTTACAGACATCTTAGGAATGGGCTGAGGTCAACAGTAAACTGTCTAAGGTCAAAGTTATGGAGGTTTGGGGAAGTAACAATATAGATATACAGTGATCCCTCGATTAGCACGGTCTCGATTAGTGCGAAACGCTACAACACGGTTTTTCAAAAAATATTAATTAAAAAATACTCCACGGTTTTTTTGCTATACCACGGTTTTTCCCACCCGATGACGTCATACGTCATCACCAAGAGTCACTTCTCTGTCTCTTTCTCTTTCTTTCCTGTCATTCTCTGCTTCAATCATTTTCTCATTTCTTTTTTTCTCCCCTTTTTTCTATCATTTCTCTCTCTCTTTCTTCCTCTCTCACACTCTCTTCCTCCCTTCTCTCTCCCCCCCTCCTGCAAGTAGAGGTCGGGTGTGTTACCGGGAGCTGGAGGTGGCGTGGGGCCGGACACTAGGTGCTGGGGAGGACAAAGGAGTGAACGTAGCTACTGCCTCTCAGCTGCAGAGCCGAATGGGGGCGGAGCCCGGCGCTGGGGCCATGCGAGGCTGTTCATCCAGGGGGGCGTGGACTGGCAAGTCGCCCTCCTTTCTCTCTCTTATACCACACCGGTAACAGGGAGAGAAAGAGAGAGAGCGGAGGGCACCTTGCCGGTCCATGCCCCCCTAGATGAGCGGCTCCGCATGGCCCCAGCGCCGCCCAGGCAAAGGGGAAACCCCAAGATCGCTTGCCGCTTGCCGCTTGCCGTATTGCAGCGAAGGAGGCGAAGCAAGGCTCCAAGCTGCAATACGGCAAGCGGCAAGCGATCTTGGGGTTTCCCCTTTGCCTGGGCGGCGGGAAGACCCAGGGAAGGTTCCTTCAGCCGCCCAACACCTGATCCGCTCCGCAGCACGGCAGCAGTGAGGAGCCGAAGATGGGGTTTCCCCTTTGCCTGGGCAACGGGGAAACCCCATCTTCGGCTCCTCGCTGCGGAGCAGATTAGCTGTTGGGCGGCCGAAGGAACCTTCCCTTGGTCTTCCCCGCCGCCCACACGCAAACTCCACCATCTGTGCATGTGCGGCCATGAAAAAAATGGTGCGCATGCGCAGATGGTGTTTTTACTTCCGCACCACTATAACACGGAAATCGATTAGTGCGGGAGGTCTTGGAACGTAACCCCCGCGCTAATCGAGGGATCACTGTAATAAGGTCCTGCATACATGTCCTGCCCTCTATTAACCTGTTGCACCCATTTAGACTACCTACATCTGAGGACTCTATGCAGTTCTAGATTTGTATGATCCCAAGACATTAGTCAATTATTCTGGCTCACCCGAAATTAACCTATGTGCTGTCTCTCTTTTTGTGAAGCTTGTAGGTGGTTTGTATGCTTCCTCTGCAGAAGCTGCAACCTCTGTATGTTTCCTGACTCCTGGGATAAAAGAAATGTTCTGTGAGAGTTTTTCAACCAATTCTCCAATGAGCTCTGAGGTTTTTTTGTCTATCACTAGCTAATGCACAAAACATTCCTTGTGATGGTGCGGGTAGGGTTAGCGCTGGATTATATGGAATGCTTATAAAGCATTCCATATTGTCGTCAGGCATGGGGGAATTGAGATACCTCCCCCGGGCCTATACAATTTATGTATGGTATGTTTGTATGTATGTCTGCTTAATAATGGGTTTTTTAAAATATTTTAAATTGTAAATTATTAGATTTGTTATGAACTGTTTTATTGTGTTGTGAGCCGCCCCGAGTCTACAGAGAGGGGCGGCATACAAATCTAATAAACAATAATAATAATAATAATAATAATAATAATAATAATAATAATAATAATAATAATAATAATGTAATATTGGGTGCATCCAAATCATTGGCATCTGGAGATAAGATTCGGCTTAGAGGAGAGACGGGCAGCAAAAATTGTTAACAAAGAATTAAATGAAGTCAGTGATTAAAGTATAGGGGTCTTTTGTGCTGCTTGGTCTTAAAGTGGTGAGAAAGAATTTGGTCCAGAAGCGCCTTCAACCATAAACATTCTTCGACTGAACAAGGAGGCAGAAAGAGTTTTTTATTTATCCTCAGTGGAACAGGAACAGAATCCTGTGTATAATCGGGAGCCCTGCTTTATTGCAATCTCTGATCACATGGAACTGCTGCCTCCCATTTAAGTGAATTCAACCAGACAATCTTTTCAGACCTTCGGTGCTGACTTCAGATAGTCTAGGGATGAGCAGGTGCAAAGACGGAGTCAGGGAAGGCCTCGCATGCATGCATACATTCACCCACCCACTCCCGTCCTTTCACTCTTTCCCTAAGCAAGCTAATTACCTGCTCTCATAAGAAAAAAAGGGTTGCACTATCAGCCCAACACAAATGAGGAGGAGGGGGAAAGAATCCAGAGATGATTAATTTTCCAAACGAAATGCGCAACAAAACCAAGGGGGCATTCTTTAGAAATAGGAGACGCACTGAAATTGAAGATTCTCTTTTGACTAGTACACATTTAGGGAACACTAACGAACTTCTAAATAAATTATTTCTATCCTGTTAGAAAATGTGCGATGGTTTGAGAAGTAGAATTATTTGAAAATTAAAAGATTGGGGTCCTTGCTGCTCCCTGAGTTTGGTTGCTTCCTTGCAGAGGTTTCATTACTCAACTAAGTAACATCATCAGTTTTAGCAGTTTCAGTCATGAACTACAGTGGTACCTCTACCTACAAACCCCTCTACTTACGAACTTTTCTAGATAAGAAGTGGATGTTCAAGATTTTTTTGCCTCTTCTCAAGAGCCATTTTCCACTTACAAACCTGAGCCTCTGAAACTGTAACTGGAAAAGGCAGGGAGAAGCCTCCGTGGGGCCTCTCTAGGAATCTCCTAGGAGGAAACAGGGCCTTCACCCTGCCTGTGGTTTCCCCAATCGCACACATTATTAGTAGAGGTACCACTGTACATGCATTCTCTTTTATCAAAAGAGTCTAGTGCTGATTTCTTTCAAGGCCAAATAAGTTAATACAATAATATGATAGCTTGAAGGCTATCAATCACAGAATAACAGAGTTGGAAGAGATCTCAGCGATCTTCTAGTCCAACACACGCACACCCTAATGTTTGTTCAATCTCTTCTTTAAAACCTGCAGTGTTGGAGCACCCACAACCTCTGGAGGCAAGTCAAGGTGCTTTGGAGAATAAATTGACTTCCTCTTCCTTGTGTGTTGTGGTTGGCTCTGGCCCAGCTCCTGCCCCAAGGAATGTGGAGGTGGAGGTGGGGGAAACATCCACATGCCACAGGCCTGTTTTGCTCCCAATAGAATCTCCCGACGAAGGCTCCTCTGACGAAGGAAGCATGAGTAGCAGGGAAGGGGGGAGTTTGGCAGACAGCCCAGGAGGAGATCAATCATCCTTATCATCCCTGGATTCTGAACAAGAACTTATGACAGATCCACGCATGCATAGAGTGATGCATAGGAGAGAACAACTAAAGGATTATTACAGGAGATGAGTTAGGCCATCTGTGGTTGGGTGGGGCTGCTGTAATTAGTGCTACAGGTAAAAAGAACAGCGTGCTGGTTTAGCCTTGTGAAAGTTTATCTGATTCATAGTTCGTCAAGATCGTGGTTTTGCTGTTTCCCTGTTCAAGATTTTGTGTGGCCTTTCTGGACTTTGGAATTTGGACTCAATTTCCCAGTTATTGGGTGAGAAATTGGATTGCATTTAATCTGTGCCTTGTGTGTACCAGAAAATCCCTTTGACATTTAAAAAGGGAGCTGTTTCTGCTTTTCTGTTGATAAAGACTTTTGGTTTCCTTCTAGAGTGTGGTGTGTGTCTTTCTGGACTAAGTACCCTGTAATTATTTATTTATTTATTTATTATTTATTTATTTATTAGATTTGTATGCCGCCCCTCTCCGTAGAGGGCTGGTTGGGACACCCCTCACTTATGGGTGGTTGGGACACGCCGGCAGAACATTGTGGCACCCCTCAAATATTGCAACAGTGTTATCGTGCCACCCCAGTCCTTCTTTTCATTAGACTAGTTATGCCCAATTCCAGAAAAATGTTCTTCACATGTTTTAGCCTCCAGTCCCCTAATCATCTTTTTGCTGTTCCCTGTATTCATTCTAGAGTCTAAACTTCTTTTTTATATTGTGACAATCATAACTGGATGCAGTATTCCCAGTGTGGTCTTAAAGTAGTATTAATACTTCACATGATCTTGATTACATGTCTCTGTTAATGCAGCCTAGAACTGTGTTGGCTTTTTTGGCAGCTGCTGCACACTGCTGGCTCATATTTAAATGAACCAGGACTCCAAAATCTCTCTCGCAGTTGCTGTTATTGAGCCAGTATCACCTGTTCTACCTGCATCTGGTTTTTCTTGCACAAATGTGGAACCTTATTTTTCTCACCGTTGCCTTTCAATTTGCTTTATTTATTTATTTTATTTATTTATTTATTAGATTTCTATGCCGCCCTTCTCGAGGACCTAGTGTTCAAATCTGTCACGATTCTTCTGCCTCTTGAGCTTATCTTTTGCAGTCTTGGCTATTCCTGCCAGTTTAGGGCTGTCTGCAGATTTGACGAGTTCCTCTTCTATTCCGTCTTATAAATCATTGATGAAGATATTGAAGAAATCTAACTTAGGAAAGTTCATTTTCTCTATAAACAGAAAACTCTTCATCTTTCTAGTGAAAGACAGTTAACAGGAGTGGGGAGAAGTCACTGTAGGAAAACCTTAAAAAAATAATGAAATGCTAAATGCTCCAAAGCACCCGAGGGTAGAACAAGAAGCAATAGGTGGAAACTAATCAAGGAGAGAAGCAACTTAGAACTAAGGAGACATTTCCTAACTGGTAGAACAATTAATCCGTGGAACAGCTTGCCTCCAGAAGTTGTGAATGCTCCAACACTGGAAGTTTTTAAGCAGATGTTGGATAACCATCTCTCTGAAGTGGTGTAGGGTTTCCTGCCTAAGCTGGGGGTTGGTCTAGAAGACCTCCAAGATCCCTTCCAACTTTGTTATTCTATTCTATTGAGAGGGGAAGGGATGACGCTAAAAAAAAAAAAAGGTTGCCAGGCCAGTTATAGAAGTTTGTAGGACATTCAATTGCATTGAGTCGCAATAACATTAAGGTCCTGAAGCACAAAGATAAATTGCTGATGGCCAGGGGTGAGTGATCTGAGAACACAAAAATGAAGCGGTCTCCTTGCTTCAGATGCACCATCCCAAAGACAGCTTTGTGTTTATCTGGCGTCAGTGGGTTTTTTGGGGGCCAACACGTTCGACCTTCATTTAACACAGCTCCAACTATTATATGAGGCCAACAGGGTTTCCAAGCAGACCAGTCTCCACTGTAGGTTAACCGAGTTTCATATTAATTCACAGCTAATGAGATCTTTCACCAAAACAAGATTATTTATACTATTACTATTACTATTACTATTAATTAGACTTGTATGCCGCCCCTCTCTGAGGACCTGGAGCGACTCACAACATGCAATACAAACAATATGTATACAAATCTAATAGTTAAAAACAGTAAACTAAAATCCCATTATATAAAAAACAGTCAGTCTACTCAATCACATCCACTCATAACATTTAACGGTCAGAGAAGAAGGGGACATGAAGTAGCTGCCCCATGCCTGGTGACATAGATGGGTCTTAAGCAGTGATGGACTACCAAAATTTTTACTACCACACCATGGGCGTGGCTTATGCATTTTGTTTCAACATCTTCAGCGCAAATTGGGTGCTCTGGGGTGGAGCTCCAAATTTTGCTACCGGAACTGCATTCCTGACCGTTCCCGTAGGGGCCCATCACTGGTCTTAAGTGTCTTGCAGAAGGCGAAGAGGGTGGGGGCAGTACGAATCTCTGGAGGGAGTTGATTCCAGAGGGCTGGAGCTGCCACAGAGAAGGCTCTTCCCCAGGTCCCGCCTTTATTATTTTTACAAATAACTTAAGATGACAAATGTATCTAACACGCCTTCTTCCTCCTCCTATTTTCACCACAACAACAATCTGGTGAGGGAGTTGGACTGAGAGAGAGAGAGAGAATGACTGGTCCAAAATCACACAGCTGGCTTTCATGGCTAAAGTGAGACTAGAATTCACAGTCTCCTGTTTTCTAGCGTGGTGATTTAACCAGTAGACCAAACTGGTCTGACACTGTTCTTTTCTCACATGCCATTTTGCCAATGCAAGGGACTGCTTTAAAGCAGGGTGCCTTTCCCTTTCCCTCTCCCAGCGCTCACATTTTCAGCGAACTGGTTGTTAACTTACATGTGCTGTCTTCAAACCTGGCTCCCCAGATTCTTTCTTCTGGGGTTGATCTCCATTGTGAGGCTAACTTTTCTGAACTTCCATTCAATCCTGTCCTTTCACAAGGGGGATTTTACTTCATGCAAAGAGAAACCCAAGGGCCAGGCAACTGGTAAAAATGATTGATTCTTTCAACAGAGGAAAGAGCCGACATTCAGCTCCATTGATTCTGTAGAGGTTGATAACCAAAATGAAAAGGGTCTAGAGGAATACTTATTTTAATGGAATGTTTAATTAATTTAAAAGACTTTCTTTAATCAGCTTACTTAGATGGTTGACGCGAGAACCAAAGGAGAAAAGGAGTTTGTCCTGATAGAAGCCACTCTCTCTGCTATACCAAACACATTTTCCCTGTGGTTTTTCAGTTAAGAGCAATCTGATTCCAGAACAGTTATTTCTAATTCATCTTGGTGTAAACAAGAAAACAATCTAGCCTGTTAGAAACCTTTTCATGTTTCTATTTAATTCTCCTCGTTTGTTTCTTCCTGGCCTGCATAGATATTTTATGCAACAGTGCACGTGTGCGCTACTTGAGTCTTTTGTTCTTTTTAAATATATTCATATAACTCAGTAAAAAAGCACTTACAGTTTTCCAAAAGGAGATATTATATATATATATATATAGTTTGTGCTTTTCATTTAACATTGGTTGGGACATCTGCCAAGCTAATACAGGCACTTCTCCGCACCCTGAAAAAACCCAATTAGGGACCGTTGTGAGTTTGATTATCAGTCAGAAACATGCATTCAGAATTATTCCTCAGAGACCTACTGAGAGCAATGATAAAGCAGCAGACAGCTGAATTATAGAGTCTGTCAGTAACCACGCTACAGTTTTACATTTGCTTCATAAAGGATGACTAACCAAATCTCTAAGATGTAATTTGGTACCCACTGGTACTGTACTTCATTATGCCAGATATTGTTCTGACTCTACTGAAGAGGCTGGTGAGTGTTTTATGACATTGCATTGTGTACAAATATAAACTGCCAGGTTAAAAGTTAAATCTACACTGCCTGTGCACATCAAATACAGCATTCAACCAAATTTGTGGTGTTATTTTTTATTATTATTAATGCTCCTATTATATCGCACACCCATGGAACACGGTGATTGAATTTCTTTAAATCTCTGAGAACCTGAAGATAAGAAAAGGATTCCTTTGAGAATTGTATGGAAAACAAGGGATAGAAAGAAGGTACCGTAGCTTTCCATTTTTAAAAAACATCCCACTTTCCCTTGGGTTTTCCCCCTTTATTTATATACCTTATGAGCTATCCTATAGGTTGAGGAATGTAGTGACAGAAGCATTAACAAATATAAAATAAAGTAAAATCAACACACCACAGTTAAAACAGAATAAACATGCAGTAGAACAGCTCAGGCAGAATATTCAATAACAGATCAAGGCAACGCATACTTAAGAGTTATTGAGCAAGAAACTGTGGGGATTAAAAGTAGTTTTAAAAAATACAACTGTGCAGTAAAATAAATATAAACAAGAGGGTTCAATTGTTGGCAGCATACCCACAAGACTAAATGAGTCAATTGCTCAAAATATAGATATTTTGAACCAAGAGAGCAGACTCCGGCAAGCCTAAGGGTATTTTGCAAATTTTATTTATTTTTTATTTATTAAATTTGTATGCCACCCCTCTCCGTATGGAAGATACCATTGAAATGCTGAATTTTCTAGTGATCCACCATTGAATCTCATTGTTTACTTGGAAAAGGATTTAAGGCAATGATCTTAGGACACATGTGTCAAAAAATATGGGGATATCATCGACTCTGCTCATGCCTGTTGAGGATAATCAAGTGATGGTAAGTTATCCTAGAAAATTTGATGAGCGAAGGGGTACAGTATTTGGAGTCTTCCTGAAATGAATCTCAGCTCCACATGAAGAATGGGAAAATATGAGTGAATCCTATCACAGCAGAATAGGAAGCAGCTGTTCCTGCTTAGATATATTAATCATAATTAATAATTGTAATAATTTATTATATTTGTATGCCGCCCCTTTCCATTGCTCACAACAACAATAACAATATAGTACAAATCTAATAGTTAAAAACTAAAATTAAAATCCCACTATCATTAAAAAACAATATTGGGTATTGGTCAATTATTACTCTGTGATGCAGTTGATGTACTTTTGTATATAATGAGTTATGGTAGCAACTTTGTGACCAATCCTTGCAATTTCATCCTTTGCAGGTTATAAAAAGAAAATTGAAGTAAGTTTCTCTTAGTGGCCATATGTGGTGCCAATTATTGGTCTCAATTTTGATGCAAAATGAGCACTACATATACATATACAGACACACATATACATATACACAGGGATAGGCTGCTGCCCGGACTGGGGAGAGGGGAACGCAGTGGGGTAGCGAAAATTGAGCTCCACCCCAGAGCACCCAAATTGCACTGAAAATTGAAAGAAAATGCAGGGCATCCTGCATAAGCCATGCCCACAGTGTGGTAGTTGAAATGACCGAGAAACATGGTAGCTAACTTTAAATGTTTATTCGCAGCAGGAGGCTAACAGGCGCAAATCACTTTCGCTCAGACGCGAGCTACAGAGAAGACGCGTAAGACCGGAGGCACTTTCCTTATATACAGTTTCACCCGGCAACAAGCGACGGCTGACAGCTCTCCAAGCTTGGCGCCAAACCGCAGCAGCCAATGGGAAGCAGGTAAACAACTTCTTATACAAATATTGAATTCTGCTTAACAACTCTGTTTTTAAACTTTGCCCAGCTACTAAATATTATGGAACCTTCTGGACATAACACCCCTCCCCCTTCTGGATGGACTTTTACAGTTTTTATTCGGACAAACACGCAATGAAGTCCTCAAGCCGAGCAGGCTTTCTTGGGGTGCGTTCAGACCGTCGTGGCTCATTTAGGATCTGGACATCTACGGAGGACGATGGTTCTTCTGGTCCTGCAGGTGCAGGGTGTCCTCGGTTGGAGCATGATGGAGCTTGGGCAGCGCTGGAGTGGTCACTAACCCCAGGTAAGTCCCAATCTATTTGCTCTTGGGCACGGCTGGGTCTGGTGTAACTCCCTGTGGGGAGTGAAGCATTAGAAACCCCATTACCATTGGCAGCCATATTTTCTCTGATCCTGGCTGTTTCCAATCTTCCCCTGGTATGGTCTATGTGCCTCTTCCAGAGGCGTCCATCATCTAATTTGACCATATATGTCTTAGGACCTGTTTGCTCATTCACTATCCCCGTCTCCCACTCCTTGCCCCTGTCAAAGTTTTTTACATAGACCTTTTGTCCCACAAACATCGATCTTTCAGGGGCTGTTACAGGCTCCGGCTTAATTGTAATGTAGGAGGGGTGCAGCCTGTCTAAAGGAGACCTCAGTCTCCTTCCCATGAGTAACTCAGCTGGGCTTTTATTGGTAGTTAGACTGGGTGTAATATGCTGAGTTAACAGGAAGGTGTCCAGTCTTTCCTGTATCTCACCATTTGGAGTAAGCGTCCACCACTATCAAAAACATATTAGTGCCCACTGGACCAGCCAGATCTATATGTACCCTTGACCAGGGTCCTTGGGGTGCATCCCACTGGGCAGGGGTGGTTTTCGGGGGGTTTGGCCTTGTTTCCTGACACGGGCTACATGTGGCTACCCAATCTTCAATCCCTTTGTCCAACCCTGGCCACCATAGATATCCTCTGGCCAGAGCTTTCATTCTGCCCACCCCAGGGTGCCCCTGGTGCAACATGTGCATGACTTGAGGCCTTAGTGCAGTGGGTATAACTACCCTGTCACCCCATAAAATGCAATCTTGCATCACAGAGAGTTCCAACCTCCTTGTCTTAAAGTCCAACACCGAGTGGTCTTCGCCATTGGGTGGCCACCCCTTCAATATGTATTGGAGTACCTTTCCCAACACCAGGTCTTTCCTTGTTTCTATGGCCACCTCTTTGGCAGTTATAAGGGATGGGGCACCTAAATCAATGAGGAGAATATCCCCTGCGGGGGCAGGATCCTCCACCCTTTGCCCTAATGGACAGCGACTCAGACCATCCGCATGATTAATCATGGAGCCCCCCTTATGTATAAGGATATAATCATACCCTGCCAGAAATATAGCCCACCTGGACATACGAGGGGACATAAATGGAGGAGTTGGGCGCCCGGTGGCTAAGAGCCCTAACAATGGCTTATGGTCAGTGACCAGTTGAAAAGACCTCCCCAATAAGTAGTTGTGAAACTTTTTCACCCCAGCTGCCAATGCCATTGCCTCCCTATCTATCTGGGCATAATTGCGTTCCGCCAGAGACAATGTTCTGGAAAAGTAGGCTATTGGGGCCTCCTGGTCATTTGGCAAGATGTGAGCCAGGACCCCTCCCACCCCGTACGGAGAAGCATCACATGTAAGCCTAAGTGGTAATGTGGAACTATATTGTACCACAACACTTTGGAATGTCAAGAGGTTTTTTATATCACTAAAAGCCTGTTGTTCTATCTCACCCCATCTCCATGGCGCTCCCTTGTGGAGAAGTCGATGAAGCGGCTCAGCTGCGGAGGCTTTCTGTTTCAGAAAAACAGAGTAGAAATTTAATAGCCCCCAAAATGCCTGCAGCTCCGTTCTAGAGGTGGGGGCAGGGGCATCCTTAATGGCTCTGACCGTCTCCTCAGTGGGGTGTATGCCTTCTGCATCTACTCTGAACCCTAGGAAATCCACCAAAGAGGTTCCCCACACACATTTTTCTGGCTTAAGCCGTAATCCCTTAGCTTGTAACCTAGCCAGAACCTGTCGAATTCTACAGTGCAGTTGGTCTGGAGTGTCCCCTGATATTAAAAAGTCATCAAAATATGGGACCACCCCCCTAATTCCACAGAGCAACCATTCCATGAGTCGCTGGAATATGCCCGGGGCCACACTGATTCCAAACTGTAGGCGAGTACACTTGAAGGCCCCCCTGTGAGTCACAATTGTTTGTGCTAATGCTGTGGCATCGTCCACATGGAGCTGCTGGTATGCCTGAGCAAGGTCCAGCCTTGCAAAAATTTTCCCAGACCCCAGGGTATGCAGCAACTGCTGCACGACAGGTATCGGATAGGAGTTGTGCTGTAATGCCTTATTCAAGGTAGATTTATAATCTGCACAAACTCGCAGAGAGCCATCAGGCTTAAGGGGGGTAACAATAGGGGTCTCCCAGGGGGCATGCTCGACAGGAACCAAGATACCTTGAGTCTGGAGTTTCTGCAACTGGGCATCTAATTTTTCCAATGGGGTAGTGGAACCCTGCGAGGTTTGAACCGAAGGGGGGGGGCAGCTGGATCCAAGGAAAATGAAATGGGAGGCCCCTTATAGGTACCCAACCCAGGTTTAAAAACCTCTGGAAATTCTTGGACAAAGTCAGGCCCCTTCACACTAGTCACTTTGTGAAGACCAGTGAAAGCTAACCCCAAGGGAGCCATCCAATCAAGTCCCAAAAGGGAATGATTAGCTCCCTCAATAACTAGAATAGGTAACATGCAATGTACATTTCTAAAAGTTATAGGCACCCTAGTGCTTCCCAAAACCCGAATTGGGTGCCCCTGGAAGTCTTTGATGGCAATGTCCAGCGGGTTTAAAGAGTCCAGGGACAGTGAAGGCACATATAGTCTCAGTTTATGTCATGGCATTAAAGTAAATTTAGAGCCAGTGTCCAGCTCCATGTGGCAAGGTTGGTGATTTAACAGAAGAGGGACAATAATTTTATTAGGGGCAGGTGGGTATGTGCCAAAGTCCGTGGGTGTGCGGTTACCTCGGTTGTTCCATGGTCTTCGGTTCCCCCGTCCTTGCTGTCTGAAAGGCCGGTAGGCTCGTTGAAATTGAAAGGTGGGCAGCAGGTCTTGATTGAAGGGGATGTCGTCGGGTAGGATGGCTCGGCAGACGGCGGCAATGTGGCCTTGTTTGTCGCAGCGGCGGCAGAAAGTATCCTTAAAGGGACATCGAGAACGGGCATGCTGACCTCGGCATCCGGCACAGGGTTGGAACGAGGGACGAGGTTGGGTAGCCACATGTAGCCCGTGTCAGGAAACAAGGCCAAACCCCCCGAAAACCACCCCTGCCCAGTGGGATGCACCCCAAGGACCCTGGTCAAGGGTACATATAGATCTGGCTGGTCCAGTGGGCACTAATATGTTTTTGATAGTGGTGGACGCTTACTCCAAATGGTGAGATACAGGAAAGACTGGACACCTTCCTGTTAACTCAGCATATTACACCCAGTCTAACTACCAATAAAAGCCCAGCTGAGTTACTCATGGGAAGGAGACTGAGGTCTCCTTTAGACAGGCTGCACCCCTCCTACATTACAGTGAAATGATCGAGAAACACGGTAGCTAACTTTAAATGTTTATTCACAGCAGGAGGCTAACAGGCGCAAATCACTTTCGCTCAGACGCGAGCTACAGAGAAGACACGTAAGACCGGAGGCACTTTCCTTATATACAGTTTCACCCGGCAACAAGCGACGGCTGACAGCTCTCCAAGCTTGGCGCCAAACCGCAGCAGCCAATGGGAAGCAGGTAAACAACTTCTTATACAAATATTGAATTCTGCTTAACAACTCTGTTTTTAAACTTTGCCCAGCTACTAAATATTATGGAACCTTCTGGACATAACAGTAGTAAAAATATTGGCAGCCTACCACTGCATATAGATACCACACACTCTCTCTCTCACACACACACATATATATATATACTGGCATTGAATCTGTTTTTATTATAACTGAAATTCAAATTTGTATGAAGCCCTGCTCATTTAAAGTAAAAAGATAAATGTTTGAAGATTAACTATACCACATTTTTAATCTCGGCATCACCTCAATTTTATGCAATGATCTTTAATATTCTTAATGCACCAGGCCAGCTTTCTTATAAAGGGGAAGGGAAGGTCATATTCCACGACATGTTTGATGGCAACTGTCAAGTGTTATAAATAATAAGTCACTTCAAATGTTTTACAAATAAATGGCAGAAGGGGTAGGTATTACACTGTAAATATGACTTTATGGGCTCTTATGCATTACTGGGTCAAGGAATAGCTAATGTGTATTTTCTATTTCTTATTTCACTGAGAGGCTGCATTTTGAAATGATACTGAGAATTTCTTAAGCATAAGTTCACCTATCAGAGGCCTAACAAGAAATAATAATAATAATAATAATAATAATAATAATAATAATTTATTAGATTTGTATGCCGCCCCTCTCCAGACTTGGGGCAGCTTACAACAAGAATAGTAACAATATAACAATGTAACAAATCTAATATTTAAAAAACATCTAAAAAGCCCATCATTAAAAACTATACAACACAAGCATGCCATACATAAACTATATAAATAAAAATATAATTAACAAATACTTTTAAATAATATAAATAACGCCTATGAAAAAAGCAAACTCAAGACCATGATGAAGGAGACTTCAAATATTTTTCTCTAGTCCAGTGAAACAATTGCCTTTAAAAAAAATAGATATATTTCCAGAAAAGCTGAAATGTCATTTTGACAGATCTACAAGTAGAGAAAGCGTTAAATTTCCTTCCCATATTCAAACATCTCCGTGGCTGCTATTTATGTAACAACCACAAAGGACAGTGTGCTTATTAATTGCAATCATCTCTGATTCCGCTGTTAATAATTCTTTATTTTGAACGTGGCTTATTCCCAGGCAGCATGGGATTTCTAATTATATCTTCATGGAACCAGAACTAAGTTGAAGCAACATTCCCATAGCTAAATAAAATGGGAGAAAGAGATCATGGTAACACAATTGCCCCGGAAGCGGAGTAAAGACGCTGAGACATATTGTGGATTAAATAAAGGGTCATTTTATTAAATTAACATAAATTTAAATAACGTAACTTTAAATACGTAAATTTAAATATTTAAATTCAACTATAACTAAGGACCTGCAGAGGCCAAAACTAATGGGGCGGAAATTCCTGCCAGAAATTTCCTTGGCAACATTGGGCATCACTCCTTGCTGAACCAGGTGAAGGTAGCCACCTTCACCTGGATCCAAGCCACGCCCATTTGTCGTGTGGGAGGAGCTCACCCTCCAATCCCCAAGGGAAATTGGATCCGGTGATTCCCATGGACATCCTCTCTCTAATCCCCGATGTTGTTCAGAACCTCTAGTTCCTGGAGAGAGGCGGACCATCACCCTTTAAAAGGATGCCCAAAGGAGCATGTGCAGTCGCTTCTACTGCCCATTTCCGCCCCTAACTTGCCAACCCCAATGACCAAAGGGAGGCCTATTCTAAAATCTATGTGCGCCGCACCCCCTAACCATTCCATCCGTACCGTCAGTGTGGAATAGGTGAAAAAACGGCCACCTATAAAGGGGAGGCCGCAAAAAATTCCTATTTGGCCCCGAAGCGACCTCCTAAGGACACACTGTTGATAGCGGAGGGCGGGGGGGGGGTGTTCGCTTTGGTTCAATCCAGGCAAGGAGGAGGTCCTGCTCGGATCACCCTTAAATAGGGCGATCAGGGACCTCCCCTTGCCTCCAGAAGGCAGCGCTCCTACTTGGCGTGCTGCCAAAAGCCAAACTTCCGGTTTCACCGGAAACCGGAAGTTTGGGGCTTCGAGGAGCCGCCAGCAGCGTCCCCCTGCTCCAGGGGCAATTTCGGCCGGCGGTTTGAGCTGCCGGTCGGGCATTTGTGTTTGCCTAAAAGCAATAAACAATATATTAACAGCTTTCTAGAGTTTGAGGACAACAACAACTCCCCAAATGGCAACTCTCTTTGAGATTGGGACATTGGGACATTCCTGAGACATTTGCCACAGTAATATTAATCTATGCCTGCAGAGCATATACACACATTTTCTTTACTCTTTTGCACTAGAGTTATTTTTAAGTTTTGGACTGCACCATGTGCTTCTTTCTCTCTTTCTCTACAAATTGCAAATAATGGAACATTGTGAGTAATATTTATTAAAAAATAATCGCTTCCAGGAGAATATAAATATATATGTGCATAGCTATGTGTCTAAATATTTCTATGCCCAATTGCCAAGCCACATATTTCAAGATAATGTAGGCTTTCAAAAGGTTTCTTTTTAAATTCAGAGCACTGTCCACTCAGTAAAACCATCTGTCATTTCCTTCTCTTTCCTAATCAGAAACATACATGTTTCAAAGCACTAAGAACTTATTCTGAGCATAAGGAAAATCCCTGACTCACTCATCCATAAATAACAGCAAACATTCAGAAGAGCTGCGATGTAAACTCAAAAACACTGGAAGGTAAATCTTAAAAACTTTGTTGCCAACGAAGATACACTGATGTAATATGCAGAACTGGTCCCACAACATACAGATTGAGACAGTTATGATTGCTCTCTAGTTGCAGCAAGTATGTTTTAGCATGTACTTAATAGTATGTAAAAATCTAGAGATGCTTTATGCCTCCAGGGCAGGACATGCTCCTGGTTTGATAAAGTGTCCCAGCCTGGGCCTCCTTAGGACATCCAAACTAGATGTGGCAATAGCAATTGGCAACAACAGAGCCACTGGATGGGAGACACCATTCAGATTCCTTGCAAAGTCCTTGATATTGCTACATCAGATGCAAAGTGGGAGTTCATATTAATATGCTGATTCCCTGATCTGCTTTTAAAAGGAGTGGGGGAGGAGGATTAGCATTTGGGGGTTTGGTAGCTCAGTTGCTAAGAGGCTGAGTTTATCGATCAGAAATGTCAGCAGTTCGGTGGTTCGAATCCCTAGCGCTGCGTAATAGGGTGAACTCCCATTACTTGCCTCAGCTTTCTTTCTTTCTTTCTTTCTTTCTTTCTTTCTTTCTTTCTTTCTTTCTTCCTTCCTTCCTTCGCTCGCTCACTCACTCACTCACTCATTGATTTGATTTGATTTGATTTGATTTGATTTGTATGCTGCCCTTCTCCGTAGACTCGGGGCGGCTAACAACAATAATAAAACAGCATATGTCAAATCTAATATTTAAAATAATTAAATAACCCTTATTAAAAACCAAACATACACACAAACATACCATGCATAAATTGTATAGGCCTAGGGGGGAAAGGAATATCTCAGAGTCTACGGAGAGGGGCGGCATACAAATCCAATAAATAAATAAATAAAATAAATCCCCCCATTCCTGACAACAGAGGTGGGTTTTAAGGAGCTTAGGAAAGGCGAGGAGGGTGGGGGCAATTCTGATCTCAGGGGGGAGCTGGTTCCAGAGGGTCGGGGCCACCACAGGGAAGGCATTGTTTAGTCGTTTGGTGGGACCCGGAGAAGGCCAACTCTGTGGGACCTAACTGGTCGCTGGGATTCGTGCGGCAGAAGGTGGTCCCAGAGATATTCTGGTCCGATGCCATGAAGGGCTTTATTCCCAACTTTATTTTGTCAACCTAGCAGTTCGAAAGCATGTCAAAATACAAATAGAAAAATAGGGGCCACCTTTGGTGGGAAGGTAACAGCATTCCATGTGCCTTTGGCATTTAGTCATGCCAGCCACATGACCAGGAGATGTCTTTGGACAGCACTGGCTCTTCAGCTTAGAAACCGAGATGAGCACTGCCCCCTAGAGTCGGGAAGAACTATCACATATGTGCAAAGGGAAGCTTTACCTCTACCTTAAGACTGATATGGGATATCAGCAGTATTCTAGGATCTGACACTCTGCTATAACAATGTGTCGGTACCACTTGCAAATGTGTGGGGGAATCTCTTTTTGCTAATGAAAGAAGACCTAACCAGTACAGTAGTATCTCCATTGCCATTTTCTGCAGGTCATAAAGAAAATGCCAGTGAAAAGCTTTGTGTTTACTCTGTAAAATAGCCCTATTTGCCCTCATTTGAGGTCACTTTTTTGCCTGGGGATTCTTGCTATTTTGAAAGTAACTCCAAATTTTTATGTTCTTACAAGATGTTTGAGACTTGATTCACATCTGCTCATAACTGTTGCAAAGATTAGTTTGGGGAAGGGCGGGTTGGAATTTCCTTTTTTTCCTTGAGATACTGTGTTTCTGTTTCATACATTGGAAGGAGCACCTGGCTCATACTTCTTACTCCTGAGCTTTGCATCTTGTATTTTTTTTTTTAGCCTGACAGCTGTACAGTCCCAATTCAGCCATTAGCTGGGGTGAACTTGATTTTTGAAGGTTTCCTTCTTCTCTCCAGCACCAAGGAGCCTCGCTATAGACTGTCAGACTGTCTAGGTTCATCTCTCCTCCTTGCCTCTCTTGTTTGTTTGAATATATGCTGTTACATGCTGTTTTTATCATTGTTGTTAGCCGCCCCAAGTCTACGGAGAGGTGCGGCATACAAATCCAATAAATAAATAAATATAAAGATTTTTTGTTGCTGTTGAAGCACCATTAGCAGCTTTAATGTTGGACAAAAATTGTGTCCCTTGTTTTCAGCATTTCAAGTTAGCAGCTGAAGACAATCACAAATTGCCTTCAAAGTGTTTCTGAGAGTCATAATATTCAGACTGGAATTCAGACATCTAAGAAATTTTGAGCTGCCCCAAAATCCTGCCACACCTCTTCCTGAATTAGGATGAAGGAACTTGTTTTAGACATCAGAAAGGGAAAGAGAGAGAAATGTTTCTATTTAAACAGTGGTAGCAACGTTTTTGAAATGTTGGCACCAGCAAGGGCTGCCTAGCATCTACTGTATGTTAAGACTTCTACTCCCATTGTTATCATTTGATAAAAATGGAAGTAAAGATCCACAACAGGTATTCATTTACTTATTCAATTTTTTTAATGCTGCCCTTCTCCTTAGACTCAGGGCGGCTTACAACATGTTAGCAATAGCACTTTTTAACAGAGCCAGCCTATTGCCCCCACAATCCGGGTCCTCATTTTACCCACCTCGGAAGGATGGAAGGCTGAGTCAACCTTGAGCCGGTGATGAGATTTGAACTGCTGACCTGCAGATATACAAGTCAGCTTTAGTGGCCTGCAGTACTGCACTCTACCTGCTGTGCCACCTTGGCTCATATGAGGTATGACAGGCATCAGGTTGAAGAAGATTGAACTAATATAGTATCCAGCCAGATAAAACCATATTGAATACAGTAGAAACAAAAGAGTCAATGCTTTTTAATGACAAAAACTTTGGAATGTTAGCCACCAAGTTCAAAAATAAAACAGAAGCATGGGAGGAAGCTGAGAATGAGGTTCTACACATTAAGAGGTTATGCTTAAGTAGATAGACCAATGCTGAAAGATCTTCTCTCCTATTCTTTCTGCACGCCTGTTCTTTGAAATCTAGAAAGAAATTTACTACCTGAATGAACGAACAAACAAACAAACAAACAAACAAACAAACAAACAAACAAACAATATACACCTTATTGCTTATACAGCTTATTGGGCAGGGGAAGTGTAATATTTTTTTTCCCATGTACAGGAGGTCCACTTCTTCTGCTTGCTTGTGGTGGAGCAGGAGGCTCTTAAGTAGGGCTTATTTTGGGGGTAAGGCTTATATTTGGTGCACACGTAAAAACATGTTAGGGATTATTTTCGGGATAGGTCTTATTTTCAGGGCAACAGGTTACATGACAGACACCTTTTCTTTTCTTCCAGCTCTTCTGATTCCTCTTAAACACAGTAGGGGGTAATTCAGGCTGTTTTGACCATTAGCAGACTCTAAGATACAATGAGCAATGAAAAGTTGACAGTAGGTATTTGACTTACAACCATTCAAAACAGCACTTTGATAAGTGACTTACAACCCATCCCATCAACTCTGAGTATTGCGGCATCCTCACAGTCATGTGATCCACATTCTGGCGCTTGGCAACCTCAGATATTTACAACAGTCGCGGTATCCCGGGGTCACATGATCACCATTTGCAACCTTTCCAAGCAGCTTCCAAGCAAAATCAATGGGGGAAGCCAGATTTGCTTAACAATTATGTGATTCACTTACAAACAAACAAACAAACAAACAAACAAAGGTTGTGAAATCAGGCTCAACCCCTTTAAACTCCTTGCTTAGCATTGGAAATTTAGTCCCAATCATAGTCATAAGTCAAGGACTACCTGTATAGGTTTGCCATGTGTGTACAAGTCTGCATAAATATGGTAGCCAATCCACATTTACCCTTCCTGGCAAATAGAGGGAGAACAGAAACCTCTCTTCCAGTCAAGGTACTCTTGATAGTGTCTTGTATTGATCTTCCCATCATGGATTTCCGCCCCCCACCCTACCCCATACCCAGTACTGCCGGGCTTCCCCCCATTATAAAAGCAGATCACTCCTTGAAAGGCAAGACAAAACTTGAAACAGTGCTTTCTCTTTAGGAGGTAGAATGCCAAATCAGAAATTACCATCGTTTGAAGGACCAGTTAACAATGTGACATGGTCAGTAATAGAGTTTGAACTCATCCCACTATTAGGGCAGCACTCCACTTGGAAACAGACATGAATATGACTGCGAACAGATTGCCTAGATCTGTGATGGTGATTGGTGAACCTTTTTTGATCCTCATGCCAAAAGGGGGTGGGGGGCACGTCCTTGCATGCCCACACCCTTGCATGCACGGGTGACCTCTCCCCAGTCCTGGCACACCCATTTTTTTTCTTTTCTCAGGTTTCAGAGCCTTTCTAGGGACAAGGGGAGGGCGAAAACAGCCTTCCCCATCCCCTGGAAGCTCTCCAGAGGCCAGAAATGGCCCATTTCCCAACTTGAAGAAGTTGGCAAATGGCCATTTCTGGCCTTCAAAGGGCCTCCATGTGAGGGAGGTCATTTTCACACTCCCCAGGCTCCTAGAAAGGCTCTGAAGCCTGGGGAAGCAAAAACCTCTGGTTCAAATGGAAGTGGGCAAACAGAACATTTCCAGCCTCTGGAGGACCTCCGGGGCGTGCATATTTTGTGTGTGTGTGTGCATATTGTGTGTGCGTGTGCATATTTTTGCCCTTCCCAGGGTCCCAGAAAGGCTCTGAAGTTTGGAAAGAGCAAAAAACAGGCCTTCCCCACCCCTCCTAGAGGCTGAAAATAGACTGTTTCCTGACTCCCAGTGGGCCAGAAGACCCAAAAATCACCATGCCATATCTGAGCTCACATGCCCACTGATATGACTTCTCATGCCACTTGTGGCACACGTGCCATAGATTTGTCATCATAGGCTTAGATACTGTCAAGCGCTACCATCTAAAATTAGATTTAGAAGTGGGAATAGACAGAACAAAAACAAAAGATTTCAACCTGCTTCTGTTACCTCTAACAAACCACCCTAAGTTGAAGAGAGAGAGAGAGAGAGAGTGCGTGTGTGTGTTTATGGATGACTTAACTCGACAGCTGCAGCTACACTTTAATTCCTGTGAGGAAGATAATATATCTGCAATGCATTTGCAGGAAGTTAGAAATTAGAAGCAGAGAGCAACTAAAGCAAAAATTAGGAACTGCTTTGAATAACAGAACGTCATGTCTATTGATGTTACATATCCAGGACAATATTCTATGGAAAGTAGTGCTCAAAATGGTCAGCCCTGAGACCTTTTTCAGTGCAACATTATTATTTTATTTTATTTTATTTTATTTTATTTTATTTTATTTTATTTTATTTTATTTTATTTTATTTTATTTTATTTTATTTTATTTTATTTTATTTTATTTTATTTTATTTTATTTTATTTTATTTTATTTTATTTTATTTTATTTTATTTTATTTTATTTTATTTTATTTTATTTTATTTTATTTTATTTTATTTTATTTTATTTTATTTTATTTTATTTTATTTTATTTTATTTTATTTTATTTTATTTTATTTTATTTTATTTTATTTTATTTTATTTTATTTTATTTTATTTTATTTTATTTTATTTTATTTTATTTTATTTTATTTTATTTTATTTTATTTTATTTTATTTTATTTTATTTTATTTTATTTTATTTTATTTTATTTTATTTTATTTTATTTTATTTTATTTTATTTTATTTTATTTTATTTTATTTTATTTTATTTTATTTTATTTTATTTTATTTTATTTTATTTTATTTTATTTTATTTTATTTTATTTTATTTTATTTTATTTTATTTTATTTTATTTTATTTTATTTTATTTTATTTTATTTTATTTTATTTTATTTTATTTTATTTCATTTCATTTCATTTTATTTTATTTTATTTCATTTCATTCTATTTTATATTTTTTCGATTTGTATGCCGCCCCTCTCCGGAGACTCGGAACAGCTCACAACACAAAACATGGTACAAATCCAACAATAAAAAGCAATTTAAAACCCTAAGTATAAAAAACAAAATCATACATCTCAGACAAACCTTGCGTAAAATGGGAAACGGCCCAGGGGAGTCAATTTCCCCATGCCTGACAGCAGAGGTGGGTTTTGAAGAGTTTGCAAAAGGCAAGAAGGGTGGGGGCAATCCTAATCTCCAGGGGGGAGTTGATTCCAGAAGGTCAGGGCCACCACAGAGAAGGCTCTTCCCCTGGGTCCCGCCAGACGACATTGTTTCGTCGACGGGACCCAGAGAAGGCCAACTCTGTGGGACCTAACCGGTCGCTGGGATTCGTGCAGCAGAAGGTGATCTCGGAGGTATTCTGGTCCGATGCCATGAAGGGCTTTATAACAATTAAATCAGGAATAGTTGAGGAATGGAGAGCAAGGAGCTTGGTGAAGGGATTTGCGTTTTTGAAAAGACAACTTTTTTCAAGTGGCATTTAAAAACAAGAAGACATTTTTGCCCATACTGGTCCTCTTGCTCAGTTAGAAAGGTATCAAGGGGTGCCAAATCCTGTGATGTTTATGATGGTAGGGATTTTCTTCTCAACTACAAATGATCTGTATGGTTTAAACAGGGGGCTGCAAGGATCTGAATTGATGATCATCTCAAATATTGCTTTATGTTGGCACTGGCGAATTGCCGATAAATTATCCAGTTGTGTTGCAGTGCTTTTAAATTATGGACGTGCATATAGCATATAAGCTGCTTGAGAGAAAACCCCGTCATAAAGACTCAGGTTTTACAGAACCGTCTAAGTAAGAGGGTCACTGGAGTGGCTGGCCCTGTTAATTTTTTTTCCCAGATATGCTATACATATTCATCTTATCCTGCTGCTTGCCTGTCACCTCAGAGAAATGCCATATCCTCAGTTATAATTTTAAAAATGAACTCAAGCCTGGGGGATTTGAAGGCAAAGATATCAGAATTATGTTTCTAGGGCTCTTACAAAATATTGGCATCAGCAGTTATTTGGCCATGTGATTGCTTAAATACAGCTTTGTCTCATAGGTGGCAGGTTCCCTCGGCTGTCATGCAATTACAGAAGTATAAAAGAAAGCAGAAATACAGGAGGCACGCTGCAGAGGTTTGACACAACAAGGATTTGCGATGCAGAGAGAGGAAGCAGAGAAGCGAAGAGACACCTTTAATAAATATAGAAGAAGGCTACAAAAAAAACCCACCCCCTCTCCACTGTATTTTTAAAATAAAAAGTGCTCAGTTTTATCAAGCCACTTGATTCTAAGAATAGTAATACAGTGTTCCCTCAATTTTCGCGGGGGATGCGTTCTGAGACTGCCCGCGAAAGTCGAATTTCCGTGAAGTAGAGATGCGGAAGTAAATACACTATTTTTGGCTATGAAAAGTATCACAAGCCTTCCCTTAACACCTTAAACCCCTAAACTGCAATTTCCCATTCCCTTAGCAACCATTTAGATTATTACTCACCATGTTTATTTATTAAAGTTTATTTTTAAAAAATATTTATTAAAGGCGGACGAAAGTTTGGCGATGACGTATGACGTCATCGGGTGGGAAAAACCGTGGTATAGGGGGGAAAACAGCAAAGTATTTTTTAATTAATATTTTTGAAAAACCGTGGTATAGCCGTTTCGCGAAGTTCGAACCCGCAAAAATCGAGGGACCACTGTACTGGGTTATAGAGGTTGTTGAAATGTGAGTGAGTTTGCCTTGGAATCAGCCTGCAACTATTGTGTGTAGTATGTTTTCTTGACGTCAGTTTAAGAAGTATTTTGCCAGTGCTTTCTCCACAGGGACTCAGAGAGAGACTGAGTGATCCAAGGTCACCCAGCGGGACTTGTGCCTAAGGCAGGTCTGGTACTTTGCTCCCGTTTTGCAACCTGGTGCCCTAACCCTTACAATCAAATTGGCTTTCAAATAGTAGCAGAGATAATGATCAATAATCTATCATCATTAGGTGTTCGCAGGGTGGGATTTAAAAAAATCCAGATGATGTTGCAGTACAATTAAAAAGAGGCAAGTCATCAATTGCATATTATTGGCCACATGCTTGAATGTTTGACCTTCTTAGTGTTAAATGGTAAGAATAAGCAAGTTCATCAAAGGAAAAAAAAAAGCTTTGATATTTTATTAGATGTAAAGGAACATGTATCTTACCATTTGTGATCTACAGCTTGTTAAAACCTGCTGCAATTTTTCTTTTTTGATGTGGAAATTTCCCTGATTTGAATAGATCATATTTCCTGGCACTTGGGCTTTTCATCAGCAATACCAATGTCCCTCTTAAAAACAACTATAAACAGTTTTAGGTAATCCTAAATCTCTATATTTCATGATGATTGTGTAAATGACAAGACTCTTTGGGGTTCTTTATATACTCAAATTATCTCTTCTGCCCAGGTGTTACAATCTTTATTTGAATTAATTCAGAAAAATCAAGAACTGAGATAACAGAGATAAGAAGCACATCAGCTCACATTCCTACAGATGTCAGTGTTCTCTCTCATTTTTTGAAACTGATTTCATTAAAATCTCGTGGAATGCAAAAGACCATGGTAAAAAAAGTTCAAATCACAGGGGAGAGAGCGATGTTTCCCGTACAACTTCAAGGATACAGCTGTGACCTAGCTAACTATCAGTAGATGAAAATCTTTATGAGATTCTTTCTCCTTGAGAGCACACAGGGCATATGCAAAAAGCTCTACAATGTCAAAGTTCTTGCAGGACACACTTTGGATGACACACTCAACTTACTTGTGGTCATATCGCTCCTAAATAATGCAGTGATCCCCAATGCATGTATTAAAACATTTATATCAGCCCCATCATGTATGTTGTATAAATATTTATCATAATAAATTATTAAAGTGTTCACATGAATATTGATTATTATTACTACACAGTGGCCTTTGTGTGTTATATAAACACGCACACACATCATCTCTACATGGTCACAATCTTTGGATTCAGTTTTTTAAGTGAACATTTCTAATGACAATTGATGGAACTACTGTAAAGTTAAACAATTTGAAGACTGCAGTGCGTATGTACAGCAGGCTATAAAGACATGCATTTTTTAGCAAATATAGGCTGTAATTCCATTATTTATAACCACTACTGCATATATTGTAGAGTCAACTCCTATGTGTATGTTTTGCTCATTTACTCTGTCTATTATCGAGGTTGACAGAAATATGGAAAAATAGCAGTTATTATGGGAAAACAAAGTAGAGGTTTCTGTCAAGCTGTCTTCTTATTCCTAAAGATACAGAATTGTAGAGTAAGGAATTTATATAAGATGGAATTGAATTTTTTTTCTCTGCCTGCATTTCCTCTTTACAATTGATTTAAATTAATTGTTATTAAAACGAAAGAAATATATTTCTGTTGTTCTGTATTTTAGTACAAGAAAAAGGTGACACGTTCTTAAATATTTTCCCTTTCACCCTGTTCATCCCACTCTCTTATACAGTTTTCTTTTCTCTCTCATTCTCCTTGGTCTTTCTCTTATCTCTCCATTTTTCTTTTTCTCCTTGTCAGCTTTTGGCTGAAACCTTGAAAAGAAGAATGAGAAGGAACGAGAGCACAAAAGAGCCCTAGAGATAAGCAAGAAAACGTATACAGAAGCTAAGATACTCAGCTCTGGAATCCACACTTTTCTTGCCCGGCACAACAAATGTCTATTTTTTAATCTTGTTTTCATTCTGGCTAATTTTCTTTAAACAAAAAACAAAAAAACCTAACAATCTCATGGTGATATTTTTGGGCTTACTCTATTGCTACAAGGTGGTGGAGAAAGTTGTTATTGATAGTGTTGTTTTCTGTTACATGTTTTCCCATTTATTCCCTGGTTGCCTCAATTTTTCAGCTTGGGAGAACTCAAGGGAACCCTATTCCCTTAGGATACCTATTCCCTAGAAAGCAGTGGCAGTTGAGGAAGCTACAGGATATGGGAGAAATTACTCTCCAATGAAAGATGTTCAACCGCTCATCACTAAAGTTGCTCAAGAATTTCACCAAATGCTCATGGGAATTTTGTCAATAATCTATTTAGAAACATAGAAACATAGAGACTGACGGCAGAAAAAGACCTCATTATCCATCTAGTCTGCCCTTATACTATTTTCTGTATTTTATCTTAGGATGGATATATGTTTATCCAAGGCATGTTTAAATTCAGTTACTGTGGATTTACCAACCATGTCTGCTGGAAGTTTGTTCCAAGGATCTACTACTGTTTCAGTAAAATAGTATTTTCTCATGTTGCTTTTGATCTTTCCCCCAACTAACTTCAGATTGTGTCCCCTTGTTCTTGTGTTCACTTTCCTATTAAAAACACTTCCCTCCTGGACCTTATTTAACCCTTTAACATATTTAAATGTTTCAATCATGTCCCCCCTTTTCCTTCTGTCCTCCAGACTATACAGCTTGAGTTCATTAAGTCTTTCCTGGTACGTTTTATGCTTAAGACCTTCCACCATTCTTGTAGCCCGTCTTTGGACACGTTCAATTTTGTCAATATCTTTTTGTAGGTGAGGTCTCCAGAACTGAACACAGTATTCCAAATGTGGCCTCACCAGCACTTTCATAAAACAAATGAAAGCAAATTCACTTCCACAGGTTGAGCAAGAATTGGCAGAAACAGATGCAGAATAATGTTTATATTTGGATTATATTTGTTATAAAGCGGGAAAGAATCTAATTGCTGAATTTTGTCGGTTGGCCTCTGAGCTTATACTGTCCACCTAAGCCAAATAATCTTCTCTCTCATTAGCCAGCCATGATGTAGAGAGCAAAAGAGAAGAGGGGAAGAAGGAGAGGCATTTAAGCTCAAATGGCAGAAAATGATTTAGAGGCCATGAGGAGGCACAGAATGAACAGGAGCAGCAGTATCATTGCCACCTGAACAGAGCTAAAGACAATTCTGGTTCAAAACATATTATCCACATTTTGCAAACTCTTTCCACTAGTTTCCATACCCTACAACATGGGTGACAAACTGGTGGTATTGCGTTGCCATCACGTGACATTTTGTGATTCCCCCCTGTTATATCTTTGCAGGAATGAAGGACTGCAGACTTAGTGTAAGTAACGGTTCTTTTTATTCAGAGCAGAAGGTAATGGTTTAAGGAACAAGACAACAACAAAACATGGCCATGTCTGGCAGCTATATATACCCCGGGCTGCCAGACTCAGCCAACCAATCACCTTGTAGTATTTTCCCGCCCAAGGAATATGGGGCGGGTGCAAGGCCTAACTGTCCTCTGGACACAACACCCCCCATGCGGAGCTGGGGTGGGCGTGGCCTATGTGTGCAGACCCCACAGGCGGCCGGTTTGATACCCCTGCGCCTACAATAATACATTTGCAGGAAACATGCCCTACAAATAACAGCTTCCGCCTATATTCCAGTCCTTTTCCATTGGGCTATGCGCAGAGTTAGATTAACTGCATTGTCTATATTTGTGTCAGGATCATACTGATTAATTTAATATCCTGATTGGAAGAACAGCAAAGCTGTAATGGCTGTTACTTTCTCTGGCAAACAGCTCAGGGAAGGTGATAATGAGATTAACATTTGGAAGACCTGATCTGCGTTGTGCTGTATTTAATTGTAACTTTGACACCATGTCATATTCATTACAGACTCGGCAGGGAGGTCGCTGTCTGTTACCTGTGGAAACTATCACATTAGTTTGTAATAGATACCATTTGCCAAGTTGTTATTCTTAAGGTGTATAACAAGTGTGACATACTACTGTTAAATTCTGTAGTTTTCAAATACGGTTTGGTTTCCTAGAGTTCTGGCAGGATACATAACCAAAGGCACACTCAGAAACAATTCTCATTTGTTAACTTCTTTTTAATCAATGGAAATGGCTCACATGCATCCATTCAAAGAAGCTTGCAAGGCACAGCTTAAAGAAAAGGTAACATTCATTTATGTGCTTCTTGACATAAAATGTTAAAATGTTATCAAAGGCCAGATTGGAATTCAAGTCTTGAAACTCACTTGTCTCACTACTGAATAAATCAGTAGTGAGCTAAATATAAATCAAGTGCAAAGGTCCAATTGTTCATTGCTTCTGCTATTATTTAAAAAGCAACGGAATCTCAGGGGAAAGAAAAATAAAAAAAGACATTCTTTCAAATTGGAGGTAGACATACAGTTAGATTCAACTGAAGTGTCAACTGGGAAACTGTTAACATTTTAGATCAAATGAAACCCAAAAATACTAGGTGATTTCTAGAAGCCAGTATTCAGACAAATAAGCCATCAATAGATACGTAGAGAGAAATCCCATTTGCATGCCATTGAAAAGATACAATCAAAAGCCTAGGAGGGAAACAAATAATCTAGGATGCTTCTCTTTCAGCATCTGACACTTAAGTAACAGAAAATAGTACCAGATAAACGGCTGGGAAGTAATCGAGGAACCATCAAATGAAGAACCTACATACCGTGTTTCTTTTTATCCCCAAAAGCCCCACTATGTCTTACTTTCGGGGTATGTCTTATATTGGAAAAAAATTGAAAGGGTTGCGTTCCCGAAGGCGGCATCTCCCCAGAGTCCAGAAGGGCAGCGGCGGGACAGGAGCCTCGTGAGCCCTTTTCCAAGTTCAACCTCAGGGCTCCAGGGCAGCCTCCTCAAGGGCGACAGCCGCCCTATTTCTCCTCCTCTTCCTCCTCCTCCATCACCTCCGCCACGCCGCGCTGCTCACCCAGAGCGAGGGGAGGAGGATCTGAAGAGAGCACCAATGGGAAGGAAGTGCCCCGACCTTGTCTCGGGCGACAAGGGGTGGAAAGGGGGGGTCCTTTCAAGGGCTCCGAGAGCCTGTCCCCTGCTTCTCCCCCAGGAGGGACTGTTATTTCCCTCAAAAGCCCCGTGGAAGCGAAGGCGACAAGCGGTTTCAAGGCTCCCTCACTTATCTCGCACCCCCCCAACACCATCACCACAGTCTCTTCTCTTCCCCTCTTCAAGACGCGGGCAAAGGATGGGTGGGGACTTTCCTACCTCTGGCCGGGCGGCTTCCTTTGCAGGGCCGTTTCTGAGGAGCCCGCCGGGTTCATAACGGTGGCAACCCGCGGCCGCCAAGGCCGGGCCCTCGCCCACCTCGACTGCCGCGGAGAGGCTGCGCCGTGACCCCTCGACGCCGCCTCTTTCCTCCCTGCGGCTAACTCGGCTCCGCCGGCAAGTTTCACTGGCTCTCGAGGAGCTGAAGCTTAGCAGTCTGGCTTCGTCCCTCCGTCAGCCAAACTCCCCGGCGGGCTGGGCCTCAGCAGGCTGCCTCCCTCACAGCTCCCCTCCCCGGTCCCAGAAGAAGGCAGCGAAAGCGCGCCCTTCTTCCCGCTTAAAAAAGGAAGGCGAAAGTCCGAATGTCGGGAGCTGGGGGAAAAAGACGAGAATTGCAGTGGATGTGGCCGAATGACTGCCTGGGCGACCTGACAGCGCCACGGCCTTTGCACAGTGGGTGACTAGCAAGGTTTGAACTTCAAAAGTCGCGTTAGGAGATTTAAGTCTGCGGCGCGCAGCTTGATGAGAGGGAGGCGGCAATACCCCCGCGTTTCCCCGAAATTAAGACATATGTCTTACTTTCGGGGTACGGCTTATATTAGCCGACCCCCCTGAAACCCCCGATACGTCTTACAATCGGGGGTGTCTTACTATCGGGGAAACACGGTATATCTGCATATCTCTATAAAGCCTTGCACGACAAAGATTGCCAATACAAGTATAAACAGGCAGCAAACTCCCCACTCCTCCTTTGTATGATGATGTTGCTAGCCTAGTAATGAAACAACAAACACAGAGAGAGTGGTGGATTCCTACTGGTGCGCCCTGGAGTGTTCTAGCAGGAGCCCGCAGGTTTCCTAATCGCGTGATCAACCTTGGACTCCGCCATCTGTTTTTTTTAAAAATTCTGCACTTTTTGGCTTTCTGCACATGCACAGAAGTAAAATTGTCCCTCTGAAAAATGTGCAGAGAGACTAAATCTTGCAAGTGTAGCGAGCATGTGCGGTCGCGATGCACACGAGTAGCAAAAAGTAAGTGGAATCCACCCCTGCTCAGTGAGTACCAAAAACCCACAGTTCAGCTGAGCTACAGATCTTAATTCAATAACTACAACTGAGGTCAGCAACTTGGTTGTTAAGTGAAGTGGTTGCTGAGTTTAACTGTGCTTGCAATCTCACTCCAGCTTCCTTTTCTTTACAGACCTACAAAGATTGTACATGCAAGGATTGGTTGCAATGTTATGTTTTCATCACCGTTGTAACTGCAAATGAGTATGATTTCTTATATTAAAACAAGGGATGCTTTGTCTGTGAAACAAGAATTATATCTGATTTATGCTATTTCCCCCCCTAGCATTTTCCCATAAGCTCAAGGTCTGCTTTTTTTCAGATCAACCAATTGTTGATCCATTCATTGAACAGAAACTGATCAACCTGCTTATCAGCCAAGCCTAATGTCACAGGCTGAGAAGGAGTGATTGGCCCAAAGTCACTCAGCCATCTTTCACACCTAAGGTGGGACTAGAATTCGGAGCGTTCTAATTTCTAAGCCAGCATCTTAAGCACAAGATCAAACAGTACTATCAAAATAAGACTATAATATAGGCCATAAAAAAACTTAGTGAAGAATTTTTATTTTAAATCTGACTGTGGACCCCACGTGTAGATAATACCCAAAATATCCAATATGTACTGTACATTGTATGTGTGTATCCAAAGAGACAACCTAATAGCCTACAGTCTGGTCTATGTCCTTTCCAAAACATTACCAAACCATCTTAGTTTAGACACCTTTTTCTTCATGTGGCTTAGATTTAAACTGCCGTGCAAACAGGACTGTAGCAATTTAAAAGTGCAGCAGGGACAGCCATTTGTCTGGAATGATATAGGGCAGTGATGGTGAATCTTTTTTTGTTCACATGCCAAAGGGCCACGTGAGCATGCACTAGCATGAACCCATGTGGCCACATTAATTCCCTGCCCCCTGAAGCCTGGGACAGTGAAAAACAGCCAAACAGGCAAACCGGAAGTTCCAAAGGATGACTTCCGGTTTGCCTGTTGGGCTGTTTTTTGTATTCCGGAAGCTTCACAAAGCTTACCTGAAGCCTCCAGAGGGCGAAAATGGCCTTCTCTAAGGCTGAAAATCAGCTGGCCATTGCTTGCATGCACACTGGAGCTGACATAGGCAATGCCTCATGTGCCCTTCGATATGGCTCTGAGTGCCACCTGTGGCATGGGTGCCATAGGTTCGCCATCACTGATATAGGGGCTCCTGCTTGAGCAGGAGGTTAGACTAAAAGACCTCAAATAGTGCTTTCCAGCCCTATTAGTCTGTGTTCTACATGTCTCTGTCGGTGGAACTTTCTGCCAAACAGCCTTTTCCGAAAGGAGCCGTAGCTGCCATATTGGTAGATTGGAAGGAGGCAGATCAGAGAAGTTTCTTAAATTTTCTCTCCCTTCACTATATCAGCATCTCTTTGAGGGATCACAGAACATGTTTGCAAGAGCAGACATCCCTGTGTCAGGCAGGAGTGTTCAATATTGGCAACATTAAGCCATGAAGGGGAATTCTGGGAAGTGCACATGTCCTACCTTGCCATAGTTGGATATCCTTGGTATGGGATTACACTAAATCTAGTACAGTCTGTAGTCCATGGGGGCAGAAGGTGGCAAACATAACTGGAAAATTATGTAAAAAGGGAAGGAACATTTTTGGAGTAAAGGTGTAGTCCCTGAAGTGATGACAATTTCAGCTTTTTCATTGCCAATATCTGTGACAGATTTATGACTACTTAGAGCATGACTGCTGAAGTTACCTGAAGCCCCAGTTTATACACATACACATACACTACACATATACACAGAGAGAGGGGGGAGAGGGAGAGAGAGAGAGTTTCCAACACATTAAAGCTTTTCAAGGAAAACATCCCATTACCTAGGCAATGACTTGCAGATGTATTTTCTCATATGCAAATATTGTTGTTTTAAGTGCCAATCGTATTGTGTTTATATTAGAATATTTCAGAATAATTCAGATTCTGAAAGTAAATGCCACATGACTAAACCTTTGCTTACACAAGGGAATTGAATTCTCCTCTCTTTCCATTTAATCACATGCTCATAATCTCATGCAGTAGATTCAGGAGACACATTAAAGGACTGCAGGAGGAAAGGTATCAGTAACCAGGTAATTAGTATGGATAATCCTTTCCTTTCTGACGAACTTGGATGAAAACACTTTGAAAAACAACCATGATTCAGCACATAAATGTGCGGGCTTAGAAACCATGAGAATGTGATTACTGTGTTCAGTTCTGGAGACCTCACCTACAAAAAGATATTGACAAAATTGAACGGGTCCAAAGACGGGCTACAAGAATGGTGGAAGGTCTTAAGCATAAAACGTATCAGGAAAGACTTAATGAACTCAATCTGTATAGTCTGGAGGACAGAAGGAAAAGGGGGGACATGATCGAAACATAATTAAATATATTAAAGGGTTAAATAAGGTTCAGAAAGGAAGTGTTTTTAATAGGAAAGCGAACACATGAACAAGGGGACACAATCTGAAGTTAGTTGGGGGAAAGTTCAAAAGCAACATGAGAAAATATTATTTTACTGAAAGAGTAGTAGATCCTTGGAACAAACTTCCAGCAGACGTGGTTGGTAAATCCACAGTAACTGAATTTAAACATGCCTGGGATAAACATATATCCATTCTATTCTGCCTGACTGGCTCAGGCAATGCGTAATAGTCCAAGGAAAAGAAATCAAACACACACGTGCTCTGCTAATCAGCAAACTTGTATTAAATAAACAAAAAGGGGTTACTCAAAATAGTTCTTAGTGTCCAAAAACAATGATAGTGCAAGGCTTACTTCAGCCGCATACAAAAACACAGGAAAAAAACAAACAAAGACAACCTGGAATGAGCAAAGACGTTTCAGGAGTCCTTTTGAATCTTTGAAGCAAACAGCAAGTCCCAGAGTTTTCACCTCCCACTTGTCTGAAAAAGCTGGGTTGAAAACTCCAACGGCAGGGAACAGAAACTTCAGAGCAGGAACCACAAAATAACACAGATAAACAACCACAGTTTGCCTTGAGCCTCTGTTCCCTTTTATCCCTTTAGCCCTCATTAAGGAAAACACACCCAGTCCTCAGTATAAGAACCACACCCAGCCCAGGTGCTACGATGATGACTTGTAATACTCCTTCAGTCGATCCCTTCTCTGCATAGCTCTTCTGCTATGCAGATCAATATATTGATCTGCAGAAGAATCCAGAGATGAAAGACTGTCTGAGGGACTGTATGTCAAATCCCCTGGGCTGTCTGCTGAATCCTGCGTACCAGTGGCCTCGTCCTCCTGGCTGTCTGCCACATCTTCCTGACTGTCTGCCACCTCTTCCTGGCTGTCTGCCACCTCTTCCTGGCTGTCAGCCAGGCTTTCGCATTCAGTGTGTGCCGCGTCTCTCCCATCTGTGGGAGCAACGGCTGACCCAGGCCCAAACACAACACATTCTAAGATAAAATACAGGGAATAGTATAAGGGCAGACTAGATGAACCTTGAGGTCTTTTTCTGCCATCAGTCTTCTATGTTTCTATTTCTAGTTCCACTTTAGACTTAAAGCCAGTTGGATGACTTTGGGCCAGTCCTTTCCTCTCAGTCCAATCGACCTCACAGGGTTGCGTTTGGGGGGGGGGACAGAAATAGGAGCAGCAAAGAGTATTAGGTATGTCCACTGCCTTGATTTACTTGTAAAATATTAAGACAGGATAAAAGTCTAAGAAATAAAAATAAAACCAGCGCTTTACTATTATCCTCTATCTACACCAAATAACAAAGGATTGCTTTCCAACTTCCTCATGTCTTGAAACTACTTGTTTATTTGCTATTAAATGTTTTATGGGAGAGAACAAGAAGCAGCTTCTCTTGATGCTTCTCTTTAGCAATCGTCTCTTTCTGATCTTGCTTCGCAACTTGGCAGCAAACAACACTGTGCAGGAATCTCTTGTTTCCTACAAAACTTTTCCTTCGGTCCTACTTGTCTAGAAGGCATTTATAATTTTAGGTGTACTGTTGAAGAGATCTGCCACATATGAGCTATTTATATCAGTTTATTTCTTGGCCATGAGCTCTGGCTGTGGTTTCACTTTCTGATACATGAATGCAAGCAAAGTGTGGATTTTTTTTTTTAAGCCTAATTTGATACGAGCCTTTCATCTTTTCTCTGGAACCATTAAATATTTTCAGGAAATATGGTGAAAAGCCAACTTTGTCAGCTCCCACTGAGCTCTTCCCAGATGTTTTAGATGGAGAGAAGCTGTAACAGGATACTTTGTAAATACTGCACAGTGTTACTCATCACTATATCGCTGACCCCTCCGAGTCTTGGAAGCAGACCTTGAGGCTTGGGTGGAAAATAAACTACTTTTAAGCAGCTGTTCATGATCTTGGATTTCATTTTGCCTCACACATCAACTGGAGTGCCAATCAGCTTACAACGACAGAACCCCACGGGTTTTTTTTTCATGAGGACACAGGAAGATGATACCACCCGTCTAAATATTTTGTTCCCAAGCAAAATGTGAGTTACATTTAGAAGCGAGCAGAAAACTGCTCCACAACATTTAAAATATTCAAATGTAACA
The DNA here is from genome assembly GCF_031021105.1 of Erythrolamprus reginae. Classification (NCBI taxonomy): domain Eukaryota; kingdom Metazoa; phylum Chordata; class Lepidosauria; order Squamata; family Dipsadidae; genus Erythrolamprus; species Erythrolamprus reginae. The sequence continues at coordinate 265,722,152 of NC_091950.1, read as the reverse complement.
TTTATAGAAAAGTACAAGTAGTTTTCATTGACTTTACAACCATTTGTTTAGTGATCGTTCAAGATAATAATAATAATAATAATAATAATAATAATAATAATAATGCACGATTTTAATAATAATTAGGCGCAGTGCCAAAGGATCTCAGCAGACATTTGAAAACCATCAGAATTGACAAAATCTCCATCTGTCAATTGCAAAAGGCCGCTTTACTGGGATTGGCAAACATAATTCGCCGCTACATCACGCAGTCCTAGGTGCTTGGGAAGCGACCGACTGGTGATGAAATACGAAATCCAGCATAGTGATCTTGTTTGCTGTGTTGTACTAACATAATAATAATAATAATAATAATAATAATAATAATAATAATAACAACAACAACAACAACAACAACAATAACAACAACAACAATAATAATAATAATAATAATAATAATAATAATAATAATAATAATTTATTAGATTTGTATGCCGCCCCACTCCGAAGTTACAAGGACCCTGGAAACTAAGGACTTATGACCAGTCCTCGTATCTATGGAAATTTTCTGCCATCCAGGTCATGTTTCTCCCAAAGGTGCTTTTACAAAAAAGCAAATAGTCTTTGTTTTTCTTTCAAGATGTTTTGCTTCAAAAAGCCTTCAAGAAAAAACAAAATTCAGTTACCTTTTGAAAAAGTATATTTGGGATGACTGATCCTCACACTTATAATCATTGCAACATCCCCACAGTCATGTGGTTAAAATCTGGGTGCCTGGCAATTAGCACTTATTTATAATGGTTGCAGCATCCCAAGGTCATGTGATCTCTATCTGTAACTTTCCTAGCCAGCTTCCCCCAAGTAAAGTCAATGGAAGATGCTGAATTTGCTTAATGATAATGGCAAAAAAAAACACCTTGTAAAATTGTGGCAAAACAGCCATCCTGCTAAGCGACAAAAATTCTGGTCCCAATAGTGTTGGTGAAGTCATCTGTAAAGCATTTCAAAATGCTTAATATTTTTCAATACATTTTTCAAGTCTAGGTGAATTTGGTTTCCAAGATGTGAGAAGTAAGCATGATTTGGGCAGAATCAGTTGGTATTTTCAGAAAAAGAAAACAGAATATAGAATAAGAAGATTGAAAAAGACCTTGGAGGTCTTCTGGTCCAACCAGCCCCCTCAAGCAGAAGACTTTATACCAGTGATGGCAAACCTTTTTTGATTTGCCTGCCAAAAGGGGTGTGTGGGGGTGTGATATCATGTGTGCACGTGCCCACACCTCTTCCCTCCGCACCCACACAAGTTGCCCCTGCGCATGCTCACATGCCTTTCTGATGCCTTGTTAGGCAGTGGTGGGTTCCTACTGGTGCAGTCCAGAGTACTACATCGTTAGGAAACAGGGGTGGGCTGCTGTCTGGACAGGAGGGAACGCAGTGGGGTAGCAGAAATGGAGCTCCAACCCAGAGCACCCAATTTATTATTATTTATTATTATTTATTAGATTGGTATGCCGCCCCTCTCCAAAGACTCGGGGCGGCTCACAACAACAATAATACAATATACAGAATACAGAATACAAATCCAATATTAGATAAAAGCTAAATTTAAAACCCATAAATATTAAAAGCAATTGGTACTTTCTCATGTGTTACAGTCAGAAAAAGGGTGGTGCGGGGGGAAGAGATAGTTAGTCCCCCAATGCCTGGCAACATAGATAGGTCTTCAACATCTTATGGAAGATGGGAAGAATGGGGGCAATTCGAATCTCTGGGGGAGTTGATTCCAGAGGGCTGGGGTTGCCAAAGAGAAGGCTCTTCCCCTGGGTCCCGCCAAATGGCATTGTTTAGTCGATGGGACCCAGAGTAGACCAACTCTGTGGGACCTGATTGGCCACTGGGATTCATGCAGCAGAAGGCAGTCCCGCAGGTATTCTGGTTCGATGCTATTAAGGTCTTTATAGGTCATAACTAGTGATGGGCAAACCCAACGGTGTTCAGGTTCAGCAAGTTCGGACGAACTTTATGTAAAATGCACTTTTTTTTAACACGAAAGGACCGCCCTTTGTTTGCAGCACCGCTGCGGTGTCCTTTTTCGTAAAAATAACAATGTTTATTTTTACGTGAAGACCTCCCTTTGAAGGAGCTGGGGAAACCCTCCCACGAAGAGATTCCGGGGTCGGAGCCTTGACGTCACCGGCAGGTTGCTAAGGATACCAAGGTGATCACTTCCTGGATTCCATGGAATCAATTTCTTTTTGTATTGTGGTAATCCAAAACTGGATGCAGTATTCTAAGTGTGGTTTCACCGATATGGAATAAAAAGGTACTATCACTTCTTGTGATCGCGATGCTATTCCTTCTCTTGACATAGGATAAGACTGCAATAATTTAATGCAGGTTAGTTTTGGCCAACAAGAGCAAGAGATCCTTGTTGGCCAAATCTAATCTGTGGACAGAAAATCCTCCCACCCACCTTGGAAAAAGATATTCCCTTTTCCCCATGCATAAACATGGGTGCTTTTTTCTCCATCAATGCAGTGATAATGGAGCTGCAGGGGCCATGGTTCCCCACCATCAAGTTGTTTGAATTCTTTTTCCTGTGCCAATTCCAAATTGATTTATCACACAATTTTTTTTTAAGCAATCAGTTCTTGATTCTTTTCAAGAGGGAAAGAGGATAGAGATGTACTTAGTATATTCATTTATTACTTGTAAATGCTACTCTTCCTTCAAAAAAGGATGAGTTTGGGATGATCACATTTTAGCCTCATGGTCCTCATGGCAGCTATTTTAAGAGGCAAATTATTTTTACTGATACCTTATACTCACAACAATACTTTACATCTGCTGCCCAGCGGAAATTATATATTTTGTTTGGATTTATTTTTCAGTGTTGGTCCTAAAGCCAAAGCATATTGATTATATCAACTAAAGAAATTTGGCATTTGCTGTAATACAGTCAGTGTTAATTGTTGAAAATTATTTACTGTATATCCAGCAGAGCAACATTTTCTGGCGTTTGGTTTTAGTATGAAATGAATAAAAGACACCTTTCCAATCACTTTCAGCAGGATGTGTGTTGGATAATCTGAAAGTAATGGAAGGGGTAAGGTATCATCAACCAAAGCACATCTGTCAGGCTTACAGGTTCAACTTGATAATTTGCAATCTGTGACATTCACAGAGCTGGCTTTGATACTAGACAATATAAGATGGCTGCATCGGCAGCTTTTTTTTTTTTTTTTACAGTAATGAAAACTCAGCAATATCTCTACAAATCCAGGCAAGCTGTCATGCTCTTCTGTGGTGATCTCTTCGTCTTTCCACCGTTAATATGTGTCTTTTTAATATTCAGTTCTCCACTAAGCCTTTGTGCAGTTTCTGCTATCTTCCTGCTTTTACAGGAATTAGGAAAATGCACTATAGATGACTGCATGAGCTACAATTTGTGGCATAACTGAATAATAATAATATAATGATGATGATGATGATGATGATGATGATGATGATAATAATAATAATAATAATAATAATAATAATAATAATAATAATAAAAAAAAAAGCCAGAATTGAAAAATCAACAGACGATCCAAAGTGCAGACTCTGTAAATAAACAGATGAAACAATCGATCACATACTCAGCTGCTGCAAAAAGATCGCACAGACTGACTACAACCATAGACATGATGTTGTGGCACAGATGATCCACTGGAACTTGTGCCAGAACTACCATTTACCAGTGGCAAAGAACTGGTGGGACCATAAGCCCGAAAAAGTGGTCAAAAATGAGCAAGCAAAACTACTGTGGGACTTCCGACTTCAGACTGACCGAATTCTGAAGCATAACACACCAGACATTGTGATCATGGAGAAAAAGAAAATATGGATCATCGACATCGCAATCCCAAGAGACAGCAGAATTGAGGAGAAGCAGCTAGAGAAATTAGTGAAATACGAAGATCTAAAAATTGAGTTGCAACGACTTTGGCATAAGCTAGTGAAAGTGGTCCCAGTGGTACTTGGCACGCTGGGCGCAGTACCAAAGGATCTCAGTGGACATTTGAAAACCATTGGAATTGACAAAATCTCCATCTGTCAATTGCAAAAGGATCGGCAAACATAATTCGCCGCTACACCACGCAGTCCTAGGTGCTTGGGAAGCGCCCAACTGGTGATGAAATACAAAATCCAGCATAGTGATCTCGTTTGCTGTGTTGTACTGACATAATAATAATAATAATAATAATAATAATAATAATAATAATAATAATAATAATAATTATTATTATTATTATTATTATTAGTAGTAGTAGTAGTAGTAGTAGTATTAATTAGATTTGTATGCCGCCCCTCTCTGAAGACTTGAAAGCTGTTGTACTTTCAATATTAATTTACTTATTTAGGTCTTGTTATCCAGTATTGGGTTCCTAGGGGGCAGTGTACGGTAGGGAAAATGGAGCTGCGCACCCAGCTCCAGCTGACCGGCATGCTAGCGTGCACGTCGGAGCAAGATTTACTTCCTGCATATGTGCAGGAAGCCAAATCTTGTGTGAGGATACATGTGGGCACGAGATTTCAGCAAGTTTTGCTTCCACGCATGCACGCTAATTGCCAAAACCTCATGCTCATACTCATGAAAATTGCCAAAATCTCATGTCTTCACAAAAGATTTGCCTTTATGCACATGTGCAGGAAGCAAATCTCGCTCCACTGTGCACACACATGCGCGCCAGAGTCACAGAGCTTCGCAGGAAGTGCACCGGTAGTGTCCATAAGTGCAGTCCACCCCTGCTGTTATCCATGAAATAGTATGCAGCATGAGCAGTGAAGGGCTACAATTTTTTTTACTAACACACAGTGGGCGTGGCTTATTTTGTGGGTGTGGCTTGCCAGCCATGTGATCAGGTTGGAGTAGCTTGATGACCAGGGGTGGCTTAAAGGTCATGAGACTGACTTAAAGGTGGCCAACTTGACGTCACTCACGTCAAGGTTTGGGTTGGGGTGCCTGGACTCTCCTTGCCTCAAAGAGATACAATTTCCCTATCTATTTACTATTACTGAACATCCAAAATATATTCTTTAATTCTATGTGTATATGCCATATGTGTACATACATATTATACACAGGCACACAAAAACATACATTATCTACTATATAAACTGTGTGTGTATGTAAACATACACACACGCACGCACAGCTCTTCTAAAATTATACACATTCAATGCATTTACTGCAATAGGAAAAACATACCCAGAGCTCAGAAGGGGAAAAAAGAAAAAAAAAGAAATTTTTTCAATCGGTTCTGCCTACCTGACCAAAATTTTTCTACCAGTACTGCGTACCTGACCGTACCCATAGGAGCCCATTACTGAGCGTGAGTAATCGTGGTTTATTACATAGGACAAGGGTTCCCAATCTTGGCAACTTTAGGACATATGGATTTCAATTCCAAGATTTCCCCAGTCAGCATGTCTGGCTGGGAAATTCTAGAATTGAAAGTTGCCAGCATTGGGAATTCCTCATATCGGAAAAATGATGAATGCAAATATCATTGGACTATAGTTCCCAGAATCTTCCACTGCGACCCATACTGTATAATATATTTGCTGAGATGTGTACTTCAGCATGCCGTTCCTCATTCCTGGTTTAATTATTGTAAATATGCTCGGGGTCTATCAAAATAGACTGCACTTGGTGTTCAATAACTCAGTTTAAAAACCATGAAACACAAATTCCAATTATTTTAAGCAATTTTAAAATAGGCCCCGGGAAAACACACTGTTCTTTGCACATCTGAAAACCCAATCAATGCTGAAAGCCAGGGAGAAATCAACCTTCTTCGACTTATGGCCACAAATGAGCCCACTTTTTTCATTCTGAAGCAAGAAACTTGTTAAGTGAGTTTTGCCCAATTTTGCAATCTTTCTTGCTAGTTCATAAGTGAATCGCTGCAGTTGTTAAGTTAGTTGAAGTAGACCCAGAGGCAGGGTTTGAGCAATCGGTACTTTTATTCAGCTCAGAGAACAAGTGACAGCTCAGCAAGGCAAAGTGACAATTCAGCGAGTACCGACTGACTCTGCCTGGAGAAACCGCTCCTTTTATACATTTGCGGTTCCCGCCAAAGCTAGAGCCGGCCGCGTCTGAGCCAATCAGGAGCGACTTCCTGCTTGGGCTCAGACAGCGCTGGAAGGAGGAACAAACTATTTACAGAGTTACAAGGTAGCCATTTCAGGATACAACACCCCTCCCCTCATAGTTGGACACATCCATCAAGACAGCCATGTGACAAAGTCGTCCAATCGGTGGGGCCTCCGAGGAGCTCGCGCTGACCTGCGCAGTTCAATTTCTCCTTCGCCACCGACTGTGGAGGATGGCTCGCCGCTGTTCTCCCGGCGCGGCGGACTTGGCCTGGCGGGCCCAACGAAGGCTTTGGAGGACGAGGATGGCTCGGCGTCGCTGGATGGTTCCCCCTGGCCCGATAAGTCTCTTTGCGTGTTTCTTAGCTCGGGCAATGTACTAAAGTCTGTTGAAGGGGGAGAGTCCATGTCAGCGGTTTGTGGCAATTGATTTTCTGCTCGCTTTCGGATGTGGTCTATGTGTTGTTTCCATAAACGACCATCCTCCAGTTTTACAATATAAGTCTTGGGTGCATTTTGCTTAACAACAATTCCTTTCATCCAGTTTACATTTCCATCAAAGCTTTTTACATATACATTTTGTCCCAAATACATTTCTCTTTCAGGTTTTACACACATTTGGTTATTATTAACACAGAACCTTGGGTTTAACCTGTCTAGTGGTGACCTCAACTTTCTTCCCATCAATAACTCTGCAGGGCTTACATGTGTGTGTGAGTTAGGGGTAATGTGCTGGGTTAGTAAGAATTGGTCCAAGTTTTGTTGCACATCCCCAGGGCCTGACCTGCGCAATGCCTCCTTTGCCACCCGAACGTAACGTTCTGCCAATCCGTTAGCCCAGGGCGAATAAGGTGAGATGAGGGCATGCCTGACCCCTAGGCCATCTAAGAACAATTCGAATTGCCTGGCTGTTAGCTGAGGCCCATTGTCAGACACTAGGATATCTGGGCAACCATGGGATGCAAACAGTCTACTCAATACCTTGATGGTGGCACTTGTGGTTATATTGTTCATTGCTATTATTTCCACCCATTTGGAGAAGGCATCAACTGCTATTAGAAAGTACTGGGACCCCACCGGGCCAGCAAAATCAATGTGGATTCTAGACCACGGACCAGCAGGCTGTTCCCACTCAGCCGGAGTTGTTTTGGGGGGACTAGGCCGTGACTCTTGGCACGGGTCACACTTTGAAACCCAATTTTCAATATCAGCATCCAGCCCTGGCCACCATAAATGCCCCCTTGCCAAGCTCTTCATCCTGACAATCCCAGGATGACCCACATGTAACATTTTGAGTACCTTTTCCCTTAGGTTCTTGGGGATGATCACTCTATCTCCCCACAACAGACAACCCTTTACATACGATAACTCAAGTCTTTTGTTTTTAAAATCACACAATTCAGGTTTCACAACATCATTCTGCCATCCCTTAAGAACACAGTTCACCACTTGTTTAAGGATTTGATCTTGCTGCGTGTGTGCAGCTACCTCTTTTGCTGTGGTTAGTGGGTTTTCCTCGAGATCTATCATTAACACATCTGTGGAAGGAACAGGGTCTTCCACTAAGTCTGTTATGGGGCACCTGCTGAGGCCGTCTGCGTGATTGATTTCCTTTCCCCCCTTGTGGGTGAGCTCATACTGATACCCTGAGAGGAAAAGAGCCCATCTGATTAGTCTTGGAGACATAAAAGGTGGAGTGGGCTTGTTGGGGGCTAGCAGACCTAGTAGGGGCTTGTGGTCAGTGACTAGCTCAAAACTTCTTCCAAAAATATAATTGTGAAACTTCTTTACCCCTGCCACTAATGCTAGAGCCTCCTTGTCTAACTGGCTATAATTCCTCTCTGTGCTGGTCATGGTTCTTGAAAAAAATGCTATCGGGGCCTCTGTCTTATTAGGTAGAACGTGAGCTAGGACTCCTCCTATGCCGTACGGCGAAGCGTCGCACGTGAGTCTAATGGGTAGCGAAGCACTATATTGGACTACTACGCTTTTAGAAGTTAATAAATTCTTTATTTGAGAAAAAGCTTCACGTTCAGTTTTCCCCCATGTCCAGCGGGCTTCCTTCTGGAGTAAACGATGGAGAGGCTCTGCTACTGTTGCCTTCTGCTTTAAAAAAACGGAATAAAAATTAAGGAGGCCTAAAAATGCCTGCAACTCATTCTTATCTCGTGGCTCTGGGGCTTCTCTAATTGCTCTCAGCTTCTCTGTTGTGGGGTGGATACCTTCCTTATCTATCTTATATCCTAGGAATTCTATACTGTTGGTTCCCCAGACACATTTATCAGGCTTGATCCTTAAACCTTTGTCCTGCAACCTCTTAAGTACTTCCCTTATTCTTTTGTTTACTTGTTCCTGGTTTTCCCCTGCAATTAAGATGTCATCAAAGTATGGAATGGCCCCATTTACCCCTGACAATAGGCGTTCCATAATGCTCTGGAATATTCCTGGGGCTATGCTTACCCCAAACTGTAACCTCGTGCATTTGAAAGCCCCCCTGTGCGTTACAATTGTCTGAGCGTTTGCTGTTTGTTCATCGACCGGAAGTTGCTGGTAAGCTTGCGCCAGGTCGATCTTTGCGAACCTTTTCCCCTCCCCCAGGGAGTGTAGAAGTTGCTGCACAACTGGGATGGGGTAGGGGTGGTGTTGGAGTGCCTTATTCAGGGTCGATTTGTAATCAGCGCAAACTCTTAAAGAACCATCTGGCTTCAGAGGTGTAACTATTGGAGTTTCCCATGGCCCCTGTTCCACAGGGACCAAGATACCTTGGCTAATGAGTTTATCCAGCTGTATGTCTAGTTTGGGGAGAAGCGGAAGGGGGACCCTGCGAGGTTTTAGTCTGATCGGTGGGACCTTGGGGTCAATAGAGAATGATATAGGGGGCCCCTTGTACAATCCCAAGGTGGGGCTGAACACTTCAGGGAATTCTTTAACAAAGTTAGGCATATTATCACAGTTAACATTATACACACCCGAAATCTCGATTCCCAACGGTTCCATCCACGCTAAACCCAGAAGAGAGTGCTTGGCCCCCGTTACAATAAGCATTGGAAGGGTACATTTAACATTCTTGAATGCGATAGGTACATTAGCTGTTCCCAGGACCGAGATTACCCCCCCCCCTGGAAGTCTCTGATTACCAAAGAGGTTTGATTTAGGTCAGCCTTAGACACATTAGGCATATACAGTTTAAATTTTTCCCAGGGCATGATGGTATATCTAGAGCCCGTATCCAGCTCCATTGAGCAAGGCTGGTTATTTAGTAACAATGAGATAACAATTTTAGCCCCCTTTTTGGTTGCCGTGTTATTCACGGAAAATTGAGAGTTACCTCTATAGTAGTCGCGGTTAGCGTTTGAGTAGTTCCGTTGACCCGAGTTGCGGAACGGTCTCCTTTCTCGCGATTGGGGGGTCTGGTTTTGTGGTCGCTGGTATTGTGGCGTGGCGAAAGTGTCTTCCGGTGTTGTCGCTCTGCAAGCGATGGCGATGTGGCCTCTCCGGTTGCAGCGGCGGCATGTAGCGTCTTGGAAAGGGCATCGATGGCGCTGGTGATTTCCCCGGCAGCCCGCGCAGGGGGCTGGGTGAGTAGCTCTCAGGTGTTTTGGCTGGTCTTGCACCAGGAGGCAGTTGTCTCCGCTGTGAGTTGGTTGGTTGAGGTCGTCTGATTCCACGGCGCTGGAAGACGCGGAGTCAATTTTGGCAATGAGTTCTCGCCTTCCGTGCTCTTTTAACTCTCTAGCCGCTGCGTCGGCTGCTTCTGCGGTTTGCGCCAGTTTAATCACGGTTTGTAGAGTCGGCTCTTCTTCGGTGAGGAGTTTATTCCTCACTGTGCTGTTTTTCATGCCGAAAACCAAGGCGTCGGTTAGGTGAGCTTCCGGGTCTTTAAACTTGCATTGGGCAAGTACCGTTCGAAGCCGCGTTGTAAACTGGTTGATCGACTCGGTTTCCTTCTGAGCCATCATGGAAAATTGATGCCGAAAAACCATGGCCGGTTTTGTCGGCTTGAAGTGGTTCGCTAGCTTTTCCTGTAGGACGTCCCACGCTACGGTTCTTGCTTGCTCCGGTTCGGTGAGCGTTTGGGCCAGTCCACGGATTTCTGCGCCGCAGTAATTAAGGAAAATAGCCCATCTGCAATCGGCTTCGGCGTCCTGTATTCCCGCCGCCTCGAGGAAGATCTCGAAGGTGGTCATGTATTCGTCCCAGGTCGTTTTCTCGGGATTGAAGAGTTCCGGAGCCTGGCCGATCTGGACTTTGTTCATTTTTGCACGCGATGTTCTTCCGTCCGTTCGTCGCCAGTGAAGTAGACCCAGAGGCAGGGTTTGAGCAATCGGTACTTTTATTCAGCTCAGAGAACAAGTGACAGCTCAGCAAGGCAAAGTGACAATTCAGCGAGTACCGACTGACTCTGCCTGGAGAAACCGCTCCTTTTATACATTTGCGGTTCCCGCCAAAGCTAGAGCCGGCCGCGTCTGAGCCAATCAGGAGCGACTTCCTGCTTGGGCTCAGACAGCGCTGGAAGGAGGAACAAACTATTTACAGAGTTACAAGGTAGCCATTTCAGGATACAACATTAGTAACCCGGTGGTTAAGTGCATCTGGCTTCCCAATCGACTTCGCTTGTCAGAAGGTTGCAAAAGAGAATCACATGATTCCAGGAATCTGTAATTGTCATAAATACATGCCAGTTGCCAAGTGCATGGATTTTGATCCCATGACCACAGAGATGCTTTAGTGGTCATAACTAGAAAAATAGTTTTTTTTCTGTGTTGTTGTAACTTTGAACTAAACAAATGGTTGTAAGTCAAGAACTACTTGTACTGTATATAAATGAAAGATGTCTGGCTATAATCCTAAATAATAATGTGTTTAATACAGGGTTTAATGAGGGGAAACAAATAAAACCCTTGAGACAAAATCTAACTGATCTGAACAAATGTCACTTGTTCAAAACAAGTTCTATTTCTTCAAGGAAGTCAGAAATTCTTTTTTTTTTCAAAAATAGTTTTTATTATATTATAAAGGTTAAAAAGGAAGAGCAAATATATCTTGTTTTACATCATTGTTTCAACATATACTTATAATTGTATAATCAATGTGCTTATCTTCTTAATTATTTTGTACAGATATTCCATGTCATTTCAAAGCGAAAATATTGTTATATCAACATTAAGATTAAATTCTAAACTTTCTATATAAATACTTTGTACATTCTTGCCCTTCATTCGCCTGTACCCCCCCATTGAACTGTTTTGTAACAATTTCAACTATCTTTTATTGTTGGTATGCGGCATATGATTTTTTATGGTTTTATTCTGTCATACACTTTATCTAAGGTCAGTTTGGATTGAGTTTAATATCAAATCAATTGAAGATTTTCAGAATCTATTGTTTGTTCACTATCATTGTTATTTTCATGTATCATCTTGTTTTAATTTTAATTTTTTTTTTCCTTATTGTTACCCATTCATAAATTTTTTCCCAAATTTCCTAGTATTTTGAGACTTCTTTGTTTTTGAGTTTTTGGGTAAGTCGGTCCATTTCTGCACAATCATATATTTTTTTAATAATTTCTCTTTCTGATGGTGTATCCTCTTTTTTCTAGTTCTGTGCTATTGTAATTCTTGTGGCTGTGATTATGTGCTGAATCAGATAGTAATGATCTTTTTTGAGTTTTTGATCTATTATGCCCAAAAGAAAAGTCTCTGGTTTTAATTTTAGTGTAATTGTAGTAATATCCCGAATCCATCCTTGAATTTTTTTCCAGATCTTTTTTATATGGGGACATGTCCACCATAGGTGAAAGAAAGTCCCACTTTTATTATTGAAGTCAGAAATTCTTAAGTGGTCCTTTCAGGGCTGAAGTTTAGAGAAGTCCAGAACAGGGGTGGATTCCACTTACCTTCGGCACCTGTCACATTGCGATATTTTACATGCGCATCCACGCATCCCATCATTCATTCATTCATTCATTCATTCATTCATTTATTGGATTGCAATAAATAAATGCAATTTCACTTCCGTGCATGCTGAGAAGGTGGATTCAGCCCAAAACACAGGTGAGAAACGGATCAGCTGTGCTTTGGGCAAAGAAATAAAGGTCAGTATTAACCCAGGGGTGGGTGGGAGGACTTTTTTCCAAGCGCAGGACGAGGGGAAGCCATTCAAACATAGGAAAATTTGCCGACAATTCAGGAAAAAAGATGGCGGTGTGCATAGACAGGCACCGACAGAACCAGATCTGTGACAACAATATTACATCACCAGTGAGTCACTAACAGTTCTGGCAATCTGATCCGAACCAGGAAAACTCACCCCTGGTGCAAAATTAAGGGATATCAGAATAAACAGCAACATTTCCAGCCTCAGCGTAAAATCCTATCTTATTTTACATAAAGCCATTCAGCAGTGCTAGAAGGTCTGAAGTCTAAAATAGAGCTCCTTGCAGGGTCTGGCAGTCTAAAGGAGAAAAATATCTCTTCTCTCCTGCCAACAGCTAAATCCTCTGCAGGAGTGGAGGTTTATTTTCAATATGTGATATTAGTAGTTTTCATAATAGAAGATATTTATCTTGTCTGCTTATAATCCACTATAAATATAGAGCTGAACTATCAAGAGGAAATAAAATATTATTTTCTTTGCTCCAGAGAAAGAATAATAGTACCCAACAAGTATTAGGTCGGAGATATTTATTTCGAAAAAATTAAGTAGTGATTACTATGTGATTGTTTTAGAGGATCATATTCTTCCATACGTGCAGACTCTTTCTGCAAAAGATCAATTTTAAATTATTCAGCATTTTTACTGACAGTTATGGTCTATAATATTAATTTTGAGTGTCTATCATTTTAAAGTCTTCCAGTTCATGTGATAGATAAAACCTGACAGAATGTGTTTTGATTTAATCATTTGTAAATGCAAGTCACTGTATGATGTTAACACATTATAATACAGTAAAATTCTCCTTTACAGAATTCAAAGATTCCAAGGACAAAAGGAAGCCTAAATGAAGACTTATTCCAGTCAGGTCCAGTCCCTGCATAACACATTATTTACATTTCAGGAACAACGTCTGAGGATATCAGTAGGAAATGGGTATACAGGAAGAAGAGGTAGGAAAGAAAACAATTTGCAAGCGGAACTATTAATTGTTCTATCTGGGTCCCTCCAGAAGCAAACACCAATCCAAAAAGAGAAGCCAGACACACTGGTAAAAATCAAAGGCAGTTTATAGAATTCAAAGCAAACACAGGTAACAGAAAATGTCCTTACAAACAGGAACATGCTGAAACTTCAAAGATGTTTCACAAAGGCCATGAAGTAAAACAGGATTCTTGCTGTCAAAAACAATGCTGGAGACAACAAACATACGCCTCCCCCAAGTCTTCCAGTCTTCTAGGCCACAAGCCAAGATCAGAGACGACGAGAAGCAAAGCAGGGTCACAGAACTTCCAGTTGATAACGCTCCACATGGCTGAAAGGGCTTGCCTGCCTTTTAAACCCTGCTGAGGAGAACCACACCCAAACCCAGCTGTTGCCAAGTCAGTGATGCCAATACCTTTCTAATTGGTCCCGTCTCTGAGCTGCACGTCGCTGTCTCATGTCAATTATAGCCTGTGCTTCCTCATCCAATGAGGCCAGGCTACTGGCTGGGGAGAGGGCCCCCCGGGGCTCTCAGGCTGCTCCCCCTCATCCTCTTCCTGACTTTCCTCTCCCCCTTCTGCCTGGTCCTCCCCCTCCTGTTCACTGTCCTCCTCCTCCGGGCCTGGATCCAGCAGAGACGCAGCCAGTCCCTGAGGAGCCTCAGGCTGAATCACAACATTAATTAGCCCAAAATCTTGGTGAATATGATCGTGTCTCCCAATATTAAATTGATAATTATGTAAGAAATACAAACTTACAACATTATTTAAAATAATAAAATAATTTATTTTGTAAAATCATATTTTGAGTCCACGTCCTTATTCTGGAAATCACTACATTTGCATTCAATAAAATGGAAATTCATGTCTTAAATAAGACCAAAATCAGATGCTTGAAGCTAAACAAGTGTGCAGGGGCATAACTAAATATATTGGTGGAACCCTTATGGTTTCACTCCATTCCGAGATGCTCAAAGAAAGAATGTATATTTTTCAAAACAAATCTGGATAGTATTCAAATTGCTAATGGTATGCAAATTGCTTAAATGTTAAAAAAGGAGAGGAATTGTTAGGCTTGTATAGTAAATAAAATCCTGGATGTAAAATCCCTCTAGACATCTTTCCTTGGAAAAAAATTGAAAACTATTGATAATTCATTTCACTAGCATCCAATATGACCAGATAATCTGAATGCAAAAAAAAAAAAAAAATTCCTGGACAGGATATTATGTTGATCCTTAATGTACACTTAATTACATATTAAATTTCAACACTCTGTACAGATATAGCTGTATGAATTGTGGGGCTGGTGGTTTTTTTTTCTTTACTCAGAATTAACATTCACAAAACTGATCCAGAAATCCTATAATTCAACAGCATAAATATAACTTGTTTATCTGCACTTTGGGGTTCAAATCACAGCATGCAGTTCAAGATGCTCATATATTACTAAATCGGTATTTATTGTATTATTTTTTAAAAATGAAACCTAAAGCTCACATGATGAGATTGAAAACATTTATTGTGCATTCTGCCATGGCTGGCAACAGATTAGGAAATTACAAACTCTAAAATACTGAAAAATATGAAATGTAGGACTAGAAAAAAAGAAGAGGTGGTTAAATGCTATGTTTCATCACTGGGGATCATTAATAAACATGATTTAAAGGAAAGTGTACACAAATAATAAAGTTTTGACTATTTTCACGATAAGAATGTTATTAAACATAAATCAAGACTTGCAAGAGGTATTAGTTCACTGAAAACTTTCAAGCTTGATGGAGTGTAAGGCTGATTGCACTAACACATTAAACTGGGATATGAATTCAAGTACATTCCTCTTGGGCTAGTCATAAAAAAAAAGATCAAAAGGAAAAAGAAGATAGTCTGATGGGTGTGCTTTATTACAAAACAAAATATATTCCCCCTGCAAGTTCAGCATCATTTTACTAGTGGCATAAATTTATCAATACCAATAGGGTGGGGGTGGGAATCTATGAAGAGAGAAGAATCATTAAAAAAAAAAACCTCATTGACCATTTAAAAACAAAGAACATGAAAAGAAAAATAAACATAGTTGGGTTCTCATTGTACCTTTAACGGTTAGTGATAGGTGAACCGAACCTGCACAATTCGGGTCCGTACCAAATTCCATGGAATCCAGGAAGTGATCACCTTAGCGTCCTTAGCAACCTGCTGGTGACGTCAAAGCTCCGCCCCCAGAATCTCTTGGTGGGAGGGAATCCCCACTCGGGTTCGAGTTCGGGTTCGGTTTGGTCGAATTTTGCGTAAAATTCGGCCGAACTTGCCGAACCCGAACACCGTTGGGTTCGCCCATCACTATTAACGGTTTAAACTTTAACTGTTTTATTATATATCACTCAGATTCACTCATACAGATGGTTTAGAAACTAACAAAAATAAATAAATAAATAAATGAATACATACATACATACAGCATGCATACATACATGTATACATGCATGCATACATGCTTACATGCTTACATGCTTACATGCTTACATACATATATAGATTTCCTGAACATTTTTTCAAGAATTTATCCACACTACCCAGTTGCCCATTACCAAAGCATGTAGGCAACCGTTTCTGGAGAAACAGATACTATACTCTATTAATTCCCAATTCTAAAGCAATCTTGGGAAGTGGTTTTCCGCTCTACTTCCAAAGCGATTATGTCGCGTCAAGTGTTTATGTCTATTTAAGCTAGATCATTTAATTGGTTGCAGGCTAACCTCAGAAGCTGATTGACTGTATTTCTGAGAAAGAACCACACCCACAACTAAATCAATACTTTTCCTGAATTTTGATAGACTCTACATCTCATTTTACCAATATAGTTGAAATAGTGATTAAAACCTTTACTTACTATGGCGAGAGAAACAAATTCTGATTCAAAACCAGGTAGAACATTTTTAAAAATTAAAGTATCCCCCCCTCCTGAATAAAGGAATAAAAGTTGCATGTTCAACAGACATTAAAGTGTCATGAATTAAGAAACTGGGCATCAGATTTTTATGTAGTAAATTACTTAAAAACATAGAAGACTGATGGCAGAAAAAGACCTCAATGTCCATCTAGTCTGCCCTTATACTATTTCCTGTATTTTATCTTAGGATGGATATATGTTTATCCCAGGCATGTTTAAATTCATTTACTGTGGATTTACCAACCACGTCTGCTGGAAGTTTGTTCCAAGCATCTACTACTCTTTCAGTAAAATAATATTTTCTTACATTGCTTCTTATCTTTCCCCCAACTAACCTCAGATTGTGCCCCCTTGTTCTTGTGTTCACTTTCCTATTAAAAAACACTTCCCTCCTGAACCTTATTTAACCCTTTAGCATATTTAAACGTTATAAATATTTATAGACATATTCTTGCAGTTTGAGCACCCAGTGCCCAATGTGCAGAAGAGGTGGGAAAGACAAATTCAAGATTTGTTCTAAGTGGCTTTGATCAGTTACGCTTATGAAAGAAAAGCCAAACTAGTTTGCCCCGGAAGTGGAGTAAAGACACTGAGACATATTGTGGATTAAATAAAGGGTCATTTTATTAAATTAACACAAATTTAAATAACGTAACTTTAAATACGTAAATTTAAATATTTAAATTCAACTATAATTAAGGACCTGCAGAGGCCAGAAACTTTCTTGGCAACATTGGGCATAACTCCTTGCTGAACCAGGTGAAGGTAGCCACTTCACCTGGATCCAGGCCACACACCTTTGTCGTGTGGGAGGACCTCACCCTCCAATCCCAAAAGGAAATTGGATCCGGTGATTCCCATGGACATCCTCTCTCCAATCCCCGACGTTGTTCTAACCACTAGTTCCTGGAGAGAGGCGGTCCATCACCCTTTAAAAGGATGCCCAAGGAGCATGCGCAGTCACTTCTACTGCCCATTTCCGCCCCTAACCTGCCAACCCCAGTGACCAAAGGGAGGCCTAATCTGAAATCTATGTGCGCTGCACCCCCTAATCATTCCATCCGTACCGTCAGTGTGGAATAGGCGAAAAAATGGCCGCCTCTAAAGGGGAGGCCACAAAAAATTCCTATTTGGCCCCGAAGAGACCTCCTAAGGACACACTGTTGATAGCGGAGGGTGGCCGGGTGTTCGCTTCTCGGGGGCAGCCAGGCAAGGAGGAGGTCCTGCTTGGATCTCCCTTAAAAGGGACGATCAGGGACTTCCCCTTGCCTCCAGAAAGCAGCGCGCCTACTTGGCACGCTGCCAAAAGCCGAACTTCCGGTTTCTCCGGAAACCGGATGTTCTGGGTTCCGTGGAGCCACCAGCAGCATCCCCCTGCTCCGGGGGCAATTTCAGCCGTCAGTTTAAGCCGCTGGTCGGGCATTTCCCCAAGGAAAGTGAGAACATGTCCTTCCAAAAGGAAGGATGTCTCATTCCATTTGAGACTCCTTCTGTTTCATGTGTGAAAGAGCTTTCCCAGCATAGGCAATGGGACTTATTATACCTCATGATATAATTTGGGGTCTAATCTGGCACTTGCAATGTCAATTCTTTTGCCATGTGGCATTATTTGAACAGCATTGAGATTAAGAAAAATGGAATAAGTATAAACATGGTTAAATATGTCCATTTGTTATTTCTGGTTCTAAAATATAATTTGATTTTGCAGTAAAAATGTGCTTATCCTTAATTAAAATGAAATCATCCAATAGTTTTACTTATCCAGCTTCCTGCGCTTCAGTTGAATGACAGGAAGAATCGCCACAAGGAAATGTCTTTCATGGATCTTCCCAGAATAAGAAGCAGGGATTGTCAGAGAATGGAAATGAGATATTGATAACCAAAAGAAATAACAGTATATACCGATTGCATTTTTCACCAGAAAATAATTTGATATCAGAAAAGACGGTTTATTTTTTCCTCCTCACAAGAGAATACAAATGATATATATTATGTTGTTTGTTTATTGTTATAGTTCACATCGATTATTGTATTTAAATAATTAATCAACTATTATTATTATTATTATTTATGTTTGTATGTGTTTTGTTTTGTTTTGTTTTGTTTCCTTTTGTTACGTTTTGTAAATGTGTATATGTATATATATTTTAAATTAAAAAAAATTCTAAAAAAAAAATAAATAAAAAAGGAAATGAGGGGAAGAAAGATTACCACTAGCATTCTCCACCATTTTGAAAAATGTAAAGTAAGCTAAAATGAATTTGAAAGGAATCTGTTAAAAACACATCTTTGGAGAGATTGGATGATAGATTTTTTTCCATAAATTATTACTGCCCACTTCAATTAAACACAGGCAATCCAGCAGTTCATGATGGACCTTTTCCCACTTTCACCTAACCACAACATAAAAATATCCTGGAAACAATTTTTCTGCCAATTTTCAAGAACACTGCCATCATTTCAGGCACAGCCCATGAATGAGACAGGCTTCAGTTGTCCCTGAATATACTGGTTTTAAAGCAGTGTTTTTCCAGCTTGCCAAGCCAGCCAGCCACCAAATATGTAAACTCTGCCATTCATTATGTTTGAGGTGATCTGAAATAAGTGGAAACGGCAATTTGTGGGTCTCTTTCTCTCTGATCTGGGGATGCTCTCTCCTACTTCCATTACTCTAGTCCCCAGTCAGTGTCTTTGGCTCTACCAGCATTAGGTCAAACCAGAACTAATGTCTGGTTAGTTCTGCAAACCAACAAGACAGACACAGCCTTCAGAGGATAATCAGAACTGCAGAAAAAATGATTACTGCCAATATGCCTTCCATTGAGGACTTGTATACTACAAAAATCAAAAAGAGGGCCATGAAAATATTTACTGACCCCTCACATCCTGGACACAAACTATTTCAACTCCTATCCTCAAAGTGACACTCTAGAACACTGCACACCAAGACAACTAGATACAAGAACAGTTTTTTCCCCGAATGCCATCACTCTGCTAAAGAAATAATTGACTCACCACTGTCAAACTATTCACTATTAGTCTTCTCATGGTTCCTATCAACCATCTCATCCCACTTATGACTGTGTGACCATAACTTGTTGCTTCTATCCTTATGATTTATATTAGTATTGATTGTTTCCTGATTGCTTATTTGTACCCTATGACCAGTGAAGGGCTACCAAAATTTTTACTACCACACTGTGGGTGTGACTTATGCAGGATGCCCTGCATTTTCTTTCAACATCTTTCAGTGCAAATTGGGTGCTCTGGGGTGGAGCTCTATTTTCGCTACCCCACTGCGTTCTCCCCCATCCGGGCAGCAGCCCACCTATGACAATCATTTTGTACCTCATGATCTTTATTTTATGTACACTGAGAGCATATGCACTGTTCTGCCAGGCTCTCTGGTAGGAGCCTCCCGAAAATTCAAGGGTACAAATTTCAGACACACACACATTTGAAAATTCAAAACAATATTCTTTATCCCAAAATTCAAAATAAACTAAGCACTCTTTTTGTATTGCAAAGAGCACTCGTCCCAAAACAACTGGGTAGTCTGTACAATTAACCTTAAGCAGTCATTAAGTACTTAGCTAGCAGCTGTGAAGAAACTTCACACTCCTTCTTCCAACGAAGTGAGACACACACACACACACACACACACACACACACGTTACTCTGCTGTTTTCAAAGGTGTGAAAAATCAACAAGCAAAGTCCAGAAACCAGCAACCCAGGATTCAGATACTCTTTCACAACGTCCAAACCCACACACTGTTATTTGTAGCAGCAGCCCTAATTACTGGAGCCCCACCCAAGTGGCCTCATTTTCTCTTGTAATAATCCTTTAGTTGTTGTCTCCTATGCATCACTCTACGCATGCGTGGATGTGTCATTAATTCTTGTTCATAATCCAAAGATGATAAAGATGATTGCTCTCCTCCTGGGCTGTCTGCCAAACTGCCCTCTTCCCTGTCACTCATGCTGCCTTGGTCAGATGAGGCTTCATCGGCAGATTCCATCGGGAGCAAAATAGGCCTGCGGCATGTGGATGTCTCCCCCACATCCACCTGCACATTCCTTGGGGCAGCAACTGGGCCAGAGCTAACCCACAACATGCACCAAAGACAAATTCCTTATGTGTCCAATCACATTTGGCCAATAAAGAATTCTATTCTAAATGAATATTTCAGCAACGTGAAGTATTTAAACACCATGTCTTTTACTGCTTCAGTGCAAGGCGAAATAGGGGAACATTGGGATGGTGCAGCAGTACAATGGTACCACAATGATATATATCAACATCAGCTGCAACAGAGAAACAATGAGGGGACATTCCCTGTTGCCTCCCAAACTGAGCACAGAATGACTGGAAGCCCGGATTTGTTGTTTATCTCAGAAGGAAACAGAAGGAAAATCTTAATTAAAATTGCTGCTTGTGACCCAGTGCCATTTATGACTTTATTCAGTGGTTTTAGAAGGAATTATTTAAGAATTATGAAGAGGAACCAAGAAAGAATCTAGATCTGATGGACCATCCCATTTCTGCAGTAACATCATGACTAGCCAGTGTTTCTCCCATTGGATGGAGGTGCGAAGAAGAGGAAGGAAGTAAAGCCACAGACGAACACTGCATCTTGCTGCAAATGCATTAACAGGACCAGCACCATTCAACAGAGATTCCAAACAGTTCAATAGAAGTAGGAGAGAGATTAAAACCATGAGGCGGTAAATCTCATGCCAACTCAAGGATGGGTAGATAATCTTTGAAATCGAAAATATATCTGAGTCATTACATATTAGATTACAGCAGAATTGGCTGCTGATTAATACAGATTAAAGGTGTGAATAAAGGCCACTGACAAAGGCATTGAATGGCTCCTAATACTGCAGGTATTCTTTTATATCTCTGTTTGATAAATTCTCACATATCGGTTGTGAGAGAACAAAAGAAAGCGAAGAAAATATATGGGTGGATGTGGACAATTGCCTGATGGTTGTCAATAATTTAACACAATCATCTTGGACAATCACCAGAAGCATCCATGATGTAGTGCATAGAATTCCAAGCAACTCCCCTAGGTGAAATGTGTCTTACTTTGTGAGTGTGCATGTTTAAATGTATACAAATCTATATAAAAAATCTGAAACTCATTACAGACCTGTGGTTTGTCAAATGGGAAAAAAAGAGGAGGAGGGAGAAGTAAAGACATGGGAAAAAAAATCCATGCAGGAAATCAGTACAAACTGGTGAGTTAGCATCAAATGTAATTTCAGCCTCAGTAATATACCACCTGCTTCTTTTATAGCCTGAAAAAAGCCATTTGAGAAACTGCAGCCTGTTTGTGGTTTCTACATCAAAGGCCAAAGATAATTAAATTATATAATCTAGTAAATCATATGGTTCGGGACACAAACTGCACTTCAGAGTAAGGCAGCTCAATCTTTGATGGACTTCCATATTGACTACCTCATGAAGCCTTTGGACTCTGAAGTTTGTCCCCTTCGTAATGTTAACTTGTTGGCCTTGCAGAGCATGTTTTCACTCAAAGCCCTGTGGATAGTCTGCCCTGTTGTTTTCCTTAGATCTTCTCTGCCAGCAAAGAACTGCTTTAGCACTGTAGATCTAGTATAGTATGAAAGCTGGGAACACGATTTAGATGTGGACTAATTACTTAACCATTGCCGCACTATTGAAACACATAAATAAATGCCTTTAAGTAAATGTAAGTAATGTAATTTAAATTATTTTATCTTGGCCTATGCACTTCTGCATGCTTTTCTGTTAATGCATTTTGAAATATATTTTCTCTCAAACCATGCTTTTATAAGACAAATATCAGAACATAGTGGGATTGAAAATAGATAGAATTCTTTATTAGCCAAGTGTGATTGAACACACAAGGAACTTGTCTTTGGTGCATATTTGAGATCATTTCACCAAGGCAGCCTTCGTCGGCGTCATCTTGGATTTTACTTGAAAATTGATGCCTAGCTAAGAGTTACAAGATCTTAAAATCTATGAATGCTACTCCATTTAATTCTCTGCTCCCTACATAATGTGAAACACCTTCTTGCCAAAGGTACATATTTTAAACTAAGCAGCAGAACGCTTAATAGTTGGAAGCAATTGCAAAGGAAGCTAAGGCATCACAAGGGGATCCCAGAGCCAGGAGACTGACATTTTCCTGTGCAACATACCAATCTTCACTTTTAAAATACTTTTTTTGATATAAAAGGTCAGGGGAGGCAGGAAACTAGACACTGGATATAAGATGAATTAAAAATTATTGAGGCAGCAAAATGAAGCATGAGGGTCATGTTTTCTTTATCCACAAGCAATGAAAGAAAAAGAGACCAACCATTCGTTGTACAGCACTGAAATCCCACCTAACTCTTCCACAACCAGAAGTGAGATGTTGTTATCCAATGTCACCAGCCTCACGTATCCCAGCAACTGCTCAGAACCTACAGAGTCGGCCTTCTCCAGGTCCCGTCAGCCAAGTATGCCGGCTGGCGGGCCCTAGGGAAAGGGCCTTCTCTGTGGTGGCTCCGACCGTCTGGAACCAGCTCCCCCAGGAGATTCGCACTGCCCCCAATCTCCTGACCTTCCAGAGGCTTTAAAAACTCCTTGTGCAGTCAGGCCTGGAGCCATTGAACTTTAACATTTGCTCCAGCTGTTACTTTTGAAGTTGATTGGGGCATGAATGAGCGTGAGTGTGTATGTATAGCTTTAAATGGTTTGTAGATTAATTAGGATTTTCAATTATTTAATACTGGACTTTGTATTTGAATTTGTTTTTATATTTTGTACCTTTATATGTTGTAATCCGCCCGAGTCCTCGGAGAGGGGTGACATATAAGTCCAAATGAATGAATGAATGAATGAATGTGGCAGGCAGTGAAAAGCTACACTGGCTTCCCATCCCTATTCCGTGACAGGGTGCTCTTACCCGGTGATTTCCTAGGTCACTACGCGTATTAAGATTACATATGTCTGGTAATTTTCCAGAAAACTTACTTATTTAATTAATTAATTTATTAATTTATTAATTTATTTATTTTTTATTTAGTCCAATACACAATGAGGGTTTTAGTGGGTATATATCTATATACACATAGTAAAATACATGATGAAGGTTATAGAGGAGATACTCATAGTAAAATATAGCTAAGAAATAATAGAAAAGAAGATATAGTAATAGAACATATCAATGAAAGAATAGAATAGAATAGAATTTTTATTGGCCAAGTGTGATTGGACACACAAGGAATTTGTCTTGGTGCATATGCTCTCAACGTACATAAAATAAAATATACATTTGTCAAGAATCATGTGGTACAACACTTAATGATTGTCATAGGGGTCAAATAAGCAATGAAGAAGCAATATTAATAAAAATCTTAGGATATACGCAACAAGTTACAGTCATACAGTCAACATGGGAGGAAATGGGTGATAGGAATGATGAGAAAAACTAGTAGAATAGAAGTGCAGATTTAGTAGAAAGTCTGACAGTGTTGAGGGAATTATTTGTTTAGTAGAAGAATAGAAGAAGAGATATAGGAATAGAAGAAAGGTATAGGAGATATAGGAGAGCAATAGGACAGGGGATGGAAGGCACTCTAGTGCACTTGTACTCGCCCCTTACTGACCTCTTAGGAATCTGGATAGGTCAACCGTAGATAATCTAAAAGTAAAGTGTTGGGGGTTTGGAGATGACACTATGGAGTCCGGTATTGAGTTCCACACTTCGACAACTTGGTTACTGAAATCATATTTTTTACAGTCAAGTTTGGAGCGGTTAATATTAAGTTTAAATCTGTTGTGTGCTCTTGTGTTGTTGTGGTTGAAGCTGAAGTAGTCGCCGACAGGCAGGACGTTGCAGCATATGATCTTGTGGGCAATACTTAGATCTTGTTTAAGGCGTCTTAGTTCTAAACTTTCTAGGCCCAGGATTGAAAGTCTAGTCTCGTAGGGTATTCTATTTCGAGTGGAGGAGTGAAGGGCTCTTCTGGTGAAGTATCTTTGGACATTTTCAAGGGTGTTAATGTCTGAGATGCGATATGGGTTCCAAACAGATGAGCTGTATTTGAGGATGGGTCTGGCAAAAGTTTTGTAAGCTCTGGTAAGTAGTGTGAGATTGCCAGAGCAGACGCTACGTAGGATTAGGTTTACAACTCTTGAAGCCTTCTTGGCTATGTTGTTGCAGTGGGCTTTGGCACTTAAATCTTTTGTTATTAGTATACCAAGGTCTTTAACAGAGTGGGGATTATCTGTGATAATAACCCATCCCAACCTAGCTACTACTGCAACCAAACTGTTGGGGGTCTGGCAGCCAGCTATACCACAGGGAAAGTGCTTCTGTAGGCTGACTCCTGAGGTAAGGCTAATCTACAATGGGAATGAGGTGAGGGAGAACAGCTCCTTTGCTGCCACTAACCTCATTCCATGAATATCAAGAAATTGCCTGCAGGAGATTTACTGCCCCTGACTCTTTTCCATGGCTCTTTTTATTGTTGAGAGAATGACACCCAACAGACCAGCTTCCCTCGTCCCCTCCCTCTTTTTATTACCGCTCAAGGGTTGGAAAGAGAAACGGAAGCCACAGATGTTTTATGCAATGCTGCCCTCATGATTCTTTTGTGGCCAAACGGCAAGTGGCTATGAAAAACAGTGGCCAGAAACCAGAATGTAGCTATGACTGCAGTAGTCCAAAGATACTTCACCAAAAGAGCCCTTCACTCCTCCACTCGAAATAGAATACCCTATGAGACTAGACTTTCAATCCTGGGCCTAGAAAGTTTAGAACTAAGACGCCTTAAACAAGATCTAAGTATTGCCCACAAGATCATATGCTGCAACGTCCTGCCTGTCGGCGACTACTTCAGCTTCAACCACAACAACACAAGAGCACACAACAGATTTAAACTTAATATTAACCGCTCCAAACTTGACTGTAAAAAATATGACTTCAGTAACCGAGTTGTCGAAGCGTGGAACTCATTACCGGACTCCATAGTGTCATCCCCAAACCCCCAACACTTTACCCTTAGATTATCTACGGTTGACCTATCCAGCTTTAGGTGGGCAAGGTGGAGCAGAGTGTGCCTTGGCCATAAATGTACCTTAGAACAATTCACTACAGATTGACCACTTAGCATGGCTTCTGCCGCTAGAAATGGAAAAGACCACTTGTTCTGGTGCAAGCTTAAAAATGCTTTTCTTAGTCAGATAAAACTCCATGCAAATGGGTAAATCATAGAGATTACATTTGTTGTCCGGTATCTCTATATCATAGTCTTACAAAGAGATTAAATTCCTCAGATTTTATGTCCATAATCTGTCCCATTAAACATAGGTGAAAAGAAATACTTTTCTCCTATCTGCAGGCTGTTGCATGGTCCTTTGTAAGACTTTAATGGCTGTTGGAGAGCATGGCAGGATTAGCCAGGAGCAGCATTGGGTTCCTACATGGACGGGTGGGATGGCGTTCCAGTAATGAAAATGGGCGACTGGTGGGTGTATACATGCGTTGGAGTGAGATTTTGCTTCTGCGCATGTGCAGGAAGCAAAATCTCATGCAAGGATATGTGGTTGCATGAGATTTTGGCGATTTAGGGCGATTTTTTGCTTCCGTGCAAAAAATCCCTGAAATCTCATATGCTCATGCATCTTCTCGTGACATTTGCTTCTTGCGTATGCATAGAAGCAAAGTGTCATTCTGATGTGCATGTGCACCAACTGGGCCCGCCCGCCCGCCCGCCAGTCTCCCAGAGCTGAATGTTCATCAACATTGGTAGCAGGAGTAAGTTACAACCCTCACCTGCTCAGCACCCTAGGTATAGGTTGATGGCCAATAAGAACACACAGATGGGGGCCACATGTTATGTACTACATTACCCAGAATGCAATCTCCATTTACATTCCCCTAATACAATCTCTTAAAGAAATAGCTCCTAAACTGAGCTAAATATCCCTTTAGTCTGTCAGTATACCACTTCTAAAGTCCAGTAAGGAGAGCCATGCAGATAGTGTCCTTGATGGGCCAGGAATAATATCATAGGCTTAGACCCTCAAATAAAGTCTAGTGATTAATCTTCAGGTCTAAGCAAGCAGGTCATGTGGATATCCCCAGTCTATTCCCTTTCCTACCGTTTTCGCTGTTCAAATTTAAAACAGGAAAATGTTCGATACCCACAATTAGATTGTAAGGAAAAGAAGACAAGAGTGTGAAATGACACTAGGAAAGTCTTCACTCCCTGGAGCCAACTTCTTCAACTTGTCATTTCAGTTATTTTCAACAGGTAGAAGTTATAGTTGGAGATAATGATGTTAAAAACCCTACATATTACAAAGGTACCAATTGGGAAAAAGTGCTACAGAAATATACCCCCATATTTTCTCTAAAAATAACTAAGATCCACAACTTTTTCAATTCATTAGGCTTCTGGTAATTCCTCCTATAAAAAAGTTTGCTTGATTTATAGAAACTAAGATGGCCACTTTATTCTGAAAAGCAAATGATGGCTCATCCATATTTCAAAAGGTTTCTTTCTCTTTGTATATCTTTGAATGCTCCTAATTATCTTTAATCTGAAAATCTTTTAATTTAACAGACTTTTTTATCCATATAAGGAAATCAGAATGAATTTTGAATAAAGAGTTCAATGTGTGCAGAAAAACCTGTTAGTAAGCAACTTTACTACTTCTGATTTTTTAATAGGCTAAGTTCACAATAGTATGCTTTCAATGTCAAGATTAAATCTTAATGCCCCGTCTCCTGATTGCAGTCTAAGAATCAAACTTCGAAATATCACACCAGGGAATGGGTCACAAAACAGGTAAGGTGATGCCTGTAATGATAGCTTATTTACTTGCACCTCAACATTAAAATAAATTGTCTCTTCTTTGGAATAAAGCAGAACAACATGTAGTAGCTTGAGGGACATTTTGCTAGGTTTTAATCAGATGAATTTTATCTAGGTAGAATATGAATAATTGCCTATTTAAATGGGGATAATTAGGCATTTATTGATTGTGCGCTGCAAATTATTCCCATTATAACAACTCCACACATCTTGCAGGTGTAGATGTTTGAATCACATACAATGGTATTCAAACAAAATCTGTAACCTTTTAAAAGCTTATGTTACAACATGAATACTGAAATGAATAAACCATTGAGGCTTACATATTTTTGTGAAGATCCTTGAATAGGTCAGCTAGCTCTAGAGTCTTCCAATAAGAAGGGAGGTTTTCGTGTCTTTCATAAAGATAACTAAATATTTTGACAATTGATGGTCCATCTATCTACCTCTATCCATCGATCTAGGGGTGTATGGGGTGTTCAGGGAGGGGTGGCACCTCTGGTGTAGGAATATGTCATGTCCTTTTACGGCATCCCATTCTAGGTGCTCGCTCACCTGTCACTCAGCTCTCAACTGTGGCTCCCAGTACCTGTAGCATGTGCATTGGCCACACCTCCAGCAACAGCTCCGACAGGTTGAGAGTAGCCATTGGGTCATTGACCTTCAGTGAGATAGGGACTTGTCTATCCTGAGTGTGTAAAGAAAGATTCCGGTGGACTGAGTGGATGAAATCTACTAGATTAGGACAATGGCCTCTACAAGCGATGTGGTATGCTAAGAGCATGGCAAGACACGAAAGACGCCCTGGTCAATCACTGCACCCAGATCATCTCCAACTGTCTCGACTCTTGTCCTGCTATTGACGCAAGATGGAATCTGGGAAGAGAGAGTGAGGTTGACTATGCACACCTCTCCCTCACTTTAATCCAATTCACATGCAAGTCTTGACATCTCTCCCCCCAAGATGTCAAGGTCCTCTTCAAAAATGATTGATGAACATCTATCTACATATCTACCTATCTATCCATCCATCCATCACCTAAAGTATTCCCCCCCGCCCCCGGAAAAAAAAAGGGAGAAAATAGTGTTGCGTGAACTCACCAAAACTTTGCCATGAAGTTCAGGTGAGTTTGCTGAACCCGAACCCAAACTTTACCCGAACAGCAGCAGCGCTTTTTAAAACTTTTTAAAAAAAGTTTGGGCAAAGTTCGGGTTCAGTGTGAAGTTCAGGCAAAGTTCGGATTCGGCGTTTGGCTGAACACCGTGAAACGCCGCCGCCCGGGAGGAGAGTGTGTAACAGTAATTCTGCTGCGCTATCTAATGTAGGCTTTCACTCCATTTGTCTGTGTATGATACCTTATATATCATACACATATGATGATCCTTCCATAAATTTATATATGGAAAGACCATCATATGTATATATTTACTCATATGATATATATATATTTACACATATGATGATCCTTCCAAATGAGTTGTAAAAATGAGCATAAGATTTTAAGGCTCTTGCTTTACTTCATATGAAATGGTGGTGTGTGTTGCTAAAGTGACCAGTTTTTAAGATTGGGAAAAAGGGACAACATTGGGGGGGGGGGGGGGAAGGCTATAAAAAAGTTCGCAAAAAATTCTTTTCTCTCTCTCTCTCCCTCCCTCTCTGGCTCTCTTCATCCCTTCCTCTCTTTTCTCTCTCTCTTTCTCTCTCTCTTCCTTTCTCCTTGTCTCTTTCTCCTTCCCTTCCTCTTGCTCTCTTTCTCTCTCTCTTACTTCCTCTCCTTTTTTCTCTCTCTCTTCCTTCCTCCCTTTCTCTCTCCCCCTGGCACTGAGCCCCATGCTGGGAACGGAGGTTAGAGGCCGGGACAGAGGTTAGGCAGCTGGAATGCCCAAAGCCGGGCCCCAAAGCTCAACAGCTCACATGGGAAGTTCCAGCCAGGCAGGGCACTGCAGCTGCGGGAGAGGCCACCTCCGAAGCCGAAAGGCGGAAGCTCAGCGCCTCCCTGAAAGAGCTGTGCACGCATTTGGCTCCTTTGCCAGGCCTCGGGACTGGGGGGGAGGGAGGAGACCAGCAGAGGCGTTGGGGTTATAATTGAAATATGCCCCTCCCCTCCTGACCTCCCCCCGCCACTGGCATTTCAAAAATCGGGACTGTCCGCTGAAGGCGGGATGTCTGGTCACCTTATGCTAGACTTAATATAGGCCATTCTTGATATTCACTCATGTTTAATGCATTCCCATTATGTATTAAACAATACTTAGACAATACTTACTCATGGAGGAAGGCAGTAGTAATGCTCCAACAGTTGTATTAATACTGGGTTTGCAGCCATGCCTTTCTAGTAGGAAGCAAAGCTCAAAAAGTGAGTGAGAAGTAATAAGCAATTAAATATAGGCGATAAGGACAGAAAAGCAAATACAGCTGAATCTTTTTTCCACTCACTATATCATACCATTCACTATATCATCCATACATTTCTGTCCTTGCGAACTATCCTTCTATTGTGCTTCTTACATTTGCATTTTTTTTTGTTTAAACACTCAATCCATTCATTTGATTAATCCATTTATTTCCTCTCAATCCATCCATTCATCCTATTTACTTATTTATGTCCTGTCTTTATTATTTATAACTATCCCACTTTCTAGCATAATGCCTTAAACCAGGGCTGTCAAACTCCTGGCTTGGCATTACACACTGGTTTAGCAAAAGGGGGGAAAGTCCCGATATGTCATGTGATGCTGCTGTGATGACGAGGATTTGATACCCCTGACTTAAACCAAAACCACTAGTTCAGAGGTGGATTTTTATAATCTGGGAACATCGACTCCCAGAATTCCTGAGGCAGTGTGGCTGGCTCAGGAATTCTGGGAGTTGAATTTCACAAGTCATAAAAAGGCCATAGTTCCCTAACCCTGCACTAAACCAATCTACAATACAAAGGTAAAGAGAAGATCCCCACCAAGATCTCTTGGTTTTTAGTATCTTATTTAATCATCTTAATTTTAGCTTTTCATATTATCTTTTTCTGCACAGAGTTATTGCAACAGTAAAATGGATGGCATATGGGCATGCACACACACACACACACACTCTTATAATTTCAGCCTGAATCATTATTTTCTGTTTAACCAGGTTTTTTTTTTTTTACTTAGTCCTATTCACTCATACCCACACTTATTAGTTCTGGGCTATATCTTTTTTTGTTTGTTGTTTTACTTCATTGGTTTTTTTTCAGTTACTCATTCCTTCTGTATTCAATTCACTTTTAAAAAAAGAAAATATAATCTTTATTGAAGATTAATAGGGGAGGGAATACTTAAAGCAAAAGGACTACAGTAGTCCCTCACTATACCGCGCTTCACCTACTGCGGCTTCACTTCATCGCGGGTTTCTGAGGAAACCGATCGGCAGATTTAAACAGCTGGCCGAACTCGATCGGCAGGTTTTTTTAAAAAAAAAAAAAATCTAAAATTGTAAATACTGTATTTAAATACTGTATCTAAAATAAATACTGTGTGGGAAGGGTTTATAAACACTTAAAACTATGAAAACTTACCAAACAATTACAATATAAATACTTAAATAAGTACTATCAGTCGATAAATTCCCCATCGCGGATTTCACCTATCGCGGCCAGGTCTAGAACGTAACACCAGCGATAGGTGAGGGACTACTGTATATGAATATTGGTACCAATGTAGTATACAAATCAAAATACACGCTTACATATATAGAAGAAAATAAGGCTAAGAGAGAGAAAGAAAAAAAGAGAAAAGGGGGAAGGAAAGAGAAGAGGGAAAAAGAAAAAGAAAAAAGAAGAAGTAAACAGAGATAAATTCATATCTATAAATTTATCAGATGTCATAAATAGTATCAACTTATCTGTTGACCTGATTACTCTACAGCTTTTAAGATCTTTACTATCAATATAGATGAAAGATTTAGGTTGCTAAACTTGAGTTAGAGTTTAAGTTTTATCATTTTGAATTTGTTCATCCTTTTATCAATGATTCACAATTCACTTTTACCCATCTCTTATTTCTATATAGCTAGTAGGGAGAAACACGCTCTTATACAAATCTATTTTCAAACACTCTTTTCTCACAACAGACCACATACTACTCCCTATCTTTCTATCCATGTCTTAATATTTTTTCACTGACCTCGTTTTCAGTAAACACACCAGCAAGTAACATATTCATCTAATTGCATATTTTTTTGAACCACAGCCTCTTTCACTTCATCATCCCACAGTGCTTCCTACTAGCATAATTCCATGCAGTTCTTTGACTATCACATAATGATTTTCATTTTGTTCCAAGCAGTTTCCATATCCTCTTTCCTTACATCAATTTCCTATTAATTATGTTGGGAAATTAATCCTTCTTTAATATCTCTAATAAAAGAGCTGTTTTTCTTCTTTGCCTCCTTCCTTTTCCTCCATTTCTATTTTCCTACCAGCTTAGACTCTCGACAGCCACAATGTTCACACTATTCTATGCAAATCAGAACCTGTAAACTATAGATACCCTTTGCAAATGTGTGCCCCCATTCTAACAACTTGGAGGTACTTGCTGTGCACTGACACACACTTGGAATATACCGGTAATTATGCTGATTCTCTTTCCAAAATGAAGTGCACAGAACAGGCTCCTTTAGGTTTAATTTGCTTTGTTATTTGCACCCACTTTCTGCCAATGAATTTGAAATATTTCAATTTCAAATGGAAGACAGCTGTGTAAATTGCCAGTAAAAGAAATACATTATGTTTGAGGTAATTTAAAATGATTTACATTAAATGAAGAAGAAAGGTGCTTTCTTATCTCCCCCCCCCCTGCAATTCTTTCTTTAGGTCAATTTTTTTTGACATTGTGATAATATAAGTACAAAGTTTAATGCTATTAATAATATTTTTAACCCAAGAGAATAGGATTTTTGTTCCTGGAAACTGTCACATCATTTAATTTCTGCAGAAGAAATCATTTGTCTATTATTAATTTTTTTTAAAGTTTCTGAATGTTGTTAAAAAAAATGAGGCACTCCTGAAGAGTTTTCTACTAGTGTTGGGCGAACCAAACTTGCAAAGTTTGGCATGCTGAACCCGAACCCAAACTTTTTAAAAAGTCCAGGTAAATTTCGGGGTCAGCGTTCGACTGAGCCCTGCAAATGCCGCCGCCCAGGAGGAGAGTGGGGAATCCCATCGTGGGATTTCTCACCTCCTTTTACTTGCGGCGCTGCAAGCAAAAGTAGGTGGGAAATCCCACAAGGGGATTCTGGGAGTGGGGCTTTGACATCACAGAGACTACTTCCTGGCCGGCCGAAACAGGGAGGAAGGAGTCTCCATGACATCAAAGCCCCAGCCCCGGAATCCCCTCATGGGATTTCCCACCTTGTTTTGCTTGCAGCGATTCAGAATAAAAATTTATGGGTTGTGGGGTGGGCATCAGTATTGGGTTACTGAGGGGATGCGGGGATGGCATTCCGGTGGAACTGCGCGCAAAGCTCCGTGCAAGGTTTGGCTTCTGAGCATGTGCAGGGAGCCAAATCTCACGCGAGGATAATAATAATAATAATAATAATAATAATAATAATAATAATAATAATAATAATTTATTGGATTTGTATGCCGCCCCTCTCCGTAGACTCGGGGTGGCTAACAACAATGATAAAAACAGCATGTGACAATCCAATAATAAAACAACCACGACTGCTCATGTGCGTGAGATTTCCCTGATCCTGCATGCGCTGAAGCAAAAAAATCACAGAAAATTGGCAAAATTTCACACATGAGAGCATCCTTATGTGAGATTTGGCTTCCTGTGCATGTGCAGAAGCCGAATCTCACGCCAATGCATGCACCTGTCCCTGCTGGATGTGCCAACGCCGGTCACCACGAGTACACCGGTAGCACCGGCGATGGGGAGCCCTTGCCTGGTGGGCATGGGTATTCATAGGCTATAACTACTTTCATAACCATGCTGAATGTTCCAAACATTTTATACATGTATCGACCAGGGGTGGGTTCTATCTTACTTTGCTGCCGGTTCAATTCCTCCCACGCCGCATATCTGTTCCTCATGGCCGCGCATGCGCAGTGCAAAAAATTAACACCCCCCCCCCAAAAAAAAAAATGAGCTGAAAACAAGTTAGAATAGTCACTGGTTGGTTTTCTTTAAATAAATAAATATAAAAAAACAAGACAGCATTTTCTCTGACAAAAAAAATGTTCTCTTCAAATATATGGGCCAAACCTATTGCATATAAAAGGTTTACTACAAATGCAGAGAAGTCAGCCTAACACATATTCATGTATAAAACAATATACCCATCTACTGTAAAAGAAGCATATTTGGGTACCCCCACAGTGTTCAATTGGCTAATGTGGTGCAATCATATTTTCAGCAGTTTTAAGCAATTACTTCGGGTCCATTACTCCCCGCTTAGATTTCAAAAGAGCACAGAATTTGGGGCCTGCTGTTCATCAGATTAATCTGCCCTTCTGCCAACCATATAGAGATTTTTCTCTTTCACAACAGAATACAAGAGCGTTGTCCTAAGCTTTGCAAAACGCACGAGTGCTCGGTGCCCAGCCCAGCAGTATTGCAATGGCCCCGTATGCAAAGCAGCCTGCTTATTAACCAGAGGCCTTATTAGAATCCAGCCCCGATTAGACGAGGCAAAAGCTACTGTCATCTGGCACTGAAAGCCTCGCGCAGCTGCCGTGCTCGAGCCTTTTTAATATTCCTTCATTTCTCATGCAAGCCTTCGTCCACAATGGGTGCCCAAGCTCTTTCTCTCTGGCAAATTACATTTAAAGCTCTTTCAGGCTAGAGCGCCTGCACTGCTCCTCAGATGAGGGGTGTGAGTTTTTGCAGAGGGCCTAAAATAAATTCAACGTGAACCCTGAGATACATGGTGGGCCCTGGGGAGTTCAGCAAATGAAACGCCTATCAGTCTCTGACACAGCAGACGCTCTTGACAATTGGCAGCTTCACGCTTCATTATGCATGGATCAGATATATAGGTATGGCCGCAGGCTAACTCCCTGGTATAAGGAAGAGAGGCATGCTGGGAAAAGGCAAATGGTCTTTGCCCACGAATTAGAAACATGAAGGAGCAATGGGGGGGAAGGAGGAAGAACTATACAAATACTCCATATGTCTCGTAGGAGACTTGTATGCACACACCATGCTGTATATGTGGACTCACATATACACATATATACAAATACATGTGAATGCATACATATAAATGTAAAGGGAGTGCAGTATTGAGAGGCAGAGGGGACAGAAGTGGGGAACATAAAGCTCCTATTTTTTTCTCATTTTAAAATATTCTGGCAGAGAGCAATAAGTGGAACAATTATTCGTTCCACAAAATAAAAACTATTGCTTCAATTCCATTTCTCTTTTTTTCAATGCACAGAAAAAGCAAGCTTAAAAATACAAAACCAAAAAAAAAAAGAGTGGAAGGAGAAGACTCAGTGCTGAGAGTAAAAAGGTCAGCTATTTGCAAAATTCTGTGATGTAGTCTTACAATAAAGTGGCATTAGTTCATCTATTTCTGTTTCCAGACTGGTTTCTCTGGGAGGACTGACATCAACTTTGCAAGTCTGAAAATATAAATTTCCTGCCTGCCATTTTTAACTGCCTGATCTATTAGGACAAGTCTTTTCTCAGTTTCTTTTTCTGGGCTTTGGCTACTCTTGTCCAATTGTTTCCTAGGCAGCATCTTTCTTTCTCTTTCTTCAAGGCCACTGATGCATTCCACTATGTCTGTTAACCAGGAACTTCAGGACTCGGCCCCAACTCTGAAAAGGCTGGGAAAGACTGTTCTAAACTGTCATGAAGTGTGATAAAAGTAAATTTGTGTTATTATTTTCCAAACAGGACAGGAATGGAGTAGGAGAGGTCATGTTTATGTATCTGGAGGAGAAAATAATAAAGCCTAAAATATGTACATTCAGTCATGGAAAGTTTTGAAAAATGGGGCTACACATCCATCTCAAATATATGTATTTGTTTTCAGTTGCAGAGTCTATTAAAAAAAACCTGTACTTACTATATACAGTATCTTTAGAAAATACTCAAATCTCTTCAAGTGTCAGTATGTGGTTCATTTTGTGGGAACTTTCATGAAACTAAGCAGATTCAGGTCTTGTTAGTGTTTATATGGGTAATAGCCATGTAACCCCAGGACCATAGTCAACCTCATTTTACTTTCTTACCATTCCCTTTTAATAATTTAAACTATACAGTGGTACCTCTACTTAAGAACGATTTTACTTAAGAACTTTTTTAGATAAGAACCAGGTGTTCAAGAATTTTTTGCCTCTTCTCAAGAACCATTTTCTACTTAAGAACTCGAGCCCAGAAAAGCTTCCCAGGAAATTTGAGAGTGACATGAAGGCCCGGCCAGTTTTCTGCCATTCCCCCTTTAATCCCGGCCATCTCGGGCTTTTCTAGGCTGCTAGAGGAGCCTTTCAGTGGTGCTTAAGGAGGCTTTGGCAGCCCAGAGCGAACAGAGCGTTTTCCTTTCTCTGGGTGCTTGGAGAGGGAATAAAACACTTTGCTGTGGTGACTCCCTCATGCTGCCTCCCATACACCCAGCACTAGGTTGCCTCCTGGAGCATCTGGGCGTGGAAAATCAAAAGGGGGCACTTCGCCTCGGCCAGATCAACTCGGCTTCAGCCAAACTGTGGAGTCACCATAGTGAAGGAAAGGCGCCGGCTACAAAGCGAGTGAGCGAGCAAGAGGAGAGGGGAG
Organism: Erythrolamprus reginae; assembly: GCF_031021105.1. Taxonomy (NCBI): domain Eukaryota; kingdom Metazoa; phylum Chordata; class Lepidosauria; order Squamata; family Dipsadidae; genus Erythrolamprus; species Erythrolamprus reginae. Next base: position 265,686,315 of record NC_091950.1, on the reverse strand, counting down.
CCCATCAGCATGGGAAGGAAGAGGAAGCAGGTAGCAGCAGAAGCAGCTGCTGCCTTTCGGTCAAAGGAGCAGGAGGTTCCCCCCTCTCACCCACCTGGGTTTCTCTCCCTGGTGCAGTGTATGGGAGGCAGCCTCGCGCCGGGTGTATGGGAGGCGCATGCTCCTCCTCGCTGCCTCAGAGTCCCTCTTTTTTTTTTAAGCCTTAAAGTTTTGGATTTTTTAAATTCCCCTTACCTCACCTTCTTCCTTTGGCAGCGACTGTCCTCCTCCTCTTCTTCCTCCTCCTCCTCCTTCCCAAATTCTGAGCTTTTATTTTTTTCCTAATGGGTTTGCACATATTATTTGCTTTTACCTTGATCCCTATGGGGAAAATTGCTTCTACTTACAAACTTAAGAACTTGGTCACAGAACGAATTAAGTTCTTAAGTAGAGGTATAACTGTACAGTCAAAAGACAAACAAAGGTAGATGCAATGCAATGTAAAGAAATGCTTGCATCTACCTCTGTTCATCTTTTGACTGTATTGTTTAAATTCTTACCATGGTTGTTACCCAAGAAAATTTAAATGAATGTATATTGTACACTATACATTTCCTGTTAAAAATCAGAAATTATACTAACAACCTTTTGCTTAACACTTGCTAGATGATGCCACAAAAAGTCATATTTTTATCACACTAATTGAGTGTTGCTAGATTCTTCCTTAGGGAGCAGAGATTTGTCTGAATTAAATTTCAAAATAAATTAATACAATCCTCCAAAGCAGAGACATTTAAGAAGTTTAAGCCTTCAATGGGCAGTTTTTAAAGTAAGAACTGGGAAACACTACTAATGTTTCTCTCCAGCCAGTATGTTCAGACAAGTTGTGGTTAGGAATGTAAAACCTGAATTTAAAGAAAGTGCATCTGGTAGAGATTAAAAAGGATAAAGGGGAGAGGAATAGGTTTGATGTGTACTTCAAAATGCTGCTCATAATGTAGATTGTTCTGTTACATGAAAAAAAGGCCTTTCATGTTTTGCTTTTAAACCTACACTTTTAAAGTACCTTTTTATTTGCTGCTCTTGGTGTAGAATTCCCTTTACCTCTGGCTTTAAATCCAGGTTGAGGACTCTGATTTGATTGGCTTTCTTTGAATAAGCTTCTGAAGTCATATTTTATCTTCTCTTTTACCCATCAATTGTGTGTGGGAATGTATACTTTCTTCTACCAAATGGCTTTTTTAAAAAATCCAGACGCTCCTAATTTTTGTGGAGAAAATCAGCTGATATCAGTCAATTATTTTACAATTTTTGCTTTTTTAATAATAGATTTGCAGGCAATCACATATGTCAAACAAGGGTGAAATTCAAAATTTTCTCTACTGGTTCAGTGGACGTGGCTTGGGGAAAGGATACTGCAAAATCTCCACTCCTGGGGGAAGGATACTGCAAAATCTCCATCCCCATGCCACTCTGGGGATAGCCAGAGGTGGCATTTGCCAGTTCTCCAAATTACTCAAAATTTCCGCTACCAGTTCTCCAGAACCTGTCAGAACCTGCTGAATTTCCCCCCTGATGTCAAGCATATGCTTAAAGTACTTTATATATGCTACTAAAAAGACCAATCATTTTACATTTGGTTTAATCACTGAACATTGGAGCACCATGATGATCAGAAAACTATCTTTGGGAGAACAAATTCCAGTTATTTTTTGTGGTGAGACAGCCAATAGATATTCTATCAAAGATCCGTACTTTTTAAAAAGGGATTCAGTCACTACCGGTAGATATAACTTTTGTGCTTAAATTCAACTAAAGTAACAATATTATCCTGAGACATGTAAAATAATAAAAGGGGAATGTCTCTGAATATGTGGAGCTTAATTCACCTGTTACCTATTACACATTATTATTGCTAGGCATCAGTCATTCCTTAATATACAATAGCAAGGATGCCTATAATAATATACTGCTAAAAAAATAAAGGGAACACTCAAATAACACATCCTAGATCTGAAAGAATGAAATATTCTCATTGAATACACAGATATAGGAAGAAACAAAGGATTTGCATGATGATGAATTGAAAACCTGGATGACAAAATTAGAAAAAAACCTTTTACAACTTTTTGGATGATTGATATTAGTTACTAACAAAATACTGCATTTTATTCATGGAAAATTAGATGGTATTGTTTGAATGTATGTTGAGAGAAAAATAAAAAACAATTTACAACCCCCCCAAAAAAAGTATTTCCTTCCTCTGTTCCTCCATTCATGCATTTCTTTCTTCCTCTTTCCTTCCTTCCTTGTTCTCTCCATTTCTCCTTCCTTCCTTCCTTCTTTCCTTCCTTCCCTCCTTCCTTCCTCTTTCCCTCCCTCTTTTTCCCTTTTCTTTCTTTCTCTCCACTTCTCTCTCTCTCTATTTCCCCCCTCTTTTTTCTTTCCCTCCAGGTCTCTCTCATTTCTGTGTACTTCTCCTCCCCCCTTCTCTCTCTCATTTGTTTTTCCCTTTTTGCTCTCATTTCTCTCACCTCCATTTCTGTTGTTCTCTTGCTTTAATCTTCCTTTTCCTTTCTCTCAGGCTGCAGGATTGGGGTAGGGGCTGATGGAGCAAGCCCCCTCACGCCGATCAAGGCCACCCTGTGGGCTTTCTCTAGCATCTGGATACAGAGCGCTGAGGGCTGCCCTTCTGCTTCCCCCCAGCTGCCACTGCATGCCCCATGTCGCTTGCCCAGCTGCAAGCGACATGGGGCATGTCGCTTGCAGCTGGGGTCCCTGCCGTCAACGCCTCCATTTCAGATGCCTGTGGCGACTAGCCGCCCCCATTCAAACTGGGGGTGGTGCCGGCAGGGACCCCACGAGAAACACCCTCCGCCGGGCAAGTGATACATGGTGTGTGGTGGCAACTGAGGGGAAGCAGAAGGGTGTCCCTCGGCTCTCTGTATACAGATGGTAGCGAAAGCCCGCGAGGCGGCCATGATCAGTGTGAGGGGGCTAGCCTCCATCAGCCCCCACACCCCAATCTTCTGCCTTCTTCTGAGGTCATAGTGGAAGTGGGCGCGCAAGACAGCAGCCCCAGACAGAGCCAGAGAAGCCGGAGGTTTCTCCCCCGCCGACAGCTTGGGAGGGGTAGATCAGCTGTTGGGTGGGGAGAAACGGCGCCGGCTCTGCGTGGGCTGGAAAAACGCTGCAGCATCTTTGGGATTTGCTTGCGCCCCAGCGCGCTGCGCAGGTTAGAGGGAACATTGGTGGGGGTGCATTGTGTAATGAGCATGGCAGTACAGAACTTTACACTGTTCTAGAATCATCTCTCTACTTATATGATCTCATGCCACCATTTTTTCATGGCTAATAACAATTTATTTCTGTCACACCTGTGAAATAAACCACTCTGATTGTTTATCTGATTATTTTCCATTGGGAAATGAATAAACACAGGTAAATATTATACATCAGTGATGACAAACCTTTGGCACATGTGCCACAGGTGGCATGAGGAGCCATATCTAAAAGCATGCAAGGCATTTATTTATTTCTTTGTTTCTTTGTGTATTTATTTATTCATTCATTCATTTATTCATTCATTCTATTCTTATGCCTCCCTTCTCCTTAGACTCAGGATGGCTCACAACATGTTAGCAATAACACTTTTTAACAGAGCCAGCATATTGCCCCCACAATCAGGGTCCTCATTTTACCCACTTCGGAAGGATGGAAGGCTGAGTCAACCTTGAGCCGGTAATGGGATTTGAACTGCTGACCTACAGATCTACAGTCAGCTTCAGTGGCCTGCAGTGAAGCTGCAACTGAGGGGAACTCTACCTGCTGCGCCATCCCGGTGCCATATGTCACCTCCAGTGCATAAGCGTGCGCTGGCCAGCTAATTTTCAGCCTTCTTTTTGGCCATTTTATCTTTCCCCAGACTTCAAGAAAGCCTCGTGAACCATGGAGAAAGCGAAAAATATCCCAACAGGCCATTCGTAAGTTTGGAGGCTTCAGTAAGGCCTGTGTGCATGGGCAGGGGGCAGTGCAGAGGTTCTGCACATGTGCGCTGGGGGGAGGGAATTGCATTAAGGATGTGGGCATGCATGCATGGGCACCCTTTTGGCATCTGACCCAAAAAATATTCACCATCACTGCTATACAGTATACAGTGGTACCTCATGATACGAACCCCTTGCCATACGAACAACCCGAGATACGAACCCGGGGTTCAGAATTTTTTTGCCTCTTCTTACAAACTTTTTCCGTCTTACAAACTTTGGGAGGCCACCGAAAAGCCCCCTGGCTGTTTCAAAAGGTGACAGCCAGGCGGCGGGGCTTCTCGGCGGCCTCCCGAATGCCGAACCTGGAAGTTCAGGTTTGGCGTTCGGGTTCAGGATGCCGGGAAGCCCCCTGACTGTTTCAGAAAGTGACAGCCGGGCAGCAGGGCTTCTCAGCAGCCTCCCGAACCCAAACTTTTGCCAAACCTCCGAGTTCGGCATTGGGAGAACGCTGAGAAGCGCCCGGCTGTTTCAACTGAAACAGCTGGGTGGCGGCGGTTTTTTCCAGGGGGGGTTTCGTTGCACCGATTCATTCATTTTACATTGTTTCCTATGGGAAACAATGTTTTGTCTTATGAACTTTTCGCCTTACGAACCTCCCCTGGGAACCAATTAGGTTCGTAAGACGAGGTATTATTGTATCTTAATGTCTTTGTCTGAAAGGCAGAGGGCTTTTCCATTATTACAAGACCTGGGCTGGCTCAGAGTAAGACATTTTTTTTCCCTAGTGTTTCAAGATCAGCAAAAATAAGGATAAATATAAATACAATTCAATTTTTTTTTAGAAATTGGGGAAGAAAAATGTGTTAATGCGAAGATACCCTGAGTATATCAACCGACAATATTATAAAACATTTGAAGCAACTCCAATAGGAAGGGAAAATATACTTTCTCTTTCATATGTACACTATACACACTGCAAAAACAAATACTCTCACTTAGCCAGTTGAAAGCAGTAGTGAGTATGCTACTTGTTTACCAACCTTGACAAAGCTTCTCTCAGAAGTGGCACACGCCTTCTCAATTAAAGCATTCCCAGCAGAATTCCTACAACAATTCTTGTGCCTACAAAGGACTATCCATATAACCACATTAATAATACTTTCATAGGATTATTGAAAAGTCTTAATTCCTCCATTTCAGATGTTAATGTAGCTCAATATTATGAGAGCAAAGAGCCAAACTACTAAGCAAAGGATCAAAATAAGTTTTAAAATCTGAAAGTCTAGGTAGACAGCTTAGATATATATCAGATCAAAGATGCACAGTGCAGACTACTGAAGGAATTATTGAATCAAATGAAGCTTTGAGTTCTTCTGTGCTGAAGATCTCACATCAGATGAAAAATAGTAATAAGAACTAGAGATTATGCATGAGGTCTTGATGATTTCACTATGAGAGGTTTAAGGATGTAGTTCCTTTCCCCACATCAATCAGGGAGACTTCAAAGTCTGTTGGATCAAGCTTCAGATTTTTAGGACTATTCAACATCTCTCCTGTCCTAAATGGTAACTTCGACATTTATTTATTTGTTTGTTTGTTTGTTTGTTTGTTTATTTATTTATTAGATTTGTATGCCGTCCCTCTCCGTAGACTCGGGGTGGCTAACAACATTAAAAAGACAATATGTACAAATCTAATATTAAAAATAATGTAAAAAACCCCAATTTAAGAAACCAATCATACTTACAGACATACCATGCATAAATTTTATAAGCCTTGGGGGAAGGGAATATCTCAATTCCCCCATGCCTGATGACAGAGGTGGGTTTTAAGGTGCTTACGAAAGGCAAGGAGGGTGGGGGCAACTCTGATATCTGGGGGGAGTTGGTTCCAGAGGGTTGGGGCCACCACAGAGAAGGCTCTTCCCCTGGATCCCGCCAAATGACATTGTTTAGTCGACAGGACCCAGAGAAGACCAACTCCGTGGGACCTAACTGTTCGCTGGGATTCATGCGGCAGAAGACGGTCCCGGAGATATTCTGGTCCGATGCCATGAAGGGCTTTATAGATCATAACCAACACTTTGAATTGTGACCAGAAACCGATCGACAATCAGTGCAGACTGCGGAGTGTTGGTGTGACATCAGCATATTTAGGAAGGCCCATGATAGCTCTCGCAGCTGCATTCTGCACAATCTGAAGTTTCCGAACACTTTTCAAAGGTAGCCCCATGTAGAGAGTGTTACAGTAGTCGAGCCTCGAGGTGATGAGGGCATGAGTGACTGTGAGCAGTGAGTCCCGGTCCAAATAGGGCCGCAACTGGTGCACCAAGCAAACCTGGGCAAACGTTCCCCTCGCCACAGCTGAATGATGTTTCTCTAATGTGAGCTGTGGATCGAGGAGGACGCCCAAGCTGCGAGTCATATACTGAGTTCTAAATGTTTTCTCAAAAGAATGTTCAATTTGTTATCAAAATTAATGCTGTGTATATAATATGAATTTTCTAATCCATGATTTCAACTTAACCTTCTGTGGACCAAAAATGTACCTTACCAATCTTCATCAGTTCAAACACAGCTATAAATGTTTTGTAGATTCGGATAGCATATAGTATGTCGAGTGTCCAACATACTGATCGCTTAATGAAAGGAATGTGGTATATAGTGGGGTATTGTGGGAAAATCTCACCAAGGAAAGGATAATTATTTAAATATTATAGAAAGAAGCACAATATTTGAAAGGATTGGATTGTTTTTGTACTTCTTTTCCATGTGAAATAACAATTCTTGAGCCCCGGTGGAGCAGTGGTTAAAATGCAGTATTGCAGGTTAATTCTGCTGACTGCCAGCTATTCAACCCTTACCAGCTCCAGATTGACTCAGCCTCCCATCCTTCTGAAGTTGGTAAAATAGGACCCAGATTGTTAGGCATGATATGCTGACTCTGTAAACCACTTGGAGAGGGCTGTGAAGCACTGTGAAACTAGAGATAAGTCTAAGTGCTATTGCGATTGGTATTCTTAGATCAGTGAAGGGCTACCAAAATTTTTACTACCGCGCTGTGGACGTGGCCTATGCAGGATGCCTTGTATTTTCTTTCAACATCTTTCAGTTCAAATTGGGTGCTCTGGGATGGAGCTCCATTTTTGCTACCCCACTGTGTTCCCCCCTGTCCGGGCAGCAGCCCATCCCTGTCCAGGGCAGCCGATAGGCCAGGATTACTGCTACTGGTGTCAGGGGCCCGGCCAAATTGAAAAATGGGGGGGGGGAGTTTAATACATAATTGGTATGTCACAAAATAAAGTAGTTTTAAAATGGGGGGGAAGACACTTAGGCTGTATGGGGCCCCAAAATTCCTGATGGCGGCCCTGTCCCTGTCTTAGATGGAGGTCGCAGTAACAGTATTTTACATTCAGGAACTCAAAACAAGATATCTAGCAATTTCTTCTACATATTTTGAAAATTATAGTTCTAATGAATTAATAATATTAACAGAATTATTTTTTTTCAACATGTAGGAAAAATGTAATGAAAACTCTTTCTTTTAACACATTCTCACACACACACACACGAGAGAGAGAGAGAGAGAGAGAGAGGTGGGGAGGGAGGGAGAGAAAGTGAGAGAGAGAGAGAGAGAGAGTTAATTTCTCCTCAGGAACAAATTAAGGTGCATGAATACATGTAAGGGGCGTGCATAACCACACCAATGTGCCTACAATCCCTGCCCTAACGTTCCCATGTACTCAAAACTGTCTCATAATATACATATTTAAACTTTTACTATAATCTTATATATGCTTGACAAAAATAAAATAAATAAAATAAAATGTTGTGTTTTTGTGTGTATATGTGAGTCTAATCAGGATGGGTGCATGTGTGTTTCTGTTATCTCCTTGGGTTGCATCTGGGTGTGTTTATATGCAAGGGGAAGCAGAGGATGGGGAGAAAACATGAGTCACATGACTGGGAAGATGGAGGGTGTGTGGAATGGAGGACTTGGCAGCATTACGAGGTACTAATTGCCTCTTGCATACAGATGCAACCAGGGATTTTTTTTTTCTTTTGCAACCCTCATTCTGACCCAGGCCCTTTTTAAACTCAGTCTTTCTTCTTTTGGTTTCTTTTTCCACATAAAATCTGGTCGCATTTGATTCAGTTTGCTTTTTATTTTTACATGTATCCCTTTGATTATCAGAAAGATTTACAGATAGCTTAAACCTATTTGTATGATTTATTTCAATAATTCTGCTGTGTCTGAAAGCATAACATGTGTTGTTCTGGCCTCACAATGGCTGATTGCTCTTGGGGTAAAAGAAGGGTTGTTACGATGCTGAATAGGTTGCTTTGAGTTGTCCTAGGGAGTGGGTGGGGACTAACAGCAGAAAGGAGATAAGTAGTGTTTTCTATTTGATTATTTATTAACACTGGGGTTTTTTTTAAAAAAAAATTGCAAATACAGTGATACCTTGTCTTACAAACGATTCGTCATACAAACTTTTCGAGATACAAACCCGAGGTTTAAGATTTCTTTGCCTCTTCTTACAAACTATTTTCACCTTACAAGCCCACTGCCGCCTCTGGGATTCCCCACCTCCAGACTTCCATTGCCAGTGAAGCACCCGTTTTTGTGCTGCTGGGATTCCCCTGAGGCTCCCCTCTATGGGAAACCCCACCTCCGGACTTCTGTGTTTTTGTGATGCTGCAGGGGAATCCCAGCAGGGGAATCCCAGCAGCGCATTGCCAGCGAATCCCAGGTGCATTGCCAGCGAATCCCAGGTGCTTCGCTGGCAATGGAAGTCCGGAGGTGGGGTTTCCCATGGAGGGGAGCCTCAGGGGAATCCCAGCAGCGCAAAAATGGGCGCTTCAACTGGCAAAAGGGGTGAATTTTGGGCTTGCACACATTAATCACTTTTCCATTGATTCCTATGGAAAACATTGTTTCGTCTTACAAACTTTTCACCTTAAGAACCTCGTCCTGGAACCAATTCAGTTTGTAAGACAAGGTATCACTGTATTTGGCTGCTTTTCTGGGTAAGTAACAGAGGTGGATTTCTTCTGTCTGGACTGGTTCTTTAGAACTGATCGTGGGAATCCCACCCACTTGGGGAACTGGGAGCAATGGCTGGCTGGCCACACCCCTGAATGGGCTTTATTGTCAGCACCATAGGTGCCGCTATATTGTTTTTGAGCATGTACAGAAGCTGTTTTTTGCTTCTGCGCATGCATAGAAGCCGGGTTTTCAGCACCACACATGTGCCCACATGGCACAGGAGGAAGCAAACCGGCAGCAACATAACTTAGAACCCACCCCTGGAAAGTAGCTGGGGAATTCTGGGAGTTGAAGGCAACAAGTCTTAAACGCTGCCAAGTTTGGAGATTCCTTATCTAGATCAACCCAGCCTTACATGTTAAAGTCACTCCGGGCTATGGATTGTCCGGGCTATGGATTGTGGACAATTTCATTTGTATTTTATTTTATTTATTTAATTATTAGATTTGTATGCCGCCCCTCTCCGTAGACTCAGGGCGGCTTACAGCAATGATAAAAACAATATATAATGACAAATCTAATAGTTAGAATCTAAAATAACAATATTACATTTAAAAAGTCTAAAAAACAAGAAACCCCAATATATAAAAACATACATACAGTCATATCATGCACAAAAAACTACATAGGCAGGGGGAGATGTTTCAGTTCCCCCACGCTTGACGACAGAGGTGGGTTTTAAGGAGTTTACGAAAGGCAAGGAAGGTGGGGGCAGTTCTAATCTCTGGAGGGAGCTGATTCCAGAGGGTCAGAGCCGCCACAGAGAAGGCTCTTCCCCTGGGTCCCGCCAAATGACATTGTTTAGTTGATGGGATCTAGAGGAGACCAACTCTGTGGGACCTAACAGGTCACTGGGATTCGTGCGGCAGAAGGCGGTCTCGTAGATATCCTATGGCTGCTTCCTTCTGACAATTGGTACAAGCCAAAGCTGCAACTTTCCACGCCAGATTTCAGCATGAATCAAATGACCCATTTCATTTCATTCAGGAGAGGCTGACACAACTGAAAGCAAGAGGTCCACAAACATTGTGCCGAATATACCTAGCATGATAACATACACAACTGTATGTGGCAAGGATAGAATAAGAGGCCACAAATTTAGGAACTCCATCATAATCCCCAGTTCCTATTGTGCTGCATCTATTGATAAACAAAGATACTTTCAATAAGTGATAGTAAAAAAAGGTTTGCACTGTGTCTCATAATACTACAATATATGATACATGCTGTATTTCAACTGTATTAATAAATTAGGGTGCTAATGGAATTTCTGGTCTTTGACCAGATTTTTATGGTAAACTTTTAATAAAATGTTTTTGAGTACCATGTATTAGATAAACTATGCAAGTTGTTAGTATTGTTTGGGGTTAGGGGACAAGACAGTTTCCTTGCTTAATCCTACTTTTATCAACATCATTTTCCGCCTTCCTTTGCAATATCAGCTGAATGTGTGCAAGTTAATAATCAGTGCTTGTTTTGATTTCTTAACCTCTGGAAAAAGGAGCAGACATAGCTACATATGCTTTTTTTTTGTAAGAATAGTTAAACTCTTGACCTTAATTCTTCCTTAGTTTACTCAAAGCAGTTTTTTCCTACCTGCATAGCATTCTCCTTGCTTTTACAACTCCCATTACATAAATAATCTTGCAGCTATCATTATGTTGAACAGTTATATATGACTCTAAAGGTGATGGAAAGTAATATACACTGTTAGTAGGGAAAACATGATAGTACCCTTTTTTGACAGGATTGCAGCAGGTTATGATGTGTCTAGAATCAGAATATAGATATAGAAACATTAAGATCCCTAATAAGGCTCTTATTAATCCTATGGAAATCACTGTTTCTGTTTTATCAGAAAATAAAATCCATTGAATAAGAGAATGTAAAACCTAGCAGCCAGAGAATGAATGAGTCCAGATATACCTCATTTATATTAAGAAACATCATGGTTTAATTTAAAATGTGACTCTGCAAAGTTCAGCACAAAGCTCTAGGATTAGTAAGATTATCTACAGTGTACTTTACACACGGAATGTCTACAAAAGCCTTATATGCATGTTAAGTATTATTATTAGCTTTTGAAATATTGGCTGATATTTTTTTGGCCACGTCGCTCACCTTGGCTGATCTTGAAAGTTAAGTAGGGTTGTCCGCTGATAGTACTTGGTTATATGAATTGGTTATATGAGTATTGAGTAGATTAGAAAGAAGGGAATAAATATCCTGAGTGAAGGCAATAGCAAATCACTTCCATCATATTGCCAAGAAAACTGAAAGAATGCAGCCACCAAGAGCCAAGCTTGATTCAAGAGCATCTTCCTTTATCTTAATGGAGACTGATTCGTTGGTTAATTGATTGCCCACATTAAGTTTGGTCAAGCTAAAGCAGCATCAATATCTAATGCATCCGCTTCCCATTTTCCTCACACAACAACCCTGTGAGCTGAGAGAGAGTGACTGTCCCAAAATCACCCAGCTGGCATTCATGCCTAAGGAAAGACTAAAACTTAGTTTTACTGGTCTATGTCTAGTATATAACTAATATAGCTTGATTTTGTTTGACCCAGCCTAGTTAATGAAATTTGATAATATCTGAGTTTCCGAACTCCCTGTTGAATATTAATGGGGAACAAAACTCTCACTCTTGCACACATGAAAGAGAGAGGATTCTGCACTTATTCAGCTATTCTCTATTCAGCTGGTCTCTTTTAGGTACAAAGATAGTTCTGTTTAATAGTGAACAAACCAGAAGAGTTGGTATGAATGTCAGAAGAATCTTCTCATTCTTGCCATTGTGTTCTGGCTTTGCAAGGCATCTGTGTTGTTTTATTTTTTTCTAATGTTTTAAGTATTTTTACTTGTTTTATAATTTGTGAACCGTTCAGAGTCACTTTGCAGAGTAGATGGGTGGCATGAAAATTAGACAGATTAGATGATAGATGGATGGATAGATAGGTAGGTAGACAGGCAGGCAGGCAGACAGACAACACATATACAAGCTTTGCTTCACTTCCCCACACTTTCTCACATTCTTGCTCCATCATAGACATTTTGTTTTAAAATGTAGCTTATGGAATAAACTGATATTTAATTCAGAAATACAAACCACAATAGATGTGTGAGATCTGTAATCACAACTCCAAATGCCTTTAAAAAAAAACAATTTCAAATGTAAGAATTTTAATGAAAGAAACAGCATCTGGCAATGGAATAGAGCTCACATTCTCCTATGTTGCTCTTGCATATCCCCCAGGGTAGCTCTGAAAGTTTTGAAGATTCTGTGCAACAGATTTGCAAACATGGAGTGGGCCAGGGAAATGAGAAAAACTGCAGAGATTAGTGCAGACAATCTCCAGGAGTCAGTGCTGACCCAAAAGCACACAGAAAAAAAAAACCCCAGAAAAAAAATATGTGCATGGAAGAAAGCAAAATTGATAGGTCTCTTGTTTAGGGGTAATGATTTCTGACAGTCTCAAAATGGGTGAACAGTGCAGTCAGGCGGTAGGGAAAGCAAGTAGGATGCTTGGCTGCATAGCTAGAGGTATAACAAGCAGGAAGAGGGAGATTATGATCCCGCTATATAGAATGCTGGTGAGACCAAATTTGGAATACTGTGTTCAGTTCTGGAGACCTCACCTACAAAAAGATATTGACAAAATTGAACGGGTCCAAAGACGGGCTACAAGAATGGTGGAAGGTCTTAAGCATAAAACGTATCAGGAAAGACTTAATGAACTCAATCTGTATAGTCTGGAGGACAGAAGGAAAAGGGGGGACATGATCGAAACATTTAAATATATTAAAGGGTTAAATAAGGTCCAGGAGGGAAGTGTTTTTAATAGGAAAGTGAACACAAGAACAAGGGGACACAATCTGAAGTTAGTTGGGGGAAAGATCAAAAGCAACATGAGAAAATATTATTTTACTGAAAGAGTAGTAGATCCTTGGAACAAACTTCCAGCAGACGTGGTAGATAAATCCACAGTAACTGAATTTAAACATGCCTGGGATAAACATATATCCATCCTAAGATAAAATACAGAAAATAGTATAAGGGCAGACTAGATGGACCATGAGGTCTTTTTCTGCCGTCAGACTTCTATGTTTCTATGTTTCTATGTTTCTTGCCCCTATCTATAATTAGAACTAACAGCATATTGGAAAAGCTGAGCGCTAATTATATACTGTAGGTTAAAACCTGCCACCATCCCGTGGTCTCAAAAAAGTCACACCAGTTCATACCCCGCCAGCTTTTAAACTTTAAAATCAATGTCAGAAGGTCTATCACACATCAGATATATTACATCTAATATCTAACTTACTTCCATTTGAAATGGAATAATTTGAAATAATTTTACTACTTGACAAATGCTTTCCTAACTCTCACTCCCTCATTAACAATGCCATCATAATGTTGCAGGTATAATTAAGTTAATTTCTGCCATATACAAACATATCAACATGGGAATTTTGAAAAATGCAAATACAGTCAATCCTGTGCAGAGTTCTATAAGTTAACTATCGGTTAGGTTTTCAAAATAACCCACTTTATGGAAAAAGCAGCATTTATTTGTAAAAAGCGATGCGGGAAGCAGCATTTATCTGGTCATTTCAGCACAGAATCTGCTACAAGGAGATATCAGCGTAAACAAGCATCTTTCCAGTCAGCATATTTCGCATACTAAACAACCATCCCATTCAAAATGCAGTCAGGCACGCATGAAGCAGCCATCAGGCTTCCTTTGCCAATTTCGTACTGAACTAGCAGTTGTCTTCACATGTGTTTTGCTTCTCGCTGTTCCGTTCATCTTTTGAAGGCTGCATGAAGATATTAGGATCCCTTAAAAGCAAATTCAAATATGTGCTTGACAGAGGATGTGTAGACAAAGCTGCTTCGTTCAAAACACTCACTCTGAATATAGTTGGACTCTGAGTTCATATTGTCATATCCTGTGTACCGCTGCTCTGGATTCTCATCGGATGATGGTAAACAATCACAGCAGGAAGCATCTTGCACCCGAGTATGATTTCCACATAATTAAGTACTGATTCCCCCACCACCACCCAATAGCTCAGCAATTTATCCTCTTCTCAGAACTGATCTGGGCACAATATGAACTCTTACTTGCATGAAGGCAAATAAAACAACATTTTTAGACCTAGAACGTGACTTTCTCTTATGCTCAGAGATTGAAGGATTGCCAGAAATAAACATGACTTTCTCTTACGCTCAGAGATTGAAGGATAGATAGGTTCCTTGGCTTGTCAGATGATCTCTGAGATAGAGAGGGGGAGGTGCGGGGGAGAGCAAAGAAGGAAGAATTACTGGGCCTAAGCAAATCCATGGCCTCACATATTGAGGAGGGGCTGCTAGGTTCCCACAATGACATGAGGTTTGGGATGATTTCTGCAGCTGCCACTCAATAAAGGCAGGACAATTTCAATGAGAGTTGGTGGAAGGAGGGTTTCCCATTGCTGGGAACTCTTTCTCCTCTCTCACTGCCTCCCACATTTCTCTTTGTGAATCACCCCAGCAATTTGTTTGCTGCCATTTCCATGAGACATAAGGTTTCTCTACAGCCCCCTACACAGACACATTTCCCCCCTCTTTATTGTTACAAAAACAGATGCAGCAAGCTAAGACCCAAAATGAGTGGGCAAAGAATGGCTGGTCACATAAATTATATAATCTCTCCGAATGTTTTACTCACATACAAAACGTTTCTTTGAATGCTTCTAGGCGGGGGTTGCTGCTACCACTGCTACCGATGTGCTGCGCGTGCAGCTTTAGCTTTATGGCATGTGCGTGCATGCATCCCAGCAAGATTTTGCTTCTGTGCATGCACAGGAAAAAAATCTTGTTAAGAGACACACGGCGTGCAAGATTACAGCAATTTTTTTTTGCTTCTGCGCATGTGCAGAAGCAAAACATCGCCGAAATCTCTCTCATGTGTGAGATTTTGCTTCCTGCACTTGCGTAAAAGCAAAAATATGCTGGGACATGCACGCACATAGAAGAACAGAAGCTGTGTGCGCAGCCCCAGTTTGACTACTGGTGCAGCATCCTTATCCATACCAGTAGAAACCCGATACTGAATGCTTCATACCTACCCAAAAAAAGACACCTACAGATGAAGACAATATTCTGTCTCACCCAGCCCACACCACATTTCTAATAAATGGTTTTAATAAATCAGTTATAATGTGGTCTTCTTAATTAATCTTTTTAGTCTTCCAGGGATAAAAGAATAAAAGTATTCATGAGTCCTAATGTTTTATTAAGAGAGTGAGACAGAAAGGGTCGCGGATCCATTAATGTGCATATTCCAAGGGTGGATTCTACTTACTTTCCCCACCGGTTTGCATCGCGACAGAAATGCAGGTTATTCCTACATGTGTCACTTCCACTAAATGACCCTCTGCATATGCACACTACTAAAAAAAAAATTCTGAGCATGCACAGAAGCAAAAAACCAAGAGAGAACTGGCTTGGGGGTGTGGCAGGCTTGGATTGCTGCTGGTTTTACGGACCCAGAGCATCATGTTACAAATGGTTCTATACAACCAGTCCAAACCGGAAGGAACCCACCTCTGGCACATTCACACATAGAGATATATAAATACCTGACAGGAGTGCCTTTCCCTTCAAGGTAGCCTTGTGTCAGCTATACGGACTGATCCTGCAGCTGTCTAGGAGGTCAATCACACATTGCAGAAGAACATATTTAACCACCCAGCAGCCAGCAGATACTGCATCCATTGCAAGCAATTTCATTAAGAAGGCAGTGCGCTCTGTCCATCATCAGGATCATCGTGCTATTTTTTTAATTGGCAGGAAGATCCCGGCCTCATCGTTTCCTTGAAACCATCAATCCTTTCCAACACTGTCCTCTTGTCAGTAGCAAACAGGAGGCATAACACTTGCTTTATTAAATTAATAATTCAACGCTGCCCATGGTTTTCTTTAAAAATTCTCAGGTGGCTATCGGGGCACCGAGTCGGGCCACTAAACCGATCTCCAGTGAGTCAGGTCATATGTTGCCTGGCAACTGAGGCCTGGCTTGACAAAGGCAGGATACCTTACCATTTCCTCCCCCTTCTTTCTTCCCCTCCCTGCAAGAAATCAATATGTCAGACCTGATGTTGGTGATGGGAGATTAGATGAGAGAAAGCATAAAAATCGCTGGAGAGAGTCTATTTAGAAGGGCTCCCACTAACTACATGACTTCCCTGCAGCTGTGTCATTATGGCTGCCCCTCCACCGGCGGCATTCATTAAAGTCCTATTTGCAAAGGCATTGTTTTGTACAGTACGTCTGCTTCATTTTAAATCTGCTGCCTTTTTTCTCAAATGATTTCATTTAGGGCCGACGGAGGGAATGTTTCCATCCCCCATGCCACAAGCAACAGGATATGCCCCCCTTCCACCTCCTGGTTCTCTCTTCCTCTTCTCATTCATTACTTCATTCTAATTTTCAAATCAATCTTTAAGAGATGTTTAAATTAAGTTATGCAGCATATGTGCTTTGCATTGTTCATATCCCTTGCCATAGGCTTCACAAGAATACTTCCTTAACTCCTGTTTGGTTGGGCTTCAATGAAAGTTAAACCTGCAGTAGATAAGCCTCGTGGAAGATTTCCAGGCATTCATTAAGCAATTTTGGCTCATGCTTCAAAGCCCTTCTGGATTAGGGATTGGTAAAAATTTAATTCAGAAGTGACACTATACCTTTGCTTTCTAGATGCTCAGGTCATTCTATAGAGCACTTTCCTAGTCTATCAGTTCTCAACAAGTGGTAAACATTTCTCTCAAACAGCAGTGACGTAACACTTTTCAATTAATTGGAAGTTAATCAGAGCAGTGTGGAAGGTCTGCTGCTGGTTAGTTTTCCTGGAGGAACTATGACATCAGTAAATTAGATCTCTAAGGATGCCTTCTACAAAGAAAATGGAACAGGGATTTCCTGATCTGTAATAAATTCAGAAAGCCCTGATCTGTTCATTTTTAGGACTGCTGGCTATTTAATAATGTTGCCTCAAGGATTGATTTTGTAGAATAATGCCTCATAATCTCTTACACTATCTCAGAAATGTTCTAATCCTGCAAAAGAGGTTCCTATTTTTATCTCATTCTCTGGATATTTTATAATTGTTAAGAAACACTGGGGAGAGGATCATTTCATTTAAGCCTACATTATTGTTTACAAGATGGTAAAATCTCCTGTTGTAGGCTTCAGGAGTTATGACCAAGCTCCGATGTTCTGATGTCACCCTTCCCATCTGGTTACATGACCACCTTGGATGTTCAACAACATGGCTGCATTTATGGCCATTTACAGTATCCCACAGTTACTGTGACTGCATTTTATGACAGTTTTGCTGAGAACAGGAGGTTATTTCTGGTTTTCAGCAAAACCACACTATGTCAAACAATGAGTTTATTTATGAACCGTGGAGTTTATTTCATAATGTCTTATGGCTGCCACTTGGCCTCCTATTCATAGCTACGGGTCTTCTCTAGAAAATATTAGAGACTAACAGGTTAGTAAGGAAGGTGATTATTTTGGGTTGTCACACAGTCAGCCAGATGTTTGGACTGGAGTTGACATTTATATGTGCCTATCAAGGCCTTCCTAAGGATCTGAGATTTTTATTTATTTATTTATTTATTTGTTTATTTACTTACTTACTTACTTACTTACTTACTTACTTACTTACTTACTTACTTACTTACTTACTTACTTACTTATTAGATTTGTATGCCGCCCCTCTCCGTAGACTCGGGGTGGCTCACAGCATACAATAAGACAACTCACAACAAAACTAATAAATTTAAAAAACATTTTAAAAACCCATTATTAAACCAGTCATACACACAGTCACACCATACATAAATTATATAGGCCCGGGGGATGGAGGGGGAATGCCTCAATTCCCCCATGCCTGATGTCAGAGGTGAGTTTTAAGGAGTTTACGAAAGGCAAGGAGGGTGGGGGCAGTTCTAATCTCCGGAGGGAGCTGGTTCCAGAGGGTCAGGGCCACCACAGAGAAGGCTCTTCTCCCGGGACCCGCCAGACGACATTGTTTAGTCAACGGGACCCGGAGAAAGCCAACTCTGTGGGACCTAATTGGTCGCTGGGATTCATGCGACAGAAGGCGGTACCGGAGATATTCTGGTCCGATGCCATGAAGGGCTTTATAGGTCATAACCAACACTTTGAATTGTGACCGGAAATTGATCGACAACCAATGGTAGGTAAATGGTATTGTTTGATAGCATTAAAAGGAATCATCACAGGATATATAGGGCAGGGTTGTCAAACTCGCAGTCCACCGGCTGGATGCATCACGCACTGGCTATGCCCACATCCAGTTTAGTGAAGGAGAAAAAGGTGGCGATACATCACTTGGCAACACTAGTTTGACACCCCTGCCATAGGGAGTTCCAAAGAAAGTTGCCTTTTTGCAATTAACTGATGGTGATTTTGTCAATGCCAATGGTGTTCAATTGGTGCTCCAGATGTTTTGAATTGCACCAAGGCACCTCTTACCATTGGCATTGTCTTCACCTTTTTTTGCTGCAATTGTTCTACTTCTGTTCCCAGGTCTTTATATTTTGTGATTTTCTCCACTTTTTCCCCGCTATGTCTAAACACTGCAGCATCCACTATCCAGATGTTTTTGTCTTTCTTATTGTTATTAAGTCTGAGGTGTTATGTGGCAGGTGCTTGTCAGTTTGTATTCTAAAGTCCCAAAGCACTTTAATTTCTTCATTTTTCTATCACTTTGTCTCTTGCTTGCAGGCAAACAGTATTTCTTTCAGATATTCCAATGCACCATTGTTGCTAGTGTGGGTTGTCTTCTTTTTCTTCTGTCTGCAATTGTAGGCATGTTGATGCTCTAAAGTACACAGAAAGAGATTTACACAAACACTTGTACAATTGTATGTGTTTGTGAAGATCTACCCACAGGAAAGGAAGCAATGGCCCATTCATTTTCCTGGAAGAAAAAGGGGAATTATCCCGGGAGAGGATGCTTTAGCTTACAGTCCTTTGGCAAAACCTTGTAAGATTTTGCCAAAGTGTCTAAGGCTAAACAAATTTTCTTAACTTGGAGTCAGCCAAGCATGAGAACAGGACAGGAGCAGTTTAAGGTGCAATGTAGATACAGTGAAGATATGCTAGGATTCACCACCTCCCAATAACTATTTTGAAAGCATGTTTCATTCTTGTACTATTTTCAGAAGCTGTGGAGGCCATATAAGGATGGGTGGGCTTTCATGCGGCCTCCAAACCAGTGATGGGCTGCTACGGGTAAGGTCAGGTATGCAGAACCGGTAGAAAAAATTTGATTTATTTTTTTTCCCCTTCGGGGTTCTGGGTATGTTTTTCCTATCACAATAAATGTATAATTTTAGAAAAAATAGTATAGTAATAGTATAGGTAGGGAAATTGTATCTCTTTGAGACGAGAAGAGGCCAGGCATCCTAACCCTACTAACCCAAACCCTCGTCGTGAGTGACGTCAAGTTGGCCACCTTTAAGCCAGTCACATGACCTTTAAGCCACCCCATTCTTGTACTAGTTTCAGAGGCTGTGGAGGCCAATGTAAGGATGCGGCCTCCAAACATTTGGAAGTTGTGAGAAGGGCATTGTCCAGAATCTCTGAACATTGCGTGAGTATGAGGTAGGCTTTCATGCAGTTTTCAGAGGCTGCAAAGGCTGCAGGAGAGCATTCTCTAAAGCTGCTTCAAGATAAAAGGCCTTGTGAGACCCAGAGCAACCTTGGTTAGGCCACAGGGACCTGTCAGACTGAAACAAAACATTTCCTGAAGGTAAGTGGCACACGGCAGGTCCTGGGGAGCACTCACATACTTTAGGGAATGGCAAAGGCAGCCTTTTTGAGAGTCAGCAGTGATGATAGTATTGACGCCCAAAGATCTACTTCAGTGCTGCCACTGTTAATGATAGTTTAGATCAGGGAATATGGGGGGGGGGGGGATGAAGAATTGTTTCTCTTTTGTTTGGGAATCAAACAGAATCAAACTAGGTATTTTTCAAAAATTTGACACACCAAGTCCGAACGTTTTGCCATCCTGGAGCTATGCTCTGGCGATACCAAGCTCTCCACATTTAAAAGTGGGGCTCATTATAAATTGCAGGAAGTGCTCCACATACAACAGCAATTAAGTCCCAACGTTCTATTGTTAAGCAAGGCATTTTCTAAGGGAGTTCTATCCCATTTTTCAACCTTTCTGCACCACAGTTGTTAAGTGAATCACTGCAGCTGTTGAAGTTGTTATTTATTTATTTATTTATTTATTTATTTATTTATTTATTTATTTATTTATTTATTTATTTATTTATTTATTTATTTATTTATTTATTTATTTATTTATTTATTTATTTATTTATTTATTTATTTATTTATTTATTTATTTATTTATTTATTTATTTATTTATTTATTTATTTATTTATTTATTTATTTATTTATTTATTTATTTATTTATTAGACTTGTATGCCGTCCTTCTTGGGGCGGCTCGAGAAACACGGTTGTTAAGTGAATCTGACTTCCCCATTGAGTTTGCTTGTCAGAAGGTTGCAAAACAAGATCACGTGACCCTGTCATAAATAACATATCAGTTTCCAAGCATTTTAATTCTGATCTCATGTCCATGGGGATGCTGGAATTGTCATAAGTGTGGGAAACGGTCGTAAGGGAAAGTGAACACAAGAACAAGAGGACACAATCTGAAGTTAGTTGGGGGAAAGATCAAAAGCAACGTGAGGAAATATTATCTCACTGAAAGAGTAGTAGATCCTTGGAACAAACTTCCAGCAGACGTGGTTGGTAAATCCACAGTAACTGAATTTAAACATGCCTGGGATAAACATATATCCATCCTAAGATAAAACACAGGAAATAGTATAAGGGCAGACTAGATGGACCATGAGGTCTTTTTCTGCCGTCAATCTTCTATGTTTCTATGTTTCTAAGTCACTTTTTTTCCATGCCATTGTAACTTTGATTAAATGAACTGGGGAAGTGCATTTCACAATAACCTAGAGAGCTGAAGACCTCTGGTTTCCAGAAAGCACTAAGATATGTGGGAAGAAAAATGAGCCAAAGTAAAGTTTAATAAGGGAAGAAATGTTAATGCTTGGGATCACAAAATGACATATGCATAAAGAATTGCTTAGTATGCTTTGAGAGGTTCAGTGCAAATTTCCATGTATCCAGAACATGCTATTTTTAAAAAAATAAATACAGAATCTGGATGTCTTTAGTTTAATCAGCTTTTCGTTCTATCCCCCGCCATCATGTCACTAATTCAGAAAAAAAGGGGGAACCCATATCATATCATGGCAAATTAATAGAAATAGATAAAAGCTTCTATAAATATTCATTACATCTCATTACTGTAAATTAATGAGTAGGGTTTTTAAAATTAAGGATAGTCACATTTGGAGACATGTCTCACTTTTCACACAGACTAAGCTTTCAGAATAAATAATTCCAGTGAAAAGGCCTGGCTGACTACGGAACTGGCCCTCAGGATTATATAGTAAATTCTTTGATAGACAGGAAGCAAAGGCTTACTTTACTTTCTAATTTAAAGAAACACATCCAATTAACATTTCAATAATTATGGAAATTAAATATAGTTTATTAAGTTTAACTTGGATGTTATAAGCTTCCTCACTTGCTCTGCTTTAGACAGCCTGACCTACTGCATTGACAGTTGGGGGCTGGCAATATAAAAGATAAATAAAAGTTAATGGTGAAAAAAAATTGCCTTGTCCTCTCAAGGGACTTCCACATTGCAGCCTCAGCTGATGGTCTCCCTTCCTGCTCATAAATGCCAATTCAAATTGCTGGAGGGAAGGTTACACTGAGCTAGGCTGAATTTAGATTAGAGCCACCAAAAAACTTAGATTATTATCCTAGTTTTTTATCTTTTCCCTGCCTTTTATCCTTTCCAAGGCTGGCTCTTATGGACCATTCTACGAATACCTGTCTTCCTTTTTAAGAGCAAACAAAACTTTTGCTAGACCAATTCTCGAATGCAGCTCACCTGTCTGGAACCCACATACCCAACTTCTTTATAAGGAAGCACAAAAATATGGCCTCTGATATTTTTTTTCAGTTAACAAAGATTATATTTTTGTCAATGCAGATGATTCTTTTAAAAACAATCAAACTAGAATGAATTATACTGCTGCTTTGAAATAATAAGGCAACCATCTTGATGATATTTTTTATCGCAATGTAGTCTTTCTTCCATTCCAAGTCCATTGCAAATATATCCCATATCCATGTATTCTGGGTTTGATTGAAAATGGTTTTCCTTCCCAACACATTTTAAATCTTTTTGATGGATATGGCACAACAAGAAGAAAATAGCCTCCAGCATAGAACTGGAAGGGACCTAGGAGGCCTTCTAGTTTAACCCCCTATTCAAGCAGGAGACCCTACACCATTTCAGACAAGTGACTGTCCAATCTTTTTTTAAAAAAAATCTTCAGTGATGAAGTATCTACAGCTTCTGAAGATAAGCTGTTCCACTAGAATTGGAATTGCCCTCACTGTTAAGAAGTTTCTCCTTAATTCCAGAATTGCTTCTCCCCTTGATTAGTTTCCATCCATAGTTTCTTGCCTTCTGATGCTTTGGAAAATAAGTTGACCTCCTCTTCTTTGTAGCAGCCACCAAATATTGGAATACTGCTATCATGTTACTCTAGTCCAGGGGATCAAACTCATGGGCTGAATGTGTTACACGCTGACCAAGCCTATACCCAGATTAGCGAAGGGGGGGAAAGTCA
Source organism: Erythrolamprus reginae (assembly GCF_031021105.1). Taxonomy (NCBI): domain Eukaryota; kingdom Metazoa; phylum Chordata; class Lepidosauria; order Squamata; family Dipsadidae; genus Erythrolamprus; species Erythrolamprus reginae. The sequence continues at coordinate 265,663,472 of NC_091950.1, read as the reverse complement.
TGTTATGTCACATGACAATGCCGTAAAACATGGGTTTGACACCCCTGCTCAAGTCCTTCTTTTTGCTAGACTGCCCATACCCAATTCCTGCAACCGTTCTTCATATGTTTTTGTCCCTAGGCATTTAAGTTGCTCTTCTTTGCACTTCTTCCAAAGTCTCAGCATGTTTTTTGTAATATGGTGATCAAAACTGGATGCAGTATTTCAGGTGTGGCCTTACTAAGGATTTATAAAGCAGTACTAATACTTCATTTGATTTTGATTCTATGCCTCTATTTATACAACCAAGAATTGTATTCGCTTTTTTGGCTGCCGCCACACACTGCTGACTTATGTTTATGTTTTAAAATTTTATTGCACAAAGTTTACTTTTTTTAGCCAACATTTCAACCAAATCAGGATGTCAATATGTTTATACAGTAACTATACACATCAACATTTCATCTCTTTTCTTATTCCAAGTTACTGCCTGATGCCTGTAAGTTCGGAATCTCACCAAGCTCAAGATTGACTCAGCCTGCCATCCTTTCCAGGTCAGTAAAATGAGGACCCAGATTTTTGGAAGTAATATGTTGACTCTGTAAACCATTTAAGAGTGGGCTGTAAAACACCATGAAGTGGTATATAAATCCAAGTGCTATTGTTGTTGCTATTGCTATTTAACATCTCAGAAAAAGTAAGCCCAGAAAAAACAAGGAATTCCTCAAACTGAATGAACAAAGGAATAGCTCATCTGATTGTTGACTGAAAGAATTCCACAAAGATTTTCCTCCTCAAATGCTAGTATTATGACATGTCATGCTTTGGTAACGATACTTCTATTTGAATGGTTCTAAAGGTAGAGTGCAAAGCCTAAATGTATTTTTGTTTAAAGGGTACTGTGTTTAAGTATGTTTATGTTAGAAGCCTGTTATCAGCCTGTATAAGGAATCTGGAAGCAGAATTGTTTAGTGTGCCAGGACAATTTATACCTTTCAAACTTATATGTTAAGAAAATATTTTAGAGATCAATTTCCTTTTCCTTTGAGAGCCTTTGTTGAGGAATTGCACACATTCCTGAAAGGTTTGGCAAATGTCTTCTTTCCTAACAAAAAAACACCCAGCTCGTTTCCAATTTTCAGAAACCCAAGGTAAGTATGTATGTATCTGTAGAGATATAAACAGGAGGAGGAGGACTTTGAAAATACAGGAAAGAATAGTTGGATCAACATTCCTATCTCATTTGCAATACCTACATGCTTTGATGCTACACTTTTGATACTAAATCTGTCTCTGTAATCTAGTATTTCTTTTGGAAACGTTCTCGAATATGAGAGGGCGTTTGTCTTGCCATTTCATCTGTGGGAAATCAGAAATTACAGCCGTGCTCAAAGGGAATAGGAATCCTGGATACTCATGACCTTCATCGAAACCTCTTTCATCAGTTGTCAGTTTTTTTAAGGGGCAATTTAATTGTAACTCTTTGGTGGTGACAAGGTAAATGCTGGCATTTTGGCACTGTCATTCATTAGTTGTGTGCGATGTCAGCAGCAATGCCTCCAACATATCACCATTTCACCTCAGCGATGGCAACTCGGCTTTTGAGAGGAATATTATTTGGCTGATACCTCCCAGAGACAAGTCTGCATGCCTTTCATTCCTGTCTATCAGGGTGCTGCTTGCTTAGGAGTTTCAGGACTTTGAATACAAGAGTGTTGCCTAAGCAATTTGGCGCAACAGAAGAAAGGGGTGTTGCTTCAGACTGGCTATGTAGTAGAAGGACCCTCAGCAAATGGCTAAAGTGGCTCTCCTTGTAAACAGAGCAAGGGTGTCAGACCTGTAAGGCAGTTCAGATAAGAAGCACATCCAGAAGTACTAACTCTAACTATAATCTATGGTTACATTAACAGAATCTTGCAATTGTGGGGTATATATCTCCAGAGGTGGGCTTCAAAAATTTTAGCAGGGTTTGTTATGTGTATAAGTATGTCTTTAAGGTGGAGAAAAATAAAAAACTTATACTAAAAAAAAATTAGCAAGGGGTTTTCTGCAAAGTTGCTGGGTGGGCGTGGCCATGGTGGGCGTGACCTAGTTGAGTTCCTGCACCACAGCGGGGGGCAGTATTTATGCCTCCCGGGGCTCTGGAGCGCAGATATGAAGCGCAGATAACAAATAGAGGCCATGGAAAAATATTTAACAGGGATGAAAAGAAAGGAGGAGAGAGATGGAAATAATGAGACAATCATAAGTTTCCCAAAAGCTGAGATGAGGAAATATGACGAAGCGTATGTAGCGCTTGGCTTCACTGTAACTATGGTGGGAGACGAGGAAAGATGGGTATGTTTACTGCATCTAAAAATGTTGGCAGCGGATAACATGAAGCCAAATAAATTAAGGTGTCACTTAAACACATCACACCCCAATCACGCTGATAAGCTGCTTGAGGTTTTTCAGCGAAAACCTGCCAAATATTTCGAACAATCGTCCCAGCACACAGTTGGAAGGAGGTGGGGTGCAAAAATGTTTACTTCTTCTTGGGCGGGGTGGTGGTGGTGGTAACAGAAAATAATTGAGAAGCACTGCACTAGGTAATGTTAAGTATAAGTGAATGCCGTGGGAAGCCATCATTGTGTATATTTTGGAATGATGCATTGTTGAAAGCTTAAAGCCAAAGTTCCAACTTGAAGCAAAGCCATGGAGTAAAGCACCTTTTTATTCTGGGTAGAAGAAAGTTGCCAGATAACAAAGCAACATACTGTAATGTCTCACTGAAGACAGTTGTTTAGCAGCTCATCTTTTCTTAAGACAGAGCCATCAATCTCTGTAAAGCCTTCAGCTGGATTGATGCACTTTGGGGAGGCAGGTTGATCTATACATGGCTAACATATACATAAACACCATGTTATGCAAATGTTCACATGTGTATCTAAAGAGTCTCTTATTTCAGCACATAAGGATGCCAGGGTATAAATTTCTTCTCTTGCCATAGAAATAAATCTAAATGGATTTTTTTCTGCATAAGTAGACACTATGCAAATGTATTGGTTACTTAGGATGCCTTTGATGCCTACCTATATAGTTATGTTAATGGTTATGCTTCATATAAAAAGAGAAAGAAAAAAATAGCAAAAATAATTAAAGAAAATTTGTATGCCTATGTAAAATGGCCCGCACCAGAATTAGCTAAAGCTTTTTACAAGTGCTAAAGCTTATGAGAGCTTAATTTCTTTCAAACGCCTGAAACAGAATAATTATTAAGTTGTACAAAGCAAACATATTGAGAATGAGATAATATGCCTGGAAGATTATTATCCTCTTGGCTGAAACAATTGCATCCATTTAATATTACTTCTATTATTAGGAACATCTGGAGTAAAATATAAAGTGTTTCAGACTCTATAAATCAACTTTAAAAATTATATAATGAGTCAGATGTAATAGAGAAAGAAATTAATGCCTTTTTACATAATATAGATTTTTTTTAGATCTCACATTATTTAGTTGGTTGTTTAGCTTTTCAAGAAATACAATTACATTCATGAAAACAGAAAAGGTAGCTATTTCAGGTACAGTGGCACCTCAAGATACGAACCCCTCATCTTACGAACAACCTGAGATACGAACCCGGGGTTCAGAAAATTTTTGCCTCTTCTTACAAACTTTTTTCGTCTTACGAACGCCAAACCCGAACTTCCGGGTTCAGCATTCGGGAGGCTGCTGGGAAGCCCCGCAGCCCGGCTGTCACTTTTAAAACAGCCGGGGGACTTCCCAGCAGCCTCCCGAAGCCGAACCCGGAAGCTCGGGTTTGGCGTTCGGATTCGGGAGGCTCCTGGGAAGCCCCCCGGCTGTTTTGAAAGGTGACAGCCGGGCGACGGGGCTTGTCGGCGGCGGGTTCATAAGACGGAAAACGTTCAGGTTCAGAAGGCCGCTGGGAAGCCCCACCGCCCGGCTATCACCTTTTAAAACAGCCGGGGGGCTTCCACTTCCCAGCAGCCTCCAGGAGGCCACGGAGAAGCCCCCCGGCTGTTTTAAAAGGTGACAGCCGGGCGGCAGGGCTTCTCAGCGAAAGTTCGGGTTCGGGAGGCCGCTTTGGGTTTTTGGCTGGGAGGGAGGGCAGGAGGTCCGGCGGTGGGGGAGGGAGTCAGGAAGGTCCTCCTGCTCCCCCCCAGTGAAAAACCCAAAGACGGTCTGCCGCCGCCTGCTTGAGCCAGGATGATAGGCACGGCGGAGCAGCATGGAGCAAAGGGAGGCTAAAACCGGCGGCGGCTTCAGCTTCCCATTGCTCGCGGGCGGCGGCAGACCGCCTTTGTATTTTTGGCTGGGGGGAAGCAGGAGGTGCAGGATCAGGCCAGCGGTGGGCGTGGGGCGAGGCAGCAGGTCTGCATCCTGGGCGGGAGGGCGGCGGGCAAAGAGGCACGGCCGAGCGGGCCCAGCTCTGGCTCTGGCTAGACCTCCAGCGAGGATGGGGCGGGCAGCGGCTGGGTGCGGCGGCAAGGGTGCATCCGACTCGGGGCTGGCGGCGCCCGAACATCGGCGCAGGAGGCAGGAGAGGACCAGGCAAAGTGAGCTGCACCGCAGCCGCCGTCGCCGCCATGCCCGGCTTGGCTTCCCTGGCTGCTGCAGGCAATGCGCGCCGTGATTTTCCGGGGCGGCAAGGCTCAGCGACGGAAGGAGGCTCAGCCGAAAGGGGCTGGAGCCGCTGAGCCTCACCGGCCTGGAAGATCACAGTGCCTGCGGCGGCCAGGGAAGCCAAGCCGGGTGTGGCGGCGACGGCGCTGCTGCTCCGGTTGCCCGGTCCTCTCCTGCCTCCTGCGGAGGTGCAGGTCTGCATCCTGGGTAGGCGGGCGGGTGGCGGGCGAGGAGGCGTGGCCGAGCGGGCCCGGCTCAGGCTCCGGCTAGACCTCCAGCGAGGACGGGGCGGGCAGCGGCTGGGTGCGGCAGCAAGGGTGCGTCCGATTCAGGGCTGGCGGCGCCCAACGCAGCAGGGACCATCTGTGCGGGAGGCAGGAAAGGACCAGGCAACTGGAGCAGCAGCACCGCCGCCGCCATGCCCGGCTTGGCTTCCCTGGCCGCCGCAGGCAACGCGCGCTGCGATCTTCCAGGCCGGCGAGGCTCAGCGACAGAAGGCGGCCGCCTGGCCCGGGAGGCTTGGCCAAAAGTGGCCGGGGCTGGAGCCGCTGAGCCTCGCCAGCCTGGAAGATCGCAGTGCGCGGTGCCTGCGGCGGCCAGGGAAGCCAAGCCGGGCGTGGCGGCGACGGCGATGGCGCTGCTGCTCTGGTTGCCCGGTCCTCTCCTGCCTCCCGCGCTGATGTTCCCCGCTGCGTCGGGCACCGCCAGCCCCGAGTCAGGCACACCCTCACCGCCGCGCCCAGCCACTGCCCGCCCCATCCTCGCTGGAGGTCTAGCCAGAGCCTGAGCTGGGCCCGCTCGACCGCGCCTCCTCGACCGCCGACCGCCCGCCCAGGATGCAGACCTGCTGCCTCGCCCCGTGCCCGCCCCCAGCCCGATCCTGCGCCTCCTGCTTCTGGGCTGGCAACGTCTCCGGCTGCTTAGCTCCTCCTGTCCAGCCCGAAGCCGAAAGAAAAACATGGAGGCTGGTGAACAAAGGGCAGAACTTTCGGCTTCTGGATGGATGGGAGGAGCTAAGCGGCCGGGGGAATCAATGTAAAACGCTGCTGGGCTGGCAACATCTCCGGCTGCTTAGCTCCTCCTGTCCAGCCCGAAGCCGAAAGAAAAACGTGGAGGCTGGTGAACAAAGGGCAGAACTTTCGGCTTCTGGATGGATGGGAGGAGCTAAGCGGCTGGAGGAATGAATGTAAAACGCCGCTGGGCTGGCAACATCTCCGGCTGCTTAGCTCCTCCTGTCCAGCCCGAAGCCGAAAGAAAAACACGGAGGCTGCAGGAGTCGGGATGTGTGGAAGAGGTCCGCGGGAGAACTGGGGGGAGCTGCGGTGCCTAGACACCCGCCTGCAGCAAAGCCACCTCGCGACCACCACCTTTGTCCCCAGGGGAAAGACCCCAGCCCACACCTGCTGCTTGCTCTCCCGGAAAGACCCCAGCCCACACCTTCGGGAGCTTCCCAACCGGGTCCCTTCCACGGCTCCCCCCAGTTCTCCCACTGACCCTTTCCACACACGCACACCATCCCCAGCCTCCGCGCTGCCGGCCGGCTGTCATCTTCTAAAGAAGCAAGAAGAGGAGGAGGAGCTGGGCGCCGGTGGTGGCGGAGGAAGGCGAATGTGGCCCGGAGGCTGGGAGGGAGGCGGAATACAGGAGGAGGAGGAGGAGGGAGGCCAGGAGGGAGAGGGGGAAGGAGGGAGGGAGGAAGGAGAGAGAGAAAAAGGTTTCTGCCTGAAGTTACAGATAGGGGTGGCGGTGCAGCACGAATCCGGCAAGGGTTTCCCCAACCGCTACTGGACTCCCGGAAGATGATCCTAGAACCCCAGTGAGGCCTCCCAGACACAAAAAATCAGAGAAGAAGCATGTACAAACTGCCCGTGCGTTTCCCTCCCTTCCCTTCCAGTCATTGCAAGCCGGACAGTAATTGTTGACTTTTCGGTTAATCCACCCACGAGGCTCCCTCTGGGCAGCCTGCGCTGTCTCCCCCCATATCCCCCCCTCCACCCACCCCCGAACAAAATCCGAATGCTGGCGGTAATGAGGCAAAAGGGGTGAATTTTGGGCTTGCACGCATTAATCGCTTTTCCATTGATTCCTATGGGAAACATTGTTTCGTCTTACGAACTTTTCACCTTACGAACCTCCTCCTGGCACCAATTAAGTTCGTAAGACGAGGTATTACTGTATATGGAATGCTATAAAAAAAAATTGTGCCGCTATATTATGAGCAGTCATAATTATGCCTTTTTCCGTTTCTAAGCTGAAACCTATATACGTAGTCCTTGAAATATAACTGGAGGTCACTGAAAAGCCATTCAAAGTTATGACAGAGACCCCCAAAATGACATGCAACTCTGTTGCTAAGTTATGGTTGCTGCAGTGCCCCTGTGGCCCTTCACCCTTACAATCAACCACAGGGACTGTCCCCCCTCCAACTTCTCCCCATCCTGTCCTGTAGGGACCCGGCAATGCTTGAGCCTGCTCCCAACATACCTGTCACCAGGGGCGGATTGCAATTATTGCTGGTATCGGTGTGCTGCGTGTGCAGCTTTGGTTCTCTTGCATGCGCATGCGCTCATCCCAGCATGTTTTTCCTTCTGTGCATGCTCAGGAAGCACACAAAACATTTCCTGAAGGTAAGTGGCACACACACTTACCTTTTGAAGATGTCCAGATTTCCTGTTGCAGAAGAAAGACAGGCAATGTGGTAGCAACACAGATGGATGGGTCATTTTGTCCCACCAGACAAACTGCTCCATTTTCTTACCTAAACAAAGTTGCACAGTGTTGTAGAAAACTTCTGAGAGGTGTAGAAAGATTTTACAACACTGTGTAAATGGCATTAAGGCAGCAGAGGCCTGAAGGTTTCCTGAGGGTTTGTGCAGAACATGTTGGCAGAGCAAATTGGGTCTCTGTCCCTTGGGTTCAAGACACCATTCCAGAAGTGGCCACCTTATTTCCAGCAGCCAAATTGAATATTGGTAGCTGTAAATATCACCACGATTTCCAGAATTGTGCCACAAAGCTGTGCAATAAAGCAATCTCTTCCAGCACTCTGGAAAATATCGGAGCTCCTCAAACAGTAAGTGAGGAGGAGGCTTTTGGCCTAGTAGGATGGGACTCAGATATTAGGCCTGGGAGGATCTGGTGGGAGTTCAGTAACATCAGATTGTCAATAAATTCTATTTACTTCTTATGCATTGAAATGTTTTATGCAAAGTTGTAATCAATATTGGTCATTTGAATTTTGGGGAATAATTATCTGAAACTAAGATTCTTTATTTGAACTCCAATGAGTTTTTAAGGAAGCATAATTACAATACTAGCAAATATTATTTTAAGATTCTTATATTTAATTAGAGGCATATCAGTGTTAATACTTTCAATTTCACAAAATACTAAGCATTATTTAGAGGATAAATCTTTATTATGCCTAGTTTCCTTTATTTATTTATTCATTGGATTTGTATAAGTCCTCTCTGAAGACTTTAATTTATGATTATCATATTACGATAGGGGCTTCACTTTGAATTTTCTCATTTTTACTTTCATCATTGGGCAGTTAGAGTATCTAGATTGCCTAAAATGTTGATGTTGCAATTTGCACCAATTATATTTTATAAAACCCCTCCATTTTTTGTCTTGGCACATGCTTTAACAAACCTTGGATATTCTTTTATAGAGTTAAAGATTATCACTCACTGGATATTAATTATTTGCAAGAACTTTTGAATAATGCATTAGAATATTCTGTATTAATAAATCAGGAAAGACTTTTTGTTTTTAAATCAAAATCAAATCATAGAAGTATATGATTTTAAGATGAAATTGATTCAATATTTTCAGGTTTACTGGATTCTAAGAGAATGTTACAAAAGGCCTGGTCTTCAACTCCATTATGCTGGAAGGGGAAAAATGGATGAGGAAATGCTTATATACACAATATGGGCTTATTTTATTAATGTTTGTTTTGATTTAGATAACTGTCAGTTTGTTAATATGGTGATACAAAAACTCGTACAATTTGAGGATATGAATGTACTTCTGAGATTATATATACCAGCAGTCAGTATAGGAAGTCCACGTTTCATGAAGAATAGGGAGGACGGCAAAAATATCAAACACCAATTCAATTTACAATTTTGAATCACAATTAGGTGTTTGTTTTCTGCCACTAACATAATGGAAGAATGGGTGAATATTTGGTTTGGTCAGGGTTTAATGAGTTGTTTTAAGCAGAATCATATTTCTTGTATATAGCATACAGGCGCGGCTTCTCTTACTTGCTGCTAATGGTGTGCTGTGCACACAGCATAAGGATTCTTGTGTGCATGCGTGCATCCCCAGTGTGATTTTACTTCCGTTGCATGCGCAGGAAGCAAAAATGCACCAAAATCTTGTGAGGGGACCCTTGCGTGTGCAATAGATTTTGGCATGTGCAGAAGCAAAATATTGTCAAAAAAATTGCATGCACGGGTGTCCCCTCATGAGATTTTGACTTCTGTCCATCTACAACAACCCCAAGGGAAAACTTAGGAGGATCATATATAGCTTATGACTATATAGCCCACACATGCTCCAGAGCATTGAAAGAAATTTACAAAGGGGTTTCCCAGATTCCTTTACCTGGCAGAAGGGATCTTGTGCACAATCAATGCTGATATTGTCAGTGTGGCTCGAAAAAAGTAATGAATTTGTCACGTAATGCCATGCTCATATAGCATAAAGATTCTTATTTGTATGTATTCTTGTTAGTCGGCATTGAATGTTTCTACTGTGGCAAATAATAGCAACACATTAAAGAAATAAAGCATTGGATTTCTAAAGCATTTCTAAAGGGAATTGATAACAGTGTTCCTAAAAACAGCTGAAGACTTTTTTTTAAAAAAAAATCCTTTGGCCACATTCAAAGGTGAAGAAAGGGAAATGCATCCAATTTCAGCCAAGGCCTGATCACTTGCCAAGTAAAGATAAAATGGCAAATTCCCCAAATAATGGATAGTGTCTTGCTACAAATAGCTAGAAGGTTTCAGTAGATGATCTTGAACATTAGCCCTGAAACCAGTCCAGAAATCAATTCACATCTATTTCATAGCCAGTCCGATGTAGAGTTTGGCATATTTATAAATTCCATTTGCATGCCAGTCTTTTGCAAAGGAACTCTGAGTGTCTTGAAAAAATACCTAAGAATCTCTCAGTTGCTCTGCATTGGATAATTTATTTTTATTAATTTATTTTTATTTAAACAGTTACATGGCTGCCCATCTTTCAGCTAACTCTGGGGGGGCTCCCTATCAAAGATAGTTAAAGATAGATAATTTCAAGCTGTTGTACAGGTTTCTGTCAAGTAATACAGCACTAATCCCACCTACGGAAGAAATCAAATAGGTGGTTTCAAGGGAAAGTTTAAAAACATTATTTAAGAAATAGTAAATGACCTCTACACAATTCAGAATATTTCCTGATATATTTATCTTTTCCCTGCCTGAAGAAGAAATGTTCATTTCTAAAGAATTCTGTAGTCCTTTTCACATTAATGTGGTGTGTAGTCCTTTTCACATCTATGTGGTGTGTTGGCCATGATAGTGCAGTGATTAGAATGAAGTATTGCAGACTGATTCTGCCCACTGCGAGGAGCTCAATCCTGACCAGCTCAAGGTTCACTCAGCCTTCCATCCTTCCAAGGTTGATAAAATGAGGACCCAGATTGTTGGAGGCAATAGGCTAGTTCTGCAAACTGCTTAGAGAGGGTTGTAAAGAAATATGAAGTGGTATATGCAACTTTAACCAACCTGCCCCTTTAAACTCCCATGCTATGAATGTTGACCAACGTTTCTTTTGGTGGTGCAATGGGAAGCTTATGTTGTGCAATAAACATCAAAGTCCCATTTCTCTCAATAGTATCTAGAAAATAAATAGGTTCCCTGTCAATATGAAACTTTGATCAATTGATGAACATTTCTTTTCTTGCTTAAAAAGAGTTTGTGTCCTTTTTTTTAAAAAAAAGTTTTTTATTATATATATACACATTTACACAAGATAAATGTTTTACATCATATATTGATACAAAGCCAAATCAACACATAACAGACAAACAGACCAACAAGAAAACAAATAAACAAACAAAAAGAATTCTTAAAATGTAGTTACTTATTTAAGTACATTGTTAGTACATTATTCGTTTATATAGTATTTGTACTTATATTCCCTTTGGGAGGTAAGTTATAGATGATTTTTGATTTTAAATTATTTTCTGGTGAAGCGTGTTATTACCTCAGTATTTAGCATTTTCTCTTGCAGGTTGTCACTATTCTTTAAATCATTTATTTATTTCTTATCCGCCTTCTTTCATTCATGTTTAATTTCTTTAAGATCATACAAATCTTTCTTTATAAAAAAGTTTTTGTATATATATCTTTTATAATTTTTCCTATGTAATAAAAAGGATATAAAGTATTGTTAGTCTTGTGTTTTCTTTTGAGTTTTATTTCTTCTCTTAAACCAATTATAAAGGTATTTCCAGGTTTTATTATGCTCGGAGTCTTCTTTGTTTTTTAGTTTAATTGTTAGTGCATCTGATTCAGCACAGTCTAAAAAAAATTTTATTATCAAGTCGTCGTCTGGGGGTTCGGGTTGCTTCCATTGCAGGGCTATTGCTATTCTAATTGCTGTCAATATATGTATTAATAGATAATGTTTGTTTTTATCGATTTTTGGTCTATGATTCCAAGGAGAAAGGCTTCGGGTTTTTTGTTTATTTTCATTTGTAATATCTCTTCTATCCAATTCTGCATTTTAGTCCAAAATTTTTTAATTTTTGGGCAGGTCCACCAAATGTGATAATAGGTCCCCATTTTTTTACATCTCCAGCATTTCGGATTTATTCCTTTGTACATTTGTGCTAGTCTTGCCGGTGGGAGATGCCACTGGTAGTACATTTTATACATATTTTCCCTAAAAGCTGTTGACCTCGTTAATTTATAGTTTTGGGTCCAGATTGTTTCCCATTTGTCTAAATTTATACTATAACCAAAATTTCTGCCCCAGCTGTATATGTTATTTTTAACGATATAGTCCTCCATTTGGTAGTGTAACATATATCTATATATTTTGGAAATCATTTTCTTATCTTGGCCTAAGATTATCTTGTCTAATTCTGTCTCTTTTATTTGTATCTCTTTTCTTTTCCCTTCTTGATACTTTGATTTAATTACATTGTATGTCCACCAATCAATTTTTATTCCAATTTCTTCTAATTGTTCCCTTGTTTTTAATTCCCCGTTTTTTTCTAATGTTTGGTAATAATTTAGCATTTTGTTCAGCTCTCTCAAATTTGGGTATACTGTCGCCTCTAGGCTAGAATACCATTTTGGAATTTGGTGATAATACATTTTTTTGATTTTTTTTCCAGGTTGTGTATAGTGAATTCCTAATTATGTGCTGTCTGAAGTAACTATGTGTTTTTTCTTTATTCTCCCATAAGATAGCATGCCACCCTATTCTCATATCGTGTCCTTCCAATATTAATAATCTTTTGTTTTCTAGTTTAAACCATTCTCTCAGCCAATCCATGATCGATGCATTGTAGTATGTTTCAAAATCAGGTAGCCCAAATCCTCCCTGTTTAATATTATCTTGTAAATATTGAATTCTGATTCTAGGTTTTTTCCCAGCCCAGACAAATTTTGTAATCATTCTGTTCAATTTTTGGAAGAAGCTTTTTCTTAATGTAATTGGGATCGTTCTGAATAGGTATAATATTTTGGGTAGGATGGACATCTTAATTGTTGATATTCTGCCTATGAGTGAAATAGGCAGTTTATCCCATTTTTCTAGTTTCATTTTTATTTCTTTTAGTAGAACCATATAGTTATCTTCTTTTATTGTAGTTGCTTTTGCCGTTAGTTTTATTCCCAAATATTTAACTGTTTTTACTATTTGTAGACCTAATTTATCTTCTAATGTTTTCTTCTCTGTATTTGTTAAATTTTTTGTCAATATTTTAGTTTTTTGTTTGTTAATTTTTAGTCCTGCTACTTTGCCAAATTCATTAATCTCCTTTAATAAAATTTCCCCTGATTCTATAGGATCCTCTATATTGAATACTAGGTCGTCGGCGAAAGCCTGGATCTTGTATTCCTGTCCCTTCAAATTCAACCCTTTAACATTTTTATTTGACCTTATCTGTTTTAATAAAATTTCTATGGCCAGGATGAATATTAATGGGGAAAGCGGACATCCCTGTCGTACTCCCTTTTCAATTTTTATGTTCTTTGTTAATTGACCATTTATTATAACTTTTGCCGATTGTGTAGAGTATATCGTCCTAATTGCTCTTACAAATTTTTCTTTGAATTTCATTTTGATTAATTGATTAATAAAAAAGTTCCAATTCAAATTATCAAATGCTTTTTCCGCGTCCAAGAATATTAAAGCCAAATTTTTTCCTGGGTTTGCCTCATAATGTTCTAAAATATTTATTATGTTTCTCAAATTATTTTTAATATTTCTGTTTGGTAGGAAGCCGTTTTGATCAGGATGTATTATTTCATTGATTATCCCTTTGAACCTTTCTGCTAATATTGTCGTAAAAATTTTGTAATCCGAATTCAGCAATGCAATTGGTCTGTATTGTTTTATCAAATGTCTTTGTTCTGGGTCCTTTGATATTAATGTTATTAACCCTTCCTTCCAGGATTCAGGTATTACTCCTTTATCTAGCACTTCGTTTAGCATCTGTAACAGTAATTTTTTGACTGGCTCGTGCAGTTCTTTGTAAAATTCGGCTAGTATTCCGTCCACTCCCGGGGTTTTGTTATTGTTTTGTTTTTTAATTGCTAACTCTAGTTCTGTCATAGTTATATTTTTGTCCATCCTGTCTATGTTACTCTCCGATATTTGAGGTAGTTCGGTCTCGTTTAAGTACTGGTCTATTTCTTCCTCTTTTATATCATCTTTCCTATATAGCTGTTGGAAGTAGTTTTGAATTATCTTTTTTTTTCTTTTATGTCAGTTTGTTCTTCTCCCCTTTCATCTTCTAGTTGTTGGATATATTTTTTCTCTTTCTGTTTTTTAATTTTGTAGGCGAGCCACCTTCCCGGTTTGTTTGCATGTTCGAAGTAGTTTTGTTTTACACTTTTAATTTTTTGGGCTACTTCCTCCTGCACTATCAAGTTTATCTTATGTTTAATTACATCTCTTTTTTCTTTTAGTTCCACTTTTTTTGGATCTTTTATCCACCCGGCTTCTATTTGTTCTAGTTCTTTTTGGCTTTCTCTCATCTCTTTATTTTTATCTTTATTTTTTTTGCTAGTGTATGCAATTGTTATCCCTCTAATATAAGCTTTGGTTGTGTCCCATATGTTTTGTATGGTTGTATCTTCGTTCCAATTTTTTTCTAGAAAAATATCTAATTCTTTATTTAAAAATTCTTTATATTTGTTTTCTTGTATGGTTTTTATATTCATTGTCCATCTATTTTTTTTAGTTTGATTCCCTCTGATTGTGATGCTTACTGGGTTGTGGTCTGCCCAAAAGTTGGGTTCTATTTCTGCTGATATTATCTCTTGTTGTAACTCTATATTTGTCCATATCATGTCTATTCTGGACCATGAGTTGTGGGGGTGTGAATAGTACGTATACTTACATTCATCTCTGTGTCTTTCCCTCCATGTGTCTTTTAGTTTGAATTCCTCTATAATATCGTTGAGTTCTTCTGGTAGTACTTTTTTCTTTTTACTCTTTTCTTTACCCTTATAGTCTTTATCATAATCTATTATTATATTAAAGTCCCCAATCACACATATATTTCCTTCTTCAATTTTTATTATTTTTTTATACAACTTTTTATAAAAGCATTTTTGATCTTTATTGGGGGCATAAATCACAATTAGGTTGTTTTTTTGGGGGGGTTAATTTCAATTTCTAAAATGAGTATTCTACCCTCTTCATTGCTATCAATTACTTTCAGATTTAGCCAGCTTTTAACATATAGTGCAATTCCTCTTTTTTTTTCATTTGCAAGGGATGTAAATAGCTTTCCCAATTTCGGGTATTCCAATACTTTCTTATCCTTTTTTTTTACATGGACTTCCTGAAGGCATATTACGTCTAAATTTTGTTTTAATAATTTTGTAAATATTTGTCCTCTTTTTTGAGGAGAGTTCATTCCATTTATATTCACCGAAAATAATTTAATTTCTTTGTTCATTCTTTATCAACTATCTTGCCCTTTTGCTGCTTCTTAGTTCTCTGTAGTTTTCAGTTTTTTCCTCTTTCCCTTTACTAATCTTATCTGTTCTTTCTTCCTCTATCTCTCCCTCCTCCTGGCTTGTTGTCTCTAATTCTGTGCTGCTTTCCCCTTCTTTTTTCAGATGTTCTAAAATAAATTTATCTGCTTGTTCTAATGTTTCTATATTTATTTTCTTCCCCTTCCACGTTACCATCACCCCTTCTGGGACTAACCATCTAAATTGTATCTCGTTTTTTATTAATTTATTTGTAAAGTAATGATAATCCCTCTTTCGTTCCCTAATTCTTTTTGGTATTTGTTTCAGTACAATAATGTCCTTTCCTTTATACGATAGGACCCCCTTAGTATTCCTATATATCTCATCTCTCAGGGTTTTTTTAGTGAATCTAATGTGGACCTCTCTGGGGAGTTGGTGGCGGCGTGCGTAGTTGGTTTGCACTCGATATACCTCGTCTACATGGTTAATTAGTTCATTTTCATTTATTTTTAATTCTTCAGCGAAAAGTTCCACTGCTGTCGCAAACAGATTTTCCCCTTTTTCTTCGGGTATGTTTTGTAATCTAAGGTAAAAAGAGGCTTTTTCGAATTCCAATTAGGCGATGGCCCCTTCCAAATCTTTATTTACCCTTCTGAGTTCTTCTTCGTTTTTGGTTAGTCTTAACTTATTTGCTTCGGTTGTCTCTTCCACCTGTTGTATTTTAATTTCCTGTCTGTCTACTGTTTTTTTAACACCCTCTATTATATTATTAAATTTGGCAAAATTTTCATTTACTTCCTCAAATTTTTTTTGTGTCTCTTGGTGGTTTTTAATTATAGTTTCTTGGGTTTGATTAGAGGTTTCTTGTTGTTTTACCATAAATTCTTGGATTTTGTCTAAGGAGTTTTGTAGGCTTTGTAATGAGGGGGCCTGATCTTTACTCTCTCCTGTAGCAATGTCGGAAGTCGAAGAGGATTTCTGCACAGCTGGTGATAACAGAGTTAAATTACCCCTTTTTATCGATTTAGTTAATGTTTGTTGAGTTGCCATTTGTAATAAGTTTTTGTATATATTAATATTTTAACCTTCTAATAATCAATGTAATGTCTAGTCAATCTAGTCAATATCTAATCAATCAATCAAATTAATTCTATAACAATTAATTCAATATGTAGCCAATCAATCAAATCAATCTATACAAATAATTTTACAAATTAATATAGCATATATATTCAACACAAATAAAAATAGAGAGGGGTATTATCAGTATACTTAGTAACTAATAAGTCATAAAGTGGGAGGAAGGAACAAGATGTCAAGATGGATAAGTCTAATGGGGAGGGGAGAGATAGTAATTTCAATTATTATAAATGTTTCAATACTTAGTCAATACTTAACTTAATTTAACCTATCTTATTCTAACTTAAGTTTAATGTTTGATACTTAATATTTTATACTTAATACTTTAATACTTAATACTTAATCAATATTTAATATACAATTAATTAGTTAATGATTAGGTAGTTAATAGTTAAATAGTTAAATAGTTAAATAATTAAATGTCACTCCTTGATTCCTTATAGAGTATTATATATAGAACAGTTTTGGTTTTTTTTAGAAGTAAAGGTCTAAGTAGTGCAGATACAATATAGATATAATATAGATTCAGCAAGGCATTATATCAATTAATCAATTAATTAATTCATTAGTTAATTAGGATTGGTTGGAAGTATTGTTGAATGTTGATTAGTAACAGCAAGAACCTTAATTTCATCTAAATGTATTCCAGTCCAGTCTCTGTCCTTTATCTTCTTCCAATCTTATGTCTTGTCCAGTTAATGTTTCTTAGTTCTAATATTAATTTTAGTCCAAATTAGTTCAGAATGAATAGTTCTAGTAGTCCCACAGTTATTGTTTAAGCCTTGGAAGATTGTAGTTTAACGTCTAATAATTTCATATACGTTCCCAAATTCTTGTGAAAAGATCTGCTATAGTAATAGTGGAACCAGTCCAATCAAGCTGAAACCTATTAAATCAAGTGGTAATCCTGTTCCTTTAAGATTCTATCTTCTTAGACCTTTCAAGAATTCAAGTAGCTAGATAAGCAAAAGACAAGCGCAAGCCCGATAAATAAGTTGAAAGGGTGAGGATCTCTGAGACGCTGTTTATATTCCGGCTGTTCCTGTCTCCGTCTCCATAGATCTATCTTCCCGGAAGAAAGAAAAGCTTAGTCATACGAACGTAACATCCGCTACGAATACTCACACCCGGAAAGATTTTGTAGTTCCCAACTTTCGCTACTTCTATTTCACCTGGTGTTCCAATTACTCAATATTTCTTTATCAGTCTTTAAGCTCGCGTCTCCCCCCGGTTTCGTCAACAGCCAATCTTCTGATTTTACCATCCACCTCTGCTCCGTCTCTACTCCGTCTCTCGATCCAGCTCTCTTGTCACACACCCGAACCTCCTGTCACCGCATGCTGTATCTTATTTCTCCTGACGCTCGAACTTTTCAATCGCCGCTTATTTCACTTTGAGCTCCTCTGTCTTTCTCTTTCTCTTTCCCACAACTATTCAAGCATACAAGAAGCTCCCGAATTCGAAGTAAGTTGTTTTAATGTAAATGCTGAGGCTCACCGATTCCTTCTCACTTCCTCCTTGATGTTTACGGGGTGGCAATGTCTCCGGGCCAGCAAACGCTGGCTTCCTTTATTGCCTGGTCCTGGCAGTTTTAAAATCTTGTTCCGATGTGAGGTTGCGATTCTCACACCGGGCACAGCGTAACCACCTCTTACGACACCCTCCCCTCCAAGTTGGGCATCTGTTTTTATACTTAAAGGCAATAAAAGTCGTGCTGGGAGAGCAGCGGTTCACTCACCAGCTCCGCATCGACCAAGCCCCGCCCCGGAAGTCTGTGTTCTTGTCATGATTAATATGGTAACCTGTTCTGCCAGCGTCAACCGCCCGTAATTACAGAGTAATTAGTCCAGGAAGACACACACCACACAATAAAAGGAAAACCCAAAAGTTTTTATAAACAGAAAAACAGAAACAGCTCCCTTTTTAAATGTCAAAGGGATTTTCTGGTACACACAAGGCACAGGTTAAATGCAGTCCAATTGCTCACCCAATAACTGGGAAATTGAGTCCAATTCGAAGAGAGTCCACACACACAATCCTGAAGAGCAAAAACCACGATCTTGAGGAAACAATGAATCAGATAAACTGCCATGAGGCTAAAACACCAGGCTGCACGTTTATCTGTAACACTAATTACAGCAGCCCCACCCAACCACAGGTGGCCTCATTTTCTCTTGTAACAATCCTTCAGTTGTTGTCTCCTATGCATCACTCTACGCATGTGTAGATTCTTGTTCAGAATCCAGGGATGATACAGATGACTGATCTCCTCTTTGACTGTCTGCCAAACTCCCCTCATCCCTGTCACTCATGCTTCCTTGGTCAGAGGAGGCTTCATCGGCAGATTCCATCGAGAGCAAAACAGGCCTGCTGCATGTGGATGTCTCCCCCACATCCACCTGCACATTCCTTGGGGCAGGAGCTGGGCCAGAGCTAACCACAACATAACCTATTCTCTATTTCTTAATTTTTTTATTGCTTTATTAATTCAAGAATTAACCATGAACTATTTTTTGATGATATGAAAACTCTTACCCATTTTCCCATTTTATGTATATTAATTATGATTTCCTTCAGCCTACCAATAATATAAGAATGTTGATCCAGTCCATTAGTATCCAAATATACTAACAATAATATTAATGACAATATTGACTTATAATTATTTATTGTTATAAGATTTTATTGAAATATACCGCAAAGAGGCACACACGAAGAAGTATATTTCAAAGGTTGTACATCTTGCAATCTATTTTTAAAACATGAGAAAGAAAGACATTTTTTCTTCCTTCAGCATCTTTGTTTTACAGATTTATTATGTGAAAATGGAAAGGAACATACAACTACTCTATTTATGATAAAATGCATTTTAATTTGCTGGCTCGAAGTAAGTTCCATATGCAAGCAAAATAACATATGTCGAATGTACAGGAAATTGCTTCCCTAAAAATAACTATAGTCTTTTGTTTTATCCTACGTGGTAAATTGTATTTTTACCCTGCCCTTCCTGAAAGTTTGCCCTGTTCATCACTGAACTCCTTCATGCAAGAAGCTGAAGGCCTCCAAAGAAAAAAGGAAAGGGAAATATTTTTTTTCAAATACTTTGAAATTAATATAGCAATGTTTTAATGCATCAATCTTACATTGCTAAAACTATATCCTACGTTTTTAGAAATGGACTTGATTTTGTTCAAGGCATTGCCAGTCTTTGAGTCTATTTAAAAATGGTGTACTAACATTCAGTATTAAAATCTGGATCAAATATCCTGATGTTTCAGTTTACTTGCATTTATTCATGCTTATGCTTAATGTTTATAAAACATTTCAAATGACATCTTCACCATTACCCACCCTGAGGACATATTTAAAATATAAGCACAATTTATAAAAGCACCATAAATTTTCTTTTCCTTAAATAATACATCTGTTGCTCCTCCATAATCTGGACATAGTGCAAGCTACAACTACATGGATTTTCTGCTGCATTTCGCTGTTAGGCTTCACACAACTTGCTAAATCTAACGTTGCTAGAGGTCAATAGCAAGATTTTGGATATAATAAGGGCAGCTGGGGAAACCTCACCAAATCTAGTAAGGAACTTGTTGAGCAATATGCAAACAACTTTGGACTTTCCATCTGCCAATGTCCAGTACATGTCAGTATCTGGAACAATAGCTCCTATTCTGTAGACAAAGGCCTCTAACCGTGGCAACACTACAACTTGTGGACTTCAACTCCCAAAATTCCCCAGCCAGCTATTTTTGCAGCAGAGGCGGAGTAACGACACGGACACAAGAGCTGGATTTAAAATGGGTCATTTTTATTAATTAAATTTGCATAATTTATTTAAATAAATTTGCATAAATTAACTATAACCCTAAACAAGGACCCGCAGGGTCAAACAATTGCTTCCGGAGTGGAAAATGACATCAGAAAAACCTCCAGGGCAACATATGGGCGTAGCTCCATGCTGATCCAGGTGAGGGGCCATGCCCTCACCTGACTCACTGCCATGCACTTGCATGTGGGAGGTCCCGCCGTCTATCCCATACAAGGGGAGAAGCTATGGGCGGGACCCAAAGATAGGTTCCTCCCAATTGCTCAGGTCGTTTCCACCACAAGCCTTTGGAGAGAACCTGTCAATCATCCCCAAAGATGCCCAACAGAGAACACGCAGTTGCTAAACCACCACTCAGTTTTCCGCCCCTAACCTGCCTACCCAAATGACCAAAGGTATGCCAATTAACCTAAATAGGGGCAAAGCACCTCCTAACCGCTTATCCGTCACTGCGGTGTGGAATAGGCAAAAAAACGGTCGCAGAAAATACCGCAACTGCCAAAAATTCCTATTCGGCCCCCGTAAGGGCAACCCCTACTGGCACACTGGAAGATAGAGAGGGTGGGTGGGTGCTCACTTCTTGGCATCCAGGGCGAAAAGGAGGCCCTGGAGGCTGTCCAGCCCTTTTATAGGGCAGCAGGCTCCGCCCTGGATGACATCACTGGGAAGGCCAAAGCCTTCCCAGGAGGTGGCCGAGATCTCGCGAAATCTCACGAGATCTCGGCCGAAAACAAGATGGCAGCCGCGCCGAGGGCCATGTCTCCCTGGCCCTGCAGCAAAACTGGCCGGGGATAAGTCACCGGCCGGGTATTCTGTGACTTTAACTGAAATCTGCTCTTATTTATAAGTAAGAAACAGCTATGTTAGTGCCCTATGGCATTTATGTTTGACTTCCATCAGCAGCAGAGTTTGCTAAAATGTCTGCTTATGTAATAGCTTACAACAGCTTTCATTAATAATGTGATGGTCTACATAAAACAAATGATGGGAAATCATTGTTCTGAAAGTTTCTCTACACCCTGCCATTTTGGTACAGGTTGGATTAGGTTCACTGCTTTCAGCCAATCTAATTAAATCTCCTTTGCAAAGTATACTAGGTCTAATGTGATGTAACACTATTTTTTCCTGATTGCAAAGTATTGGCAAAATCATCGGAAGCTACAGATATATGTGGATGTAAGCATGTACATATTGAGAATTTTGCCTCAGCAAAATTAAAATATTGGTTCTGAAGCAACAGTCATATGTGCATTAATCTTTTTTTAAAAATCAAAGAAAAACAACCGCTATTTTAGATGATTTTTTTGCGAAAGGGGAGGCAAAGAAATAAAAATAAAAATCTCCTGCCTTACTATACTTTTGGCAATGACACTTTCATTTTAAAGGTGAAGTGAGAAAAAGTTAGACTTTTTTTCAGATGAATATGTCATTCTTTATTGGCCAAGTGTGATTGGACACATAAGGAATTTGTCATTGGTGCATATTCTGGGAGCATATGCACCAATGATAAATTCCTTGGGTCAGAAAAGAAAAGATACATTTGTCAAGAATCATAAGGTACAAAACTTAATGACTGTCATAGAGTACAAATAAGCAATTAGGAAACAACCAATATTAATATAAATTGCAAGGATATAAGAAACAAGTTAAGGATATAAGAAACAAGTTATAGTCATAAATAGGAAGAGATGGGAATGACAATGATGGGGATGAGGATGAGAATAATGAGAAGACTAATAGTAATAGTAATGCAGCCTTAGTGAATAGTTTGACAGTGGTGAGGGAATTATTTGTTTAATAGAGTGATGGCATTCAGGAAAAAAAATGTTCTTGTGTCTAGTTATCTTGGTGTGCAGTGCTTTATAGTGTCGATTTTAAGGTAGGAGTTGAAACAATTTATGTCCAGGATGTGAGGGGTCAGTAAATAAATAAAGATAAAGGGCTTTTGTGCATATGTGAACAGTCACCCAGTGTTAGCTAGGTATATTTATTTTAGGTGCCCGAGAGAAAACTCTGTAAAATAGTCAACTAGAAAATAGTAAGCAATAGCAGTAATCCTAATATTAATTTTCAGCTGATTAGTTATGAGTAAGATGATTTAAGAAAAAGAAGAGGGGTAGGAAGTTTGGCGCCATCCTTTACACGAGTGAAAACAACACAGCTTCTTGGGATTAACTCAAAAGATTCCCGCATAGAGGCTAGATGAAACATAATTTCCCAACAAAGCCTTCTTCTGTATAATTTATTGGTTAGCCATTTTTTAATTATTCACTTTTCTGATTAATGAAAATATGCTAATTAAGGATTCAGTGTTTAAAAGGTATAAATATCTTTCATTGCCTAAAGTAATTATGATAAGTAATTATTTAAACATTATGATTCAGAAGTTAAATAATTTCTACAACAAAAATGGAAGGAAAAAAGATATCTGCATTGCTTGTACAGGATAATTTAGCCTGTTCAATGCTAATGAGAGCACAGGCATTCAATTTCAATGAAATGCCTCGTAAAAGATTTTGAGGCATCATTTTGCTACAGACATGCAAGCTCATCTTCACATTCACCAATGTGAATTTATACAAGGCTGAACTCCTCAGCACTTATTTAGTTCATTGTCTAAACTGGTCCTCAGATGGAGATTGAGTAGTCTCAGATAGATTTACACTACAAAACCCAGAATCCCAAGCCTGCCAAAGCAACACTCAGAACTCTAGGATATGAAATCCCAATCTATTTGGAGAGGGCTATAGAACATAGAATAACAGGATTGGGAGGGATCTTGGAAGTCTTCTAGTTCAACCTCCTCGGGGAGTTGTTCTAATTTACCTCACTGCTGGTTCACTTCTCCCCGTGCCACACAGTGCCAAAAGAATTCCCTCCAAAAGCCAAAAGCAAGATGGTGATACATCAGCAGTGCTGGAAAATTGGCTTCCGCACATGCGCAGAAGGGGAAAAAAATAGATTTTTTTTTTAAAAAAAATCATTTTTTAAAAAAAAATGGCAGTGTCCATGGACTGGCACCTACAGAATCAGTTTTGTGATGTCACCATGATTTCACCAGTGGTGTGAACCAGGAGGAACCTACCTCTGAACCTCCTACTTCAGAGGAGACCGTTTACCATTTCAGACAAGTGGCTGTCTAATCTTTTTTAAAAAGCCTCCAGTAATGGAACATCCGTTACTTCTGAATTATTTCTTGTCTTGCCTTTTGGTGCTTTACAAAATAGATTGACCCTCCTCATCTTTGAGGTAGCCCTTCAAATATTGGAACACTGCTATCATGTCTCTCCTAGACTAAGGTGACCAGACATCCTGCTTTTGGCGGGACAGTTCCAATTTTTAACAATTTGTCCCATGTCCTGCGGCGTTTTTAAAAAGTCCCGATTTTTGGAATGCACAACAAGCTAGATTTGTTTTTGATCGCCGCTGTTCCTCCCATTCCTGCTGGTTCGTTGAAAAGCAGTTGGCTTGTGACATTTTTCACCAGAAACCACCACAGCAAACTGGGGCCTTGAGGGAAGAAGAAGATTATTGGGGTCACGCTTTTGCCACCCCAGCTCTCTTCACCCCTTTTCAAAAACACTGGTGGAAAACACTGCCGCGAGCCAGCAAAACTTACGGTGATAGATGTGAGGCCCCCCCTCCCCTCGTGCCCTTTTCCGGTTTCCTCCCCCCACACCTCTCCGCTCCCCCCCCCCGAAGGCTGGAGGTGAAATTTGGTGTGTCCTGGATTGCTTTTTGTGTGTGTGACAGGGACACAAACACAACACATGGTTTGGGCTTGTTGAGAAATGTGTCTGTTGGTTGGTGAGAGGAGCAACGTTTGCATCGCTGCACATGGCTTGGAGAAAACATTTGCCATGCTTTCGGCAGGTGCGGCTCGAATCTCCAGCCCTGCTGTGGATGGGCTCGACTGGCATCTATTTAGTTTTTATACTAACCAGAAGAGTAGCTTTTATAGGGGATCGGGGAGGAGCACAGCGAGGTGTGTGTGTATGTGTGGTGGGAGAGCAGATTAGGGCACATCGGTTTTAATTGCATTAAAGCTTCCATTTAGCCTGTTGCGCTGGAGTAAAAAATGATGAGTGGGAGAGAGAGTAGTAGTGAAAGCCGAGGAGAGAGGGGTGGCTGTTTTGAAGGAGCCTGCAGGAAGAGGAGCTCAGAATAGTAAGTCTGGCATCAGAAGGAATGGAGTGTGTGTGTTGGGGGGGAGGTGTCAGAGAAACACACACACACGTCAATGGTGTCCCACTTTACCAATGTTAAAATCTGGTCACCTTATCCTAGTCCTTCTTTTCACTGGGCTAGGCCTATTCAATTTGGTTCTTCATAACCAAAATGGGGAAAGCTGAATCAACAAAATACGTAATAGCTTTCCTGGCCTGATACCAGGAAGAGCATCATCAGAAAAATCTTATTACAGAAAGTAATACCCCCAAGCAGTCAAAGTGAAATGGTCCAAGCAACTATTTTGTGGATGTATTTATACAAGTCTTCTTCATTTTACCACCTAGGTAGGAAAGTGACCTGAAACATTAAGCAAAGTATTACAGAAGACTGAAAAAATGGAACTATGACAGGTTGACCTTGTAGAACAGATGAGAGAGGAATCCCAAACAGATGAGCTCATTTTACTTTATTTAAAAAAAAACCTATACTGTATTGGCAGAATCTTGCAAGTCTGAAAATACAATTCCTGCCTCCATCTTCAGTCCCTTCTGAACTGCTTGCCCCACCCGCTATCAACTGTGGGCTATGCTGTATCTGATACGACAATTCTCTTGGCAATGGCAAAGTCTCTCCAGGTCTTTATCACAAGCAATTCCAACAAGCAATTCATCTCAATCTGCAGAGGGTCTAGGCAGTGATGGTGAACCTTTTTTTGCTCATGTGCCAATAGGGTGTGCGCATGTATGCTAGCTTGCGCACACATGCCCACACCCATGCCTCCCCCGTGCATGCACACAGTCCCTCATGCATGCTGCCCTCTGCAAATGTGCATTGGCCTCACTGAAGCCTCCAGATTTTTTTCTGGATTCAGGAGTCTTCCCTGAAGACTTTGGAAGTGTGAAAAATGGTCCACTCGGCAAACAGGAAGCCCGTTTTTCCAAATTTCTGTTTTTGCCCATTGGACCATTTTTTGCACTCTAGAGGCTTCAGGGAAAACTCCTCGAGTTTCTGGAGGGCAAAACCGACCTTCCCCAAGGCCAAAAATCAGCTGACAGGAGCTTCGAGTGCCCTCTGATATGGTTCTGCATACCTCCTCTAGGACCCATACCATAGGTTCACCATCACGAATCTGGGACAACTCACCATGGCTAACTCACTCTGGCCGACTCATCACGGGAAAACTCGCTATGGCCAGCTTGCTACGGGACATCTCGCTGCAGGAAAAAGGTTACTTACACAAATGTCGAAGAAATTGTAGAATGGAATCCTTAAACAAATGATACGAAAGGAAAGACAAAATGAAATATGAATGACATTTTTTTTAAAAAAAGTATTAATTATTTTAAATAACTACAATTTAAAAAAACAAATGATACAAAAGGAAGAGCAAAATGAAATATGAATGACAATTTTTTTAAAAAAAGTATTATTTTAAATAATTACAATTTAAAATAAATGATGCAAAAGGAAGAGCAAAATGAAATATGAATGACAATTTCTTTTTTAAAAAATTAATTATTCTAAAAAATTAAATTAAATAGTTGAATTGTCCCGCAGCGAGTTGTCCCACAGTGAGCAAGTAGGCCGTGACAGGTTGGCAGTGGCAAATTGGCTGCGGGGAGTTGTCTGTTGCAAGTAGTTCCATTCTGACCTGGAGAAGCTTCCTGCTGTACTGAAATTTTCTCTCTTGTACTTGCTGCAACTTTACGGCTCCAACCCAGCAAGGAGTTGATTTCAAGGAGACACTGCTCACCTCCTTTTACATTCCTGGCTGTGAGCCTGACATGTCTCACTTCACCCCTGTCTCTGTAGATAGTGAAGCGGGCGAGTTACATATCAGGTGTGCAGGCGAAAAAGATCGAAGCTCAGGATGAGCCAGATTCCTTCGTGTCACATCATGAAACACCATGCCAAGAGCTGGGTCAGTGCAGGTTTGTTCTGTGTCACCTTGATTATTGCCAAATAAATCTCTTACTTGCAAGGCCCTGCACAGTTTCTGCCTGCTGCAACTCTACCCTGCATGAGCAGTAGCTTCTGTTTGTCTGGAGCAAACATAAATTTCTACCACTCAGAAGAAAATTAATTGTGTGTGCTTCCTTCAGCAAGCAAACCTTTTCTAATGTTCCAAGGAAGTGAGTAGAACTCTGTGTGTGAACGTCTGTGTGCATGTGTGTGTGTGTGTGTAGGGGGGTGCGTATACATTGAACACCAAGCCCATTTTCTCATTAAATAGCAATGATTGCATTAAGAAATTAGCTAGCAAGCAGCAATAAAATATGTCAACATGGCTGCTTCCTGTCTTCCTGATCCGACAGCACAGTATGTAAACAGCAGCAACAGACTAGGAACTGAGGCCTTGCATCTATGGGTCTTTTTTTTAAAAAAAAAGCCTGAATTCTGAATCAACAACGCTGCATTACTGTATAATTGGCTCATTTATATGAGGTGCTATTCAGGATACTCAAGAAGGCTCCTTCCTCTGCTCAGAATATCTTGACAGAGTTCACCTCTGCCAAGCAGAGCTATAGATTTCCAGCTTAGCTTCCTCTCCTATGGAAGCTTTTTGAAAAAGAGAGCGGGAAGGAGGCAGAGAAAGAGAGAAGATGGACCCCACTGAGACAAATTCCACATATGTATGTTCTGTCCTAGGGTTGGGGCTTGCTTTAAGGCAGCAGTTCTCAACCTGTGGCCTGTGACCCCTTTGAGGGTCGAATGATTCTTTCACGGGGGCTGCCTAAGGCCATCGGAAAACACATATTTCCGATGGTCTTAGGAGCTGAGACATCGTTCCTCCATCATCAGGCTGAAGTTATAAGCTTCGTGCTGCTGTAAATATAGAAGCTTATACAGCAGCACGAAGCTTATAACTTCAGCCTGATGATGGTGAATGTGATTTCACCGAAACATCGCATAAACACTCAAAATATTACATGGGGCAAAACCCGAACTCGGAACAATCTACATACATATACCCGTGAAAATCTACAAAAACAAACATATATATATATTGTTCTGAGTTTGGGTTTTGCCCCGTGTAATGTTTTGAGTGTCTATGCGACGTTTCGGTGAAATCACATTCACCATCATCAGGCTAAAGTTTTAAGCTTCATGCTGTTGTAAATATGGAAAGATATATATATATATATATATATATATATATATATATATATATATATATATATATATATATATATATTTTTTTTTTTCTTATGTCGGATGACCCTGGTATATTTTTAAGGAACGTCACAGCTCCTTTTTTTTTTTTTTTGCCTATAGGCCCAGCCTAGGGCCACTGCAAGGCAGTAATATATTTATAGCCGACAAACTATATTTTGTATGTGTTAAATGTTTATAGCTGGAATTTTAAAATTAAGGGAGACCAGGATAGATCTATTTCGGCCTTATTAGGCCTCATCAGCTGGCCACACCCATTCTTTTACTCCCAGATCGAATCCCAGTAAAAGAATGGGTGTGGCCAGCTGATGAGGCCTAATAAGGCCGAAATAGATCTATCCTGGTCTCCCTTAATTTTAAAATTCCAGCTATAAACATTTAACATATATATATATATATATATATATATATATATATTTGTTTTCGTAGATTTTCACGGGTACAGGTATGACAGTCTTGGTATATTTGGGTTTCTTCCCGTGTAGGATTTGGAAATTTCTGGCGACGTTTCGATGAGGTCCCACTCATCATCTTCAGGCTGGTGTTTCTGTCCTTGTTCTAAGGCGAACACTGTGAGACCTAAGCTGCCTTCCTTCTATAAATACCAAATTTATTCTATAAATTTGGCACTGTACATGTGTCACCTCACCCAGCCACCAGTATTTATAGAAGGAAGGCAGCTTAGGTCTCGCAGTGTTCGCCTTAGAACAAGGACAGAAACACCAGCCTGAAGATGATGAGTGGGACCTCATCGAAACGTTTTTGCCTTTTTGTCCCATTTTTTTAAAAAAATTCAGCACTGAATTTTTGTGTACCCACGAAGGATATGCATGCCCACGAGGCACAGCCACGCAGCTCAAGAGGAAGCGAACCAGCAGCGTGGTAAGTTAGAACCCACCTCTGAGTTTCCTAATAATTTTATTATTTTATGGTTGGGGATCAACACAACATGAGGAACTGTATTAAAGGGTCGTGGCATTAGGAAGGTTGAGAACCACTTTTAAGATATACCAGCATGCTTCAAATTACCTATTGAAATCTGTTTGCAGCATGGCCACATTGCACATTGCATAGGCCCATGTTTCTCAGACCTGACATTTCTAAATGGGTAAATTTCTGCTCCCACAGTCCTCAGCTCTGTCCATGCTGCTTGCAGAATTCTGAGCTGAGTCCCCATGTCAGGAAGTAGACATTTTTGAGAAACACAGTTATAGACATCTACCTCCAAAACACAATTATTTTTTAATGTCTTTACACACCAATTATTTTTTAATGTCTTTACACACCTAGGAAACATGTGGGGGGGGGGGGAATAAGTCCATGCTTTTTGACTCACCTCTGGAGCCAGTAGGGGTCTCTAGGAGCAATCTGAATCCTTTGCCCCTTGCCAATATGTTGAATGTGCCACAACAGCAGCCCCAATCTTTTGGACAGCAGGGACCGGTTCTGTGGAAAGAGATTTTTCCATGAATAGAATTCTTTATTGGCCAAGTGTGATTGGACAAACAAGGAATTTGTCTTTGGTGCATATGCTCTCAGTGTACATAAAAGAAAATAAGTCTACTGAGAGGGGCGGCATACAAATCTTAATAATAATAATAATAATAATAATAATAATAATAATAATAATAATAATAATAATAATACAAAATAAACATCTTAAGGATAAAAGCAACAAGTTACAGTCATAAGTGGGAGGAGATGGGTAATAGGAATGATGAGAAAAAAATAGAAGTAAAAGGAGTGCAGACTTAGTAAATAGTTTGACAGTGTTGAGGGAATTATTTGTTTAGTTGTTTGGGGGGGAAACTGTTCTTGTATCTAGTTGTGTTGGTGTGCAGTGTTCTATAGTGATGTTTTGAGTGTTGGAGTTGAGCTGTAGGGTGCGTAATTTCAGATGTTGCCTGCATCCTGCAAATAAGGTTGTTGGCATGGCCAGTGCCAGTCCACAGATTGGAGATTGGAAACCCCTTTGTTACATGATTTGGGACTGATGTTCTCAGCTGAGACTCATCCAACACTTGTATTCCATAGCAGAGATGCAACCAAGGCAGGCACAAAAATTGGTTTTTAGAGTGATCAGTAAAGACTTCTTTTCTCCTGGATATTTAATCAAGGTAGAATCTAGCACTCGTACGTGAATTGCACTACAGAGGCCTTTTAGTGATCAATATTAAGGCAGGATAACAAGAGTTCTGTAGTTGGGAGTCAAGATTTACTTATTTAAAAGCATTGTTATTTTCAGTATTTTAATTGCTTTTGCTGAGCCAGCACCATTTATTGTGCTAGAGTTTGAAATTAAAAGTGCTTCTGCGTATGGACAGAATATCATTTCATTGTGTATCATTTCATAAAACAATATAAGGATATATTGCCCATCAGCAGTAGTCTCACTCATTCTCTTAGTATGCAACGTAATATATAGTCCTCTTGTGATTCTTGTATTATTATAGCTACCCGGAGTTGCTTTGGGCAACATATAAATTTAATAAATTAAATAACTAAAAATAAATTTCTCGTTCAAGGGAAAGAAATTATTTTGCCACATTTTTATAGTTTTGCTTCTGACTTGAAATAAATCAGGAGATGTTTAGTTCATCTGCCTCCTCCTCCTTCCAATTACTGTATTATTACTATTTCGAAAGCTTAATTTTCAGGGTCCGCCTACACCAATTGACATTTATGTGAGTGGCACAGTGATTAGAGTGTAGCACTGCAGGCTACTTCAGCTAACTGCTAGCTGTAGTTCAGCAGTTCAAATCTCACCACTGGCCAGGGGTAGGCTGCTGCCTGGACGGAGGGGGGGGACCCAGTGTGGTAGCAAAAATGGAGCTCCACCCCAGGGCACCAA
Source organism: Erythrolamprus reginae (assembly GCF_031021105.1). Classification (NCBI taxonomy): domain Eukaryota; kingdom Metazoa; phylum Chordata; class Lepidosauria; order Squamata; family Dipsadidae; genus Erythrolamprus; species Erythrolamprus reginae. Next base: position 265,633,471 of record NC_091950.1, on the reverse strand, counting down.
ATTTGCACTGAAAGATGTTGAAAGAAAATGCAGGGCGCCCTGAATAAGCCAGCCCACAGTGTGGTAGTAAAAATTTTGGTAGCCTTTCACTACCACCGGCTCAAGGTTGACTTAGCCTTCCATCCTTCCAAAGTGGGTAAAATGAGGACCCAGATTGTTGGGGACAATATGCTGATTCTGTAAACTGCTTAGAGAGGGCTGTAAAAGCACTATGAAGTGGTATATAAGTCTAAATGCTATTGCTATTTATGGAGGGGGAAATGTAGTCATCATTATAAAGTGGACCTGCATTTCCTGGTGTCTTAAAAAAAGGGATGCTGAGGGTCTTTCCTCATTACTGAGTAGTCAATTTGCAGAATGAGATGGGCAGCATATAAATTTAATCAATAAACAAAATGCTAGTTGTCTAATCTTGTGCTCATAGAACAATGTCTCTGCATCATTTGTTGTCCTATTGCTGATCCTCACCTACCTCTAAAAAAGGTTAAATGTTTCCCCTGTCCAGTCATGACTGATGCTAGGAGTGGTGCTTATCTCCAGTCCTCAACTGAGGGAGCTTGGGTTATCAGAGAGACTTTGCCATCATTATATGGTCATCATGAAAGTATGGAACCAACCTTCCCACCAAAGTGGAGTCTATTTATCTACTCACATTTGCATGCTTTTTAACAGCTAGGTTGGCAGTAACTGGGGCAAGTAACTGGTTCTCTTTTAGTTTAGGAGCAGATTACTTACGGGACCATCTCCTGCCTCACATATCCCAGCAGCCTGTTAGATCCCACAGAGCTGGTCTTCTCCAGGTCCCGTCAGCCAACCAATGTTGCCTGGCAGGGCCTAGGGAAAGGGCCTTCTCTGTGGCAGCTCTGGTCCTTTGGAACCAACTACCCACCCCACCCCCACCCCCCGCGGAGATTCATACTGCTCCCAACCTTCTGGCCTTTTGAAAGATTTTAAAAACACAACTTTACTGGCAAGCCTGGGGGCGGTAAGCATTGACATTCTGCCCTGGCCGATAGTATGATTGCGACTGGGATGAGTTAGGATGAATATGTTTAAATGTGAGGTTTTTAGAATTTGGGTTTTATGATTGGGATTCATAATTTTGTATTGATTTTTTCTTGTAAGCCGCCCTGAGTCCCCTGGAGAAGGGCGGCCTAGAAATTTGATTAAATACATACATACATACATACATACATACATACATACATACATACATACATACAGTGAAGGGCTACCAACATTTTTACTACCACACTGTGGGCCTGGCTTATGCAGGATGCCCTGCATTTTTTTTCAACCTCTTTCAGTGCAAATTGGGTGCTCTGGGGTGGAGCTCCATTTTCGCTACCCCATTGCATTCTTCCCGTCCGGGTACTATCCCACACCTGCATACATACATACATACATAAATCCATAAATAATTTGCTGCTGAATGGTGACAACCTGATTTCATACACGGGTAATATTAAGCCTAGCAAGTCATCCTCTCCTGTTTTATGTATGTCATTAGCCAACAGGCATTCACCCAGCAACCAGGACAATAAGATAGGGATATGATGCGATACCAGTAGTGAGTTCCTGGGACAGAATGGTAAAGGACACCGCACCGGTTGCAAAAATTGAGCTTTGGGTGTCTTGCGTGCGCGCATGCACATCCCAGCGTATTTTTGATTCTGCACATGCGCAGGAAGCAAAATCTTGCAAGGGGCTATGCGTGCACATGAGATTTCGGTGAATTTTTTGCTTCTGTGCATGCCTGAACTGAGCCAAACTATTTCCATGTACTACAAGTGTGCTACTGACAGGACAAGCAGTCAAGTGTGTCAGATTTTAAACAACTGCAAAGAGTTGCCACGCTAGTGCTGGTTTAGGAGAGGATGCAAATTCTTTAAAACTAAGCAGGGGCAGCTAAGAAATAAGCCTGTCTTGATTGTAAGCTGAGGAAGAGATGCAGGCAATATAATGAGGATATGGTAAGATCAAAAGCTTGCCAGTCTTTGTAGCCAGTTTAAGTGCAAATGGAGAATAGCCTTGAAACAGCCCACCACCTGTTTCTCCATATCTATTGTTGATTCAGCAGTGTACTCTGGGTTGTTATAAATCTGGTTGAAAGCTTGCCTATGCATTTATGACAGTTTCCTATGCTGTGACATCCCCCCTTCCCCCAAGTTATATGTGAAGTGTCTTACCTTTAAGAAATTTCCAAGCTCTCTCTGGCTTTCTTTGACCTGGCTAATTTGATCCAGATCCCACCTGCTTTGTAGCTTTGTTCAAAAAGCTCTCCTGAAGATGAATCTGCATGCAGGATTAGCTGCAATTTTTCGTTCTACCAGAGGTGGGTTCCTCCTGGTTTGGAACGGATCTCCCGAGCTGGTAGCAATCAGCTGATGACGTCACTGAATTGGACCGGGTGAGGCCAGTCCATGAGCACCACCATCTTTTTTTTGGATTTTGTTGCAATTTATTTTTTACTGTTTTGACTATTTTTCCTGTTCTGCTATTTGTAAAAGGGCCCTCCCAATCGCTCCCGGGTTTAAACTCAGATCCGCACAGACCTTGACTCCAATTGGAATGCAATGTCGGCTAACAATGAGTCAGTCGAGATGACAATGGCCTGTCCTAGTCCATCTGTATGGGAGGAGTTTGACCTGGTAACACCTGATGAAGTGGACAAGGCCATGAGATCTGTGAGTTCCACCACCTGTTTATTAGACCCATGTCCCTCCTGGCTGGTTTCGGCCAGCAGGGAGGTGACGCAAAGCTGGGTGCAGGAGTTTACCAACGTTTCATTGAGGGAGGGGTCCTTTCTGGCTCCCTACAAGGAGGCACTCGTGTGCCCCTTCCTCAAGAAGCCTTCCCTGGATCCAGCTGTGTTTAACAACTATGGTCCTGTCTCCAATACTCCCTTGATGGGGAAGATTGTTGAGAAGGTGGTGTCATTCCAGCTCCAACGGTCTTTGGATGAAGCCGATTATCTAGGCCCTCAACAGTCAGGATTTAGGCCCAGATACAGCATGGAAACTGCTTTGGTCGCGCTGACAGTGGGAGGAGATGGGTGATAGGAATGATGAGAAAAACCTACTAGTAATAGTAGTACAGTCTTACTAAATAGTTTGAGAATGTTGAGGGAAATATTTGTTTAGCAGAGTGAGGGTGTTTGGGGAAAAAACTGTTCTAGTTGTCTTGGTGTGCAATGCTATGTAGTGACATTTTGAGGGTAGGAGTTGAAACTGTTTGCATCCAGGATAAGTGGAGTCAGTAAAGCTCAGGATGACATGGTTGCTCTTTTCCAAAGTGCCTACAATTTTTACCTCTTCAAACAGTTATTCCCTATTGGTTAGGATTAGATCCAGGAGGAGAAATCACCTTGGCAATGCAATATCTTCACTACTGGTAGAATTCAACCAATTGGAAAGTTACCTATCTCCCAGTACTATAGATTTTTTTTTTCCAATTCAAGTTTTGCAGTAGAAAAATAATGCTTATTGTGAGAATCCATCCTCCAAATCCCTTTTAGAAATGGGTACTTATTTTTACCATATGATGATTAGTCCGAGGTGGGGGTTGCTGCTACTGCTGCATGCACAGCTTTGCTCTCTCGGGTGTGCATGTGGGTCCCAACGAGATTTGGCTTCTGTGCATGCTCAGGAAGCAAAATGTCAGAGGGGATGCGTGTGAGAGAGAGATTTTGGCAATTTATTTTTGCTTGCTTGCATCCCCTCATGAAACTTTGCTTCCTGCACATGCGCAGAAGTAAAATCTCACTAGGACACATGCCAGAGTCCCAAAGCTGCGCGCACAGCTCCAGTTATACTACGAGTGGTGCAGTGTCGTCATCTGTACCAGTAGGAACCTGATACTGATTAGTCCTTAAAACCCACCTTCTGAAATCAAGATGGTGGTTTCTCCTTAGTAGGACATTCACATTTATGGAGTCCTCGAGCTTGAATGTTTGCTTGCAGATATTTCATTTACAGGCAGTTATATCTTCAAAGCACATTCATATTTTCCACATGCTGCCTACTTTTGGCAGGCTTCTCTACCACATCCGCATTTATTTGGAAGGCTTCCCCACTAAGATTTTGAGGAATCAGACACTGGGAGCTACAGAACCCGTCAGATAAAATTCAAAATTAAGTACTGTCTTTGCAGAAAAAGAAACGCTTTCCTCTATTTCCATACAATATTGATCTGAGTCAAGGATCAGTTGCAACGATCTTATTGAAACTTCACAACTGTCCAAATATTACGCCGATATATTTATTTATCTTATAGATCAAATAAATATTTTCCACTCCAGCCACTGTACTTTCCGTCTTGCTGCTAAGCCATTAAGCTGTGTGTTGCTTTAATAATGGTAATCAAAGCTGCATTTCAAAGGGAATAAAAAACAAACATGAGATTTCCTCATCAAATGCCTTTATGAGATGCTCAAGGCAATATAAATCACTAATCCCTGGACGAGTTGTGTAAAGATTTCTCTCCTCCTCCCCCGCTTTTCCTTTCCCCTCTTTTCCTCCTGGTTATATTTTTCCTGAAAACATCATTTAATTAAAGTACCTGGTGTGGAAGGCTGAAGCGCTTTGAAGTCAAGCATGTGCGTTTCATGCTGACAAATTTAGAAATCTACATATTGCTACATATTTCACTTTTGTACCATTTAAAAAAAAAAGCATATGTGTTTTTAATTATAAACAGCTTGTTGGATGGACAATCCCAATCCTTTATCAAGGTGGTGATATGTTTTGACTATAGCTAGAAAACTAAAAGTAACAGATATGTTACTTCTTTTATTATGCTAGTAGTGTATGTGGCATGGGTCAATAGTGGTCAGGAAAAAAATGTACAATGTGTTGCCCCAGGAAGGAAGGGTGAAAGAAATGGAGGAATACAGAAGATACACAACAACAGAGTTGGAAGGGACCTTGGAGGCCTTCTAGTTCAACTCCTTGCTCAAGCAGGAGGCTCTATACCTGTGATGGCGAATCTATGGCATGTGTTCCACAAGTGAGGATGAACCGGGGTGGCGCAGCAGGTAGAGTGCTGTACTGCAGGCCACTGAAGCTGACTGTAGATCTGAAGGTCAGCAGTTCAAATCTCATCACCGGCTCAAGGTTGACTCAGCCTTCCATCCTTCCAAGGTGGGTAAAATGAGGACCTAGATTGTGGGGCAATATGCTGGCTCTGTCAAAAAGTGCTATTGCTAACATGTTGTAGCCGCCCTGAGTCTAAGAAGAAGGGCGGCATAAAAAATCAAATGAATAAATAAATAAATTAAATAAAGTGGCACATAGAACCGTATCAGAGGGTACCCGAGACTTTGCCATGTTTCAGCTCCAGTGTGTATACACGTACTGGCCAGCTGATTTTCAGCCTTGGAAAAGGCTGTTTCATCCTCTGGATACTTCAGGAAGGCTTCCCTGAAACCCTGGAGGCCAAAAAATGCCCCAAAGGACAAACTGGAAGTTTGGAAAAATGCACTTCCAGTTTGCCGTTGTGCTGTTTTTTGCACTTCGGAGGGTTCAGGGAAACTTCCTGAAGCCACGGAGTGTAAAAAACAGCACAATGGGCAAACCAGAAGTGCATTTTCCGAACTTCCGCATTGCCGTTGTGCTGTTTTTTGCACACCGGAGAGTTCAGGAAACTTCCTGAAGCCCCAGAGTGCAAAAAACAGCACAACGGCAAACTAGAAGTGCATTTTTTAGAACTTCTGGTTTGTCCATTTGGGCATTTCTTTCACCTACCAGGCTGCAGAAAGGCCTGTGCACATGCAGGGGGTGTGAGGGCGCATGCGTGGGGGACACATGCACGATGCTAGCACACACACACGATGCTAGCACGCATGCAAACCAAAAAAGGTTCAACATCACTCCCCTATACCATTTTAGACAAGAGACTGTCCAGTCTCTTCTTAAAAGCCTCCAGTGTTGGAGCACTCACAACTTCTGAAGGCATTTCCACTGGTTGATTGTTTTTATTGTCAGGAAAATTCTCTTAGGTTGGATCTCTCTTGGCTAGTTTCCATCCGTTACTTCTTGTCTTGCAGCTGTTCTTTTTTTAAAAAAGTAGACCCCTTCATCTTTGTGGCACTGGAACAATGCTATCATGTCACCCTTAGATTTTCTTTTCACTAGAAAGACATACCCTATTCCAACAACTGTTCTTCATATGTTTTAGCCTTCAGACCACCACCACCCCTGATAATTTTTACCACTCTGCACTCTTTCAAAGTTTCAACATATTTTTTTTATATTGTAGTGTCCAATATGTTCACTACATATTGTTCAAAGTGTGGTCAAAGTGTCAAAGTGTTCAAAGTGTGGTCTTACCAAGGCTTCCAAAGATCTTGATTCTATTCCTTTGTTAATGAGAGAGAACAATAGAGAGAAAGGGAGCAAGAAAGGTAAGAAGAGAAGAGATTAGAACCATGATGGCAAGCCTATGACATGTGTAATGGAGACACACTATGTTATGTTCAGTGACATGCCAGCCCTCCCCCTTTGCAAGAGGGCCCTGCTCTTGTGTAGCCTCTGGAAGATCTGAAAATCATGCAAACATTCTCATGTGATTTGGGGAGGTTTCAGGCCTCTGGCATGACTTTCAGAGGGTCTGGAATGGGCTTTCCTGCTTGACCCATGACCAGCCATCATTAAGATAGACAAAAAGAGAATTTATAATCCGATTTAACCACATTTTACAACATTTTTGCCAGAAACTGGGTTTTACTTCTGGTTTCTGGCAACAAATGTACACAGTGAACAATGAGTTTGCTTAATGACCACAGTATTCACTTAACAACCACTGCAAATGTTTTTTATAAAATTAGGCATGGTCAGATAGTGACCCATTTGAGGACCATCATGACTTACAACCAAAATTGTGAATTACAATTTTGTTGAGGACCACCTATATCTTTGCTCAATAGTTACTCAGGAGTTTCAGTAAGCTGGAAATAATTACCATATGTAAGGTTTCAGTAAGCTGCTTAATTTGTCATCCCAAAAAGGCTATTTCTGTCAATGAGGGAGCTCATAGTATCTTTTATCCTTCAAACTACAGTAGTTAAAATTACTGTGGTTCATTTATTACTAGCTAGCTTCAGGATTACAGAAGCAACACATAGTTTATACACACATACACACATATATATATGTGCATGTATACAGGTCTTCTATCTTTTAATTGGGGCATTTTCTAACAGATATTTAGAAATATGAGTCTGTTTAACTTGATTAGAGACGGAGGATTAGCTGTGATTTCCTGGCGCCAAATGTGGATTTGTTGTAAATTTGTGATACCGTTCAAGAAATTTTGAGAAATGGTAAATTAAATTGTTTGGAAACATTTGCAGAAGTTGCATCAGCCGCTTTAGAAACACTTCATGGTTATCTATATTTTATGTGATAGAGAACATTGGTTTCCTAGTCTCTAATTCTTAAATAAGATGATTAAAAGAAGCAAAATGCAGCTCTTTGTGTGACAGATCTGTAGCCATGGGAAGGGTACTTTAATTAGTAGAAAATCAAGATCAAAGTCAGACGTCATCAGAAGATGACCTTTCTATACACTGTATCTAATACAGAGAATGCAGTGTATTTTAGGATTATGTCCACCCAAAAGTGTTATGAACCAGCAAATATGATTTAGGCCTTACATCATTTATGAGGCTAATGATGTTGCTGTCTTCCTAGAATAATTTATATTGGATTTGTTTTGTTATATTTTAAGGCAGGGTTCCCAAACATGGCAACTTTAAGACCTGTGGACTTCAACTCCAGCATAGCTGGTTGGAGAATTCTGGGAGCTGAAGTCCACAAGTCTTAAAGTTGCCAAGTTTGAATACCTCTGTTTAAGGCAACACTTACTGTAAATTATAAATTGGTGAAAGATTTAAGAGAAAAGAGTGTTTTCTTGAATTCTATAATGCAATGGTTGTTTGAATTTATTGAGTTTATTCTCACTGACATTTTCATTGTATAGAAACAGTAGTTTCAGTAATTCTGAAAGTAATATTTCCTTCCTTCCTTCCTTCCTTCCTTCCTTCCTTCCTTCTTTCCTTCCAAATCCAATATTCTAAATTGAAGTCCTCCCTGAAATGTCATATTCTTTAATATGTATTCTTTAGTATGAATGAGATAGAAGTAGAGTGAACAAGATAGAAATTTTCATTAATAGAAACTCAGTTATAGCATAGACAATAATTAATTCATGAAAACAGTAGTAACTTAAGAAACAAGTTACATTTCCAGCTTCAATCCTTACCTTATCAATAGTAATGTAAGGAGCCACAATTCCTTATTCATTACTCAGAAATTTTACATAGTACAGTGGTACCTCGTCTTACAAACTTAATTTGTTCCTTGACAAGGTTCGTAAGGTGAAAAGTTCATAAGATGAAACAGTGTTTCCCATAGGAATCAATGTAAAAGCGAATAATGTGCGCAAGCCCAAAACTCACCCCTTTTGCCTTACGCCGCTGGGAATCCCCGCCTCCAGACTTATGTTGCCAGCTGAAGCCCCCGTTCTTGTGCTGCTAGGATTCCCCTGAGGCTCCCCTTTCTGGGAAACCCCACCTCCAGACTTCCATGTTCTTGTGAGGCTGTGATTTCCCTGAGGCTCCCCTCGCTGGTAAACCCTACCTCCGGACTTCCATTGCCAGCAAAGTGCCCGTTTTTGTGCTGCGGGAATTCCCCTGAGGCTCCCCTCACTGGGAAACCCCACCTCCGGACTTGCATGTTCTTGTGATGCTGCGATTTCGCTGAGGCTCCCCTCGCTGGGAAACCCCACCTCCAGACTTCCATTGCCAACGAAGCACTCGTTTTTGTGCTTTTGCATTTTGCGCTTTTGAGGCTCCCCTCACTGGGATTCAAAGCAGTGCCGGCAAAAATGAAGGGAAACCCAGCAGCACAAAAACGGGTGATTCGCTGCCAACCAAAGTCCAGAGGTAGGGTTTCCCAGCAAGGGGAATCCCAGCAGCGCAAAAATGGGCGCTTCACTGGCAACAGAAGTCCAGAGGTGGGGTTTCCCAGTGAGGGGAGCCTAAGGGGAATCCCAGCAGCACAAAAAGGGGCGCTTCACTGGCAGCGGCAGTCCAGAGGCGGGGCATCCCAGCAGTGGCAGCTTGGGTTTGTAAGGTGAAAATAGTTCAGAGGCAAAAAAATCTTAAACACCGGGTTCGTATCGCGAAAAGTTTGTTAGATGAGGCATTCGTAAGACGAGGTACCACTGTATTTTGGAAAGATGTATATACCTGAGAGAGTGTGGCATATAAACAAATGGAATATAGCTGAAGGTTAAAATAATAATTATTAAAATTGCATACTCAGTTGCTTCTAGTACATAAAGTTTCATGCAACAACATACCTGGGTTTGTTTTAGAGTTATGTTTAAATTTGATGAAAATTTGTTTTCAAACATGAGCAAATTATTTGTGATGTACTGTTTCTTTACTCATCTCATGTCAGTTCATTTTTCTTTAAGCTGACAATATAGTTAACCACAAGCTTCTGAATTTGACCAGTGCATCTTCAATGAATCAATTTAAATACATTTTAATTCTTTTAGAACAGGCTTTTAACTTCTCACTGGATACAATCTATTTCGATAGGTAAATACGCATAGGGCCTATTTCCTTTCCACATGTTTTTGGTTAAGCATTTTAAAGCCATCTCTGGACAAGGTAAGCTTACAGAACCTAAAATGCAAAACCCTTCCCTCTTTATATTGTTTACTATCGCTGGTATGTTGCATATGGTTGACAGCCATTAAGAGTCACGGAAAAGCAGCTGTCGAAAGAAGGAAAATGGCCTCAAAGAATTGCCCCTGGTCTTTGGCAAAGGAGGAGCACAGGGCTTTTTTTGCATGACTCTGATCATCACAGCTCATGACTAATTCCGTTGCTTCATTTGAATTTGCTTTGTTGTAGCAGTACCCCTGGGCAATTGCCAGGTCACAGTATGAAGTAGTACATACAAAGATTAAACATGCAGTGCTATAACTCTGTGAACTGTGGCAGAAAGGAACAGCAGGCTCCTTTTCAAATAAAAACAAAGCATAATCTCTTTCTCCAGACGTCCTTCCCTAGCACCATGTATAATTAAAGCCCATTGGAAAGATGGGCTCCTCTTCCTGTCAATCAAGATCAGCAGAGATAGTTAAATCCATTAGATCCAGGAGGATCAATGGCTAGCTTTCTTGTTTGAATTCAGAAAGGCAACAGCATTTGTCTTGGGTCCACAATTCTTTTTATTTCCACATGGTTGAATCACATGACGGATGGCCCCAGTGGCTGGATGGAGAGATACAGCAATGTAGCCCAAGCATCTAACAGTGAGAGAACTGATTTGCATGTTATAGTTTCCTTCCCTCTTCTGCTTTAAAGTTTCCACTTCGCTTCTTGTAAACACAAAGTCATTATTTCTCGATTGCAGTCATTGAAAGTTGCAGCCCTGAAACATTAGTCACAGACACGTAACTCAAGAAATAATCATATAAAATCTAGCAACGTTCCCAGCATGTATCGATGTTTGCACTTAATGATAAACCTTTAATAATAGTATTTTTTTTTCCACATTGCATCCGATGAATTATTCATTGAGGCTAATGAGACATATCAGGTAAAAGGAAGTTCGGAAAAAAGGTTTCAGGGGAAAGGCACAGCAAAGGAATTACTCTTTTTAAAAAGTGCAGTTTGGAGTACAAAAGGCCCTTTCAAAAAAAGAAAGAAGGAATTTCACACAAATGCTGCAAATTGAAATTGAAAAGGATATCTTAAAAAAATCAATTTATTTCTGCTGATAATTTTTAAAAAGTGACTATTAAAACTGGGTAGAGCTGTTCAGTCAACTCTTTCAAATCTTATGATGCCAGGCACGTATGAAATAATTCATTTAAAAGATTTTTTTAAATCCAAAAGGGATTTCAAAGTGTTATAGATTGAATGGTTAGTATAGCAAGAAGAAAGCAAAAAATGTAAAGTAAGGCCAGGAGGCAGAGATGTGATTTCAACCAATTAAAAATGCACATTGAAATAGAAAAACACTAGAGTGGAAAAAACAGAGGCATCTTCAAGTGAAGCTCAGTTTCTGGAGACATCCAGAACACATCCATGCAGTTTTCTGGTAAAATTAAGTTTTTGCTTTATTGGTTAAGCCACTCAGCGCCACTATGTAAGATAGCTATATAAATGTGATTGATTAATATTTTACAAAACCTATACAATTGGCCATTGTTTTGTTTCAAGATTTGGTTTTTCAGCTTGCCGCCTTCTCTGGAGGAATCCTACAGAAGTCCAGACCAGGGCAATTTCTGCTTAGCTTTGGAGCCCCCATAGGGTCAGCCAGGTACTGCACTTACCTGGAACCTAAGCAGAACATGGCACCCCACTGAGTTTATGTCCCATAGGAAGGAATTCCAAATGCAAAGTTCTATTTTTGTAATGGATTTCTTTGTAACTCCACAAGAACAGCTTAATATGAAGGATGACAAGCTTGTAGATGTTTGAGTCCTCCAATCATTTAAGCTTTTAACAGGAACCCCCACCAGCTCTCAATCATAAATAGGCAACCAATGTAGTTCTTCCAGGACTGATCAAATATGATTCAAATAAGGTAGGGAATTGTACAAGCCAAATCCTATGAATCTATGAACCATTTTCAAGGGAAAATTACAGTATAACTTACTATATAATGGAGCCCAGAATTTCCATCGTAAGTCGTAATGGTCGTAAGTTGAGTCATACATATAGCTGGATCCAATCTTATGGCTTTTTTGTGTTGGTTGTTAAGCAAACACCACAGTTGTTAAGCAAATCAAGGCATTTTTATAGGCATTTATTTGCCAAAAACCAGCAAAAAAGGTAATAAATCATGCTTACATTACTCAGTATACCACAACTGGTCATAAAAGTGTGATGGTTGCCAAGTAGCCAAAATGCGACCATGTGACTATGGGGAAGGCATGTAGCTTTTGGGAATAAGCAATCAGTTGTAAGACAAGGACTAGTAGCTATATAGGCACTGCAGAAATCTGGGGATTTCCAGAATATGATACTTGGACTATTTCATGCCAGGAAAGGAAACAACTGAGAAATAAATCGAAGATAGTAAGTAGTACTCTGGGCCACTGGCTTTACTAGAGATTCAAGTAATAAGGTTGGATCTAAGGCCAGAAATCATATAACTCATTGAAACATGGGAAACTGACAGCAGAAAAAGACCTAGTGGTTCAGTTCAGGAGGGGGGTGTTTATATTTTTAATTTTTGTCGGATGATGGACAAATATTTACCCTACTTTTTACTGATGACCCATTTACTGACGACTGACTCCTACTCCCCTGGAAGTTTGTTCCAAGCTTCTGTTACTCTTTCTGTGATGTAGCTCACTGGTCACCCAGAGCTGCGTGCGCAGCTCCATTTTCACTACCAGAAAGCCCCCCCCCCCCCAGGTAGGAACCCAATACTGAAAAGGATGTCTCATAATTGGACAATGTGATCATCCAGGGATGTCCCCACCCCTGGGTGATCACATTGTCCAATTATGAGGCATCCTTTTGTTATGGGAAGCTACTGTTTAACTCAGCAAGCATTTGTGGGGGGAAATCAGAGATGGTTTTGATACTTCAGAACCAAAATGGTGTATCCAATAAAGTTTTACTTTTTGGGAATTCAAAGCTCCCAAGAGTGTTTTCTTGTTTTGGGTTCACTATTTGGACAGTTGATAATTACTTTTGCATTCCCATCTTGTCAGTTTGAGGTTATATTCCCCCACCCCCATCCCGTCTTCTTGATTTTTTTCTTACTATTGAAAGCAATGCTTATTTGCACCCTTAATACGGACCCAGATTGTTGGGATCAATAGACTGACTCTGTAAACTGCTTAGAGGGGGCTGTAAAGCACTGTGAAACGGTATATAAGTCTAAGTGCTATCTCTATTAATATGTTTAAAAGTTTCAATCATGCCCCCATTTTTTCCTTCTGTCTTACAGGCTGTTCATATTCAGTTTTTCCAATTTCTCCTGATATATTTTATCCCTCAGACCTTGCAGTGTTTTTGTAAAACTCCTTATTAAGGAAAAGGAAGAAAATGATAATGCTTTCATGATGCCTCTACGACTTGTAGGATTATTCAAAGCAATGGATGAGACTGTGGCAGTAAGTTCTAGTGTGAATACCTCAATATCTGGAAGAATATGTGATTTGAATCAGAATGATAAAAGTTGATGTGACCTGTGTGTGACATCATGACACACATGGAAAATGGACAGGGCTTTAACTGCTGTAACACTGCTGACCATCTTGGTCCAGGAGTGGGTTCCACCTGTTCAGACCAGTTTACCCGAACTGGTAGTGACTTCCTGGTGATATCATGATGCCATCACCAACCCAGTTCAGTCGGTGCTTATTCATGGGCGCTGCCATCTTTTTTATTTTTATTTTTTTAATTAACTTATTTTTTTTCTGAGCATGCGCAAAAGCTGAGTTTCTGGCACTGAGCATGTGATTGCCATCTTGTTTTTGGCTTTAAAAAAACCAACATATTTTTTGGCACTGCCCTCATGAGACGTGCCCACACGGTGCAGGAAGAAGTGAACCAGCAGCGAAGTAACCAGGAGTGAGCTACTGCCCGGACAGGGGAGAACGCAGTGGGGCAGTGTTCCCTGTAATTTTTTTTTTGGGGGGGGGGGGCGGAAAAGTATAGTGTCTGAGCGGCAGTCCCTTCGGGACTGGGCGGCACAGAAATAATAAATAAATAAACAAACAAACAAATAAATAAAAAACCCACCCTGTTTTGCCTCAGAGAATTTCAAAATAAAATACTGTACTGTGTGTCTATAACAGTGAGCTCATAATAGGGCAACTCTATCAATATCAAAATGCCACTTAAATAGTTGAGCTAGTTTCAAACTAGATTTTTATTTTCTTTCCCTCTTCCTTACTCCCATTCTTTTTCTTTCTCTTTTTCTTCCTCTCTTTTTTCTATCTGTTTCTCTCTCTTCCTCTCTCCCTCTCTCTCTCCTTCCCTCTCACTCTTTCCCTCTCGGCTTCTGGGCAGGTTTGGAAAACTCTGAGTTGATGATGATTTTTAAGTGAGCGATTGCTCACTGCTCAGCTTAGAGGGAACTATGCAGTGGGGTAGCGAAAATGGAGCTCTACCTCAGAGCACCCAATTTGCACTGAAAGATGTTGAAAGAAAATGCAGGGTGTCCTGCATAAGCCACGCCCACAGTGTGGTAGTAAACATTTTGGTAGCCCTTCACTGGTTAGAACTCACCCATGTCTTTGTCCCATCCTGAAAAATACCTTTGGAGGAATAACCTGTTTGTGGTATGGGAAATTAGTTGGCAATTTCAGATAATTTTTCTTTTCTCTGCCTTTAAAGAGACAAACATTCAGACTTTGCAAGCTGAAAACAGTAAGATTTATACAGAGCGTTCAGACATTGGACTCACTTTCCGTTTGGGTCAGTTTGTAAACCTAATAAGTTGGAATGTGATACGGGAGCCATGCAAGTAATCCATTTCTTTAGCGGAAATAACATGGACTCAAGATAAAAGCAGAGGAGAGGAAGAGAAAGAGAAAATCGATCAAATAGATAGCTTTTTTATTTAAATCACTATAATGTATTCAAGAAAAGACTTCCAAAGGCATAATGATTATCATGATTATAACTGCTTGCAATCTCATTTACCTGAAGGACCTGGGGATACAAACTTCATTAAAACAAACAGGAGAGATACAAACTTAGAGTGCCATGCTGAACATAGCACAAATTCAGAGCCATTTCCTCCCTTCCCACAGCTTGCTTTAATCTTTAGGTGAGTGGCATGAATGGGTTGCCCTTGGATTTCAGCCTTCTACACCTTTGATACACCTGGAGAGTTTATCTGCACAAGGACAGGATTCAACAGATAAACCACAGGTACCACAGCCTGGATGGGGAACAAATGTAAAAAAAATATATTTTACAATGTGCTTACTCTCTTTCAAATCCTACTGATTGGGGAAGAGATTGGTGAAATAAATCTAGATTGTTCTGCTTTCCCTTCCTGGCTGAAACAATAAAACATCTCCCTTTTTAAATAACACAGGATTGGGTATGTGCTCATGACTCTGCTTCTTTTATGATCCTTCTGTTGGAATGGAACCAGAGATTTCTGAGAATTGAGCTTCACAGCATCAGAGATTACAAATGTTATTAAAATTCACTTCAAACTCAATGGAACAGGAGACAGTTTGGAATAAGAAGCTCCTTGGCACAGATCAGTTAAAATAGTTTAACCGTGGCAAGAAAATTAGCATGTCAAACAAAAACAAAGGATAAAATCTACTAGGCCTATTTTTTAGCCTCAAGATTTTCATCATATTACTAAATAAATATACGAGATATATTCACTAGTTGCCTTTGCCTAGATTTTGAAGGATCTTTATTGGGTAGATTTAGAATTGTGTAGTGAAATCTGTGATCTGTACATAGTCAGGAGCAGTGTTGAATTGGCTCTGTAACCCAAAAACAGAAATCCTGTGAGATGGGTTGGACTGAAAGAGAGTGACTGGCCCAAGGTCACCCAGCTGGCTTTCATAGCTAAGGCGAGACTTGAACTCACTGTCTCTTGGTTTTTAGCCTGGTACATTAACCACTAGACATGCACATATGCCTTTCTTTGAGACTGGGTTTTGTATTTGGTTCCTATTACTATTTCATACCTTGTTCTAACTGATGGATTTTGAAATTCTAGTAGAAATCTTCCTTGGTTCTAATTTTTTATTCTCCAAAGCACTCAAAATTTCCACTACTAGTTCTCCAGAACCTGTCAGGATCTGCTGGATTTCACCCCTGCATTTAGGCTTAAATACCTAAGCTATAAAATACCCTTTAGATGGCAGAAAATTATGTTAGCTTGAAATTTATCCTTTGCACTGCCAACTCTACCCTGCCTCCTTGGCCTACAGTTATTGAAATTTCTCCAAGGCGATGAGTGACAAAGTCTAATAGATTTTACACACCTTGAGATTGCCCTTCAATGTTATCAATATTATTTTAACTCAGGTACTCTTATGGTCGACTACAGCCTGGTCTTACCTGGATGCTGGGGAAGACGAAGACTACAGTATATTATGGGGATATGGCAGAAAGCAATAATTTTCTTGGTGATGGTTTTTCTTCGATGAAACTGGGAATTTTATTTATTTTATTTAGCGTATGTTATTTTATAAAGGTCATGCAATCACTGATATTCAACAATAATAAAACATATTATACATACAGACACAAATGCAACAGGGAAAAGGTCCGCCCAATGGCCTTAAACAGATGAACAAAAAGTGACAAATGCGGCAACAGATATAAAAAGTGATTCAAGGCATGGGGAAACTGTTATACCCCTAGCTACTATGGTTTCATGTATGGTCTGTTAGGTTCTGTGATTGTTTTTCTTTTATAATAAGGGTTTTAAATTGTTTTTAAACTTTTGATTTGATTTGATTTGATTTGATTTGATTTGATTTGATTTGATTTGATTTGATTTGATTTGATTTGATTTGATTTGATTTGATTTGATTTGATTTGATTTGATTTGATTTGATTTGAATGCCACCCCTCTCCGTGGATTCGGGGCGGCTAACAATTAGATTTGTACATGGTGTATTGTTGTTATGAGCCGCTCCGAGTCCTCGGAGAGGGGTGGCATACAAATCTAATAAATTATTATTAATTATTATTAATAAATCTTCCATTCTTTATGACCTGGTTTTGACCTTGTCCAACCCCGACCCCTTCCCTCAAACCATTTCAGACCTGCTGTTAGCAGTTCTAAGATGAATCTTGGGCCTTTTCCCCATTAGTGGCATGACATTTTCATGGCTTCGTCCCTCAACCCTCCCTCCCTCACACACGCACACACACACACACACCACCCAGTGATAAAAAGCTTCTCCTTGTGACTGTCATTTTGGCAGAACGCTTGGCTGACTCTCATAGATGCTCATAGGTAAATACACTCTGAGGCAGAAATTCATGTGGCTTTCCGTATAAAACATGGCTTCAGTCAGCCCCTTTGTTTTCTGTGGAGACATCTTTCTGTGTCCTTCCAAAAACCACCCCTCTGGTAATAATCTGTTTTCTATATTACAGTAAATAATCTTCTGTTTGATATGTTGTGTTGAAAAGGGCTGTGGTGCCATCAAAGCAACCCAGGGTTCTCTGGTCATAGCTGAGCAGCCGTGGCTCAGCAGATTAGGACAGGCTCCTTGATTACAGCTATTGGAAGCTTCACAGCCAAAGCTGTGATCAGTCCGGAGCTCCATTAATCTAGTCCTTCTTATCCTTTTCATGTGTCGTATGATAATGATAATGAACCAGGAAGTACCATTTGTAGACTGCACCGTTGACATCAACAATTCATCATTCTCTGTTTAATTAAGGGACAACAATAAAATGAAAATCACACCAAACAGCCTAGCCTCAGCTGAAGGATTCACGACTCGTGCTGGAGTAAATGACACCCTGGCCAGCAGTGCCCTCCACAGATGAGCTCCAAGAAACCAAGGTGACTGTAGTGGCGTCTAAAGGGCGCCACAAATCCCAAGGAGGCCTCTGGCTCTGCTCCACCAGTCATGTAAATTGTGGGTCGGGTGTAAAATGTGCATCGGGAACACTGAGAGATAAAAGCACATGGGAATCACAGAAAGGCAAGCAATTAAACAGCTGTTCCTGGCTTGGCAGAGCAGGCAGGGAGAAATAAGGGTGTTCTGGAGATGGAACTGGGTGTGAATTGCAATTGTGCTATGTCTGATTTGGGGATATTCAAATTCTCTGGCAAAGATTTGGATTCAGAAAATACAAGGGATGGGCAAAGTTGCCTAGTTTTGTTTCACAGTTTTTAGGTTTGGTGGGTTTTTTTGTTTTGTTTTTTACATTTTAATGAGAATCCACATCATTTAGCAATGTGTTGTGTTTTTTTTAAAAAAGAAAAGCTTTAGCCTGTAGATTTTGCATAATGTAAAGTGCTTATATACATTCTCCCCTCCCATTTCCTGCACAGTAATCTTTAATAGATACCTTTTTATTCATCCTGTTGGAACAGCAAAATGCATAAGAAAATTCTTCAAATTATGTTGCAAAAAGTTCAGATTGTATTGCAATGGTTCGGGAAAATGAAAATTAAGCAGGTTAATGTAAAAAGTACCAACTAAAGAACTTGAAAACCTCAGGCAAACTAAGCTATTTTTATCCAAGCTTTTCATTAATAATGGATGCCATTTATTTCATAATTTTATCCTGAGAATTCACAAGAGATTATTTTTCCCTCAAAATCATTTCCATTTTATGAAAGAGAAAGGAATACTGAGGAAGAGTGATCTTGGTAATAAATATAAAATCTCCAGAATGAGAGGTCAAGTTCTGAATCCACTGGATAATGCCAGATCGTTATGCTACCAATTTATTAGCACTGATGCCGCCTGAGAGGGATTTTGTTAGAACCTTTTGGTTTCAAGATGAGAAAATACACGAGGGATGAAGAATTGAGAACAATGGAGTTGCTTGGACTTCTTTGGAGATTCAAATGATGTTTCATATTGTTTTTATGATTACACTCTCTTTTTCAACTGATCCTTTTGCAGTGTGAAGATCCCTGGAGAAATAGAGAAGCCAGCTGTAGAAGTGCAAAACTGTATTAATTGTATACTGTGGGTCTTGGACACCCTGAAGGCAACAAAAGGGGGGAGAGGTTAGGATAATGAGTTCAGGATACGGAAACCCTGGTTCAAATTCACCTTCAGCCATGGAAATTTGTAAAACTAGAAGAAAACTGCAGGTAGTCCTTGATTTATGGCCGGAGGTGAGTTGCTGCCGGTTCGGACTGGTTTTATAGAACTGGTAGCGGGAATTTCCCACCGCTCGCTGAATTGGTGATATCTGGCTGACTATGCTGCCAAACCAACTGTCTCGGCATTGCCATAAGCACCGCCATCTTATTTTTTGCTTCTGTGCATGTGCAAAGTGGGGGTTTTAGCATTGCGCATGTACATGCACATTCCCACATGGCGCAGGAGGAAGCAAGCCAGCAGTAAGGTACGTTAGAACCCACCCCTGCTTATGGCCATTTGTTTAACAATAGTTCAAGGTTATGACAGCTTTAGTGTTCTCATAGTTATGACAATTGCACCATACACAGTGGTGGGTTCCTACGGGTACGGTCAGGTACGCAGTACTGGTAGCAAAATTTTGGGGGGGGGGTTTTCTTTTTTTCTCTTCTGGGCTCTGGGTATGTTTTTCCTATCGCAGTAAATGAGGTTGAATGTGTATAATTTTAGAAGAGCTGTGCGTGCATGTATGTACATACACTTTATATAGTAGATAATTAGGAGTGGGCTACTGCCCAGATGGGAGAGGGGATGCAGTGGAGTAGTGAAAATGGAGCTCCACCCCAAAACACCCAATTTGCACTGAAAGATGTTGAAACAAAATGCATAAGCCATGCCCACAGTGTGGTAGTAAAAATTTTTGTAGCCCATCACTGACCATACATGTGGTCATGTACTGTAACTCTGGCTCTTGACAACTGGCTGACATTTGTGGCCTCTTGCAGTCATGTGATTTGCCAGAGATTTGCCACCTTCCTAGCCACCTTCCAACAAGCAAAGTCAATTAAAGGACTTCCAGAGAGTGCAAGGAATCCTTGAAATGTTTCCACAGCATGATGAGGTAACCATAAGAGATGTAAGATGAAGGAAAGAGAGCTGCAGAAAGTGGAGGAAGAATGATCATTCCACTTTTTTTCAGCTTTGCAGTGGAGAAGAGCTTTGTTTGTTTGTTTGTTTGTTTTTACATTAATAGGTTTGTTCTAATACCTCAGGCAGAAGAAAGTCCTACCCAACCTTGAGAGAATGAGGAGTAAGCTAGATGTGCTAGGCATCAGTAGGGATGTAAGAGAAATCCATTAGAGATTATTCTTATGTCAAAATGCATTGATCTGCAAATTCTGCCATAGCCTGGGCAACAGCAGGGAAAGAGCCTGTGGTTCCTATTTGTCCTTCACCAGAAAAGCTTATAAATATCAGCAAGGAATGTTAAATAAAAAGAGGGATTATATTTCAAAAAGTAGGTCAGCGTTATGACATATTTAATTATAAATTATATAGAGAATTGTGAAAGACAAGGCGGGAAAAAACAAAAAGGGAAAAATCTTGCTGAAAATATTGCCCCCAGCAGGAGAGGATATTTTAGATTTATTTATTTATTTATTTATTTTAATAGTGCTGGAAAAATCCCATCTTGGATTAGCTCAGTCTTCCCTTTCTGTGATGGATGGTAATTTGGGGAAATGTAGCTCCAGAGAATCATGAGGTAACCAGTTAATGAAGGATTTGTTGCTCCAATAGAAAAAAAAATGGAAAGAATCACTTCCTACAATATTTGTATGGGATACTCAAGGCCACCAAATCTCCAAATCCCCTTGTGTCAGACTTACTCTCCAATTATTGTTGAGGGAGAAATAGTGGAGGCATCCAGTCTTAGTACCAAGTCAAATGTTCACTTAATTGTAGTAATTTGTGGTCACAACCAGTCCAGGAAGACATTCTTGAATCAGTGCTGGCACAATATCTGGATCTGATTAGGGGTGTTGCTCTAAGCAGATCTATATACAACTCAGTTCATCAGTTCAAGATTAAAAAGAAGAAAAAAAGGGGTCGACAGGGCGAATGGATCTTCTTGGCTTTTAGTTGTAGGCAGCTGTTATGGGCTGAGTAGATAACACATTGTACAAATTTCTTACTAATAACTAAGTGTCCTGTTTCTGTATGAAAAGAAAAACAAAAACAACACATTATAAAAACAATTATTGCTAATTATTGCTTCCTGGGCATAGGAAAAGTGAAAGAGGGGGAAAAAAGAAATGGCAGAGTTGATCCATGCTCACCGTACCCATCTGTAGCATGTTGGCTATTTCTGAGATTTGGAAGGGGGAAAAATCTGCTTAATGTATCTCAGTACTAAATAAAAGAAGCATGACAACAAATTTTATTATAACTTGAGTAAATTATTTCACTCAATATTTGTTGAGTAAAATAATTCGACGAATATGAAGAATAGATAATTCAATATCTCAGATAATTTATAGATCCTTTCTAACCAAATTATTTCCAATCCAAAGACAAATGGCTGAAAACAGAAAGATACCAGGTGAGCACAGATTGCTGTTTTTTAATAGCCAGTTTTTCTTCAACTTTAACAGAGACTGCTGCTTGTTCTGTGTTCTGCCTATCAGAAAACATCTCTCTGTAACCCTTGTATTTATGCCGCTGTACCTTTTCTCAATGACAGCAACAACAAAGATTTCTTGAAAGACTACATCTTAATAAATTTATTATCATGGACATGTTTGTAAACTAGAGTCTAATTAAAGCTTATAGGATAATAAATTGGTTGAGTCTCTTCAAAAGACTAACAGGATACCTCTCTGGAATCCTGTCAATGATGTGTTAATTATGGTTTGTTTGTTGGTTTGTTGCTTGTTCTCACAGGTCTTTGAACGCCTACATGCGTATTTTTATAGAAACCAATTTGCAGTCTCAAACCAAATGATTTTACAGTGTGTAGGCACTGATACTCCTCGGCTGAGTCCCCTGATTTAGAGTTGCTGTTAGTAAATATATCTAAGGATGGCGGAGGAGATGAGTGAAAAAAACTTATAGAAAAAAGCAGAGAGAGAAATAACTGAGGGATGGAGAGATGCCAAGGACATAGAAAAGATTGAGGGTTTTTTTTAAGGGATCTTGGGCTAGCTGTATCAAAATGCACTACAGTATTTTCAAAATGTACATTAAAATTAGAACATGCACTTCTTACTCCTATAATTGACATTCTCATCATGTAAATAGATGCCATTGCCAAACAAAATAAAAAGCACTTACCTCTCTCAAGGGGTACTTTACATACAGAAATGGCAGCATTTATAATAAAACCTAAGTAAGAAGAAATCAGGAGTGCTGCTTGTGGTAACCATTCCATCGAGTGTAGATAATCTGGGGGAGGGAGAGTTTCTAATGAGTCAGTCTTGACCCATGGCAAATGACAGATTGACATCCCTGCAGTTTTCTTAGTAAGATTTCAGAAGCGGTAGTCTTCAGAAATTCTTATTTCCAGGACTGAGGGATCGTGACTGGTCCAAGGTCGCCCAGTTGGCTTTGTCTCCCAAAAGTGGGACTAGAACTCACAGTCTCCCAGTTTCTAGCCTGGTGCCTTTACACTATCCGCAAACTGGCTACAATACAGTAATCCCTCACTACTTCATCTTTTGTGGATTCACGGGTTTTCAAAGGGGGTTTAAATCCATTAAATCCATTGAAAATTTTAAATCCATTAAAAATTCATAAAATTATTCTACAGTACTACGTGTACTCTATTAAAGAAACTGGTAGTATATCACATGTAGTTCCAGCTGAGAAACATTATAGAATGACTATTTAATGCAAAGGGTGGGTTTTAAAAGTCCAAATACTCGTTAAATACATAAAAAACTATCTTTCCTCTACTTCACGGAAATTTCGTTTTTCACGGGTGGTCTTGGAACGCATCCCTCACGAAAAATGAGGGATTACTGTATAGATATGTATTTGTCCCACAAATTATAATTAAACTTTGTTATATTATATGATATCTAATTATGAGATGTAAGTTTCACACAGATTGCCATTCAATAGCTTGTAGCTGATCTTGCTATGTCAGTACAACTTAAAAGGTTTACTTCATGACTTACCTGTAAGACATTTATATTCTTATTTTTACAGCTACTGATGCCTCTGAAATTTGGACTCTGAAGAAAGCAAATAGGAAAAGGATGGACGACTTTGAACTCTAAAGTTGAAGGTGACCATTACGCATCCCGTGGACTGCAGAAATATCAAACAAAGAAGTCTTCGACTGAAGCTCACCAAAACTATCTCATGAAGCCAAGATTGCCAAATAGAAGCCGTCATACTTTGGACAATATCATGAGAGCCGACTTACTTGAAAAATATCTTGTTTGGAGTGATCGATGGAAAAAGGAGAAGGGGGCTGCCATATCATCCGCTGGCTGGACCTAAGATGACACTGAGATGACCATGACGGAGGCAGTGCTAGACAGGGTGTAATCCATAGAGTGGCTGAGGATCGGACATGACTGAGTGACTGACATGACAATGAAATATCTTATGGAAAATAATAAATTAAGAAGACAAAAAAAGGCCCAGTATAGTAAGCTAAAAGGGAAGCCAAAAAAAGAAAGCATATACTATAGCTTACCAACTAAACCTTCTAGGAATAAATGCTTCAACAAGCTCAAAGGTATGACGTTGTTTTGTGTACTAGAAGCATAACTGATATGGAGAAATCAGAACTTGTGAACCTCTTATTAGCTGAGTCTCAGATTCTCCTAAAAGTGGAGCTGAAATTAAATCAACTTCTACTTATCCTAAGAATGGGGAAGTTTAGCAGCCTCGTGTCCTCCCCTTCCCCTTTACTTTATCAAAAGTATTACAGATGATGGAGGAGGGAGGTTAACACAAAGTGAGTTGCCTCAAGCTATCCTCCGAACTCATTTGGATGATCCAAATGAGATTCAATTACTTTGATTTCACACAACAGGCAAAGATAGTTATGCTGGCCATAATGGAAATGTCAACATTCTCTCCTAAGGGAAACACTTTCATTAGGCCTGCCCAAAGGTCATGAAATGGAAAGCAAAATGAAAAGTGGCATGTTGTTTTGTAGGCTTTGAGTTGGTTGGTCCTATAAATATATTTTATTTTTTTTAAAAAGGATTTGGGAATTTGTTACAGCATATTAAGCGGTTTTAGGTAATATGTTAAA
This sequence comes from Erythrolamprus reginae, assembly GCF_031021105.1. Lineage (NCBI taxonomy): Eukaryota > Metazoa > Chordata > Lepidosauria > Squamata > Dipsadidae > Erythrolamprus > Erythrolamprus reginae. The sequence goes on along the minus strand of NC_091950.1, from coordinate 265,609,617 downwards.
TTTGTAGTATGCTTGGTTTGGTTTGGGCTAAGCAACCTTTGCAGATCCAGACAATAACTGATTAAACCAATCATGGCTTAGCTGTTTCCAAAAAACCCTCCAACCCCTACAACAGGTGCTTTTAGGGTTAGAGGCTCCCATGTAAGTTTGTTTATGGTCAAAGACATAGCCTTACTATGACATTCACATCGTTCTTAATGTGCTCAGAATTGCCTTGAAATATGATAAACAACCCAACTTTACCATCCAGGTGCCATGGGTAGGATTTGAAGCAAGGCAAAACTTCTTTGCTTCAAAATTATGATCGAGATTCCTTTATGAGTTGGACTCTGAGCATCTAGAAAGCCTAAATCATCAGAAACGTCCCTTCCATTCACATATTCAATATGTAGGTTCAATGAGGACTGCCAGAATTACTGTTGCTAAGCAGCATGGTCACATGACATCATGCCTTATGACCTCATTGAATGGAAGTTCCAGGCCCAATTATCATTAAGCAAGGACTACCTGTATAGTTTTATATACGTTAAGTTTAAGACAGGAGGATTTTAAAGCATCCTCATGCTTTGAAGGCTTTTTTAGGTTCTCCTTGGAAGCTTGAAAAAAAGTCAGGCTGCTTTCATGAGCACAGGGCTGTTGTGTCCCTATTCACACAATGTCTGGAGGACATCCAAATTGTATTGAAACCATAAACAGATTGATTTGCATTGGTTGAGATGAATTCATTTTGCTTTTGGTTTAGTATGATATGTGAACCTAACAGTAGAACATAGAATATCAGTGTGGGAAGGGACCATGGAATCTTTCTAGTCCAGTGATGGCGAGCCTTTTTTTGCTCGGGTACCAAAAAGGTGCATGCACACACAATAGTGCGCACATGTGTGCCCATACCCATAATGCCCTCCCCCACACATGCATGTATAACCTCCAGCGCATGCACACAGAGCTCATTAAAGCCTCCAGAGCATGTGGATGGCGAAAAATTGATTCCAGTTGATTTTTGGCCTTTCAGGGGGTGGGGGAAGTCATTTTCATCTTCTGCAGGCTTCAGGAAAGGCACTGGAGACTGTGGATGGTGAACAACTGACCCAACGTCCCAACGTTTGGCCGTTTTACACCCTCCCCAGGCTCCAGAGGCTTTCCCAAAGCCTGCGGAAGGTGAAAATGACCTCCCCCAACCTCTAGAAGTCTGAAAATCAGCTGACCAGCACACTCATACATGCTGGAGCTGACATAGAGCAACGCCTCATGTGCCCTCAAATATAACTCTGGCTGCCATCTGTGCTATAGGTTCACCATCACGGTTCTAATCTAACTTCCTGCTCAAGTAGGAGACCATATACCATTTCTGACATTTGGCTGTCCAGTCTCTTCTTGAAAGTGATGGAACACCCACAACTTCTGAAGGCAAGTTGTTCCACTGGTTGTTCTCACACTAAGGAAAATTCTCCTTAGTTCTAGGCTGGATCTCTCTTTGTTTTCCATCCGTTGTTTCTTGTCTTGCTTTAAAAAATAGGTTGATCTCCTTCATGGCAGCCCCTCAAATACTGGAACACAGCTATCATGTCTTCCCTGTGCCTTCTTTTCACTAGACTGGCTATATCCAATTCTTGTAATCGTTCATTATATTGGTCTCCAGGCCCCTAATCATCTTAGTTGAACTTTTCTGCACTTTTTCCAAAGTCTCAACATTTTTTTTTATAATAGGATGACCGAAACTGAATGCAATATTCTAGGTGTCATCTTACTAAGGCTACTTCATGTGATCTTGATTCTATCCCTTTATTAATACATCCTAGGATTGCATTTGGTGCACTGGTTTAATGTGTTTTAACTGAAGAAATCACACTGGGGAGTCTTTCATAAGACACTAAGCTATAAATTGAGATTTACAAGCTATGAAGGTTTGTACAACACATTAATCAAAAATCAAATCAAACAATTCTGATTAACCAAATGTGCAGTTTAAGTCATACTTTTTGATCCAAAACTCTAAGTCCTTATTTTCCTTCTTTATGCCTGTGTCATAAAAACAACATTTAACAAAAATTGCTCAGGCTTCAAAGCTGGTTAATTCTTGCAATGCAAGCCTCATTTCCTAACATATGTATGGGACATCATAACACACCTGCAAAAGGAATAGAGTTTGCATGGTGAAGGTGCAACTCTTGTTTTGTGATTTATCTATCCTCTCCTTCCTTGTCATTTTATTTTTCCAACTGAATAGGTACACAATTCTACTCACCTTGAGATAGATAAACCAGGTTTTATGTAGACTATGGTTAAAAGGAAGACATAATGTGTCATGTCAATTTAATTATTGTGGGTAAAAAGCATGCGGCCATGTTACCAGCCTATGATGGAAGAACTGGGACCCCTTTTATGTTTCTCCTTGTCTGAGACATGAAAGCCCTAAAGAGAAGTAATCAGATCATGCATTTGGAATGGCCCTGGATTGGAAAACATTGACTCATCATGCTTTTTTGGCATAAGATTTTATTTCATAACACAGATTAAAGCTATTACAATCATTGCTGTTAAACAAATTATGAGAGTTTCAATTGTTCTTCTGTTATGGAACATTGATTATATTCAGATTCTGAGTATATTTGGAAGCCTGAAAGCTTTTAACAAAAAAAAAATGCAGTTAGAACAAGTTGGTGGAAACTATTAGAAGGCAGGAAAGAAAAGAAAGAAGGCTGCAATCTATTCAATCTATATCCAATTCAAATTTATTAGAAAAATATCTAACATCCAAATAACCTTCTTTCCATTTCCAATAAAAATGCCAGAGAGAGGAATTTGTGGAAGTCAATAAAGAAACCTGCAGAAGGTGCTGGGTCAATGAGTTGGTTGTTGTTGGATTCTTTTCACTTTAGAAACAGACCGTTCATTGATTGTTGGATGGTTCCTAGGCAACTTATTGGCTGCCTTAGTTCTCATTCAACTGCCAATGGCTCTCTAGATGTCAATCGAGAGATTGACAAGATCAATATTCAAGGGCACAGACATCTGTCAGTCAGAACAGCAGAAGGGCTACACTTTCCAAAGGCCTACCATAAACATCCATGGATCACATGAGATGTTTTATTCATGCTTAAGCAAATTATTTATTTTATTTATTTTTATTTATTTATTTTGTCCAATACATAATACACATTGAAGAGAAAGATATGTAATAATATAAATAAAGAAAAGAATAGAAGAAAAGATATAAAAGTATAGGTGAATATATTTGAAAGGAAGAAAAGATAAATGAAATAAGGAGAGACAATTGGACAGGGGACGGAAGGCACGCTGGTGCACTTATGCACGCCCCTTACTGACCTCTAAGGAACCTGGAGAGGTCAATCGTGGATAGTCTAAGGGAAAAATGTTGGGGGTTAGGGGTTGACACTACTGAGTCAGGTAATGAGTTCCACGCTTCGACAACTCGGTTGCTGAAGTCATATTTTTTGCAGTCAAGTTTGGAGCGGTTAATATTAAGTTTGAATCTGTTGCGTGCTCTTGTGTTGTTGCGATTGAAGCTGAAGTAGTCATTGACAGATAGAATGTTGCAGCATATGATGCAAGTCCTTCAGGTGTAACTGGGCAATATTTTGATGGAGGAAGGAATCCTGGGGGGTGAATCCCCCTCTCATGGACCAGTTCCTCGTCTAAGGGGTTTCTGGTTTTGAGTGGCTCACTGGGCATAAATATCCAGCATTGTTTCGAGGCTGTAAGTTTCCCCCTCAACCTTGTGGGAAAGTACCTAAATAGCCATTAATGCATGCAAGGGCAACCACAGTTTAGAGTGAAACAGGTCATAAACCACCGAAAGCCCTCTTGTAAAAACTCCTCTAAGAATGCACATGTGTAATTTTTTTTGTCTGTTAGCATGGGTGTGCAAACTGACAGATAACAAGGTAGAGCATAAGAGAAAATCATAATGTTTCTTTTTTAAAAAAAAAGGAAAAGAAAAAATATTTATAGCAGTGTGTCAAGAGAAGAGGACACATATGGGGGTTTTCCCAACTTTTTAACCCCTGTCCCTCTCCAAATAGTCCACAGGATGAAGCAGTATCTCGCCTTTGCATCCCGGGTTTTCTCATATTACATAAACAGGGCTTGGCTGCTTTCTTCTATAGGAGCATCTGCTCAGCTGACGGTCCCCAGTGAGGCAGCTTTGTTTTGTCCAAGACACCGATCATGAGTAATGGATCTGGCTAAGCCTGATAGTGCATGATGTAATTGTCAGAGGATTTTAATTATCAGCACATTTCATGTGGGATTTTTTCTCTCCCCCCCCCCCCCCCCCTCAGTTTGGGGTTTGGTTCTCTTTCAGACAGTTTTGAATTTGCATAAATTTTGGCAAGTTCAGATAGGCCAGGAAGGAGCTGCCATATTTGCATGTCCACTCTTTCCTCCTCCTCCTCCACCACCTCCTCCTCCTCCTCCTCCTCCTCCTATCACTGCAAAAGAAATGGGAGAAACAGCACAAACAATTTGCCAAAAATAAAATGATTGCCAATGCATCATCATCTTTAAGGGGATAGATATCAAGGAGGGTGCAGATTACAATCCAAATGTTGCACGCAGAGCTTTAAAAATATATTATTATGATCCCATAGGGCATTCATAATGTAATTGAAAGTGGCAATCACTCCATATTCTTTCCAGGCCAGTCGTCCTTGGACTTGGTTTTAACTGTGCTGCTTATCTTTCCTCAACTCTGACAGGGTTGGGGAGGGGGGAATGTGTGTCAATGTACGACGACTTGGAAGTGTTGATTTCAGGGTCTCCCGTTTAAGTAAAAACAGACCAAGCTTCAAACTCTCAGGAGGTCAGATTGAGATGTTTCCTCAGTCTGTTTTACTAAAAATTATTCAAGTTGTGTGCCATTTTTAGTTTGGTTTAGTTTGGGTGCTTTGTTTTATTTCCATGTTCCAATGTTCCTTTTCTTTTTAACAGAAAAAAAGGAAACCTTAAACCAGAAGTCCTCAACCTAATTGATTAACTGAATCATCTCTGGATGTCTGAGAAATCCTGGTTAGGTAAGGTAAAAAAAAGAAGTAGTTAGGTACAGATGTGCTCTTCAATAGATAGAAGGATGTCTTACCTCAGTGCCTGAATATTCACTTTGTATATGACAGGCCTCCAATGAACAACACACAACAGACTGAACAAAAGTCTAAATAAGCTTTTTAAAGCAAGTCTGCACTGCCAAAATGGATGGGGTTAGAATTCCAGAATTCTGTGAGTTGAAGTCCATAAGTCTTAAAGCTGCCAAGCTTGGAGACCCCTGGTTTAGAGAATATTTTGGAGGTACTGTACAGGTAGTCCTTGATTTATTATCACAATTGGGACTGTAATTTCAAGCACTGAGCGATGTGGTTGTTAAGTGAGTCATTCTGTGCCTGAACCCAATGTTATGACCATTTTGACCATGGCTAGTAAGTAAATCACATGGCCTTTGCATGAATCATACTTCCCTAATTGATTTTTCTTGTTGGAAGCTGTCTGGGAAGGCTGCAAATTACAAATATATGCCCAATTGTAATTACAACCATTATTAAATGTGAGCCAGTTGCCCAGTATTGAATTGTAGTCTTGTGACTGTGGAGGTTGTATGGCAGTCACAATTTCGAAGAAGGATGGTAAATCACTTTTTTTTGAGGCCATCCTAACTTCAAATCATCATTAAATAAATGTCCATAAGTCAAGGACCATTTGCATTAAGGAACACAGTGGATGTCTTAAAAGCTTATAAAGTGCCCAGTTCATCCCTTAAATTTATCACCAATGAAAAGAAAAGAAAAAGTTTTGACCATGTCCATTCTGAGCCTATAAAAAGGGAGGCAGGCAAGTAGGATGGCACTGTTAAATGCCTGCAGGAAGTTACAAATTCATTTGCAAGCATCTCTAGGTGGTGGCTTTCAAGATGTAGGAAAGGTCTCTTAAGACTTTGGGAAAGAACTGCTAGTTACAACCAGGGACATTTGGCTGCATGGCCAGGTTGCCTACGAACTGATTTAGGAAACCAGAAAAACATGAACACCCACAAGGTGGCAATAGCTCCCAGGAATAAACAATGGGTGAGTCGCCGTCTTTTCATCTCAGACAATTGATAGATGTTAGCAAATTGATATGGCTAATAAAGAGCAAAGACATGTGAAGACTTCACTGGGGCTACCAGTGGCCTTGCCTTTCTTTACTAGTGAAATGAAACGCTCTGATGCACAAACTTGGGGAAGGAGTCCCCAGATGCCCACACCCTCAAATGCATTGATATCTGAGCAAGGTATCTCCATGCAACAGACATTACAGAATCTAGGAGAGCAAGTTCAACCCGTCTGCCCCTCCAACTGTCAGGAATCATTTACCACCTACCCCGTAAGTTCATGAACTGGGGGCTGGTGAACCCTGACTTACAGCAATTCATTTAGTGACCGTTCAAAATTACAACAACACTGAAAAATGTGACATGTGACAGTTAACGGTCATTGCAACATCCTCACAGTCACATGATCAAAATTCAGACATTTGACAACTCACTCATATTTATGATGGTTGCAATGGGCCGTGGTCACGTGATTACTTTTGGTGACCTTCTGACAAGCAAAGTCAATAGGGCAAGCCTGATTCACTTAACAACGGTGTGACTAACTTAACCACTGCAGTGATTCACACCTGCTGTTCTGTTCGGGTCGTATGTGACCCGAAGCCAAGTTTGAGTCCCTGTAAAAAATTTTCCCTGCATATCTGAAACTTGAAATTTCATGACTATTTATCATTTCAGGGGTTCTCTCTATGAGAATTTTTTTGGGGGGGTGGGGGGCTTAGTTTTTGCTGGGCAAAAAAAGTTACAAATCTTATGTTCCCGGGTCACCCTGACCCGGACCGAAAACTCTTCATTTGCAGTGCTTATGTTTGGTCTTTTTGAAAGCTTTTTTCACTTGGAAAGTAGTCTGAACATTTCTGCACACAATGATATGAAAATTGAAATGAAAAAAGTAAATCTTATTGGTTTATTTTGCGGATATAATGCACGCCCCCCCCGTTTTTGTGAAAAATTTTTCAATTTATGGATAGTTTTGCTTGCAAAATGCATTCTATTTTACTAAAGTTGGTGTGAGATTGGTAGCTTGAACATTTCTGAATATAAGAAAAATATAAAGGAACTGAAAAAAATGATTCTTATTGGTTTTTTAACATCAGAAATAAGGCCTCCCCCCCCCCCTTGGCTGCTTGCAACCATTTTCACTTTTTATTTTTTTATGCTCCAAATCCGAAATATTCTTTAAAATCTTAGGCATTCATTTACTCAATTTAACAATGCTGATCATCAAAAAATATTTTTGGGGTGGTGGCTAATTGTTTTCTGGGCAAAAAAAAATCATAACTTTGAATCTGTTTCTGTTCGTATGTGACCGGACCAAAAATAATTTTTTTAGGTACTTGAATTTGATCTTTTTGAAAACTTTTTCAACTGGAAAACTAGTTTGAACATTTATGAACATAATGATATGAAAATTGAACTGGAAAAATTGAGACTTATATTTTTATTTTGATCAAAAAGCCCCTCCCCCCATCCTTTTTTAATTTCGTGTCAATTTCTATTTTTTAAGGCTACAAATCCCTAAGGAATTTTCCCCCAAAAGGTTTGATATACTAAATTGAACATTTCTGAATATAAGAAAAATATAAATGAACTGAAAAAAATGGTTCTTATTGGTTTATTTTTGCCACAAAAGGGCCACCCCCCCCTCGGCCTTGCTGTGTGCCATTATTGTCACTGTTTATACATATTTGTCTAGAAATATTTGGAATATCCTTTTGAAAATCAACCACATTGTAGCCAGAGAACTAATTTTATGAAACAAATCCATTTTACTAAAAAAAAGTATGTAAGTTTGAAATTAACAGCATAATTTTTATATAAATTGAAATAATTGAGGCATACTTTATGTGCAAAATAAACCAATATGCATCAATTTTTCCAGTTCAATTTTCATATCATTATGTTCAGAAATGTTCAAGCTACCAATCCCACACCAACTTTAGTAAAATAGAATGTATTTTGCTAGCAAAACTATCCATAAAGTGAAGACTATTTAAAAAAAACGGGGGGGGCGTGCATTTCATCAACAAAATAAACCAATATGCATCAATTTTTCCAGTTCAATTTTCATATCATTATGTTCAGAAATGTTCAAGCTACCAATCCCATAGCAACGTTAGTAAAATAGAATGCATTTTGCAAGCAAAACTATCCATAAATTGAAAAAAATTTCACAAAAACAGGGGGGGCATGCATTATATCCGCAAAATAAACCAATAAGATTTACTTTTTTCATTTCAATTTTCATATCATTGTGTGCAGAAATGTTCAGACTACTTTCCAAGTGAAAAAAGCTTTCAAAAAGACCAAACATAAGCACTGCAAATGAAGAGTTTTCGGTCCGGGTCAGGGTGACCCGGGAACATAAGATTTGTTATTTTTCTTAAACAGAATAGCTGTGTCAAGAAAGATAATAAAATGGAGCAAAATTCACTTAACAACAACTGTCTCTCTTGTCAACAGAAATTTGGGACTCAATTATGGTTGCAAGTCTAGGACTACCTGTACATAAAATTTAGTCATAGGTATTCCATCCCCACGCCCACCCCCAACTGCTGGAGAAATGTCCAATGGGAATATATAAAAGTGAAATGTCTGGAAGTTTGGGATCTTCATATATTCCTTCCGTGTTTTATTCAGGAATTGTTCGCCTCCACCCTCATGCCAGTTGCCACGTCAAATTTCTGGCACACTATCATCAGACTCTCATCTCCGGCATATTATTGTCAAGGAAGAAGGTGAAGTGCTAGTTACATGATAATGGATGGGATAGAGTTCCCATGAGATTCCATTTTTATCTGAGTAATGGCCTTGACTCATTAGAACTAAAAACTTAAATACTAACAAAAGTCAAACCTTATTACAGCTGCCGCAGATCCCTTCCAGATGGACAATCCTTGCTTAGTGACTATAATTGGGACTCACACATCAGTGGTTAAGCAAAGTGGTTGCAAACTGGAATCACAACTGTCTTTATGGTCTTACTTCAGCTTTCCTTGGTTTTACAGACTGGCAAAGATGGTCATACAAATAATAATAATAATAATAATAATAATAATAATAATAATAATAATAATAATAGCTGGCAAAGATGGTCATACATATAATAATAATAATAATAATAATAATAATAATAATAATAATAATAATAATAACTACTACTACTACTACTACTACTACTACAGAGTTGGAAGGGACTTTGGAGGTCTTCTAGTCCAACTCCCTGCTTAGGCAGGAAACCCTACAATGACGGGATTGATCTCAAAGTTACTTTTTCATCACCATCATAATTGTTGTTAAACAAGGTTAGCTGCTAAAGAAAGGCTACCTATATACAGGCAAAATACTTGGCCAGGTGCTTTCATCAGAAGGCATAGTCCCCACACTAGACTTGTACCATTGAGGAAAGAAATCAAGTTAAGTGACCTTGTGGATTTTGTCAATTGTTCACTTAACTAATTTTTCAACTTGCTTTCCTAAACATACTTATTGCAGAGAAATTAACTGGGTTATATTTATGTTTGAGTAAATGCGCTTAGAATTATGCCTTCTAAATGCCCTTTTATGTGGAATTATGACAGTAAACATGGTTTGCATTATGCTACCGATTTGCATACATTTGCATATGAGAAAAACAGTTTAAATATAACGAGTGTTATATTAAAATTAAGCTCATTTCTAGAACAGCATTCTGATTCTTCTCCCTTAGCAGGGAATTCTTCTTTTAAGCTGCTAAGTGGTATATGAACAATCTTTTTAGGTATTTTAGAAGCTGTATGGGTAGTTCTCAACTTATGGCCACGATTGGTACTGGAATTTCAGTCATTGAGCAAAGTGGTTATAAATTGAGTCCCCCCACATGACCACTTTGGTCGATGATAACAATCTCGCTCTCCTGATTTGGTTGTTAAGCAATAGTACTTTAAGCATACAAACCTAAAAAGCTGCCTGTGGAAGGAGGGCAGGCAGTTCCCTCCAAGCGTGGAAGGGAATTCTTGCATGTTATCTACAATCAAATTGTAGTCCATGGGGCTTATATTAAAGTCTCATGGGCACAAGGGGGAAATTTTTTAGGGCAACAATTTTAATAGATGGAAAGAGACACAATTTCCTCGAAGAATCTCACCCACGCTACTACGAAGATCTAAAATAACATCAATTGATATAAATGGAGGTTATTTTACCTGTGCTGCTGCATGGAGCAGTGTCCCTCAATCTTGGAGATGTCTGGACTTTAACACTCAGAATTCCATTTTGAATTCTTAACCATATTAATTAATTCAAATTTAATTTAAAAATTTAATTTAATCATCCTAAAACAAATCACATGAATTAATTAATTCAAAATCAATTTAATAATTTAATTTAATCCCTATAAAAGCAATTACACAAATTAATTCAAAGTCAATGTTGAGAATTGAAGTTTGTTGAGAAACACTGCAGTTTTGAATTTGACGATAAGAGAAACACTGGTGTAGAGGGATTGAAGGCCTGGTTCAATTGTAAAGGAAAGGGCTAGTTAATGTAAAAAACCCACCCACTCATTTTCTATTTCAGACAATTTTTTGGTCCACCAAAACGCACAGACAAATACACACCTATTTGATAAAAGAAAAATAGAATTTTGCAAAATGGCATTTTTCTAACAGGAATTATAACCCAGGAAGATAACTGAAGAAGTGAAGATACTAAAAGGGTTTTTCAATCACGAATAAAATAATTCCATGCAAATTTGCTTGCACGAGTCCTCAATAAAAGCTATCCTAAAGTCCCTCCTTTCAACAGTGTGAAACATGGCTATTAAAGTCTGTAGGCTGAATTCTCATGACAGCTATACATATGCAAAAAAAAAAGTACGTAAGCCAACTGCTGTGCCTATAAATAGATACTGGATGTGCAATTCAGTGAGAGAATGCCTACATAGCTCCTCAATTGTTTATTTTTGTTTATTTTTTTAATTTTTGAATATATATATATATATGTGTGTGTGTGTGTGTGTGTGTGTGTGTGTGTGTGTGTATGTATGTATGTATGTATGTATGTATGTATGTACATATATATACATATATATATATATATATATGATGGTTTTGGTATATTCGGGTTTCTTCCTGTGTAGGATGTAGAAATTTCTGGTGACGTTTCAACGAGGTCCCACTCGTCATCTTCAGGCTGGTGCTTCTGTCCTTGTTCTAGGGTGAACACAGCGAGATCTGAGCTGCCTTCCTTCTATAAATACTGGTGGCTGGGTGTGGTTTGATGGCTCAGCAATTGCCTGCTGTGATGTGCAAATCTATGAAAACAAATAAATAAAATTATATATAAAGCAGTGTTTTTCAACATTTTTTCTTCGGGGAACCCTTTGGTTACATGAGATTTCTGGCAGAGCCCTGTTTGAAAAACACTACATTAATCTGTGTATCCTGAAGCTGAAATAGAATTTTTGTATTGGCCAAGTGTGATTGAACACACAAGGAATTTGTCTTTGGTGCATATGCTCTCAGTGTACATAAATATATATATATTTGTCAAGAATCATGAGGTACAACACTTAATGATTGTCATAGGGTACAAATAAGCAATCAAGAAACAATCAATATAAATCATAAGGATGCAAGCAACAAGTTACAGTCATAGTCATAAGTGGGAGATCGGTGATAGGAATGATGAGAAGACTAATAGTAATGCAGCCTTACCACGTGAGGGTCTGTGGCTGCAGAGTAGCAGAGAGAGGGCGAGAGAGAGAGAGGCTGTGCCACGTACCCTTCAGTTGGTGGGAGGGGCCGGTGGGAGGATCGGAGTGAAGGCAAAGTTGGAGCGGATGCCTTCCACTCCACCTTCCGCTTTACCTTCCACTCCTCCTGCCCTCTCAGACCCCGACCGTGAGGGGAGTAGTAGGGCGCACTCTCTTACAGTGTCCTGCGCAGGAAAAGAGTTAATGAGTTGGCTGCTTGGCCGAGCGCGGCGGCATGTACACAGGCATGGGAAGGAGATGTGAGGAGGAGCAGAGAGAACCTTGAGCCGCCTGACGCGTCTCGGCCCTGGACTGGGAAGCTCTGTGTCGGAGGTGCTAGAGAGGCAACTGCTGCCACCACCTCCTCTTTCTCCTCCTCCTCCTCCTCCTCCTGCTGCAGCCTGTGCTTTGGCCCTGTTGCTGCAGCGAGGGGCTAGAGGGGCGCTGCTGCTGCTGTCAGCGCCAACACTGTCGTCGCTGCCACTCCTTCTCCTGCTCAGCGGCTGATGCTGCTGAGCATGATTGATCTGCTGGACACAAGATGGAGGAAGAGGCTACCCCACTGCGGAAGCAGGCGGGATTGAAGGGGGGACCTGCCTTGCCTTGCTTTGCCTTCTTATTATGTCACAGAACGCCTGATTGGCCCTTGTGGAACACTTGGGTTCCACTGAACCCCGGTTGAAAAACACTGTTTTAAAGTGATGCGTGGAAGCATTGGAGAAAACGCATTTTAATGTTTTTTCAATATGTGCCCAAAAGATAAGCGCAATTAAATGGCCTGTTAAATTATGCTTAAGGATATTACAGTTTTAATTTCTGACCTTTTCATATTACCCTCGCATCGAAAAGTTCATTTGTGTTTGAATCCACCTCCCTTTTACTGCCAAATTTTGAAGACAGTTGTTAATGGACACCCAGATTTGTTTGCTTGAGACCCACGCCCACACAGACACATTTAGTGGACAGAAATGACAGGTGGTTGCAAAGAGAATGGTAGAAAAGTAAAAAAAATGAATTTTTTTGAAAACAGCATTTTTTTTAAACCAGAAAACCCAATTGGGAATAAAGGCTGATTTCTTCATATATTATCTTATATAATTCATTTCACAAACTTGTAAATTAATCTCTGCCAGAGATTACAATTCGTCCTCAATGTACAACATTTTTTTTGTGACCATTCAAAGTTAATAATGGCACTGGAAAAAAAGTGACCTATGATTGTTTTTCACCCTTATGACCATTTCAGTATCTCCATGGTCATGCGATCAAAACTTGGGTGCTTGGCAACTGATTCAGATTTATGACAGTTACAGTGTCCTGGAGTCATATGATCAGCTTTCGCAACCTTCTGGCAAGCAAAGTCAATGGGGAAGCCAGATTCACATTACTAACTGCAGGGCTTCACTTAACAACCATGGCAAGAAAGGTCATAAAATAGGTCAAAACGCACTAAACAAATTTCTCACTGAACAATAAAAATTGGGGGCTCAGTAGTGGTTGTAAATCAAGGACTACTTATATAAGACTTTAAAAGAAGACAAGTTACCATTATACTAGCCAGCGAATGGAATGAAAGGAAACTGAAACTGAATAAGTTAGTAATGTTGACTTTGCTTGCCAGAAGGTTGCGAAAGTTATGAATATAAAAATACTGAAGAAATGTCATGGTCTTCGTATTCAACCTTTAGGCTATTTAAAAACATCTGTGTTGCCACTGATAAAATCAAAATCAGTGGCAAATTTGTCCAGCCCTCCCCTTAATTTGATGACCTCCAGATATTTTAGATTACAAGTCCCATCAGCCATGATCAACATGGACAGGTTTCGGGACAATGGGAAGGGCACAGGTGGAAGAAAGCTGAGATATACTTTTAGACTCATGTTTTACACGCTAGATAAAACATTGGTCTTGATCCGATTGTTGCATTTAACAGTCCTTCAGATAACTTATCTCAACCAATGGTAACATTCTACTCAAAATATGTCTGGGCTCTGAAGCTAAATAGTATGAAACCTGGCTATATCCCCTATATTTGGGGAAACAGTCAGCAGGAATGAGATAACTTGGCATAGCCAACTCACCATGGCCAACTTACTGAAGCCAATTCACTATGGGGCAAGTCGCTGCAGGACAATTTAAAAATTCTATTCAATTATTTAAAATAAATACAAAATATTTGAATTTTTAACATTCATGTTCCATTCTGTCCCCATTTGCATTCTTTCTTTAATGATTCTATTCCACCATTTTTTATATATATTACTGTAACTCTTATCCCACAATGACTTGCCCTGAAGCGAATTGGCCATGGAAAGTTGGCTGTGGGGAGTTGTTAAATTGTCATAGATCCTCTCTTCCTAAATGTCTCCTTCTAGAGAGTTTTCATGGGAACTAGTCCATAAGTTTCAATCCCTTTCTTTATGGAAAGCTTTCCAGCCCAAAGAGTCAAGAAAGTTCAACCTCTCCAGGTTGATGATTTTGAATGCAAAATATCTGTACAAAAGTGATCCACGTAAATCATAGAACAGATGGCTACCCTATGTCACACCAGGGATTTCGTAATATTGGATTCAGCAGCAAAGTTGCACAGCAAGTGAACGCCATACATACAAGAAGATAATTAAAGCATGTCTGTAAATTTAAATATGGATGAGCCATCATTTTCTGTTGCTCAAGGTTATAAATACTTAGTGCTTGCTAAATAATACACTCACATTAAAAGATTTGATGTTATTTGTGTGTGTCTGTGTGTATGCAGGCATACACATGCTGCTAATTTAAAATGTTTTTTCTTCTAGGGCAAGAAGAGCCCAGACAATTATTGAAGTTTCTTGACTGTATCCATGCCTAATGGAGTTTGGAAAACGGATGGGGATTACTCCCTATCTCTCTGAGCCAGAGTTACTCAGAAGTCAAAACCAAGGAAGATGTTCAGCAGTTGAGGACAGCTGTAAAATAAGGGCTCATTGCAGCAATTCATTCACTTGTATCTTAAATTGTATCCTTCTCACTATAGAAGGTGGACAACCAGAAAGAAGTTCACAAGAAAAATGAAGCTGGCTTAAAGTTCAAGGTGCCATATCCACATGTCTGGGAAGCAAGGCCTTCAAATCAGCCATGCTCTCTCTGCCCTTTAAAAAGCGTACATCTGTAAAGCTTTGCATACTATAACACAAAAAAAGAGTTTTTATATTAAGTGCTAATTCTTCCTGATTTATTAAATTTATTCTATGATTCCTTAAGGCTTTCATCTGTTGGATTTTTCTGACAAAGGGATTCCATGTCTCGAATATCTTTCTAAAGTTTATTCAGTTTTTCTCTGTATAGTTTATTTTTCCGTATTTGATAAGCGATGGAGATACCTCTAAAGTAAGCTTTCATTGTGTCCCAAACATTGTATGTGGACGTATCCTCATTTAAATTCTCTTTAAAGGAAAACTTTAACTCTTTCTCCATTTGGACTATATAATATATTCTTTCTCCTGTAATATATTTTGGTTTAACATCCACCTATTCCTACAATGTGGGGAGTTCTTCAAGTTCAATAAAATCTGTCCACCTGTTACTTTGTACTTCCATATTAGTTGTCTGTGAAAGCAGGGCTAAGTTGGTCCATACCATGTCTATGCGTGACCAAGATCTATGTGGATGTGAAAAATAGATGTAGTGCTGATTTTTAGGATTTTGTTTCCTCCAAACATCATGTAAATCAAATTCCTTAATCATGGCCATACAGGAATTTGGAAGTTTCCGTTTAATATGATTCTTGCTTTTCCCTTTGTAACCCAAACTAAGGTCGACAATTGCATTGAAATCACCTAATATACAGATGTTCTGCCAACTGAATTCGTTAATTTTCCTATGCAGTTTTAGATAACATTATTTTTGTTTCTGATTGGGAGCATAGATTCCTACTAACAAAATTCTCCCTTTATTCATAGAGATTTCCACCATTAACATTTTTTTCCATGGAGTTCATTTCTTGGTCTGATCTATCTAGTTGAGCTGACTTAGAAAGGTTCAGCTACTTTTAAAACTGGTCTATGACATCTCACCAAGGCCATCTCACACATGACAATTCACTGCAGGAGAAAAAGATGCACTGATATCAAAGAAATGGTAGAATAGAATCATTAAATAAAGGATGCAAAATGAGGGACAGAATGAAATGTAAATGGCAAAAATGTAAATATTTTTATTAATTTTAAACAAATAGAATTGTTAAATTGTCTCACAAAGAGTTGCCTGCAGCAAGTTGGCCGTGGCGAGTAGACTATGACAAATTACCCACGTTGACCCATTGCCTTCTAGAAAATCAGCCCTATAGTTACAAGTAGAAAATATCTTGGGCTGGGATACCACTGCTTCATCACCTGTAGATACATCTTTGTTTTAATTTCCAAAAAGTATCAGGATAAAGAGGTATAAGATGCAAACAGTCTTTCTTAACTTTTAAAGCTGCCCAATTGTTTGCTTCTTCCAGAAGAAACATTTCTAAGTTATCTTTAATAACATTTCCCTCATTCTCAGGGATGGGAATGAAATGTTGTTTATGTGTTTTGTTGTAGGAACATAAAGAAAAATATCCTTCCTTTACTATGTAAATTGGGCTTGTTGATCGTCTCTTTAAAACTTAACTTTATGGATTCCTCTGATAATTTTAGAGGAAAGTGATTTGCAATTGCTGATTGGTTGGTTATTGGTTGATTTTACTTCTCAGTCATTTTTGCGCCCCTTGTTTTTCCCGATGGGCTCTTATCCAACTGCTAACTAAAATCTTAATTTGTGGAGTTGCGGTTTTTTGGTGGGTTTTAAAAAAAACAAAACCAATGAACTTATTTTGGATAAGTGCAACTTCCTGGTCAGCCTAATTTGGTTTGCCAATATGTAAGCACATGAAAGTAATTGCATCTATTTTTCATTTTATTTGAGAACACAGTTTCATGACTCTCCTAGTCTACGGGGAGGGGCGGCATACAAAACTAATAAATTATTATTGGTACCATACGCTGAGAACACCAAAATTCCCCAACAAGCAGCAGGTGAGAGCTGCTGTGAAGTGGGCTGCACTGGAGAGGCTTCCAGGGGGGCCTGCCGGATGGGAATGCAGGCGTCTCTCCACAACTTCGAGAGACGCTGAGAACACCAAAATTCCCCAACAAGCAGCAGGTGAGAGCTGCTGTGAAGTGGGCTGCACTGGAGAGGCTTCCAAGGGGGCCTGCCGGATGGGAATGCAGGCGTCTCTCCACAACTTTGAGAGATGCTGAGAACACCAAAATTCCCCAACAAGTAGCAGGTGAGAGCTGCTGTGAAGTGGGCTGCACTGGAGAGGCTTCCAGGGGGGCCTGCCGGATGGGAATGCAGGCGTCTCTCCACAACTTCGAGAGACACTGAGAACACCAAAATTCCCCAACAAGCAGCAGGTGAGAGCTGCTGTGAAGTGGGCTGCACTGGAGAGGCTTCCAGGGGGGCCTGCCGGATGGGAATGCAGGCGTCTCTCCACAACTTTGAGAGACGCTGAGAACACCAAAATTCCCCAACAAGCAGCAGGTGAGAGCTGCTGTGAAGTGGGCTGCACTGGAGAGGCTTCCAGAGTGGCCTGCTGGATGTGGACTGAGGCTGATCTGCACGGACCTAGGACACCGGGATGCCAAATGGTGGGGGGTACCTGGTTTCGGAGGGACCATTAAATCACTGTTAGAATCGAGCCAATGACTTTTGCTGCCATAAAAAAGGGGAGGATGAAGAGTTACTGGTATCATGTGAGGACCATCTAGGGGCGACTTGCAGTTGTACAGTCTGCACGGGGATACGAAGGGCGGGCGGGACTGAAGGTTGCTGCGTGAATTGGAGTTCCCACAGAGAAAGAAGAACAGGAGACACTTCCAACCGAGGTAAAGAGACAGAACCTTTAAAGTGCTGGTTTGTGGATATGTCCAGCACTGAGAAGATGACAACAATGACAGCGGCAAAGAGACAGATTTGGCCAACGATAACGGCCATTACCAAAAAGCCTGGGAGGACAGAGCTTATACCCAGGATTCAGACTTTGTCCTATTTTACATCCTTTGAACTCACTTTTTAGATCAGATGTTATCTATATGAACTTGGCTGAATTGATTAATTAATTGACCAGTTGGAATATTTTTTACCTATATTTTTATAATTATATATATTTTAATACTAGTTTTATATTAATTAATTAATTTTTAATTGAATTATTGTGGGGATTTTAAGGATGGATGAATGGCAAGGGTGGAATGGTGGGAATGGTATATATGAATGGAATGAGGGGGGAGGGTCAAGGTTGGAAGATTGGGGTGGGATGGCTGCTATGTATGAAATTAATGAGTGGGGTGGATGGGATGATAGGTATATGAACAATGTGAATAGTGTGAATGCTGGCCCACCTGATGCTCGAGAGGCGGGAGAGGAAGGGGCACCGATCTCTGGGGTGGCAGAGGGTCAGAATATTCCAGTGTTGCTGGGGAGAGGCAGATATGACGGGGGCCACGGAGTTAGCCGTTCCAGGGGAACGAGGGATCATTGCTTAATAACGATCCCTTCTTCTGGCTCCGTGAGCCCAATCTTGGGTACTGGTGATGAGTGTAACTCTGGCCCTGGGCTCAGGTTGCTGCTACTCAATGCCAGGTCGGTGGTAAATAAAGCTCTCCTCATCCGGGATTTGATCCTGGATGAGGAGGCCGACCTGGCATGTATTACTGAAACCTGGCTGGGCCCAGAGGGAGGTGTTTCTCTCTCTGAAATTTGCCCAGCCGGGTTTCAGATATGGCATCAACCTCGACCCCAGGGAAGGGGGGGAGGAGTGGCTATTATAGCCAGGGAGAGCCCTTGCCTACGTAGACTCATTGCTCCAGAAATTGTGGGTTGCGAGTCTCTCTTGATGAAGTTGGACTTAGGGGTTCAGGTGGGCTTATTTCTCACGTACCTGCCTCCCAGCTGCGTGTCAAAAGCCCTGCCTGTGCTACTCGAGGAGGTAGCTGGGTTGGCGGTGGAGTTCCCCGGACTTATTGTCCTGAGGGACTTCAACCTGCCGTCACTCGGCGAAAGCTCTGGGTTGGCACAGGAGTTCATGGCCACCATGACAGCCATGGACCTGACTCAAGTAGTACAGGGTCCGACTCACAAGGGAGGGCACGCACCTGACATGGTATTCCTTTCCGAGCAACTGAGTAATGGTCTGAGACTAAGGGGCTTAGAAGCATTGCCTTTGTCATGGTCAGACCATTTTATTTATTTATTTATTTATTTATTTATTTATTTATTTATTGGATTTGTATGCCGCCCCTCTCCAGAGACTCGGGGCAGCTAACAGCGACAATAAAACAGTGTACAATAGTAATTTGGTATTGATGATTAAAAATCAATTAATATAAAAACCAAACATACATACATACATACCATGCATAGAATTGTAAAGGCCTAGGGGGAAAGAGGATCTCAATTCCCCCATGCCTGGCGGCAGAGGTGGGTTTTAAGTTGTTTACGAAAGGCAAGGAGGGTGGGGGCAGTTCTAATCTCTGGGGGGAGTTGGTTCCAGAGGGCCGGGGCCGCCACAGAGAAGGCTCTTCCCCTGGGTCCCGCCAGGCGACATTGCTTAGTTGACGGGACCCGGAGAAGATCCACTCTGTGGGACCTAACTGGTCGCTGGGATTCGTGCAGCAGAAGGCGGTCCTTGAGGTAATCTGGTCCGGTGCCATGAAGGGCTTTATAGGTCATAACCAACACTTTGAATTGTGACCGGAAACTGATCGGCAACCAATGCAGATTGCGGAGTGTTGGTGTGACATGGGCATATTTGGGAAAGCTCATGATTGCTCTCGCAGCTGCATTCTGCACGATCTGAAGTTTCCGAACATTTTTCAAAGGTAGCCCCGTGTAGAGAGCGTTACAGTAGTCAAGCCTCGAGGTGATGAGGGCATGAGTGACCGTGAGCAGTGTCTCCCGGTCCAAGTAGGGTCGCAACTGGTGCACCAGGCGAACCTGGGCAAACGTCCCCCTCGCCACAGCTGAAAGATGTTTCTCTAATGTGAGCTGTGGATCGAGGAGGACGCCCAAGTTGCGAACCTTCTCTGAGGGGGCCAGTGATTCTCCCCCCAGGGTAATGGACGGACAGATTGAGTTGTCCTTGGGAGGTAAGATCCACAGCCACTCCGTCTTGTCTGGGTTGAGTTTGAGCTTGTTGACACTCATCCAGGCCCTAACATCCTCCAGGCACCGGCCCATCACTTCCACTGCTTCGTTGGCTGGACATGGGGTGGAGATGTATAACTGGGTATCATCGGCGTATTGATGATACCTCACCCCATGCCCTTGGATGATCTCACCTAGCGGTTTCATGTAGATATTAAATAGCAGGGGGGAGAGGACCGACCCCTGAGGCACCCCACAAGGGAGAGACCTAGAGGTCGACCTCTGATCCCCTACTAACACCGACTGCGACCGACCAGAGAGGTATGAGGAGAACCACTGAAGAACAGTGCCTCCCACTCCCAATCCCTCTAGTCGGTGCAGAAGGATACCATGGTCGATGGTATCGAAAGCCGCTGAGAGGTCAAGAAGCACCAGGACAGAGGACAAGCCCCTGTCCTGGGCCCGCCAGAGATCATCCATCAACGCGACCAAAGCAGTTTCCGTGCTGTAGCCGGGCCTGAATCCAGACTGTTGAGGACCTAGATAATCGGCTTCTTCCAAGGACCGCTGGAGCTGAAGTGCCACCACTTTCTCAACAACCTTCCCCATAAAGGGAAGGTTGGAGACTGGACGGTAGTTATTGAGTATGGCTGGGTCCAGGGAAGGCTTCCTGAGGAGGGGGCGCACAAGTGCCTCCTTATAAGGAGCCGGAAAGGACCCACTCCCCAAGGAGGCCTTGACAATCTCCCGGACCCAGCTCCGTGTCACCTCTCGACTGACCGAAACCAACCAAGAGGGACACGGATCCAGTAGACAGGTGGCGGAACACACAGCTCCAATGGCCTTGTCCACTTCCTTAGGTGTCACTAAGTCAAACTTCTCCCAGACAGATGGACAAAGACGTTTAGCCCCAGTCACCTCGACTGACTCGTTGTCAGTTGACTCTGTTTTACAATTGGAGTCGAGATCCGCTCAAATCCGAGCAATTTTATCAGCGAAAAACGTGTTAAAATCCTCGGCACTACTCTGCAAGGGCTCCCTAACTCCCCCCTGGTTAAGAAGGGAGCGGGTTACCCTAAACAAAGCGGCCGGGTGGGATTCCGCTGATGCAATCAAGGTGGCATGATACGCGCATCTTGCTGCCTTGAGTGCCACTTTGTAAGTCATAATATGAGCTCTTACAAGTGTTCGATCGGATTCGGACTTACTCTTCCTCCATCGCTTCTCTAGACGTCTCTTCTGGCGTTTCAACTCCCGGAGCTCCTCGTTGAACCATGGAGCTCTACGGGGTCTAGTGCCGCGGAGAGGTCGCAGCGGTGCAATTCGGTCAAGGGCCTCCGCTGCAGCCTTGTTCCAGGCCTCAGCCAGAGACTCTGCCGAATTGTGGACGAGTGCATCTGGAAGATCCCCAAGCGCCTTCTGAAAGCCTTCTGGATCCATCAGGCACCTGGGGCGGAACAACTTAATCGGTTCCGCCTCCCTGCGAGGGAGGATTGGAGCCAGGAAGTCAAGCCGCAGTAGAAAATGGTCTGACCATGACAAAGGCAATACTTCTAAGCCCCTTAATCTCAGACCATTACTCAGTTGCTCAGAGAGGAATACCATGTCAGGTGCGTGCCCTCCCTTATGAGTTGGACCCTGCACTACTTGAGTCAGGTCCATGGCTGACATGGTGGCCATGAACTCCTGTGCCAGCCCAGAGGATCCGCTGAGCGACGGCAGGTTGAGGTCCCCCAAGATCATAAGCCTAGGGAACCTCACCGCCAGCCCGGCCACCTCCTCCAGCAGCACAGGCAGGGCTGTTGACACGCAGCTGGGAGGCAGGTACGTGAGTAACAAGCCCACCTGAACCCCTAGGTCCAACTTCACCAGGAGGGACTCGCAACCCGCAATCTCTGGAGCAGTGAGTCTACGCAGGCACAGGCTCTCTCTGGCTATAATAGCCACTCCTCCCCCCCTTCCCTGGGGTCGAGGCTGATGCCATATCCGAAACCCGGCTGGGCAGATTTCAGAGAGAGGAACTCCTCCCTCCGGGCCCAGCCAGGTTTCGGTCACACAAGCCAGGTCGGCCTCCTCATCCAGGATCAAATCCCGGATGAGGAGAGCTTTATTTACTACCGATCTGGCATTGAGTAGCAACAGCTTGAGTCCATGGCCAGAGTTACACTCATCACCAGTATCCAGGGTTGAGCTCATGGAGCCAGAACAAGGAATTGTTATTAAACAACGATCTCTTGTTCTCCTTGAATGGCTAACTCCGCGGCTCCCGCCATATCTGCCTCTCCCCAGCAACACCGGGATATTCCGACCCTCCGCCACCCCAGAGATCGATGCCCCCCTCCTCCTGCCCTTCCAACGTCAGGTGGGCCAAATATATCATTCATACTATTTCCAATCATCTCATCCATGTCATAACTCCAGTCATCCCATCCATCCCACTCATACCAATCATTTATCCCATATATATTATTGCACTCACCCCAGTTATCCATTAGTTTTAAAAAAATAATAATAATAATTAAAAATGAATTAATTCACAGTAATTAAAATACTAATTAATTAAGAAATTAAGAAAATTTTCTACTACGGCTTGACTTCCTGGCTCCAATCCTTCCCCGCAGGGAGGCGGAACCAATTAAGATGTTCCGCCCCAGACGCCTGATGGATCCAGAGGGCTTTCAGACGGCGCTTGGGGTTATACCAGAGGCACTTGTCCACAGTTCAGCAGAGTCTCTTGCGGAAGCCTGGAACAAGGCCGCAGCAGAGGCTCTTGACCGGATTGCACCTTTGCGACCTCTCCGTGGCGCTAGACCCCGTAGAGTTCCATGGTTCAACGAGGAGCTCCGGGAGTTGAAACGCCAGAAGAGACGTCTAGAGAAGCAATGGAGGAAGAGTAGATCTGAATCTGATCGAACACTTGTAAGAGCTTTTATTAAGACTTACAAAGTGGTGCTCAAGGCGGCAAGATGCGCGTACCATGCCGCCTTGATTGCATCAGCGGAATCCCGCCCGGCCCGCTCTGTTTAGGGTGACCCGCTCCCTTCTTAATCAGGGGGGAGTTGGGGAGCCCTTGCAGAGCAGTGCCGAGGATTTTAACACGTTTTTCGCTGATAAAATCGCTCAGATCCGGGCCGATCTCGACTCCAATTGGGAAACAGAGTTGACTGACAACGAGTCAGTCAAGGTGACTGGGGCACGTACTTGTCCACCTGTCTGGGAGGAGTTTGATCTGGTGACACCTGATGAAGTGGACAAGGCCATTGGATCTGTGAGTTCCGCCACCTGCTTACTGGATCCGTGTCCCTCCTGGTTGGTCTCGGCCAGCAGGGAGGTGACACTGAGCTGGGTCCAGGAGATTACCAACGCTTCCTTGGGGAGGGGAGTTTTTCCAACTCTCTATAAAGAAGCGCTTGTGCGCCCCCTCCTCAAGAAGCCCTCCCTGGACCCAGCCATACTTAATAACTATCGCCCAGTCTCCAACCTTCCCTTTATGGGGAAGGTTGTTGAGAAGGTGGTGGCGCTCCAGCTCCAACGGTCCTTGGAAGAAGCCGATTATCTAGGTCCCCAGCAGTCGGGTTTCAGACCCGGTTACAGCACAGAAACTGCTTTGGTCGCGTTGATGGATGATCTCTGGTGGGCCCGGGACAGAGGTTTATCCTCTGTCCTGGTGCTCCTTGACCTCTCAGTGGCTTTCGATACCATCGACCATGGTATCCTTCTGCACCGGCTGGAGGGATTAGGAGTGGGGGGCACTGTTCTTCAGTGGTTCTCCTCCTACCTCTCTGGCCGGTCGCAGTCGGTGTTAGTGGGGGGTCAGAGGTCGACCCCGAGGTCTCTCCCTTGTGGGGTGCCTCAGGGGTCGGTCCTCTCCCCCCTGCTATTTAATATCTACATGAAACCGCTGGATGAGATCATCCGAGGGCATGGGGTGAGGTATCATCAGTACGCTGATGATACCCAGCTTTACATCTCCACCCCATGTCCAGTCAACGAAGCAGCGGAAGTGATGTGCCGGTGTCTGGAGGCTGTTGGGGCCTGGATGGGTGTCAACAGACTCAAACTCAACCCGGATAAGACGGAGTGGCTGTGGGTCCTGCCTCCCAAGGACAATTCCATCTGTCCGTCCATTACCCTGGGGGGAATTATTGACCCCCTCGTAGAGGGTCCGCAACTTGGGCGTCCTCCTCGATCCACAGCTCACATTAGAGAACCATCTTTCAGCTGTGGCGAGGGGGGGCGTTTGCCCAGGTTCGCCTGGTGCACCAGTTGCGGCCCTATCTGGACCGGGACTCATTGCTCACAGTCACTCATGCCCTCATCACCTCGAGGTTCGACTACTGTAAGGCTCTCTACATGGGGCTACCTTTGAAAAGTGTTCGGAAACTTCAGATCGTGCAGAATGCAGCTGCGAGAGCAGTCATGGGCTTACCTAGGTATGCCCATGTTTCACCATCACTCCGCAGTCTGCATTGGTTGCCGATCAATTTCAGGTCACAATTCAAAGTGTTGGTTATGACCTTTAAAGCCCTTCATGGCATTGGATGAGAATACCTCCGAGACCGCCTCCTGCCGCACGAATCCCAGCGACTGATTAGGTCCCACAGATTGGGCCTTCTCCGGGTCCTGTCAACTAAACAATGTCGGTTGGCGGGCCCCAGGGGAAGAGCCTTCTCTGTGGCGGCCCCGACTCTCTGGAACCAACTCCCCCCAGAGATTAGAATTGCCCCTACTCTCCCTGCCTTCCGTAAAGTTCTTAAAACCCACCTCTGTCGTCAGGCATGGGGGAACTGAGACATCCCCCCCGGGCATGTACAATTTATGTATGGTATGTTTGTGTGTGTGCTTGTTAGTATATTGGGGTTCTTTTAAAACTTTTTTAAATATTTAAATTTATTTAGATTTGTTATGATTTGTTTATGCCTTGTTGTGAGCTACCCCGAGTCCGCGGAGAGGGGCGGCACACAAATCTAAATAATAAATGAATGAATGAATGAATGAATGAATGAATAAATAAATAAATAAATACACTGTTCTATTAGCTTCTAGTTGAAAGCCTGTAATGATCTTTGCTACACCCATATACAAAGCCATTTCAGTTTCGATTTCCTATTCCTCCATGGATATTTTAAAGACTCTGAATCTGGACGCTGTTGAAAGTATGTTGAATGCTTGTCAATCTGAATCTGTTTACTGAGAAGAGTAAGATCCCAGGTAAATGGGAGTTTAGATAATTTAAACTTTGTGGATACAAGAAAAAAAAGAGGATAATACTACTGTTAAGTGCTTTTACATTAGGCTTTTATGGTATAATCATGCAGCCCTATTTGGTTTTATTTCCATATTTTTCTTCCATCTTCATACATAACAGTGAGAAAGTTCCCAAGTTTAAATTTAAAAATTTGTGGCTTCTGCTCAAACAGAATTTCTGCCAGATAGACTTTCTTAGATTTCAGCATTTGCAAATAGTTTGAATTCACATAGGGAAGTAAAATAACCCCAAACATTCTGCATTAAAAAAAAAATACTAAAATGTCATGCTATTTTTAAACAGATCCAAAACCTTGTATTTTTGAATGTGCTCAAATGGCATCTACTCAAAATGGTGGTGCTGTCTGATGAACAAGCCAAGACAGTTTTCTTTTTGATGCAAAAGGGTATCATTCGAATATATTAGTCAAGAGATTTCTTCAAATCCACAGAACTTCACACATAACTGAATAGTTCTGGCCTTATGGAGCTGTCAGAATTTTTTAAATAGTTTGTAATGTGTGTGTCTTTAACAGCTGGCTCATCTGAGGAAATTTAGCAGGAAATGTACTTTCTTTCTTTTTTAAAGTGGATTAAAAACATTTCAGGTGCTCCATTTCTGTATCATTAGAAAGAAAGAAAAAAGGGGCAGGATGGATGGTTTGGTTATTTTAAGTACTTTCCATAGTGCCCTTCAGGCAATTCTCAAAGAGAAATAGAAAGTATACAATAGGCTAAAAGCTGCAGAAAAGAGTAAAAATTTCATCTGCAATGCTCAGGTTTTTTTTCTTTTTCTTTTATAACCAAAAGTATAATATCTAATCTAATCTGTCTGTCTGTCTGTCTGTCTGTCTGTCTGTCTGTCTGTCTGTCTGTCTGTCTATCTATCTATCTATCTATCTATCTATCTATCTATCCATCTATCATCTATCTCTACCTCCATATTATGTTTCTCCAAAAATAAGATTTTTTTGAACCCTGAAATAAGTGCTTGGCTTTATTGCCATGCGCTCAAAAGCCTGATTGGGCTTATTGTCAGGGGATGTCTTGTTTGGGGGAAAACAGAGTACCTATTTTCTATCATCATCAAGCTATCATATATACGAAGTGTCTATCTCCTTCACAGAGTGACTCTGGGCAGCGGCCAATAAAATATTAAAAACATAAACTTTAAAGGAGGCAAAGAATGTTTAAAATTAAAAGATAGGGAGAGGCACTAAACAGGTCTAGGATAAAATACTGTGGCCAGCTCGCAACCACCAACTCACCTCTGCCAAATCACCACCACCAAGTTGCTGCAAGGCAGCTCCACATGGCCAAGTTGCTGCGTGGACAACTCGCTAAGGGTGGCCAGAGCGAGAGCTGGGCAGGTGAGCAAGTGTGGAGGGTGGCGACGGTCAGTGGCATCCCATTTTCACACATCCCACTGCTGCCACCACCAAGTAGAAAATGCTAGGAATGGCATTGGTGGCAGCCCGGGCAATGGTGGGGAGGCAACAATGGCTGGGAACATCTCATTTTTACATTCCTTGCTTTTAGTGCTGGACTATCATGCCAGGTGCAAAGCTGCTGTTGCTGCTGCCACATGGGCACAGTGGCTATGGCTGTTAGGGATGTGAAAATGAGAAGTAATTGACTGCTGCCACCTCCCCACCACCTGCTTTAACCACCATTGCCACTGCTATCCCTGGCCTCTCCTGCTCAGAGCCCTGCACAAGCAGCGGCAGGAGCGGGTGTGAAAATGGGAAGTCCCTGGCAGCCACTGCCTCCCTGGTCTGCTCATTTGCCGATCCATGTGGGTCTCCCACTGGCCATCCACAATGATTTGGTTGTCTGGAGTTGTCCAGTAGCAACATGACAGTGGCAGGTTGACAGAAGTGAGTTGGCAGTGTTGAGTTGGCTGTAGCAAGTTGTCCCATTCTTCAATAAGCAACCCCATGACTATGTGCTCCTCTATGCGCCCCAGGCAAGGCTGCAGAGCCATTTTTATGCCTTTCTCGAAAGCCAGGAGAGTAGGGGGTCCACCTCAACTCCAGTGCTGGGATCTTTCATAGGCTTGTGCAACAACAGAGGACCCCCACCAGTCAGAATTCTTTGACTGACATCATCTGTAACATACCTTCCCTGCCTGACTAAGCTGATGTAACTGGATGAAAACATCCTGGGCCCATGACATGTAGGACTTTAAAGCTCATATCCAAACCCTTGAAATTGACCCCTAAGCAAGCATCTAATGCAGGTCAATCAGCAGAAGCATGACATGTACCATACTTTGGGCACCCAAATGGACTTTGTTCCTGCCACCACAGCAGTTTCTGCCTTTTCCCCTCCCTCCCTCCAGGTATGGCCAGCTGGTTGATAGGTGGCTCTAGAGCCCTGGTTACCAACATGGGGCCCACACCCCACAGGGGGGCAATTTGATTTTTAATAGGGGCAATTTGAACCTTGTTTAAACCAAGTTAATGGCCTTTTTTAGGTTCCCTCCACATGGGTAGAAGTTCACTTTTTGAATAGTAAGACTTATATGTCACGCGGGGTGGGGGAGCATGAGGATTTTAGAGATGCCTACGTGGGGCATGGGAAAAAAATGGTTGGGAACTGCTGCTCTAGAGGTAGATTCCTCCTGGCTGAGACTGGTTCTATAGAACTGGTAGTAACTTGGCAGCCTGGGTCATTGAAACTGGCAGTGACTCAGGGCTGCCATGCCCCCAAATTGGTTCTTTTTGGGCGCCATAGGCACCGCCATCTTTTTTTATATAGTGCTGTGCATGCACAGAGGGTAATTTCTGGGAAGTGATGCACACGTGCACAAAATGTGCACTTCCATCACGATGAGGATCAATGAGGAAGGTAAGTAGAACCCACTCTTGAGCAGCTCCCCCTACCAGGGCTGGCCACACCTGGAAGACAGTAAACAATTTATTTATGACCCTGACACCAAGGAACGCATTAGCCCAGTGAGACAAGAAGGCCTTCATCTCATGCATCCACCATTATGGCTCCATGTGCCACTTATGGCATGCATGCCATAGGTTTGCCATCACTGGTATAGTGGACACACACATGTGCGCTGGACTTCATCTCATGCGTCCACCATTATGGCTCCATGTGCCACTTATGGCATGCATGCCATAGGTTTGCCATCACCGGTATAGTGGACACACACATGTGCGCTGGACTTCATCTCATGCGTCCACCATTATGGCTCCATGTGCCACTTGTGGCATGCATGCCATAGGTTTGCCATCACCAGTATAGAGAATAATCCTTCTACAAGTAATTGGGGGCGAAATAGTCATACGGTTCCATATGTATGCAGAGTGATTGTAGTTGTGTTTAGGAGTCTGATAGCACATGGGTAAAAGCTGTTTTTAAACCTATTTGTCCCGCTGGCTATACTTCGGTGTCTTCTGCCCAAGGGTAAAAGTGGAAAGAGACACTGAGCAGGGTATGGATCATCCCTAAGTATCTTCCTTACTTTGCTGAAACAGCAAGATCTAGCAATGTCATCCAGTGGTTTTAGGGGGCAATCAATGGTTTCTTGTGATGAATTGACCATTCTCTGTAGTGCCTTCGTGTCCGCAGTTGTTAAAGCAGTGTATCATACTGTTAGTCAGTATATGACAACACTTTCTATTGTGGACTGATATAAAGAAGTCATCAGCCATTGTTCCACCTGATTTTTCACAGGACTCTAAGGAAATGAAGTCTCTGTTGAGCCTTACTAACCACCACACCAGGGACGGGTTATTTTTTCCAAAGGAAGTCTCGACTAATGAGCACCCCCAAGAATTTAAAACAGGTAACATGGTTATTAGGTGAATGTGGTTTCTCCACTGGCTTTGATCACGTGACCACGGGAATGCTGCAACAGTTTGTGAAAAATGGTCATAAGTCATCTTTTTTCAGTGCTGTTGTAACTTTGAACAGTCACCAAATGAACTGTTGTGAGTTGAGGATCATCTGTAATCAATTTCTGAGAAGTGCTGTTCTTGGTCTCCCCATTTTCCAATGAGAATTCTCCCCAGGTGAATCTACAGCCTAGCTAAACAGCATAAAACTTTCATATTCCTCCTTTTCAATATTTTACTCTCAGCAGTTCTGGGAAGAAGATTTAAGACCACAAGCCAAAACATTGTGCCCTTGTGTTGATGGAATAATCAAACTGCTAGCCTTTTATTATTTTGCCTTTTCTGTACAAACTGCTGCAGTTTACTCGCACCTCTTATCAACTTTTTTTCCTGAGGGATTTGATAAATTTTATGTAGATCACCTTTTTTTGCAAACAAGACTCTTACTTAGCATTCATTGTAGTGGAATTTTCAACAAAGAGCAGGGCCAATTTACAAATGCACACACACAAACCACCCTTATCTTTTTTTTGTTCTTTAGCTCTGGCTTTTCATCAAACCGTTTAGCCGGCAGTTATTTATTATTACAAGCATGAAAAAGTAAATTGATGCCACTTATGACTTTATCTGTTATATAAATGTTTTGTGGTTTGTCATTAGATTTAATTATTTGTAATGATAGTGAATGTAATAGTAAAGATTTAAATTGACATTTGACACATACTTCCATATAAGTAAATGTTCATAGAATTGTACTATCAATTATATTATTAATCCAAATATTTTGTTGTCCAAAGAGCTACTTCAGTCAGTACACTTAACAACCACCAAAAAAAATGTAATAAAATCAGGTTGCTCACAGGATAACCCGTTTAAAATCCTGCACAATTTACATCCATAATTCTAGTCTCAATTATAGTTGTAAATTGAAGATTATTTGTATTTAATTTAATTTATTAGATTTGTATGCTGCCCCTCTCCGGAGACTTTCCTTCTCACTGAAATTTGACCTCTGCCAAACTTCAGAGAAAATAGACTATGGTGACATGACTAAATTTGTATCCATGAACAGGGGGCAGATAAGGCATATCTATTACTTGCAGCCAGTGAAGAGCTACCAAAATTTTTACTCCCATACTGTGGGTGTGGCTTATACAGGACGCCCTGCATTTTCTTTCAACATCTTTCAGTGCAAATTGGGTGCTCCATTTTCCCTACCCCACTGCGTCCCGTCCCCCCCACCCCCCGTCCAGGCAGTAGCCGACCCCTGCTTGCAGCCATAAGGGTGATTATTGATTTATCAGTAGAGCAGCTGTAATGGTGACAGACAGTAAGGCCTTAGAAAGCTCCCTTTAGATGGAGATTTTCTAGTTCTTTGTTTGATTATAAAAATTATAATCAAATCTTTTGATGATTTGGTTGACTGAGCTGAGTTAATCTAATTGCAGAGAGGACCCCGATTGAAGCTAACTTCCTCAAAGTGATTTGATCTGATGTTTCTGCTCACATGACATACTAGCCAGTTTCTATGACCTATTTAAATGTGTTGCATAAATAGGACTAGATGGCTATAAGATTATGAACAAAAAGGTACTCTCTATCTCCCTTCTCTCTATCGCCCTTCCCTCCCTCTCCCCCCTTCTCTTATGAAACCTTTTTTTACCTGGACTGATTGTATGTAATTTGTTATTAGTTGTCCCAAAATTTAGAAAGGGATGCACTTTATCTAACTGTCCATAAGAAATGAAATTGTACATCAGGACCTTTGAGTTTGAGCTAATCTTATATAAAAGCATGACTTAGTTTATTTGGATAGAGAAATTTGAGTTGCTTCATTGAAAAAAAATTGAAAATGAGCCAAGAACCATTGTTTTGAAAAGTCAAATTAATGTTAACTACAGAGATATAGAAATGATGACATGTACAAAACCTGTACACAAGCTAATTACTTATGTCTACAGAGTGATCTGGAAAAGGAAAGATCAAGTGAGATAATTGGAACATTATGCAAGTAATTTTGGATAAAAAAAATGAAGCAAGGATGATTCATAATGAGGAAAGAAAAGGGTGATAAGAATTAGTGATAGTGATTTATGGTGTCTTGTGGTGCCATCCAATAGCGCTGTGCAGACTTATTCGTAATGAAGACAGGTTGCATATTGCCACAACAAAAGAGGTATTTTATTATTGAATTTATTATGATGCAATAAATACTGGGGCTTTGGAGAAATACTTATACAGGATCTAACTTGGAATGCAAGAAGAAAGGGAGAATAGAAACATTTTTCCAGGGGGATGCATGAACAGAATTAAGACGATTCCCTTGATTCTCTCTGTGGAGAGGGGCGGCAAACAAATCTGATAAATAATAATAATAATAATAATAATAATAATAATAATAATCATCATCATCATCATCATCATCATCATCATCATCATCATCATCATCATCATCCCGGTAAATGGCAAAGGAGTGTTATTGTCATACTTACTAGATAGACTAGACAGGAATACAACAGATAAACTAATTCTACTTTATTTTTAAGCTACTGTATATTGATAAAATCTTGCAACTCTGAAAGTATAAGTTTTACTCTGTCACCTTTACAGCCTGAGAACTTAGGGGAGACTCTTGCTCTGCTCACCATTCAACTGTGGGATATGCTGTCTCTTAGCTGGAAATCCCTCAGCAGCATCTCTTCACCCTATTTCCTAAGGTCTTTCTCACATACCATTACAGTGATGGAGAAAGAAGAAATTCCAAAAATCGAGCCAGTGAAAATTGCCAGGTTGCCACTGAAATTTGGCAGTGGGATTGGGGAGTGGGATATTTTGTGATGAAAAAGAGCTAAAGATCTCTGCAGTCCAACAATCAGATATTCTTTAAACCTTACATGAACATAAACCTTACTTACCAGAGCTTACAAAACTTTTGCCAGACCCATCCTCGAATACAGCTCATCTGTTTGGAACCCATATCGCATCTCACACATTAACACCCTTGAAAATGTCCAAAGATACTTTACCAGAAGAGCCCTTCACTCCTCCACTTGAAATAGAATACCCTACGAGATGAGACTTTCAATTCTGGGCCTAGAAAGCTTAGAACTAAGACGCCTTAAACAGGATCTAATTATTGCCCACAGGATCATATGCTGCAACGTCCTGCCTGTCGGCGACTACTTCAGCTTCAACCACAACAACACAAGAGCACACAACAGATTTAAACTTAATATTAACTGCTCCAAACTTGACTGTAAAAAATATGACTTCAGTAACCGAGTTGTCGAAGTCTGGAACACATTACTGGAGTCCATAGTGTTATCCCCAAACCCCCAACACTTTACTCTTAGATTATCCACGGTTGAGCTATCCAGATTCCTAAGAGGTCAGTAAGGGGCGAGTACAAGTGCACTAGAGTGCCTTCCGTCCCTTGTCCTATTGCTCTCCTATATCTCCTATACCTTTCTTCTATTCCTATATCTCTTCTTCTATTCTTTCATTGATACGTTCTATTACTATATCTTCTTTTCTATTCTTTCTTAGATATATTTTACTATGAGTATCTCTTCTATAACCTTCATCATATATATATACTAGTCTCCCTTAATTTTAAAATTCCAGCTAAGAAAACATTTGACACATACAGAATATAGTTGTCGGCTATAAAATAAATTAACTGCCTTGAAATGGTCCTGGGTGGGGCCTAGAGGCAAAAAGGAACTGTGACGTATATATATATATAGACACTCAAAATATTACATGGGGTAAAACCCGAACTCAGAACAATCTACATATATACATACATACATACATACATACATACATACATACATACATACATACACTAAAACCCTCATTGTGTATTGGACAAAATAAATACATACATACATAAATAAAATAAATAAATAAAATAAATGATCGATTTTTGCAAATGAAAAAAATAATCGCAACAACACTTCTTCGTAACCTCCTTAAAACACACAAGCGAAGCATAGTGCATAGAATGTTACTTGCAGAACCAAAATTAAAATGGAGATCCATTTCCTAAGCATCTAAATTATGAAAGGAAAAGCATATTTTATAAGTGCATTTCCTTTTTTTGTTGTTTTTATTTCAGTACACAGAATGTGAAAAGGGTTTTTAAAAATATTTTTGAATAAATGTAGCACAAAATGTAAGGGTCTCTAGTCACCATTAGACCCAATTATCTTGACAAACACTATATATTCTAAAACCTCTGTAGCTCCAATAGCTAGAAAGAGGCAATCTTTGAAATGTAGTGAGCTGAATCTCCTTTGCACCAGCTGTGCTGGCGCAGATATCTTTTGGCTGCAATTGTTTCAACATTTAAATATCTCGAGTCCTCTTGATTCAAATGAGTTTTCAGGATTTTGTGCATTTAGAAGGATTCCCCGCAGGGTTGTGCTAAACATTCCAGCTTTCACATGTTCTAACCTTGGAAAGAGTATTTTATGTGGCAGTGAACTGGCAAGAACATAGAAGCCTCAGAGCATATGGCCAGATGGAAGATGGTGGCTGGCTGTAGTTGTAAGCCTGCCAACCTGCCTGGTTACAGCTACTTGAAAAAAGAAAAACTTTTTAATAGAATAATTAGAACGGATGTGAATGGATTGCATGTAGATCATGCTATGCTTGATGTAAGCAGTGCTAATTCTGCTACTACTAGTACACATCAAATGTGGGCTTGATTGTTGCTTTTTTAAAAAAAATGTGTGAATGCACATTCTGGGCATGCCCTTGTATTGAAACTCAGCATTTAAGCATTTCATCATCATCAAAAACAGCATCACAAAAAATTTATTAGGGACACAAGTTAAAATAGGGAAGAAAATGGTAAGTGGACACCTGTCTACCCTAGATGAATTTAAATCACCAGGACCTGATGGGTTACACCCCAATGTTCAGTAGGAACTAGCAGATGAGATCTTATTACCACTGAACTATATCTTTCAAAGATCTTGGAGCACCACGGAACTGCCAGAGGACTGGAAAAGAGCTGATGTAGTTCCCATCTTCAAAAAAAAAGTGTGTGTGGGCAGGGAACAGATCCAGGAAACTAGATGTACCAGCCTAATCTCAATATCAGGGAAGATTTGGAAAAGATATATTTTTATTTTATTTATTTCTGGTCAATTTCCGGTCACAATTCAAAGTGTTGGTAATGACCTAAAAAGCCCTACATGGCTACATGACCAGAATACCTATGAGACCACCTTCTGTCGTGCGAATCCCAGCGGGTGATTAGGTCCCACAGAGTTGGCCTTCTCCGGGTCCCGTCGACTAAACAATGTTGGTTGGTGAGGCCCAGGGGAAGAGCCTTCTCTGTGGCAGCCCCGGTCCTCTGGAATCAACTCCCTCCAGAGATTCGAGCAGCCCCCACCCTACTTGCCTTCCATAAAATTCTGAAGACTCACCTTTGTCACCAGGCGTGGGGATGATTACCTTAAAAAAGCGTTAAATTCAAAAAAGCCACGACGGGGAGGATTAAGGGCGATTCCATCAAGGCAGTCGAGGCAACGTCAAAAGAAGGTGGAAGGAGGGAGGAATAAGATGGAAGAGACTGAGGCCGCAACAAACGCACACAGAGAAAGAGAAAAAGAAAAAGAAGAGGGAAGGGGGTCAGTTGTGGTGTTGGCGTGCTCAGGGCTGCGACGCGTTGCAATCTTCAAACCCTTTCCTGCCAAGAGGGAAAGCAGATGGCTCTGCTGTCTGGCAAAAGGGAGGAAGGAAGAGAGAGAAAGAGAGGGGACAAAGAGGGAGAGAGAAAGGGAGGAGAGAGAGGGAAGGAAGGGAGAGAGAGAAAGAGGGGGGAAGGGAGAGAGAAAGAGAAAAGAGAGAGAGAAGTGACTCTTGATTTAAGCATATGGTTAAAAGCACTCAAATAATAACAGAGAAAAAAAAACCAGCCCTCACCTGCTTTTGGAAATGGTTCAAGAGTTCACACACACACTCACATGCACACACACAAGGGGGGAGGAGATAGGGATGGAAAAAGAGGAGAAGTGAGAGGGGGAAGGAATGAGAGAAAATGGGAGGAAGAGGGAGAAATGAGAAACAAATGAAAGAGAAAAGGGGGAGAGACAGGAGAGGTACCCAGAAATGAGAATAGTGGTAGAAATTTGAGGAGGGATGATTGATTATTAAATATGGATTGACTATGGAATATTTGTAAAAGATATATTTAGGTGTTGTTTAATAATAGGATGTATTAATTCGTAAAATTGGATTCGAATTTTAGAGCTATATAGAATTACATAGGTAAAATTAATGGAAGATACATATGATAAACAAGGGGTTTATGATATGTACTGTATGATTTTATGAGTTTGCATTATGAATTTAAAATATACTTGGAAATGTAGAAGATTGATGAAAGTTAATAATAGTAAATGCTAAGTGCTTGAAAATTAATTGAGCTTGGAAATATTGAATGAAATTATAGAAAAGTATAATTTATGGAAATATGTACAGTTTGCATAGGGATTTTTTCATAGATTTTTTTTTATAGTCCGGCCCTCCAACAGTCTGAGCGACAGTGAACTGGCCCCCTGTGTAAAAAGAGTGGGGAACCCTGATTTAGATAGTATCATCGGCGCAATGAACATGGAATTGGGCCACTGACTCCAGGAGACAGTAGAACACAGGGGAGCCTGGCATGCTATGCTTTGTGGGATCGTGAAAAGTCGGACA
Source organism: Erythrolamprus reginae (assembly GCF_031021105.1). Taxonomy (NCBI): domain Eukaryota; kingdom Metazoa; phylum Chordata; class Lepidosauria; order Squamata; family Dipsadidae; genus Erythrolamprus; species Erythrolamprus reginae. The sequence continues at coordinate 265,573,816 of NC_091950.1, read as the reverse complement.
TGACTTATCAACTGAACAATAACAACATTATCATGGTTTGGGTTGAACACTGGGCTACCACTGGTAAAAGCAGAGGAAGAAGTTGAGATGCAGAAAGAAAGTTCTTAAGCTTTATTCCTCTCTTTCCATTTTATATACAACTGTCAAGTATGGTAGCTTTTCAGTGGACAGCGTTTAATTCAGCTTACTAAATTATGTTGTTTCTGAAAACTGAGCAATTCATTCAGAACTAAAGTGATTAAATAGTGGAAACCAAAAACATGTATAGTATTCAATATTTCTTGAATATTTAATGTCTGTGTAATTGTTAACAATAAAGCAGGATGCAATATTTTCAAAATAATATATATTCTTTATATTTAAGGTTTCAGTCAAGTCTTTCCATTGAGCCAAACTCTTTCCTTTCTTTTCCACTCTTTAAACACATTTTTCAAAATTCATAATGAAGTAGCTGCTATAGATTAAATAACTAACATGAAGCATAAGATATTGAGTTACATTTAATTTTGCAGCTTTGGAAAGTCTCAGCTTGCCTCATATAAACAGATGGTCTATGCAACATAAAAATATGGTTAAAATTAGCATTAGTTTCTTCCTCTGACAGTTTAGCTTTGGAAATGATATCAAATGATTGATGAATTATTACTTTGTGTAAGTCCTGGCACAGACAATTAAGATATATTGGTCTTGCATCAAGAGAGTGAAAATCACTGTATGATAGTAATAATAAAAAAATGATATAATCTGTTGAATAATAAGTGTAGGACATTTCACCACGGACACAAGGAAATTAACCATAAAATATTTAGAAGCCTGGTATAGAATATTTTCTACAAATTGTTGACCAATATCAAAACAAAGCATAACTCTTTTGGATACCTTTTTCACTAAAGCATTTATTGATCTGAAATTTATTTTCTGCTAAGTGCTATTTAGAAAAGAGCAATTTATCAGGCATGCAGTCCACCAAATATCCAGTCTCTATGATCCATTATATTATAAAGTTGGGAAAACATGTCAAAATAGCACACTTCTCTTTCTACACTTGCTCAGCCCATAAAGGTTGACAGTCAGTGGGCAGGGCTAATATTTTGGGCTTTTTTTGTACTTGGAGATCAGGGGCACCTCTGGAAATTGTAAATGGGAGACAGGAGACATGTTTTAGCTGTGGGTTACATATTTTGGGGTGGGGTCTCCAAACCTGGCAACTTTAAGACTTGTGGATTTCAACTCCCAGAATTTCCTAGCCAGCATGGGGAATCCTGGGAGTTGAAGTCCATAGGTTTTGTAAGTTTGGAGATTCCTCTTCTAGTGCTTCTGTAGGCATGCCCAAGTCTGTATTTGAGTTTTGATTGACATCCTGAGCCCCATAGTCGGAAGAGGACCAGAGCTAAGACTCCTTTTTATTTTTATTGGGATATAGCAGGTAGGACCTTCTGTGTTAGAATTTGGGAGAGGCAAATGGTTTGCAGAGGAGAATAGTAGGTCCCTTGCATTTTAAAAATCATGTAATTTGTTCTTCCTACAGACACCTCCCCATTCATTTCAAATTACTCATTCCCAAATTCCTTTCAGTTAATCTACATCAGCCTTCCATACCTAATACAATTCTGATACAGCGGAACTATATTTTCCAGAATTTCCAATTATTCCAATCATTATACTACTGGGTGATGTTTAAGGTTCTAATGTACCCATAGAGGATTATGGAGATGGTCTCTGTGATGGAGATGGGTGGTTCAAAAATGTGATAAACAAACAAAAACAAGCAGGACAAATCCCGGAGTGTATGCAAGCAAAAAAAAAAAAGCAAATTGCAATCATAATCATAATGGGTTTTTAGTTATAGTTTTTAATCATTGGATTTGTATTGCATGGTTATTGTTGTGAGCCGCCCCAAATCTTCGGAGAGGGGTGACATACAAATCTAATTAATAATAATAATGATAATAATAATAATGATAATGATAATTATTATTATTATTATTATTATTATTATTATTATTATTATTATTATTATTATTTGTTGTGGTTAGTTCTGGCCCAGCTCCTGCCCCAAGCACTGTGGATGTGGGGGAGACATCCACATGCTGCAGGCCTGTTTTGCCCCCGGTGGAATCTGATGATGAAGGCTCTTTTGACCAAGAAGACATGAGTGACAGGGAGGAGGAAAGTGGGGCAGACAGCTCAGAAGGAGATCAATTATCTAGCTCCTCCTTGGATTCAGAACAAGAGTTAATGATACAGCCACGCATGCGGAGAGCGATGCATAGGCAACAACAACTGAGAGATTATTATCAAAGAAAATGAGGCCACCTGTGGTTGGGTGGGGTTGTGGTAATTAGTGAGGCTGCTATAAATAGCAGCCTGTGGGTTTGGCCATTGTGGAAGATTATCTGATCGTTGTGTTTCGTGACTGCTTTACTGACTTTGACCTTTTGTGTGCTGATTTTTCCCCGCTTGGAAACTAAACCAGGGCAAAGTGTGTTTCACTTTGTGAAAGAAGAAGGACTGTGAATTACCTCACAGCTGCAAGCTAAGTATCACAGAACTGATAAGGGACTTGTACAAATTACCTGTTTGTTTGGAGACGAGTGCTCTTTGCTATACCAAAAGAGGGCTTGGTTTAAGTGAATTTTCATTATAAAGAACATTGTTTTGAATTTTCAAACGTGTGTGTGTCTGAAATTTGTACCTATGACTTTTTGGGAGGATTCTACCAGAGAGCCCGACAGAACATTATTATTATTATTATTATTATTATTATTATTATTATTATTATTATTATTATCATCATCATCATCATCATCATCATCATCATTATCATCATCATCATCATTATCATTATCATCATTTGTTCATTGTCTCACCCTTTTTGCCAACAGATGTAAACTTGGGGGGGCTGCAATGTGGCCACCATTTTGACCCCTCGACCCTTGCAAATAAACATCAAATTAGCCCTGAGAAAGAAGAGGATTGAGAAAAGAATTCAAGACAACCCATCTTAATTTTTATGGCATTAAAAGGGGGGGAGAGAAAAATTTGGTCAACCTTTCAAGATTCTATTTGTATACCCCTATAACCATGATGCCGAACCTATGTCATGCATGCCACAAGTGGTATGTGGAGCCATTTCTGTGGGCACACAAGCTCAGGTATGGTGCGCGTCCGTGACCTGGCCACCTGATTTTCGGGCCTTCAGGGCCCACTGGGAATCAGCCTGTTTTCAGCCTCTAGAGCGGGTGGGGAAGGCCCATTTTTTGCTCTCCCCAAGCTCCAGAGCCTTTCTAGGAGCCTGAAGAGGGCAAAATCAGCCTCCATTCCCCCCTCCTTGGAGGTCCCCCAGAGGCTGGAAATGTTTGCCGGTTGAACCAGAAGTTCTGGGGTTTTTTGCTTTCACCAGGCTTCAGAACCTTTCTAGGAGCCTAGGTAGACACTCATTTCTCTCATTTTTGCTTTTCATTCGTTCCCCCCCCCCCCTCTTTTAGGCCAATTTGGTTTCTCCATTATTCGGTAAGCCTTCATGGGGTACTAGCTTCAGTGCATCTTTTGCATTACCCTTAAATATTTTTCCAACACCCCCTCTCTGGTGAAGGTATGAAGAAATGCAGATGCATTATATTCTTAAAACAAAGTATGAAAGCAAAGCAATGCTTTTTTTCTTCCAAAGTATGTATCAGGGGCTGGCAGAGGAAGGCAAGGCTTATTCTCATCCAGCTAAACATAAGACTCTCCACTTGGCACCTTTACCCTAAACACATGAAGGCTGATTATGAAGGAGATAAAGAAATGAATGTCAGGATGTTGAGGATTAGCAATTGCCCCACATCCCACTCTGTGCGGTTATATATTCAGGGATGATCTTTAGATGGATATTTCAAAGTATCAGATGGTAATAGCAATATACAGTATGTTACTTTACCAAGAATTCTACCATGTCTTTTGCCCTGCTTATGCACCTGATATACACAGTATGGAGTGGATCCACTTCAGAGCAATTCAACGCAATGCTGGGTTGAGAAGCACCACTCCAGGCAGCAAATTTGATGTTCTGCACTGCTGAAGACATCTTAGGAGGACAGAAGCCCTCTGCAGCTGTTTTTTGCCCAACCATTGGATCGCTAGCATCACAATCTACTAGTGAGTATTAGATAAAAGCCACAGGAAAAATAATCCCAAAGTCAAAATACATCTAAAAGAAAAACAAATGCTGCTGAAATTGCATGCAAACCACTTAGATTGGTAAAAATTGCATTAAAAAAAATAGAATTCGGAGAAAAGTTTGCATCAAGGTTGAAAACAGCGATTTGCAATTTGAAACAAAAGAGATTCTTACCGGACTATCAAGATCATTTATACATTTTTATTTTAAAAATTGCCAGGATGGTTTCATTACAAAAACCAGGGAAAGAAATATCCTACTGTTTTATAATTTTCTACATTAAAAAAATCCATACTGAAGGTTTTCTAACATATATGGTAACACAGAACTTTTAGCTATTTAAGTACACCTATTAGAGTAGAATAGAATGGAATTGGAATGGAACGGAACAGAACAGAAGAGAACAGGATAGAATAGAATAACAGAGTTGGAAGGGACCTTTCGGTGGAACCGGAACTCTCTTTTTTTTTTGCTCTTCCCAAGCTCCAGAGCCTTTACAACTTTTGTGCAGGATCCCTCTTAACTTTGCAGTACTATTATTTATTAAATTAATGTACTATCCAAGTCTAAAGTGACCAGATTTTCACATTGGTAAAGAGGGACACCATTGATGGGGGGTGGGGTGGGGTTTCTTGATTAAAAATTTGGTCTACATGGAGAAAAAAAATTATCTTTCCTTTTCTCTCTCTCTTTCTTCCTCCCTCTCTTTCTTTCTCTCTCCCAACTTCCCTCCCTCTAGCTCTCTTTCTCTCTCTTCCTCTGTCTCTTTCCATTTCTCTTTCTCCCCCCCCCCACTCTCTCTTTGTCTTTCTCTCTTCCTTTCTCTCCTTTTTCTCTCTCTTTCTCTCTCTTCATTTCCCCTTTCTCTCTATTTCTCTCTTTCTTTCTTTCTTTCTCTCCCTCTCTCCCTCCCTCTTTCTTTCTTCCTCCCTCCCTTCCTCCCTCTCTCTTTCTTTCTTTTTTCTCTGTCCCTCCTTCCCTCCCTCTCCCTCTCTCTGTTTTTCTTCCTTCCTCCCCCATTTTTTCAGCACGCCAGGGCTCAGCAACGGGGCTAAATGGAGAGTCCCTTTGAAGATCATGCCCTGGCTGAGGGGGGGGGTGGAGGAAGGAGGGAACGAGAAGGGGCTCAGGAGCTGAGGTGCCTGGCCTTTCGCACCGAAGGAGCTGGCCAGAAGGACTCACACAGGAGGCGAAGGAAGAGAAGAACTTCCTGAGCTGCCGAGACACCCGGCTGCTTTGGCTTTTTTCTACCGGCTCCCAGATCTGCCTGCCTCTTCAGGGAGTGGCCTGGCTCAGCTGGACTTGGAGGCTCCCACCCAGATGTTATCCAGCAGGCAGTCTAGGCCGGTAGGGGTGGCTTGACAGGAGGCTACCCGACCTGGAGCCGCTGATGACTGTGACAGTAACTGTCGCGCCGGCTACCTGATCTTTTTAAAAAGCAGGACATTTTTCAAATGCCCTGGGACGCGGGACAAATTAGCAAAAAGCGGGACTGTCCCGCCAAAAGCATGACGTCTGGTCACCTTATCCAAGTCCCCAAAATCTAGCAAAATCTTGGCCTAAGATAAAAGCAAATGTATACACGCTATATGAATCTTGGTGAATTAGCTAGGTGCATAACTGAATAGAATAGAATAGAATAGAATAGAATAGAATAGAATTTTTATTGGCCAAGTGTGATTGGACACACAAGGAATTTGTCTTGGTGCATATGCTCTCAGCGTACATAAAATAAAACATACATTTGTCAAGAATCAAGTGGTACAACACTTAATGATTGTCATAGGGGTCAAATAAGCAATGGAGAAGCAATATTAATAAAAATCTTAGGATATAAGCAACAAGTTACAGTCATACAGTCAACATGGGAGGAAATGGGTGATAGGAATGATGAGAAAAACTAGTAGAATAGAAGTGCAGATTTAGTAGAAAGTCTGACAGTGTTGAGGGAATTATTTATTTAGTAGAGTGATGGTGTTCGGAAAAAACCTGTTCTTGTGTCTAGTTGTCTTGGTGTGCAGTGCTCTGTAGCGACGTTTTGAGGGTAGGAGTTGAAACAATTTGTGTCCAGGATGTGAGGGGTCAGTAAATATTTTCCCCGCCCTCTTTTTGACTTGTGCAGTATACAGGTCCTCAATGGAAGGCAGGTTGGCAGCAATTGCTTTTTCTGCAGTGTAAAATGTGTGCAAAAACATCAAGAAGTAAAAACAGCAGGTACAAGATGGACCTGTTTAGGAATCTTGAAGCTACAGTTAGGAATCTGTCCTCCTCAGTCTGAAAATTATTGGATTTCCTTAGCCATGGAAATCAGCTGGGTGACTTTCGGCCAGTCACTCTCTGTCAGCCCAATTCACCTCACAGAATTGTTTCTGAGGGAAAAATAGGAGGAGGAAGGCATGTTGGATATGCTCACCACCTTGATTTCTTTGTACCAATAATAAATGTGGGATACAAATAACTAATATAAAAATAACATGCAGCCCTCCATTTTAGAGTTGGCTGCCTCTCAGTCTCAAACAAATGCAAACAAAATCATCATCAAAAAGCTTCAAGATTTTCAAAGTTGAAAGGGTTTCTGGCTTGGCAAGATAACTAAGCAGCAAAGAGGAAAAGTTAGCTAGGCAAGGGATCTAGTGAGAATTCACTCTTTGCCTGGGCAAAATAAAGCTTGGAAGTGCATAAACTTGGAAGAGTTCTTTTTTTTTTCCCCTGGCAGAAAACTCACAGAGTTCTTGAAGCTAAGCTCAGGAAGTTCTCCTCTTTGAGTATCAAATTAAAAAAAGTGATTAAGAGGTAGCTTATACCTGGCATGAGCTTTATCATAAACACTGTATTGTGTGGTTACAATTCTTTTGAATAATACTCATCATAGTAATGTTTTAGAAACATAGAAACATAGAAGACTGACGGCAGAAAAAGACCTCATGGTCCATCTAGTCTGCCCTCGTGCTATTTCCTATATTTTATCTTACAATGGATATATGTTTATTCCAGGCATGTTTAAATTCGGTTACTGTGGATTTACCAACCATGTCTGCTGGAAGTTTGTTCCAAGGATCTACTACTCTTTCAGTAAAATAATATTTTCTCACGTTGCTTTTGATCTTTCCCCCAACTAACTTCAGATTGTGTCCCCTTGTTCTTGTGTTCACTTTCCTATTAAAAACACTTCCCTCCTGAACCTTATTTAACCCTTTAACATATTTAAATGTTTCGATCATGTCCCCTCTTTTCCTTCTGTCCTCCAGACTATAAGATTGAGTTCATTAAGTCTTTCCTGGTACGTTTTCTAGTAGCAATCTCGTAATGACAGTGCTTTTCCCTCATAATACTAATACATATAAATTATTAATACTAATCAAAATGAATAGGTTGCAATAATCAGCCCTAATAGTGATATTAGTCTTTCTCTTGTGATTTTAGAAGTTCTAACTTCTATTGCTCTCATTTAACCATCGATAGAACAGATCCCATATCTCAGTGTTTTCCCTTTCTTCAATTTTAAGTGTTAGTTTATTCATTTCTGCACATTTCCCCTGTATACTTTTAGAGATTAATAGAGATGGACAGAGGAGATGGCATGTATTAAAAGAGAGAAAATAACAAAATGGAGACTGTACCCTGACCTGTCTTTCAATTTTCAACTTCAAGGCTGGTGGATTTGTAGGCTTTGACTCACATAATTATTTCCCAGCCAGCCATTCTGGCAATTGAAGTCCACAAATCTTAAAATTGCCAGAATTGGATACCCCTGTCTAGATGGGATGGTGGGATGGGGTTTTCTGGGGCAGGGATAGCCTATTCTAGATGCAGGTAGATTAGGAGGAAATATTTTTTTACCCTGTCCTAGACAAAAAAAAAAGGTAAAATAGGTAAAATCCAATAGATTTTTTTTTTTAAAAAAAAACCCTCTTTCTCTTAATCCTACTACATCCAGAATGGACTCTCCCTCCCCCAGACAACCCTATCCCACCATCCCATTTAGTGATAGGGGTATCCAATCTTGGCAACTTTAAGATTTGTGGACTTTGGCTCCCAGAATGGCTGGCTGGGGAATTCTGGGAGTTTGAACCCACAAGTCCGCCAATCTTAAAGTTGCTAAAAATGGACATTCCTGATCTAGAGCAAAGAATAGAAGGCTTGTCATTAGTTCACAGCATGGCCCAAGGGCAATATAATAATTATAATAATAATAATAATAATAATAATAATAATAATAATAACAACAACAATAACAACAACAATAATAACAACAACAACAATAACAACAACAATAACAATAATAACAATAACAACAACAATGGAGTTGGAAGGGACCTTGGAGGTCTTTTAGTCCAAACCCCTGCTTAGGCAGGAAAACCTACACTACTTGAGACAGATGGTTATCCAACATCTGCTTAAAAACTTCCAGTGTTTGGGCATTCACAACTTCTGGAGGCAAGCTGTTCCAGTGATCAACCATTCTGACTGTCAGGAAATTTCTCCTTAGTTCTAAGTTACTTCTTTCCTTGTTTAGTTTCCACCCATTGCTTCTTGTTCTACCCTCAGGTGCTTTGGATAATAGGTTGACTCCTTCTTCTTTGTGGCAACCCATGAGATACTGGAAGACTGCTATCATGTCTCCCCTGGTCCTTCTTTTCATTAAACTAGCCATGCCCAGTTCCTGCAACTGTTCTTCATATGTTTTAGCCTCCAGTCTCCTAATCATCTTTGTTGCTCTTCTCTTCACTTTTTCTAGAATCTCAATATCCTTTTTGCATCGTGGCGACCAAAACTGAATGCAGTATTCCAAGTGTGGCCTTACCAAGGCCTTATAAAGTGGTATTAACACTTCACGTGATCTTGATTCTACCCCTCTGTTAATGCAGCCTAGATCTGTGTTGGTTGTTTTGGCAGCTGCCACACACTGCCATATTTAAATGTTTGTCCACTAGGACTCCAAGATCCCTCTCACAGTTACTGCTGTTGAGAATGTCCCACATATACTGTACCTTTGTGCATTTGGTTTTTCTTGCCTAAATGTAGAACCTTACTTTTTTCACCATTGAATTTCATTTTGTTAGATAGCACCCATTGTTCAAGTTTGTCAAGATCCTTCTGTATTTTGCAACTATCTTCAGGAGTGTTGTCTATTCCTGCCAGTTTGGTGTCCTCTGACACCAAATTTTCAAATTTGAAAAGTTCCCCATCTATCCCCTCGTCCAAGTCATCCTTATAAGGAAACTGCAAACTAGAGAAAGGCCAATCTTCCATCCTCCATCAGTTGATGACCTCAACATTCCATCTCTTTTTAACAAGGGTCCTCACCAGCTCTGCTGCCCCATGAAAGGCCCACTTGTCTAATGGTAAACTTAACTTCAGACTGAATCCAGGACAGTATTCACCACCATTACAGTCCCTTTATATCAGTAGTGAGTTCTGAATGCTGTTGCTACCAGGTTGGCATGCATGCATCCTAGGCAGGTGGGTGAAGCCTCCTGCTCCCACCATTACCAGTTCAGTGAACCAGGAGTAACCACCATTGGTCTATATACAACTCCTAAGAGAGGCCTTCACATTTTCTCACAATGGCTTGAAGGATAAGGGTGCTTTGAGCCTGACCTCTGTCCAGAAACACCTTTTTTTCCTGTGACTGGGCAGTGAATAACTTGCCTGCAGAAGTTATGAATTTTCCAACACTGAAAGTTTTTAAGAAGAGATTGAGCAACCATTTGTCTGACAACTCTACTCTACTCTACTCTATTCTATTTCTAATAGGCATGCTTAAACAGCTAAAAGTTCTGTGTTACCATATACAGTATTTTAGAAAAGCTTCAGTGTGGATTTTTAAAAAAATGTAGAAAATTATAAAACAGCTTACACTTACAGCATCTGTAAAATCTTTCCCTAATTTTTGTAACAAAATCATCCTTGCAATTTTTTAAATAAAAATATAAAATGATTGTGATTTGTTTCAAAGTGCAAATCGCTGCCTTCAACCTTTAATGCAAACTTTATTCTGATTTCTGGGTTTTTTAATGCAAATTTTTACCGATGTAAATGCTTTGCATGCAAGTTCAGCAGCATTTGTTTTTCTTTTAGATGCATTTTGACCTTGGGATTTTTTCACCCTGGATTTTTACTAATACTCATTAATAGATTTGTGATGCTATTGATCCAGTGGTTGGGCAAAAAACAGCTGCAGAGGGCTTCTGTCTTCCTTAGATGTCTTCAGCAGTGCAGAACATCAAATTTGCTGCCTGGAGTGGTGCTTCTCAACCCAGCACTGCGTTGAATTGCTCTGAAGTGGATCCACTCCATAATGTGTATATTAGGTGCATAAGCAGGGCAAAAGATGTGGTAGAATTCTTGGTAAAGTAACATACTGTATATTGTTATTGCCCTCTGATACTTTGAAATATCCTGTGGAACATCTAAAGATCATCCCAGTTCAGGTGTTTAGTCTGAATATATAACCCCACAATGTGGGATGTGGGGCAATTGCTAATCCTCAATATCCTGGCATTCATTTCCTTCATAATCAGCCTTCATGTGTTTAGGGTAAAGGTGCCAAGTGGAGAGTCTTATGTTTAGCTGGATGAGAATAAGCCTTGCCTTCCTCTGCCAGGCCCTGATACATACTTTGGAAGAAAAAAAGCATTGCTTTGCTTTCATACTATGTTTTAAGAATATAATGCATCTGCATTTCCTCTTCATACCTTCACCAGATGGAGGAGGTATTGGAAAAATATCTGAAGGATAATGCAAAAGATGCACTGAAGCTAGTACCCCATGAAGGCTTACCGAATAATGGAGAAACCAAATAGGTCTACAAGAAAAAAAAATCAAATGAAAAGCAGTAATGAGGGATGGGAAGACAAAATATTACATGGTCACCACATTAAAAAAAATTATCAGGAAAAACAGTTAACAACAAAATAAGATAGCTAAGAGCAGGAAAGTTGAAGAAAGAGACAGAAGGGTTAATTCTGGCTGCACAAGGCCAAGCCTTAAGAACAAATGCATATAAAGCCGGAATTAAGAAGACAGCAACAGATAGCAAGTGCCGACCTCCGCAAAGCAGCTGAAGGAAGGGTGGCACCCAATTAGTTGTTGCATGAAGATCACACAAATGGATTACAAACAATGGCATGACAAAGTAGTTACAACCGTGCAGTTGAATATCTGCAAGAAATAGCACTTGTCGCATAACACCTCAGATTTAATAATTGTCTATAAGAAAGACAAAACCATCTGGATAGTGGACTTTGACGCACCTGAAGACAGAATAGGCGAGAAAGAAAAGGAGAAAATCACAAAATACATTAGCATCATTTAAACGCCAATGTCATTGACAAAAATCACTGTCAGTCAATTGTGAAAGGCAACTTTGCTTGGAATAGCTTACTTACCTTTAATATTATTAAACTACCCCAGGTCCTTGGTAAAGACTCAAGCGATGGACAAAAATGCCAAATTCAACTACCTGGCTGACTGTGACCAACTATACTAATCAAGAATAAGGAAGAAGACCTGCAGTTTCCCCCTAACGCCAGCACCAACCAGCCTGTTTATACTTGTTTCTCTGTCACCCTCCCTCCACCTGACCTTAAACGTGAGATTTGGGTGGGATATGTAGAAGGTAACATCAGAATGGATCTTATAAGCATTTTAAAAGACACTTTCCCAAAGGATGGTAAAGAAACTGAGGATCCCCAGTCAAAAGACATGCAATGATTGTTCTATACTAGGTGTCTCCAACCTTGGCAACTTTAAGACTTGTGGACTTCAACTCCCAGAATTCCTCAGCCTGGCTGAAGAATTCTGGGTGTTGAAGTCCACAAGTGATAAAGTTTCCAATGTTGGAGAACCCTGTTCTGTACAGTCCTTCTGAGATCAGAGTTTTCCTAGAAGACAGAAAACTGTAAGGCCTCAAGGAAATTGTATGAAGAAAACAAAGCAAGGGAATTAATTTCATCCTGGCCCAAATGGGATGTCATGCCATCATAAAAGAAACATGTCTTAGAGAAACAAGTTCCTTTGAAGTTCCATTTATTCATCTAGAAAATGGGAATAATCAGAACTTCATTGACGGGACTTCAAACTGTGATGCAAGTAAAGTATATGAATAACTGCAGCCTGATCAATAGTGATTCACTCATGCTTTCATGCTTAGTTTCAGCCTGAAGCATTATGGTGTAGCTGTATAAAATAAAATACAGATGTGTGTCTGTGTGTCTGTGTGTGTTTGTGTGTGTCTGTGTGTGTTTGTGTGTGTCTGTGTGTGTGTATGAGAGAGAGACACACACAGAGAGAGAGAGAGAGAGAGAGAGAGGGCATCCTTTTTTGTTGAAGCCCGCCTGTCTTTAAGAAATATACAGATAGTCCTCAACTTATGACTACAACTGATGCTCTTGTGAGAAATTTATTAAGTAGGTTTTTCCCCATTTTATGACTTTTCTTGCCACATTTGTTAAGTGAATATAGATATGGTTGTTAAGCGAATCTGGGTTCCTCACTGACTTTGCTTGTTAGAAGTTAGCAAAAAGGGGTTACATAATTCCAGGACATGGCAACTGTCATTAAATGTGAATCAGTTGTCAAGCATCCAAATGTAAATTTGTTTGACCATGGGATGCTACAATAGTCATAAGTGTGAAAAATGGTCATAAGACATTTTTCAGTACCTTTGTAACATAGAATGGTAACTAAACAAACTGTTGTAAGTCAAGGACTATTTATACTCTTTTGGAAGGCCAAGCGGGGGAAAAAATACTTCTTACTTTTCTGGACAAGAAAAAAGTAGCTTTTTGCCAAACCAGCAGGAATTCCCAAATAGGACACAAGCTTTGGAAGTATTCTTCCTCAAAATAGAAATTTATCATTTATTTATTCATTCATTCATTCATTCATTCATTCCAATACACAATGAGAGTTTTAGTGGGTATATATATATACACACATAGTAAAATACATGATGAAGGTTATAGAGGAGATACTCATGGTAAAATATATCTAAGAAATAATAGAAAAGAAGGTATAGTAATAGAACATATCAATGAAAGAATAGAAGAAGAAATATAGGAATAGAAGAAAGGTATAGGAGATATAGGAGAGCAATAGGACAGGGGACGGAAGGCACTCTAGTGCACTTGTACTCGCCCCTTACTGACCTCTTAGGAATCTGAATAGGTCAACCATGAATAATCTAACCATGTTGATTTTCAATAGTCTAAAACTGGGGACCAGACTAACAGAAACACCTTATAGGCTTCCTCTGACTTTAGGACAGCGATGGTAAACATATGGCATGTGGAGTCATATCTGAGGGCACGCAAGGCATTGCTCTATGCCAGCTGATTTTCGACCTTCTCTTTGGCCATTTTTACTCTCCCCTGGCTTCAGGGGGCTTTCCGGAAGCCTGGAGATGAGGGGAAATGGCCCAAAGGGCCTACAAGTCCAGAGACTTCAGTGAGGCCTGTGTGCATGTAGGGGGGGCAGCACGGGGCTTGTGCACATGTTGTGGGGAGAGCATTGCCTTATGGCTGTGGGCAAAAAAGGTTGGCCATCAGTAGTGGGTTGCTGCCGGTATAGTAAAGGACGATACACTGTTAGAAATAGCAGCACTGCGCACGCAGCTTCGGGTCTTGTGCATGCGTGAGCATGAATCTCAGCATGTTTTTGCTTCTGCGCAGGCACAGAGAGCAAAATCTTGCGAGGGGATGCAAGCACATTTGAGATTTTGACAATTTTTTGCCTCTGCGCATGCGCATTAGCAAAAAAAATCACTGAAATCTCTCTCGCGTGCATCCCCTCACAAGATTTTGCTTCCTGCACATGCGCAGAAGCAAAAACACACTGAGACATGCCCATACGCACTAGACCGGAAGCTGCACACGCAGCACACCAGTAGTGGTGGTAATGGGAATCCACCCCTGTTTGCCATCACTGCTTTAGGATGTTCTGGATGGACCCTTTCTTTGATCATAATCAAAGTTTTGTCATTTGGTAGCTGAGTGGTTTAGAAATAGAAAATGTAAGTAAGTAACTAAGTAAGTAAATAAGTGTGTGCGTGCGTGCACACGTGCATGTATACATAGATACAGTGGTACCTCATGATACAAACCCCTCATGATACAAACATCTCGAGATACGAACCCGGGGTTCGGAAATTTTTTGCCTCTTCTTATGAACTTTTTCTGGCTTACGAACCCACCGCAGATCGGAAAATGGCGCTCTGCTGGGTGCCGCCGCCCAGCTGTCACCTGAACCCGAACCCAAACTTTTCGGGTTCGGGAGGACGCCGAGAAGTGCCGCCGCCGGGCTGTCACCTTCTGAAATAGCCAGTTTTGTCCTCCAGGAAGGACGTCTTCGTGATGTCAAAGCTCCGCCCATGGAATTCCCTATTGGGATTTTCCACTTCCTTTCCAGCCTCCAGATCAGCCGAAAACGCCGCCACTGATCGTAAAAACGTTGCTCCGCCGGGTGGCGTCGCCCGGCTGTAACCTTCTGAAACAGCCAGGCACTTCTCGGCGGCCTCCGGAACCTGAACCCAAACCCGAACTTCCGGGTTCGGTTTCGGGAGAACGCCGAGAAGCTCCCCGGCTGTTTTAAAAGGTGACAGCCGGATGGCAGCGCCCAGTGGAGCACCATTTTGCAATTTTTTTCCCTTTGCACGCATTAATTGCTTTTACATTGTTTCCTATGGGAAACAATGTTTCATCTTATGAACTTTTCACCTTACGAACCTACTTCTGGAACCAATTAAGTTCGTAAGATGAGGTATTACTGTACATACATACACCAACAAACAGTATTCTGCAGGTGAAATTTCTGACAATTGAAGTCTGTAGCAATAGCATTAGCAATAGTACTTACACTTATATATTGCTTCATACACAGCAATGGGCTACCAAAATTTTTACTACCACACTGTGGGCGTGGCTTATGCATTTTGTTACAACATCTTTCAGTGCAAATTGGGTGCTCTGGGGTGGAGTTCCAAATTTTGCTACTGCGTTCCTGACCGTACCCATAGGAGCCCATCACTGTTCATACACCACTCTCTGAGTGGTTTACAGCATATTGCCCCATAATAATCTGGATTCTCATTTTGCCAACCTTGGAAGGATGGAAGTCTTTCGGATCAAGGTCCAGACTATGAGCAGAGTTTGCATGCAATACTGCTTTCTAACCACTGCATCATAATGGCTCCTATATCTCAAAATTGCCTAGCAGGGGAATATTGCTATAAATGTTATTCCCAAGTTTTGGAATGGCCTACAAAATTCCTCTAGTAGTTCCTTCTCATTACCAACTTTTTTCTGCAAACAGAAAATTACCTTTACTTAAAACAGATACTTATTTCTTTTTAAAAAATTATTAGTTGTTAAATGTTTTTTAAAAACAAAAACAAAGTATAACATAAATATACTTTCAGTATTCCTGCATTGTTACATCAAGTGTTCCATATATACATATCACAGTACTCTTATTTTAGCTTTATCCCCTTTTTTAACAAAGTGTACATATAATTATACCTTTCCTTTTTTAATTTACATATTTACATCTTCTATTTTACTAAAGTTTATGTATCATTTGTCATTTTCTTATTTCCTTTGCATCTATGCCACTGTTCCCACGTCTCGTAATATTCAGATTCCTTTTGGCCCCTTAATTCCATTGTAAGTTTATCCATTTCAGAACAATTATATATATTTTAATTATTACTTCTTCCTGGAGGGGGGTGGTTCTGCGTTCTTTCAAAATTGAGCAAAAGTAATCCTAGCTGCAGTTATAATGTGTAGTATTAAATATTTTTTGTTTTACTATACTCTTTTTAAAATATTCCCAAAAAGAACAAATCTCGGGTGAATTCTATTGTTAATTGTGTCATCTCTTGTAACCATTTATGGATTTTTGTCCAGATTCTTTTTGTCTTGGAGCATAACCACCACATGTGAAAGAAGGTGCCATTATTTTTTTTACATTGCGAACAATTTTGGACTTAGTTTTAGGTAAGATAATTATTTATTATTAAAGATATTTATTTCCAAACAATACAGTGACTTTATTTCAGGGGCAGCATGATGGCACAGTAGTTAAGATGGCTGGAAAGCTGACAGTCCAGGCTCGAGACCTGAGAGTTGTGTGATGGGGTGAGCTCCTGTTCCTGCCCCAGCTCCTGCCAATCTAACAGTTCCCAAGCATGCAAATGTGAGTAGATAAATAGATACAATTCCAGTGAGAAGGTAACAGTATTCCGTGACATCATGCTGGCTTTGGATGACACTGGTGCAATAGCTTTAAAATGAAGATAAGCGGGTGGCCCTAAATTCAGCTATGACGAGAGAAGTACAATCTGCAGGAATTTCTTTCGTTTTCATGCCTAAGCACATTTTAGTAAATTAATTGGGAGGGACACCAAAGTCTTTTGTCGTTCTTACTATGTGTTTTCATTATGATTCCATTAATTGTACCTTAATGACACGGCATTAATTTGTTCACTGACTTGAACACAATCCATAAAGGCAGGATATAGATTCCACAAATAAATTTTAAATTATAAAGAGAATAAATTAGGCAGAATGTTATGGTGTTTGCTTTAACCTCTGGGATTTTAAGAGTGAATTTTCTACCACAACCAGATATAAAATGCTCTCTGCGAGAGAATTGAATACATTTCTCAACTGTTTTCATTAATGAGCATAAATTGTACATAGGTGAATAATATTTCCCTTTGCCTGAAGCAGCAACCTCCCCAACTGTATTCATGAGGATTATTTTCTGTGTGTGCTAAACAAGAAGGAAGGAAGAATTCTACTCACCCTGAGCTGAACGCCTGAAGTCAACCAGAATGGATTCCAACAATTCTCTCAGAAAATTCCAGAATGTTGTAATTATTTTATGTTGGCCGTCCCTTCCTGTCTTCATTGACTGTTTTGTATGGCTTCTTCTTCTTCTTCTTATGAGTGGTGATTATGAAAGAACCTATTTTCAGGTAGCTCTTGATCAAACTGTCACACTGCAACCATTTCATTAGTTCTATTTTAAAGAGACAGTGGAAGACAGTCGGAGTCTTCAAATCAATGAGCCTTTGTTTGATAATGTTATTGAATGGAAAAGATCGCATGCCACTGACTCTCAAATATTAATCCAAGCAGATCAGAGGTGGATTCTAACTTACCTCATTGATGGTTTGCTTCCTCCCGCCCTGCGCAGCTGCATAGTGGCAAAAATTCAACAACACCCCCCCTAAAAAAATCCAAAAAACTAAGATGGTGACTACATGCACAGAGCAGGAAACTCAGCTTCTGTGCATGTCAGAAGACAAAAAAAAAAAAAACAGAAAAAAAATTGCTGTCAAAAATTGAAAAAATCAAACAGGCCCCTGGAAAAAGTCAAAAGCAAGATGGCGACCACAGTGCAGGAAACTTGGCTTCTATGCAAGTGCAGAATAAAAATAACCCAGAAAATCTCGCTCTCGTGCACGTCCTCACACGAGATTTGGCAACAGATGGGTACACGCATGACTGGTAGGCATGCCCACACCCACAATGCCCTCAGAGGGGGCTACGGTAGCAGATAAGAAGAGTGTGAATAAAGATCAGCCAAAAGGAAACTCAGCAGAAAGGGTTAACATATGCAATCTTTACTGAGGCATATTGAGAAAGCTTCTTCCTAGCATGCCAATATCATCTAGAATTCAGTAATAATTTTCAATCTATATGTAAAATATTTCATGTACATGTTAGTGTAATTATGAATAGACTTCAATCTCATTTATGCGAACTTCTCCTGTTCAGAAAATATCATATGCAAGATGTATGTCTCCTTGTTTATATCATCTCATGGAAAAATAAGAGTTAGGTAGAATATAGAAATGAAATGTGGAACATGTAAAATGAGATGCATCTAGCATTTTATTATTTAAAATTTGGGATAAGTAGGAAAAAGTAATATTTATTTACTCCATAATTTCTGAACTAGTGCATGAATCAAAACCGTGTTCTATGCCACACTTGTCTGTAGTTAAAAAAAACTATGTTCAAAAAGGTATATGTTAGGGGAAAATACTGACAAAATGCATAGGTTATAAGGAAAATATTCCCAAAGGTTATTTAAATAGTAAAATAATCTTTGCCTGGAATATGCAGACTAGAAGAATGGGGTTATATTGGAAAAATGTAGATGAAAATGTGTGTGAATATTCATGTGGATTGATTGATTAATTGATTTGTCAGATTCAAATTGGGGAAGAAACAAATGCACAACTGAGAAGATAAAACACAGCTAAGATAAAACACAGAGATTTGTCCATTAACTTTCCAACTGATCTGTTCTGCATTTTAAGCCATTTGTATTCAAGGTAATTTCTGACTTTAAGGAGAAGACAATTTCAGGGGTGAGATATTAGGTTCTGGCTTTCTTTAGTTATAGGTTTGTTACAAGCATCCCCAAACTTGGCAACTTTAGGACTTGTGGAGTTCAACTCCCAGAATTCTCCAGCCAGCTATGATGGCTGGATAATTCTGGGAGTTGAAGTCCACAATTCTTAAAGTTGCCAAGTTTGAAGACTTCTGGTGTAAGGGATATGTATGAATGTCCAGTTCATTATACAGTCTGGGGTTCTGTTGCCATCTGGCCTTCCCATTCTTTTATTCAATAATGTGGGATTCAGTGAAGAGAATTTTTCACATGGTGCTTTTCCAGATCAAGCAGGAGCAGCTAGGAGGGCCACAGAATGGGAAAAAACAATAATACCATCTCTGGTTTTCTTCCAACAATAAAACCCATGCCCCTACCAGAATAATTTCTCTACATGGGGCTACCTTTGAAGAGTGTTTGGAAACTTCAGATCGTACAGAATGCAGCTCCGAGAGCAATCATGGGCTTTCCCAAATATGACCATGAGACGCCAACACTCCGCAGTCTGCATTGGTTGCTGATCAGTTTCCGGTCACAATTCAAAGTGTTGGTCATCACCTATTAAGCCCTTCATGACACTGGACCAGGGTATCTACGAGACTGCCTTCTGCCGCACGAATCCCAACGACCGGTTAGGTCCCACAGAGTTGGTCTCCTCCGGGTCCCGTCAACTAAACAATGTCGTCTGGGGGGACCCAGGGGAAGAGCCTTCTCTGTGGCAGCTCCGACCCTCTGGAATCGGCTCCCTCCAGAGATTAAAACTGCCCCCACCCCCCTTGCCTTTTTTAAACTCCTTAAAACCCACCTCTGTCATCAAGGGTGGGGGAACTGAAACATCTCCCCCTGCCTATGTAGTTTTTGTGCATGATATGACTGTATGTATGTTTTTATATATTGGGGTTCCTTGTTTTTTAGACTTTTTAAATGTATTATTGTTATTTTAGATTCTAACTATTAGATTTGTCATTATAGATTGTTTTTATCACTGTTGTAAGCCACCCCGAGTCTACGGAGAGGGGCGGCATGCAAATCTAAATAATAATAATAATAATAATAATAATAATAATAATAATAATAATATCCACTATTCTACCAGTATTTTGAAGAAGCTTCTTGGATGAGAAGCGAAACATCTTCAAAGAAAAATTAGAAAGACCAGTTGCCTCTTGAAAAAGTACTTTTGGGACACCAGAGTCACATATTTGCAAGCTGGGCAGCCATAGGCATCCTTTAATTAAATTAACTTAAATTCCCTCGATATCAACACCACTTCCTGGGAAACCCTGGCACAAGATTGATCAACATGGTGCATGCTAATCCAATAAGGCTGCCAAACATCTGAGGACAAAAGAACAAACATAGTAGAAGAGAAGCAACACTCCGCAAAGCCAGAACTGCCAATGCCATGACAATGGTGCCCATATATGTCTGCCCAACATGTGGCAGAACATTTCATGCTTGTATAAGTATTACTAACCACCTGTGGACACATCGTGGACAGCCCACAACCTGTTAGATTTCAAGGCCTTCCTCAGAAATGATGGATGGACATCACTATTAATTAAATTAGAACTCAGAATGGTCATTCACTGCAATCTAAAAAGGATTCAGCATAATTGTTTAAAAAAGAACAGGCAACTTTATGTTGCATCAACAGAAATATAGATTTCAAATCCGGGATGACTGATGGTTCTCCTTGATTTTGCTTCATTCATTTCTAGCATTGTGATCAGTTCTGACATCACACTTCAAAAAGAAATAAAGAGAGAAAATGGTGCAGATCAGTGCTGGGCTCTAAATGATTTTGCTACAGGTTTTTGTGTGCACTTGCACAGAAGCATCCCATGCAGGTGGGCGGAGCCTTCCACTGCCGGCAGTCCCGGTTCTAAAAACCAATCCTAACCAGAAGCAACCCCCACACTGGTGCAATTGGATAGGAGGGCAAGGACAAGAATCTGAGACAGGGGTGAAAATATTTTTTCCCCTATTGGTTCTTGGCTTGGTGGGTTGGCAGGGGAAGGATATAGCAAAATCCTCATTCCCTCCCCACTCCAAGGAAAGGATATTGCATAATCTCCATTCCCACCCTACTCTGGGACCATCCAGAGATGGTATTTGATGATTCTCTGAACTACTCAAAATTTCTGCTACCAGTTCTCTAGAACCTGTCAGAACTTGTTGAATTTCACCCCTGATCTGACACCTCCTAAATCGGATGATCAAGACCAAAGTACTAGTATTCCATGTTTCAGGATATGGCAACGTGATTTGAAGTTACAAAAAAGCAGATTGTGACTATTAGAGGGGTGGGGGAAAGACCTACTTTAATGATAAGAGCAGGTTGACATTGGAATCAATGACCCAAAGGAGAACGTTGATTCTCTTTGAGTGACTGAGTAGAGATGAGGCCAGGCAGCCCCCTGTGGGAATGCTTAAATTGAATCCCTGCGCTCAGCAGGGGATTGAATGTGATGGCCTGAATGGCACCTTCCAAATCATTGAATATGTTTCCAAACAACCTGTAAAAGTTATATAATTCTGTGATTTTTCTTGGTATTTGAACCGGTGCCATTTGTGGAGTATATTTTGGCAGGACTGGCACCTCTGCTCTCATAGAAATATCTGGCAAATTTCATTTCCATTGAAATGATGCCTGATTTGCTAACAGGTAATTAATTTTTTTTAAAAGTACGACCACCTTTTTGATGAGATTATGATGCTGTATTGTCCCTGGGAATCTTTCCAAAGCCTCCGGTCTTCTATCACTTTCTGCTTTGCTTTGCTTTGTAGTCAAGCTCTTGCAATATCCTTCTGCTTCCCATTTAATGTAGGAATAACCACCTGCTGCCTGCTTTATAGGCATTTGACGTATTTTCAAAGTATTTCTTTTCAAAACTGGGTCAACAAATGGGTCATTCTATTACTATCTGGAATCAAAACTGCTTTTTTGGATCAATCATTGCACAGATAACCATTCTGTCGTCTTTTTCCCCCCTCCTTCTCTTTTCTACATTTCCCCTTCTCTTTCTAATCTTTATTTTATTTTATATTATTTCAGTGAGCTAAATGGCTTAGTTTCATTTCATTCAAATCTTACAAATAAAATAGATCTGCGTGTTTTATCAAATCCCTTTATTGTGATGGAACAATGTACCAAACTATGCTCCAAACCACTATGGGAACTATAATTGGCTTCGCTGATATTTTTCGGCAGTGGAGATATATTGTACCATCTCTGGCAAGTTGCCACTGCTTTTAGAAAGAGGAAGAGAGAGACTGGCAAGCAGTCAGTCAGAAATATCCTAATGTTAGGTTTCAATAACTTATTGAAATACAGTGATCCCTCGATTTTCGCGATCTCGATCTTCGCGAAACGCTATATCGCGATTTTTAAAAAAATATTAATTAAAAAATACTCCACGGTTTTTTTGCTATACCGCGGTTTTTCCCACCCGATGACGTCACTCTCTTCCTTTCTCATCTTTCTTTCTCTCTCTCTTTCTCTATCTTGCTTCTTCCTCTCTCACACTCTCTTCCTCCCTCTCTCATCTCTTTCTTTCCTTCTCTCTCTTTCTCTATCTCTCCCCCTCTTGCGCTCGAGCGGCGGGCGGCGGGCGGGCGAGCGGCGGGCGGGCGAGCGGCGGGCGGGCAGGCAGCAGCGAGGAGCCGAAGATCAGGGTTTCCCCTTTGTGTGGGTGGCAGGGAAGACCCAGGGAAGGTTTCTTCGGCCGCCCAGCAGCTGATCTGGTCGGCAGCGCGGCAGCAGCGAGGAGCCGAAGATCGGGGTTTCCCCTTTGCGTGGGCGGTGGGGAAGACCCAGGGAAGGTTTCTTCGGCCACCCAGCAGCTGATCTGCTCGGCAGCACGGCAGCAGCGAGGAGCCTAAGATCGGGGTTTCCCCTTTGTGTGGGCGGCGGGGAAACCCCGATCTTCGGCTCCTCGCTGCTGCCGCGCTGCCGAGCAGATCAGCTGCTGGGCGCCCGAAGAAACCTTCCCTGGGTCTTCCCTGCCGCCCACGCAAACTCCACCATCTGTGCATGCGCGGCCATGGGAAAAGGGCATGCATGCGCAGATGGTGTTTTTACTTCCGCACCACTATATCGCGAAAAATCGATTATCGCGAGGGGTCTTGGAACGTAACCCTCGCGATAGTCGAGGGATCACTGTAATTTAAATTCAGACGGGATGAAATGCAGAGTGAAACAGGTGCAATTGCAAAAAATAAATTTAAAATTAAAATGGATAAGGCCAGCGTCGAAGACTAAAACAGATGAAGAACATTTGCAGGAATTGGGCATGTCTAGTTTAATGAAAAGAAAGAGTAGGGGCAACAGGATAGCAGTTTTTCCATATTCGAGGGACTACAACAAAGAATAGGAGTCAACCTATTCTCCAAAGCACCTGAAGGCAAAATAAGAAGCAGTGTGTGGAAATTAACCTAAGAGACAATCAACCTAGAACTAAGGAGAAATTTCCTAATGGTGAGAACAATCAACCAGTGGAATGACTTGCTTGCATTCAGTAGTTGTGGATGCTTTTAAGAATAGACTGGACAACCATTTGTCTGAAATAGTATAGGGTTGGTCTTTGATTGGTGGTGGTGGTGGGGTTGGACTACACTTCCAATTCTTATTATACTATATTCCGACATGCCTTCTAAGCTACAGGTATCATTTTAAATATGGGATTTATTTATTCATGCATGGAACATCTATGGCTACCAACCTATCCCATGCTATGTGACTCACAAAGATCAATAAAAACAACCATGTAAAGTATGAAAGCAAGAACAAAATACATTGCGGTGAAATACCAAAATGTGCAACAAATAGTGCAGAATGAAATGATAAAACTGTATTATGTTGAATCAGACTGTAATATAGCTGATGGATTCACAAAACCCTTAACTGATGTAAAACACTGTAATTTAATGGAACACATGAATGTACGACCAATGGAATATTAGAAGGGGTATCAAGGATTAGTACTATCCTAGTTAACATTCCGTTTAAAGTAAAAAGGTTGTGAGTATGCTTCCCTAATGCTTGAGGGATTGTGGCCCTTCAGGAAGGCTAAAAAGATAGAGGATTTTCAATAACAGGTTTTTAGATTAGATTTAGTTGTGTTATAATATTTGGGTTTCCTACATGTTCTATTTATATTTATCCTTGTTTTGTTAGCTGCCTTTAGTCTACAGAGAAGGGCAGCCTAGAAATACAGATAATAAATAATAATTTAGTATAGAGTACTAACAATTTTAATCCATCTCTGCATGGAATGTGTTGAGCTCCATCCTTTTAATATATTCAACTATTAGAACAGCTTTCATCTCCTGCCACAATGGTAAACCTTATTACATAGGCTACAAAGGAACATAGAAACTGCATAATATCAATACACATTTAAAATGATTCAAAGACCACTATGAATTAAGCCAAAATTAAACACCAAAAGAGCATTCATGATCTAAATTGCATTCAAGCGATCTGGATTACTGGGAATGAGCAAGGATTCCATTTAAAACAATGCAGCCTATCTTAATTTCCAGCATTATAAGAATTAAGTTTAAAATAAACAGATGGTCCCTTGGTTATCCTCACTGTTTGGAGAACACAGTAATTTTTTTCTTTAATATTGCCTTAACCACTCCCCGACAGACACATACACATACAGGGTCCAAATACAGATTAATGTAAAGGTGAAGCAAAGACAGCAGATTCTTGGAGCTGCAGTTTTCTTTTGATACACAACCGTTTCAACAGCACTTATACAATATATGACCTTGAAAAGTGGTCTTGCTCGATGGAAGGCACTGCTACTGCTCCGGGAAAAGGAAAAATCAATAACAAACGATGTCATTACTTATATATCAAACACCTTGCCCATAGGGCTTCCAGCTCAAAGGAGAACAATTTCTCTCCTCTCACACCGCACTGTACCATGGCAACCCATTTGGTCTCAGTGCTGGGCCAGACTCGGCTTTTGTACAATTTGAAGGGATGGGACGGAGGTGAAAAAGCCTTTGAAGATTTTCATAAACACCTATGGAGAGTTTAATGCTTTCTGGAGTAGAGTTTCACATCACATTTAGGTGGTGCAGAGTGGCAGGGTCAGCAAACTCTGAAAAGCTCACAAGAAGCATTTAAGAACTGAGAATGTGAAAGATTTGTGGGGGAAAGTTTGGGTAGGGGCAATTAAAAGAGCTTCGGCAACTATGAAAATTTTGGAACAAGCTGCATATGTAGAAATCAAATGGAAACCCTCTTAGAGTTTGTTCTCCATCCCATCCCGTTCAATGTCCTGGCGGTGTGGCATGCAGGTAGTCTCCTTCTTTATTTGCATACCATCCAAAGAGCTATCCTGTTCTTCTCTGGCTTTGTAAGAATTAATTCTTGCAGGAAGGATTTCTTTCTATCCCTCTTAGTACCTAAAGGCTAAAAAGTCATAAAATCAGGCTCAACTATTCTCAGCCTATTCTTCAAAGCACCTGATGTCAGGAGAAGAAACAATGGATGGAAATTAATCAAAGAGAGAAGCAAGCTGGAATTAAGGAGAAACTTCCTAACAGTGAGAACAATTAACCAGTGGAACAGGTTGCCTTCAGATGTTGTCTGAACATCACTAGAGATTTTAAAGACTGGACAGCCACCTACCTGAAATAGTATAGGGTGGTGATGGTGAACCTTTTTTTCCTTGGGTTCGAAAGAATGTGCGAGCGTGCATGAGTAAATGCTGACACTCATAAATCAATGTCTGGGGATGATGAAAACAGCTCCCCACCCTCACCGGACGCCCTCTGGAGGCTGGAAACAGTATGTTTCCCAATTCTGGTGGGCCCAATAGGCTCGTGTTTCACCCTCTCCAGATTCCAAAAGCTTCCCTGGAGCCAAGGGAGGGTAAAAAGCCTTCCCCCCATCCCCCCGGAAGCTCTCTGGAAGCCAAAAATGCCATTCCAGAGCTTCTCGTCAACACTCCGTGGCCTGTATTGGCTGCCGATAGTTTCCAGTCACAATTCAAAGTGTTGGCAATGACCTATAAAGCCCTACATGGCATCGGACCAGAATACCTTCGGAATTGTCTTCTGCCGCATGAATCCCAGTGGCCAATAAGGTCCCACCGAGTTGGCCTTCTCCGGATCCCATCGACTAAACAATGTTTAGGGGAAGAGCCTTTTCTATGGCGGCCCCAGCCCCAGAATTGGCCTTCTCCAGGACCCATCGACTAAACAATGTTTAGGGGAAGAGCCTTCTCTGTGGCAGCCCCAGCCCTCTGGAATCAACTCCCCCCATAGATTAGAACCACCCCACCCTCCTTGCCTTTCATAAGTTACTGAAGACCCACCTATGTTGCCAGGCATGGGGTAATTAAGGTATCCCCAGGCTAATATAGTTTATATATGGTATGACTGAGTTGTATGATTTTAATGATATGGGTTTTTTAGATGTTTTTAAGTATTGGATTTGTTACATTGTTTATCACTGTTGTGAGCTGCTCCATTAATTAACTTATTAATTAATTATTATTCTGGGTGAGCCAAAATTTAGCTGGCTGGCACACACATGCATGTTGGAGCTGAGCTAGGACAACAGCTCGCGTGCCCTCCGATATGGCTCTGCATGCCACCTGTGGCACCCATGCCATAAGTTCACCATCACTGATATAGGGTATCCTACTATAATAATAATAATAATAATAATAATAATAATAATAATAATAATAATTATTATTATTATTATTATTATTATTATTATTATTATTATTATTATTAATATTATTATTATTATTATTATTATTATTATTATTATTAATTGGATTTGTATGCCGCCCCTCTCTGCAGACTTGGGGCGGCTAACAACAATAATAAATACAACATGTACAATCCAATAATAAAAAACAACTAAAAGCCCCTATTATAAAACCAAACATACACACAAACATACCATGCATAACTTGTAATGGCCTAGGGGGAAGAGGTATCTCAACTCCCCCATGCCTGGCGGTATAAATGAGCCTTGAGTAGTTTACGAAAGACAGGGAGGGTGGGGGCAGTTCTAATCTCTGGGGGGAGTTGGTTCCAGAGGGCCAGGGCCGCCACAGAGAAGGCTCTTCCCCTGGGGCCCACCAAATGACATTGTTTAGTTGACGGGACCCGGAGAAGGCCAACTCTGTGGGACCTCATCGGTCGCTGGGATTCGTGCGGTAGCAGGTGGTTCCGGAGATAATGTGGTCCATTGCCATGTAGGGCTTTAAAGGTCATGACCAACACTTTGAATTGTGACCGGAAACTGATCGGCAGCCAATGCAAGCCTTGAGTAAGGGATTGGACTAGAACAGGGGTCTCCAACCATGGCAACTTTAATTCTTGTGGACTTCAACTCCCAGAATTCCCCAGCCAGCAAATCTCTCCAACCTTGGCTTTGCTGGCTGAGGAATTCTGGGAGTTGAAATCCACAAGTTGCCATGGTTGGAGAGCCCTGGACTAGAAGACCTTCAAGGTCCCTTCCAACTCTGTTAGTAGTTGAAATTTTGTTCCCAATTGTGATTGTACATGTACTATTATTTATCCATGCCATAGAAAGTATTTTGGGTAGAGCTAAGCATTAAACAGTTTAGATTATGATTATAATACTTCAATTTGGAAGGGACTAGTGGCAAGTATGGCAACACTTTTCTGTCTCATCCTTTTGGCAAATAGGGTTAGTTTCCCCCTAAACTATGTAACTTGACTCAATTGTTTAGCCATTTGACCAACTGTTTGATGAGAGAGCTACTCCCCCATGCTTACATTGCGTTAAGTGAGTCCAATGAGGCCTCCCAACAAAAGCCTTTGAAAGGCATGTGTTAACTGCATTAAAACCCGATTAGGTCAGCTTTGTCATTTGCTGATTGATAAAGAAATAAGGTAGAAGCTTAATTTGGATAATAGATTCAACTGGCAGCCATCCCAGATTTGCAGGTGCTTGCCTTAAAGCAGGCAAAATTGGTTCTTCTATGACTTGTGGACTTCAACTCCCAGAATTCCTGAGCCAATCATGTTAGCGCATGAATTCTGGGAGTTGAAGTCCACATTTCACAGAAGAGCCAACTTTTCCTACTCCTGGCTTAAAGCATGCTTCCTTCGATCTTCCACCAGCCTTATTTAAAGCAAAGTTATTAAATCAAACTGGCAGCCTGATTTAAAATGCTGAACTATTACTTTGCATCTACCTATAATCAGCATTTTAATGACATGCACAAAAAATCTTCAGCAGAATGTGCACATATCTCTGTAAATAGCATATCTTCTCTCTTTCTACAGATTCAGCATCCAATTAACAGGGAAGGAAACTATTAAATGGAGAAGAACTGATAACCTCCACTGCAAACATCCACTTATAAGAATAACTCAACCAGGGGGTGGGGAGAAAGCTTGCTTTTCAAATATGCATTTTAAAATATCTGTAGCTCCCAGGGTTTTTTTTACCTTCTGGATCTTGCTACTTGATGGGACTCTTCCTTTCTGTGTGCAGAACCAACAGAATCAATCAAGCAAAGATAAACTTATCAGGAAGTGCATAGAAATTGAGATAACAAAACAATCTCTTAAGGATTTCTCTTTACAAAAAAAAAAAAGATGTTCCACCAAATTGGACATCATCAGAGCAACAGCAACAGCTTCTGAGGTTGGCAGCATCCATCAATTTTTGCAAGGAAACTTGCTTACGAAAATGCCACACAATTACAAGAGTGCTGTATAAAATCTAAGAAGGTTGCACAAGAAAATAAGTCAGTTGTGGATATAAAGTATGTATTAGGGGGGAAATTTTTGGAAAAGAAATAGAAACATAGAAACATAGAAGTCTGACGGCAAAAAAAGACCTCATTTATTTTATTTATTATTTAGATTTGTATGCCGCCCCTCTCCGCAGACTCATGGTCCATCTAGTCTGCCCTTATACTATTTTCTGTATTTTATCTTAGGATGGATATATGTTTATCCCAGGCATGTTTAAATTCAGTTACTGTGAATTTATCTACCATGTCTGCTGGAAGTTTGTTCCAAGGATCTACTACTCTTTCAGTAAAATAATATTTCCTCATGTTGCTTTTGTTCTTTCCCCAACTAACTTCAGATTGTGTCCCCTTGTTCTTGTGTTCACTTTCCTATTAAAAACACTCCCTCCTGGACCTTATTTAACCCTTTAATATATTTAAATGTTTCGATCATGTCCCCCCTTTTCCTTCTGTCCTCCAGATTATACAGATTGAGTTCATTAAGTCTTTCCTGATACGTTTTATGCTTAAGACCTTCCACCATTCTTGTAGCCCGTCTTTGGACCCGTTCAATTTTGTCAATATCTTTTCGTAGGTGAGGTCTCCAGAACTGAACACAGTATTCCAAATAAATGTCCATTGGAGTTCAGCAGCTCTAACCAATTTTGAATACCTAATAAATAATTAATAAACATTTGGGTAGTTGCCTGTGAGTGAAAAATGGAATTACGGCTGCTGATTTGCATGTGAAAATATTTCTCAAATTGAACATGTCAGTAACAGGGGCTGATTTTCCTTTTCAATTTTTTAAAAAAAGATTTATTAAAAATATATACTTAGTGTTGTGGTTAGCTCTGGCCCAGCTCCTACCCCAAGGAATGTGGAGGTGGAGGTGGGGGAAACATCCACATGCCACAGGCCTGTTTTGCTCCCGATAGAATCTGCCGATGAAGTCTCCTCTGACCAAGGAAGCATGAGTGACAGGGAAGAGGGGAGTGTAGCAGACAGCCCAGGAGGAGATCAATCTTCCTTATCATCCCTGGATTCTGAACAAGAACTTATGACAAACCCACACATGCGGAGAGTGATGCATAGAAGAGAACAACTGAAGGATTATTACAGGAGATAAGTGAGGCCACCTGTGGTTGGGTGGGGCTTTTATAATTAATGCTACAGATAAAAAGAGCAGCGTGCTGATTAGCCTTGTGGAAGCTTATCTGATTCATAGTTTCGTCAAGATCGTGGTTTTGCTGTTTCTCTGTTCAAGACTGTGTGTGGACTTTCTGGACTTTGGAATTGGACTCAATTTCCCAGTTACTGGGTGAGAAATTGGATTGCATTTAACCTGTGCCTTGTGTGTATCAGAAAATCCCTTTGACATTTTAAAAGGGAGTTTTTTCTGCTTTTCTGTTGATAAAGACTTTTGGTTTTCCTTCTATTTTGTGGTGTGTGTCTTTCTGGACTAATTACCCTGTAATTACGGGCGGATGGGATGCGCCGGCAGAACACTTAGGAAACCATTTTATTGCTTCCTTCTTTTGAAAAACAAAAACAATTTGAAATTGAACCTAAATTTTAAAAAAGCAAAATACTGTGGGTTACATTCAGCGATTCACCCCTAAGTACATATTAGAAAAAACTAAATACTGAACTTAATTTAGCAAGATGTGCTGTAATGTACAGTAGTCTGAAATCCCCGGAGGGAAGGTCTGCATACCAGAGGGCAAAGAGGCAGTTTGAGCTTGAAAAGCCTGGTAAGTGGAGAAAGGGTTGACTGCCTCTCCCCAGCAGATCACAGACCATAGTTATGCAAATAGTTGCTTTAGTCTGGCAAGATTCTGTCTGTAGGTGAACAGTAGTAAAGAAACCACTCAGAAGTAACTCTACATATTCTCTGCCTCTTTACCCTCTAGCAAACAACTCCTCAAAATAGAAATCCCTTATACTTTTAATAGTATTCAATAAGAATGCCATCTTACCAAGAGAGCTTTCTGGGTGACATACCTGGGTGATAGTAGCAAATATTATGTTTAAAATTAAAACCTAAACTTAAATCCATTGATATGTTTCCAACTTTTCAGAAATATTTTTTCCACATAAGCTCTATTCTGCTTAATGGATATCTCTATATTAATTCTCTAATTTAAAAAACATATATTTCCTTATATTGCTTATGCATTATCCCCAGAGAGTCATTTATTAGAAGTATGACACTGTTTAGTTTCAAATGTTTAAAATATGGAAACAAATCTTCAAATATACTTTAAAGAATGTAATTGATCAAGTTCCAGTTTTATAGATCTAAAGGCGTGATATGATTCCAATATTTGATTTCTGGTGTAAATATTTAAAGTTTTCTATTACATTTTTTGTCAAATGGTTTACAAATATTTCACTTTTCCTGTGATAAGCAACTACTATTGGCATAATTAATAAAGGCTTTCAGTACAATTCCAGCTAAGCCTCACATTTTTTGGTTCTCTGTTGATTTGGGGGAGAATATTATTTATGTCTGTTAGTCTACATGCTGAGGATCTTCTAGCAATAATTCATTAGAAAACACTAACGTTGTATTTAACTATCCACTAACTTTGAATTTTTCATATGAAAAGCTATTATTATTACCAGAGTCTGGTTGGAAATTATAATTAAACCAATATAACAGATGTCAGCTAAATTAGCCATTGATCAAACTATTTAAAACATTATCTTGGAAACATGCTTGCGCACCAGGGATTGTTTGGCGCCAAGATAAGGAAAGTTCAATACCCAAAGTTTTTAATGACATGTTTAACCTTGGAATTGGTCCACATTTCCTTCCAAGCTATCGTTTGATTTTTTTTCTTCCTAAGTCATCATCTTCATCTAAATTCCCAATTCTTTTCTCATGTAATTCAGCAAAAATCTTTTACTTTTAACCTTTTTTTAGTATCACCATATTTTTTTCTAAAAGTTTATTTTGCAATAGTATTCCAAAAGTCTTCTGCTGATCAATCAAATTATAATCCAAAGATCATCATTCATTGTATCTCTAACTACTACAGGGGCTTGACTTACAACAGTTCATTTAGTGACCATTCAAAGTTATAATAGCACTAAAAAAAGTGACTTATGACTGTTTTTCATATTTATGTCCGTTGCAGTATCTTCATTTTTTTATGGGTGAATTTTTTTTAATTTTTCTTCCCCAATGACTTGTACAAAAAAAAAGATACCATTAATTTCAAATTAATTTACAATATAACATTTTTACAATTTCGGTATGCACAGATTAAACCAATGCCACCTCCTGACGATTTAACATCTGGACCAAAAAATAATTATTCCAATTCCTCATATGAAGTAAAAAAGTAAAAAAAAAAAAAAGAACTGTTATTCTTAATAACATCGAATTAATTAGTTCAAAATGTTTAAATTTTCTCAAAAATCTCCTCCATATCAATTTTCATATATACTTTAAACCCTCTTCCATAATAAATGCCCTTTAAAATAAAAGAGAAAAAAAGAGAACCTTAAAGGGAAAGGAAAGGAGCAAATATTTCCAATTATCTACAACACGGTATTTAAATTACTATTAAAAAAAGATAGCTAAAATATATATAAAGGGAGCACACAAAAAAAGAGAGAGAGAGAACCCACCATATAGTATATCCCAAATATCGCCAAATTAATAAACCAAATTAGAAAGGAACCTAATTAAAAAATAGTTCCCTTTTATGAATAGAAATACAAAATAGTAATAAAGATTAAAGAAAATTAGAAAATAACAGGGAGAGAATAAGGAAAAAAAATATAGGGAAAGAGATAAGAAAAGGGGAGGATAAAAACAGAAACTAAATACTCCATGCATTCATTCATTCATCATATCCTGTTCTGGTTATACAACTTTCAATCCATAACACTTTCAACCCAATAGCATCATCCTACCCTATTCTACAAAGAGAAAAATAAAAGTTCACTGTATGGCCAGTTGCAGCATTTTTATGATCACATGATTTACATTCAGATGCTTGAAAACTGACTCACATTTATAATGGTTACAGTGTCCCAGGATAACATGATCGGCTTTTGTAGCTTTCTGTCAAGCAAGATCAATGGGGAAGCCAGATTTATTTAACAACCAGGTTACTAATTTAAGAACTGCAGTGATTCACTTAACAAATGTGGCAAGAAAAAAAATGATAAAATGGGACAAAACTCACTTTCTCACTTAGCAACAGAAATGTTGAGCTCAATTTTGGTCGTAAATTGAGGCCTACCTATATATCAGCATCAGGAAAGGGACTCTCATCTTCGGCACTACCAGTGTGCCCCTCTGAGGCTGTCGCAGGCACACACATATCTGGTGGGTGCATACATGCCTGTCGGTGCAAGATTTGGCCTGTGCATGCGCAGCAAGCAAAATCTCATGTGAGGACGCATGTGCAAATGAGATTTTTGTTTCCGTGCATGCGCTGAAGCAAAAAATCTGTGAAAATTGCTGAAATTTCACTCGTTTGAACATCCTCACACAAGATTTTGCTTGTTGTGCATGCACAGAAGCTAAATCTCACGTGGGAGCAGGTGTGCATGTGTCAGGAGTGCGCAGCTGTGTGCACATCCTGGATTTCCCTACCAGGATGGTGCACCAGATAGCATAACCTGGAACCCATTACTGATCAGCATACAATTTTGAAATCCAGTCACTGCATAGAAAAATCGCTTTGTAGATTTTCACCAGACATTGTTGTGATAGAGGAGAAGTGCTAATTTTTTTCTCCAGAAAACACACAATTCTCATCTTAATAGCTACTTCATTAGAAGCTGGAAATGAAACTTTTGAAAAGACAACATGTATAATGAAGGATTGTTTCTTCTACTTACAACTTGTAAGTTACAAGGCATTTTTCTTCTGTTTAAAAAAGGGAAAGGAAGAGCGGAGAACAATTCAGTTAATAATTCTGCTTACTATTTGTTTTGACAAACAGTCCACATGTTGTTCCTATTGAAAGTGCATTATCTTTATCTGATAGCTGAGTGTGTGGGATTAGTTGAGATAAACAAACCATCCTATTTCTGTAGTACAAGACCTTTTTCTTTAAATTAAGATATTAACTACAGAAATGCAACCATCAACAACTCAGTAATAAATTGGAATTATAGTTATAGTTATAGTTTATTAGATTTGTATGCCGCCCCTCTCCGAAGACTCGGGGCAGCTCACAACATAGCAATAATACAATACATTACAAATCTAACAATAAAAAATTAGATCCATTTAAAAGACATTAATAACATAATAAAACCCCTAGCTATGCAGTCACACACATTCAACATTACTCTATCATGCAGTAAGGCCAAAAATATAATAAAAATGGGAAAGATGGTAATTATCCCCACGCCTGGCGACAAAAGTGGGTTTTGAGCATTTTACGGAAGGTGAGGAGGGGGGGACTATTCAAATCTCTGGAGGGAGTTGATTCCAGAGGGCCGGGGCCACCACAGAGAAGGCTCTTCCCCTGGGTCCCGCCAGCCAACATTGTTTGGTCGACGGGACCCGGAGAAGGCCCACTCTGTGGGACCTAATCGGCCGCTGGGATTCATGCGGCAGGAGGCGGTATCGGAGATATTCTGGTCCGATGCCATGTATCGTAGGATACCGTATTTTTCAGAGTACAATACACACTGCAGTATAAGACGCACCTTAGTTTTGGGGAATTAAAATAGGGGAAAGAATTTGCTTAACAGATATTCATCTGGCTAGCATCCTTAGTCGGGTCAGCTTCAGCACATTATTTTATCCCCTGCCTAGGGCTTTAAAAAAAAACTTATTCAGAGAATATAACAATGAAAGAGCTTGCAAGCCAGTAAGAGCTGGAAAAATCATTAGCACCTGATTAGGGCTAGAAAGAAACATTGAGAGCAAGTAAAGCAATAGGGGGGGGAAACTACAAAGGCTTAGGGCTTGGAAAACATTCTTCGCAAAGAGTAACAATGAAAGAACCTGCAAGCCGGTAAGAGCTGAGAACATTATTATCACCTGGTTAGGACTGGAGCAAGCAGAGGGATTTTTTAAAAAAAACTACAAAGACAGGGTTTGGAAACATTATTGACAGAGAGTAACAATAAAAGACCTTGCAAGCGGTTAAGACCTGGGAACAGCGTTAGCACCTGGTTTGGGCTGGAAAGAAATATTTGGAGCAAGTAGAGCAATGAAAAAACCCCTGCAGACTTAGGGCTTGGAAAACATTCTGCAGAAAGAGTAACAATGAAAGAACCTGCAAGGTAAGAGCTGGGAAGATCATTAGCCCCTTAGGACTGGAAAAAAAAGCTTTGAAAAAAGCTACATTCAGAATATAAGATGCACCTGAATTTTCAGTCTCTTTTAGGGAGGAAGAAGGTGCATCTTATACTCTGAAAAATACAGAACTTCTTGGTTATTCAGTTATTTATTATATGTACCTTTCATGCATAGAGTATTAAAGGAGGTTTTTTTGCAAGCTGCAACAACCAGAGAACTGGTTGGGAGCATGGAGTTTGGTGAGTGACGCCAAATTTCTGCTACTGGTTCTAAAGAACTGGTCCGAACCAGCAGCAACCCACCACTTAAAGAAACACTAATGGACAAGCTTCCCAGTTCAGCTTGGATTATCAGTTGAAGTTTCTCTGGTCATAACCTCCATCTGCTAATTCAGTCACATACTGAATCCAGGAGACAGAGGTGGTCCTTCAATGGCAGTGCCATCATATCCTGAGACCCAATCAGAGATGTCAGGAATTCATGATAGGCAAATAGCAATTCCATTTTCCTAGGACAGTGATGGTGAACCTTTTTCTCCTGGGATGCCAAAAGATTGTGCACACGTGCTATTGCGCATGCGTGAGCGCCCTCACCCATAATTCAATGCCTGAGAATGGCGAAAACAGCTTCCCCTGTCCCCCGGACACCCTCTGGAGGCTGGAAATGGCCTGTTTCCCAACTTCTGGTGGACCTAGTAGGCTCATGTTTAATAATAATAATTATTATTATTATTATTATTATTATTATTATTATTATTATTATTATTATTATTAAAACCTGTCTTTGTAGGGTTTTTAAAAAAATTCCTCTGCTTGCCCCATCCCTAACCAGGTGCTAATAATGTTCTCAGCTCTTACCAGCTTGCAGGTTCTTTCATTGTTACTCTTTGCGAATAATGTTTTCCAAGCCTTTGTAGTTTTTTCCCCTATTGCTTTACTTGCTCTCAATGTTTCTTTCTAGCCCTAATCAGGGGCCAGCTCTTACTGGCTTGCAAGCTCTTTCATTGTTATACTCTCTGAATTATTTATTTATTTATTTATTTATTCATTCATTCATTCATTCATTCATTCATTTATTAGATTTGTATGCTGCCCCTCTCTGCAGACTCGGGGTGGCTAGGGCAACAGCTCACGTGCCAGCTAATATGGCTCCGCCTGCCACCTATGGCCCCGTGCCATAGATTCGCCATCACTGTCTTATTATTATTTCATCTCACCAAGACCCTTTACTCTTCCATACCCTTTGCCAAGAGACTGACAGCATCTCTTGTACAGTCTGGTTAACAATACACAATAAGATATCATCAGTATATTAATGATTATGTACCTGGAACTCTCAGATGACTTCTCCAGTACTTCATGCAAATATTAAGATTCCAAGAACACGCCTAGAACAACAAATTATAAGAGAAAAGCCGTGCTAGTCTATGGCAGCCAAAAGTAAGGAATCTGGTAGCACTTTTTTTCTAACTAACACATTTTTTTAAGAGACATGAGCATTTACAAGTTGCAGCTCATTTTATCAGATGCACATAGTGACTCAATTAGTGTAGAATTTAAATTAGAATGAAGTGGGAGGTGAAAGCGATCTGCTGATGAAACCAACCCCAGCTCTTTTTCTCCTGTCCTACCAATCAGCTGTCATCGACTGGTGGTCCATGGACCATGTATGGTCCGTGAGAAAATTTTGGTGGTCTGCAGAATTTGTATTTCTTAATATTACACTAAACCAGGCATTGATAGGCTCCTACGGGAATGGTCAGAAATGGAGAGGGGTGGCATACAAATCAAAATAATAATAATAATAATAATAATAATAATAATAATAATAATAATAAGTTCCAGTAGTAAAATTTGGAGCTCCACCCCAGAGCACCCAATTTGCATTGAGAGATGTTGAAACAAAATGCATAAGCCACACCCACAGTGTGGTAGTAAAAATTTTGGTAGCCCATCACTGAAATCATGGGTTCTCAAACTATGGCCCCAGGGACAGATATGTGCAATCAGCACTTGTGTTGCTGTAGAGAGTCTCCCCCTTTGAGATATTTTTGTGTGGGTCAGAGGGGGGCAGAAATTCTGATGGGGTCTCTTTTGGCCTCCAGGTGCAGGGCTTTGGGTGAAGGCTGGAGGATAGTGCCACTGATGGCAAAGAGCCGGAGGACCTTGTTCCAGTGGGACTGCATAATGGCCTGGAAGTGGCTGATGATCTCAGTCCGCTGAGCCTCCAGGTGCCTGTATCTGGCCTTGCACTTCCTCAGGTCTTCCCTCTGCTTGGAAAGCCTATGCTCATAGTCCTCAGTGAAGTCCTTCTGCTGAGCCTCCTTCTCGGTCAGATACAATTTGAACTGAGCTGTTTTGCCAATTCTTTCTCACGATGGCTGCTTAGCTCCAACAACTGCTTCCTGTTGGAGTCCTAAGGATCCCGGGCAAGGAGGCAAAGAGTTGCCTATGCCAAACACTCACAAGACCATCTAGCCATGCCCACCCAGCTGTTCTGTCGAGCTCTCTGGTAGAATCCTCCCGAAAATGCACATATACAATTTCAGACACACCCACGTTTGAAAATTCAAAACAATGTTCTTTATACCGAAAATGCAAATAAACGAAGCACTCTTTTTATATAGCAAAGAGCACCTGTCTCCAAACAAATTGGTAATTTGTACAAGTCCCTTATCAGTTCTGTGATACTTAGCTTGCAGCTGTGAGGCAATTCACAGTCCTTCTTCTTTCACAAAGTGAAACACAGTTTGCTCTGGTTTAGTTTCAAAGTGGGGAAAAATCAGCACACAAAGGTCAAAGTCAGAAAAGCAGGCATGAAACACAACGATCAGATAATCCTCCACAATGGCCAAACCCACAGGCTGCTATTTATAGCAGCCTCACTAATTACCACAGCCCCACCCAACCACAGGTGGCCTCATTTTCTTTGATAATAATCTCTCAGTTGTTGTTGCCTATGCATCGCTCTCCGCATGCGTGGCTGTATCATTAACTCTTGTTCTGAATCCAAGGAGGAGCTGGATAATTGATCTCCTTCTGAGCTGTCTGCCACACTCTCCTCCTCCCTGTCACTCATGTCTTCTTGGTCAGAGGAGCCTTCATCATCAGATTCCACCGGGGGGCAAAACAGGCCTGCAGCATGTGGATGTCTCCCCCACATCCACAGTCCTTGGGGCAGGAGCTGGGCCAGAGCTAACCACAACACCAGCCAGCCATTAGACAGATCATATTAGCAGAAAGTTCTTATTGTAGCCACTTGGCAGTGGTTCAGTTTTTACTCTCTGCAAATGTTATGCAGAAATAGGCTGAAATCAGTTGTGTTCGATATAATGTCAAATATGAGTAATGCTTAGCCTCACTGAATTTCTGTCTTTAATTATTGTTACTTTGTAGAAAGCTATGACGGATGGTAGTAAATTTCAATCATCTATAAGCATACAGTAAGTATTAATATTATTTAGCAACAGAGTTCAATAATCAGTGAATTTATAGAAAAATAATGAGTGTTATTAATTTATATTGGTCTACTAGAGTGGAAACCATGATTGCTAGTAATAGTAGTTGTCTTTCTTGAGGTAGAAGATGGAAATGAACTTACACCAGATCATACAATTAATCCATGGGGGAGGGGGTTGTTGTATCTGGTGTCATGGAAGGGAAGTGGTTTATCACAAGGAGTAGAGAGACAACATATTTTAGAATCTTTGTTTTATAGAAAAAGGAGTGCTGCCCCACTAGCAGTTCGCAGGGTATATTTTATATTATTACATTTACAACAACACAAAGATTGGAACTCCAGCCTGAAGATGGTGAATGTGATTTCACCGAAACGTCGCATAGACATGCAAAACATTACACAGGGCAAAACCCGAACTCAGAATATATATATATATATATATATATATATATATATATATATATATATATATATATATATATATATATATATATATACAGTACATATACAGGTAAGTGCATTAGTTTGCCAAGATTCCTGTCTATAGGTGAGTAGCAATAAAGAAATGAATAAAGTAGCTCCTTTTATTTTAATATTTTTTATTTCAGATATGTATATTTAAAGGGACATTTTCTCAATCATTACATCTTTACATTCACCATCAAAGCAAGCAGAAAGAGAAGTGAAAGAGAAAACCATAGACATAACAAAAACAGACTGTACATAACCCCACTCCACCCCTGCTGTCTCGTTGACAGCTTAGGTTTCAGTTTATCATACGGTGAATATTACCAGTGGATACTATTCGGACATAAGTGTAACCAATTTTCAAGTAACTTATATTCTTTGATCCTCTTTCCCTATCTTCTCGCATATACAGTCAATTGTTGTGAAGTTCTTCAATAAATCTAATACTTTTAAACTCTTTTAAACTTATTCAGAAGTCTTTTATACAAATTCCTTTTTCTTCCTTTTTTCAAGGCTTTCGTAAAATTCTTTCCTTATTTCATAATATCTGGAATCTTATTTAAGCTCCATTGTCATCTTATCTGATAAAGTATAAAGAGAGTAAAGTAGCTCCTTATGTTGTTCTCAAATCCATAGACATGACACCAGCTCAGGATGACCTACTCTGATTTATTATTTATTATTTATTTTATTATTTGGATTTGTATGCTGCCCCTCTCCGAAGACTCGGGGCGGCTCACAACAAGTGAAAAAACAATCCAATACATAATCCAATTAATTAAAATATGAAAAGTTTAAAAAAACCCTATACTAACATACACACACACAAGCATACCATGCATAAATTCAGCGGGCCCAGTGGGAGATGTTCAGTTTCCCCATGCCTGACGGCAGAGGTGGGTTTTGAGAAGTTTACGGAAGGCAGGAAGAGTAGGGGCAGTTCTGATCTCCGGGGGGAGTTGGTTCCAGAGAGTCGGTGCCGCCACAGAGAAGGCTCTCCCCCTGGGGCCCGCCAACCGACATTGTTTAGTTGACGGGACCCGGAGGAGGCCCACTCTGTGGGACCTAATCAGTCGCTGGGATTCGTGCGGCAGAAGGCGGTCTCGGAGATATTCTGGTCCGATGCCATGAAGGGCTTTAAAGGTCATAACCAACACTTTGAATTGTGACCGGAAACTGATCGGCAGCCAATGCAGACTGCGGAGTGATGGTGAAACATGGGCATACCTGGGTAAGCCCATGACTGCTCTCGCAGCTGCATTCTGCACGATCTGAAGTTTCCGAACACTTTTCAAAGGTAGCCCCATGTAGAGAGCATTACAGTAGTCGAACCTCGAGGTGATGAGGGAATGAGTGACTGTGAGCAATGAGTCCCGGTCCAGATAGGGCCGCAACTGGTGCACCAGGCGAACCTGGGCAAACGCCCCCCTCGCCACAGCTGAGAGATGGTTTTCTAATGTGAGCTGTGGATCGAGGAGGACGCCCAAGTTGCGGACCCTCTCTGAGGGGGTCAATAATTCCCCCCCCAGGGTAATGGACGGACAGATGGAATTGTCCTTGGGAGGCAAAACCCACAGCCACTCCGTCTTATCCGGGTTGAGCTTGAGTCTGTTGACACCCATCCAGGCCCCAACAGCCTCCAGGCACCGGCACATCACTTCCACCGCTTCGTTGACTGGGCATGGGGTGGAGATGTAAAGCTGGGTATCATCCGCATATTGATGATACCTCACCCCATGTCCTTGGATGATCTCGCCCAGCAGTTTCATGTAGATGTTGAATAGCAGGGGGGAGAGGACCGACCCCTGAGGCACCCCACAAGGGAGAAACCTAGGAGCCGACCTCTGACCCCCCACTAACACCGACTGCGACCGGCCAGAGAGGTAGGAGGAGAACCACTGGAGAACAGTGCCTCCCACCCCCAACCCCTCCAGCCGGTGCAGAAGGATACCATGGTCGATGGTATCGAAAGCCGCTGAGAGGTCAAGGAGCACCAGGACAGAGGAT
This sequence comes from Erythrolamprus reginae, assembly GCF_031021105.1. Classification (NCBI taxonomy): domain Eukaryota; kingdom Metazoa; phylum Chordata; class Lepidosauria; order Squamata; family Dipsadidae; genus Erythrolamprus; species Erythrolamprus reginae. Next base: position 265,533,282 of record NC_091950.1, on the reverse strand, counting down.
AAACCCCTGTCCCGGGCCCGCCAGAGATCATCCATCAACGCGACCAAAGCGGTTTCTGTGCCGTAACCGGGCCTGAAACCCAACTGCTGGGGACCTAGATAATCGGCTTCTTCCAAGGACCGCTGGAGCTGGAGTGCCACCACCTTCTCAACAACCTTCCCCATAAAGGGAAGGTTGGAGACTGGACGATAGTTATTAAGTACGGCTGGGTCCAGGGAGGGCTTCTTGAGGAGGGGGCGCACGAGCGCTTCTTTATAGAGTGATGGAAAAACTCCCCTCCCCAAGGAAGCGTTGGTAATCTCCTGGGCCCAGCTCCGTGTCACCTCCCTGCTGGCCGAAACCAACCAGGAGGGACACGGATCCAGTAAACAGGTGGCGGAACTCACAGCTCCAATGGCCTTGTCCACTTCATCAGGTGTCACCAGATCAAACTCTTCCCAGACAGGTGGACAAGTACGTGCCCCAGTCACCTCAACTGACTCATTGTCAGTCGACTCTGTCTTACAATTGGAGTCGAGATTGGCCCGGATCTGAGCGACTTTATCAGCGAAAAACGTGTTAAAATCCTCGGCACTACTCTGCAAGGGCTCCCCAACTCCCCCCTGGTTAAGAAGGGAGCGGGTCACCCTAAACAGAGCGGCCGGGCGGGATTCCGCTGATGCAATCAAGGCGGCATGGTACGCGCATCTTGCCGCCTTGAGCGCCACTTTGTAAGTCTTAATAAAAGCTCTTACAAGTGTTCGATCGGCTTCAGACCTACTCTTCCTCCATCGCTTCTCTAGACGTCTCTTTTGGCGTTTCAACTCCCGGAGCTCCTCGTTGAACCATGGGGCTCTACGGGGTCTAGCGCCGCGGAGAGGTCGCAAGGGCGCAATCCGGTCGAGAGCCTCCGCAGCAGCCGTATTCCAGGCCTCCGCAAGAGACTCCGCCGAACTGTGGACGAATGCCTCTGGAATAACCCCAAGCGCCATCTGGAAGCCCTCTGGGTCCATCAGGCGTCTGGGGCAGAACATCTTAATTGGTTCCGCCTCCCTGCGGGGAAGGATTGGAGCCAGGAAGTCAAGCCGTAGTAGGAAATGGTCTGACCATGACAAAGGCAATGTTTCTAAGCCCCTTAGTCTCAGACCATTACTCAATTGCTCGGAAAGGAATACCATGTCAGGTGCGTGTCCTCCCTCGTGAGTCGGACCCTGTACTACTTGAGTCAGGTCCATGGCTGTCATGGTGGCCATGAACTCCTGTGCCAGCCCAGAGGTTTCGCCGAGTGACGGCAGGTTGAAGTCCCCCAGGACAATAAGTCCGGGGAACTCCACCGCCAACCCGGCTACCTCCTTGAGTAGCACAGGCAGGGCTTTTGACATGCAGCTGGGAGGCAGGTACATGAGAAATAAGCCCACCTGAACCCCTACGTCCAACTTCATCAAGAGAGACTCGCAACCCGCAATTTCCGGAGCAATGAGTCTACGTAGGCAAAGGCTCTCCCTGGCTATAATAGCCACTCCTCCCCCCCTTCCCTGGGGTCGAGGTTGATGCCATATCTGAAACCCAGCTGGGCAGATTTCAGAGAGAGGAACACCCCCCTCTGGGCCCAGCCAGGTTTCAGTAATACATGCCAGGTCGGCCTCCTCATCCAGGATCAAATCCCGGATGAGGAGAGCTTTATTTACCACCGACCTGGCATTGAGCAGCAGCAACCTGAGCCCAGGGCCAGAGTTACATTCATCACCAGTACCCAAGATTGGGCTCACAGAGCCAGAACAAGGGATCGTTATTAAGCAACGATCCCCCGTTCCCCTGGAATGGCTAACTCTGTGGCCCCCGCCATATCTGCCTCTCCCCAGCAACACTGGAATATTCCGACCCTCTGCCACCCCAGAGATCAGTGCCCCTTCCTCTCCTGTCTCCCGAGCGTCAGGTGGGCCAAATCTGTTGTTCATACTATTTTCATTCATCTCATGCATACCACAACCCCACCCACTCCAACCATCACAGTCACACCAATCATTCATCCTATGCACAATATTACATACACCCCAGTCATCCATTCATTAAGAAACCCCCCAATAATATTAAGATTAAATTAGTAGTAATTAAAATAGATTAACTTGATTATTAAAATACAATAAGAAAAATATCTAAATTTATCAAATTTTAAAAAACCTATAAATATAAAACTGAATAAAAATAACAATAAAAATACAGAAAATACAAATATAGGTAATAGTGAATGATTCAATTCATTTAGGGAATCCGGTCAGCAGCAACTAATAAAAGTGCTAAAGTTCTCAACGTGCTGAGTTTCCCAAAGTGCCAAGTTTTTCAAAGTGCCACGTTTTTCAAAGTGCCAAGTTTCTCAAAAGTGCCAGGTTTCTCAAAAGTGCCAGGTTTCTCAAAGTGCCAAGTTCTCAGGGGCAGAGGTTATTCAAAAGTCAAGGATCATTCAGCATCTCTCTCCCCCCCCCCCAGAATAGGGAGGGGGCGTCCATGTCTGTATAACTCTCCCACCACCAGACCTTGCTCTACCAGTCCTCCTCCCTTGGTCTCCTTTCAGTCTCCTCTCTCCTATTGCAATGGTCGGTCCTCCGTCCGCCAGGTCTCCTCCAGCGCCGAGCGCACCCACCGCACAGCTGCTCAGCGTCCCGGTCTGCCTGGCTGGTTGCATTGTCCTCAAGAGTGTCCTCCTCCAACACAGTCAACTCGATCGGCTCACCCGACTCACCAGCTTGTTCATTCGCGAATCTCACCCCAAACTCCTTCACTCGTCCCCCCAGTCTCAATCTCGGCGTGGGAACATTCCCGGAGCGAGAGAGGAACTCAGGGAGAGAACTCGGAGGCGGGGCAGTTCACTCACTCCACAGCGGCCGCCATCTTCCGAGCCCCAGCTGATCGGGGCTCTCAGCTCTCCACTCTCCCACAGCAAAAAACAGGGGGAGGACGCCGCACAGGAATCGGGCATCAAGATGAAGAACCTTCGGCCCACCGAGTATGCACGCCGGCTCACTGAATATCCACGCCGGCTCGCTGAATATGCACCCCGGCTCACCGAATGTGCACGCTGGCGGCCGCCATCTTCCGAGCCCCAGCTGATCCGGGCTCCCAGCTCTCAGCTCTCCCACGGCCAAACCAAGGAGAGGACGCCGCACAGGAACCGGACACCGAGACAAGGAACTTTCAGCTTCCCGGACATGCACACTGGCCTTCAAACTAGTTCAAAACCACCTATATTTTTGATGTTATCGCCGTAGTCCAGCGGAGCAGCGGTATCCCTTCCTTCTCGCTGCTCCGCCGGAACCGGAACCTAAGATAAAGGTAAAGGTTCCCCTGGACATGCGTGCTAGTCATTTCTGGCTCTAAGGGTGGTGTTCATCTCTGTTTCTAAGCCAAAGAGTCAGTGCTGTCCGAAAAAGTCCCTGTGGTCATGCGATTGGCATGACTAAATGCCCAAAGGCCAGGGGTGGGCAGCAGGCAGGACAGGGTGGAACACAGTTCCACTGGTGAAAATGAAGATGTGTGCGCAGCTCCATCTGATTGGCGGCTGTCACTTCCAGAATTACTGGTCTCGGCTCAGCTCTCCTTTTTTTCCTGCTGCTACTGCTGCATCTGCGCTCCTTGCTTTTTTCCTCTTTTCTCCTTTCTGGCCTCAGACGAGCTTCCCTCTCACCTCCAGCCTCACATGGCCACCTCCCATCTGAGGTGCAAGCAGAAGGCATGGGTGGAAGCGGCGCTAGCAGTATTTATGCTTCTGGCAGTACCCATTCGCCTAGCTACCCAGCCTGAGGCTGGGGGACGACCTAGGAAGGAGAGCATGGGAACCATGAAGCAAATTGTTACCCCAGCGAGCGACACTGGTAAGGTTGTAAGTCAAGAACTTAACAGTTCACTTGAAGGATGATGATCGTTCAAGCCACTCCCACCTGGTCACATAGCTGGCAAGCCACTCCTACCCAGTCACATGACTATTAAGCCACACCCACAGTGTGGCAGTAAACATTTTAGATTAGATTAGATTAGATTTAATGGATTTATATGCCGCCCCTCTCCGCAAACTCGGGGCGGCTCACAACAATAATAAAAAACAGTACATAATAAAAATCCAATGCCCACCAATCTAATTACAATTTAAAATTAGTAATTTCCTAAAACAATTCCAATATATATAAAAAACAGGCACACAGTCAATCAATCAACAACACAACATGGGCAAGGGGGAGGTGTTTTAGTTCCCCCATGCCTGACGGCAGAGGTAGGTCTTAAGGAGTTTACGAAAGGCAAGGAGGGTGGGGGCAATCCTAATCTCAGGGGTGAGCTGGTTCCAGAGGGTCGGGGCCCCCACAGAGAAGGCTCTTCCCCTGGGTCCCGCCAGACGACATTGTTTAGTCGACGGGACCCGAAGAAGGCCGACTCTGTGGGACCTAACCGGTCCATTTTGGCTTATGGAGTGCTCTGATCTTTTCACCAAAGGTGGTCCCTATTTTTCTACTTGCATTTTTTGTGTACTTTCAAACTGCTAGGTTGGCAGAAGGTGGGATAAGTAATGGGATCTCACTCCATTATGCAGTGCTAGGGAATCTAGCTGAACTGCTGACCTTCTGATCGACAAGCTCAGCATCTTAGCCACTAAGCCACCATGTCCCTTATATCTAAGATCCTAGTCTAATTCTGCTGATTGTCAGCAGTTCGTTCCTGACTGGCTCGATGTTGTCTTAGCCTTCCAGTCTTCCAAGGTTGGAAAAAAGGAAGACCCAGATTTTGGGGGGCAATTTGCTGACATTTGTAAAAGTTTCGGAGGGGCTGTAAAGCACTGTGAAGTGGTATATAAGTTTAAGTGAGATTGCTGTGTCTTTTTTCAACTGAAGATATTAAGGATGTCAACCAGGAAGGCAAAGCAGTTCTTACAACCATTGAGCCATGGTTATTGTCAGAAAGGAATGTTGTTTATCCTCCATTCAACTCTGTTGAGCAGAGCCTGCAGCTTTTCTACTATTTGGAAAATCTACACAGCCTGTTGGAGCAGATGGAAGAATCAACCAAAAGACACATGTACGGATCAGGAGAAGAAGTTTCCAGGTTCACTTCCTCTCCTAAAAACTATTCCCAAACCTTCTCCAGCTTTACTTTAATCAATACTGCCAAGATTGAACTGATTCAGGAACTGGTCAGAAATATGCCAAGCCAGGAGGCAGGAAAACAGCAAAGCACCATCTGGCTTCTTCCTTTCTTTTTAACAGGAAATAAATTATACCTGTCTTTTCTCATTTTATTTTCCTTCAAGTACACAACTCAGAAGAGTCAACCCATTCCTGGGATCGCTCTTCACATCATTAGGTACCACTTTACCAGTGGCCTGGGTTTTTTATTTTTTCACATGCTATTCTCGCTTTTCATTTAATTCCCTTCTTCCACATTTGGATCTCTCCCACCCCCCCACTTCCCATTTAAACAAGAACAAATTGTTTTGTAAGGTGTAGTTCCCACTGAATAAATTATTGAGCTACTCATGTCCTAGGCAAGCTATCTTCTTCTGTATGTTTCCATCTGGAATGTGCACATTAGAGATTTGGCAGCCTAATGCAGTACTTCAATCAGACAACAAGAAAGCAGGGATTGTTATGAGAATGGGGGAAGCTCAATGTTTTCACGCACATCCCTCCAAAAGACCAGGAAACTGGATCCAGATGAGGCTGGAGGGGGGGAATAGTTGCCAACAGAACATGATGGATGGGAAACCATCTCAAATCCTCCTGTGTATAAATTACCATTGCATAACCAATTGATATACTGTATGTCGTTAGCAAGGAGTAGTAGGAATCTAACATTCATTTTTGAAACTCTGGCTTATCCTATTTTTGCTCTTTGGGGCAAATCTGCTGTAGCAATTGTTGAGATAATACAAGGGAAGTGTCCCGACAATACACAAGAACACAAGAGCACACAACAGATTCAAACCTAACATTAACTGCTCCAAACTTGACTGTAAAAAATATGACTTTAGTAATCAGGTTGTTGAAGCGTGGAACTCATTATCGCACTCCGTAGTATCATCCCCTAACCCCCAACATTTTACCCTTAGACTATCCACGGTTGACCTCTCCAGATTCCTAAGAGGTCAGTAAGGGACATACATAAGTGCACTAGAGTGCCTTCCGTCCCCTGTCCTATAGTCTCTCCTATATCTCATATTTCTTCTCTACTATATCCTCTATTACCTTCATTGTGTATTATTGTGTATTGGACAAAATAAATAAATAAAACAAAAATCTTTGTGGCTCCTTAAACACCCTTATTCTCCATCATTATGGAGAAACAATGTCAAGTGTGAATCCTTTCAACCGTATATTTAGATGTTGCAGGCACAGTACAGTGGTACCTCTACTTATGAACTTAATTTGTTCTGTGACCAAGTTCTTAAGTAGAAAAGTTTATAAGAAGAAGCAATTTTTCCTATAGGAATCAATGTAAAAGCAAATAATGTGTGGAATTGGGGAAACCAGAGGGAGGGTGGAGGCCCTGTTTCCTCCCAGAGGATTACTAGAGAGGCCCCACGGAGGCTTCTCCCCACCTTTTCCGGCCCTGTTTTCTCCCAGGAGATTCCTAGAGAGTCCCCACAGAGGCTTCTCCCTGCTTTTTCTGGCCCTGTTTTCTCCCAGGAGACTCCTAAAGAGGCCCCATGGAGGTTTCTTCCTGCCTTTTCCAGTTACAGTTTCGGAGGCTCAAGTTTGTAAGTGGAAAATTGTTCTTGAGAAGAGGCAAAAAAATCTTGAACGCCCAGTTCTTATCTAGAAAAGTTCATAAATAGAGGCGTTCCTAGGTAGAGGTACCTCTGTATACTGCTGGGTTCTGAACCACTATTATTTTTCATATAAGCACCACAGATATTGCAATGAGAATTAAGCATTCTCCTCCACTCCCCCACAACCCTTGCCCATTGACTTCCCACTACTTTTACAAGGCAGATAATAAACACAGTCCTCTTCGCTTAAAATATTCTGGCCTCCCTAAAATAAAGGCTCTCGTCAACCTTTTCCTACGTTGTCAAGCATACAATTAAACTAAAAAACAGTGGAGTCAGTGCTGCTGAAGCCACACGGCTGCCTTTTCCCCCAAGTGACAAGGAAAATGACATTTCAGACTGCCCCTTATGGAGCACACATTCCCTCTGCTACCTGATAGGCAGTTCAGGCTGCAGATTAGTTTTTATGACAACCTGTATAAGCAGCCAGCCAGCTGCAAGCAGAAGGACAGAAAGCGGAACGCGTGCTTGGCTGTGTGCCATTTTCTATTTGGTTCCTGATAGTGCTTAATCAAAGCCCTCAGTGGGGTCCCTTCTCTCCCCCTTGTACGCATGTAGGCTGTCGCTTGTTATTTGCATCACGTCTCCCCATGCCTAGACAGGATCAGAAAAGCTGGAATATCCTGGGTTATTTTTATTTTCCTTCTGGTGAAAGGTATGATTGATACACGCACAGACACAAACACACACATACTCAGATGCACAGAAATATTGGCCTTTTGTTGAACTCTCGCATTTATATAAACCCTCAGATTTCCCCTCCTTCCCTTCTCCTGGGAGATACATATTGTAGCAACAACAAAGAAAGAGAGTTTCCTGTTTAGGAAAACTGAATTTTATTTATACACGCATTGCGTGTGAGTGTGGGGTGACAGAAATGAGAGAGAATTAGAGCCTCTTTAAGATCGCACACTTCACACCAGGGGCTGCCATCGATGAATCTGTCCTCAAGCTGCAAAAGTCCTAGTTTGCTTCAAAAACAAAATGGCCCAGATAGTTATGATTTTTTATAGAAATGAAACAGATTTTTTATCCCTTGAAGACAGTGGGATCATAAGGAAGGAAAGATGCAATTCTACTTAGTAGGTATACTCCAGTGTTGATAACATCCATAGGATATTATCTTGTTGTTCAGTCACTAAGTCATGTCTGATTCTTCACAACTCCATGGACCATAGTATGCTAAGTTCTCCATCCTCCCTTGTTTTCCAGAGCTTGCCCGTAGAATAGAATAGAATAGAATAGAATGGAATGGAATGGAATGGAACGGAATGGAACGGAATAGAATAGAATAGAATTCTTTATTGGCCAAGTGTGATTGGACACACAAGGAATTTGTTTTGGTGAAAATCATATTTCTTTTCATTGATGACACCATCTTATCTTCTGCTGTCCCTTTTCCACCCTCAATCTTTCCCAACATCATGGTGCTTTCCAATAAGTCCTTTCTCTGGGTACTGGGAGGAGGAAGCTTCTCTCCCCCCACTGAGAGAAAGGAAGTGTGTCCCATTATGAGCCGGCCTGCCAATCTTGGGATGCAGCGCGGCCCTTGCTTCTTCCCAGTTAGAAAAGGGGAGGAGGGATGAAACCAGCTATGGCTCCGGGAATGGGTGCAGCTCCTGGGGAGACTAGACCAAATTTTTAATCAAGGACCGCCCCACCCCGCCCCGGTCAATGGTATCCCACTTTACCAATGCTCAAATCTGGTCACCTTAACTATGCAGTAAGGGCACCCTATCCATGTTCATGAGATCTGAAGCCATTCTGGATGAGTTGCCACCATTTTAAGATGAAAGAACTTTAAGACGTGAAAAATTCAGTACCCACTATATTCTCATCTTTTTCCTCTCTCTTTTCAGTAGTGATGGGACACATAAATAGTGCGGTGGGGGGAGAATATACCTATCAAATGAGGAGATTATTTTCCTTATAAGTTGTAAAGACAGACAAAGTTCTTACTTCCTCATATCTAGCATAGTTCTAAAATAGACTATTTTTTTGGCGGCTGCTCAATTTCTTTAATGAAGGCAGGAGAAATGTGAATGTAGCCATATGGTAGCCAGCAACTGCAGTAGAGAAGGGGGAAAAAATCCCCCACATATTTTGGCATGTAGAAACAAATAAGTCAGAAAACTTAACAAGCCAGTATGAACTCCAGGCTTTTGTCTCAAATGTAAGACCCAAGGCTTCAAAAACACAAAAGGAGTAATGGGGGTATTTAGAAGTCTTTTCCCTCTCTTGTCCTTTCAGCATGTAGCTGAGTTTGGGGGGTATTTGATCTTCTTTAGCAGAGGACATCAAAAGTTGGATGGAGATAGAAGAGAATGGTTTCCAGTTAAGACTCAAATGTGGCTTTTCTCCAATGTTCAGCCAGCAGAGCAGATTTCCAACTCAAGAGCAGCTGCTACTTTAAAAAGCTAAGATCAATGAAAAGAGAGAGAGAGAGAGAGAGAGCAACTTGGATCCCTTTTTTCTCTTAACACCCACTGTACCTCTTCATGTATCTCTGTAATACAGAAATAGGACTTATTTTTTTTCAATGTAAGAGCATTAAAGCAGCAAATGAATGGATAAGCAACTAATATTTGAAAGATTGATGATTGGATAGAGTAGAATTTAGAACTGTAACTCAGGTTAAGGGTAGTGAAAAAGAGTGAAGGCTGCTACACAAACATAGAGCTATAGTGTTGTTGCTCCTGGTATGAGTGATTGTGTCCTGATATGAATATATAGTATCTCCATTTGTATATCATACAACAAAGTATGTTGTATGATAGAATCCATTAGAATCCATTATCTATGATTCTAGAAAGCTCAATTACTGTTATGATCAGGCAATTAAAAAATAGATTTATTTATTTATTTATTTTATTAATTGGATTTGTATGTTACCCCTCTCCGTGGACTCGGGGCAGCTTGTTGATTGTTGATTGAGTTATCCAACTTTTACTCATATCTGTATAAATATTTTGTGGATTTGTATGCCACCACTCTCCGAGGACTCGGGGCGGCTCACAGCATATACAAAAGACAATAGTAGATCAATCCAATTTATATATATATATATATATATATGTTTTTGTAGATTTTCACGGGTACAGGTATGACGGTCTTGGTATATTCGGGTTTCTTCCCATGTAGGATTTGGAAATTTCTGGCAACGTTTCGACGAGGTCCCACTCGTCATCTTCAGGCTGGTGTTTCTGTCCTTGTTCTAAGGCGAACACAGTGTATATACCAAGACCGTCATATATATATATATATATATATATATATATATATATATATATATATATATATATATATCTCCTTAAATTCTAATTTTAGAAAAAGTTCCATTAACATTCATTCAACAAGGTCACACGACCTTTAAGCCACCCTCAGTCACACGATTGTCAAGCCACTCCCACCTGGTCACATGGCCGGCAAGCCACTCCTACCCAGTCACATGATTGTCAAGCCACACCCACAAAATAAGCCATGCCCACAGTGTGGCAGTAAATAATTTGGCAGCCCATCACTGCTTAATGGACACAATTCTTCATCACCTTCCATAGGCTGAAGTATTTTGCATGTTGACATTAATCATGCATACATTTTCCTTAGTTTTTTTTTTCTTTTGGGTGGTGGTGGTGGTAGAAGTGATCCCAAGAGAAATACATTGACATCATAATCATTTGCATTATCTTAGCCTCTTTTCCCCTAATAAAAAGCAAACTGAAGGTTTTTGTGCTACGGCCTAGTTCTATCTAACCGGCACTTTGTTTCTTTCAAGAGAGTTTGGGTAAAATCTGTGTTTCACCTTTTATCAACAGAATGATTCTTGTTGATAAAACAAGACTAAGAAACAATTTAGATGCAAAAGAAGGACCTAAAACTGCAGGCCCGGGAGTGGGGGTAGAGGATTGTTGTTGCTGGTTCTCACATCCAGATCAGATTTTCAGATAGCATAAGATAATTAGGAGAGGGAAATGGAACAGGAAAATAATCAAAAGTATCCTTAGGCCTCTGTAGCACAATAATCACATTGATAATCTGTAATAGTACCTCTTTAGTTCATTGTAATTTTAAAAATGATATTCAGCTACCAGAATGTCTGGCTTATTATGTCTTTGAAAGGGTTAAGCATTTTGAACTTTATTACATGTCAGAGAAAGTCCAGCAACATCAGGAAAGAGGGATTTATTTAATATTATGCAGTAAAAGAAGGTTTGACTAAAGGATTCAAGGGATTAGCTGCTCCATAGCAGCAGCTTTGTGAAAAATAATACAATATCTGAGGCTGTGATTGCATTGGTTAGAAATATCTTCTTAAGTTCTCTCACAAAGGAAAGAAACAACAGCCAGGTATTAAGTTATATACTTGTGGTGTCCTCTTGAATTATCTGACTCCTTCAAACTATTTAATTAAATGTTTATATATAACCCCATCTCAGAATAAATCAAATGATTTAGCAAAAACAAAATTATGGCTAGGGTTATTTCATTTAGTATGTTTGGATTCTGCCATTGGGATTATCTGACAAAGTAATGCAAGTTCCTTGGGCCAAATCAATCATTTTTGTAGCTCCCAGGAAAAAAAAATGATTTAGGTATTTAAATTGGCCCAGAATATTTTAATAGCCTGGTTATGCTGAAGCATACCAAAGTCCCTGGATAATTAATCAGACAGATTTACTCCCATCATAATCATAAGGAAAAGATTTTTACCCCCTTTTATTTTTGCCAGGTCTGCCATTTTATTTCCAAGTAAAACAAAGGCTTGTATTTTTGTTAAAGTATTTGCACTTCTAAATTCTGGAATATATTAATCTCAAGATAAAAGACTGTAGATTCCAACATAAACAACAAAGTGTCATGTAGACAGAGTAGTTCATTCAGTCAGTTGCTTGGAAATATGAGGTATATGAAGTCTAGGCCAGCAATTTCCACTGGGTAGCTATATATATATATATATATATATATATATATATATATATATATATATATATATATATATATATATATATATATATATATATATATATACACACACACACACACACACACACACACACACACACACACAGAGTGATCTTCGCGAAACGCTATATCGCGATTTTTCCCACCCGATGACGTCACTCTCTTCCTTTCTCATCTTTCTTTCTCCCTCTCTTTCTCTATCTTGCTTCTTCCTCTCTCACACTCTCTTCCTCCCTCTCTCATCTCTTTCTTTCCTTCTCTCTCTTTCTCTATCTCTCCCCCTCTTGCTCTCGAGCGGCGGGCGGGCAGCAGCGAGGAGCCAAAGATCGGGGTTTCCCCTTTGCGTGGGTGGCGGGGAAGACCCAGGGAAGGTTTCTTTGGCCGCCCAGCAGCTGATCTGCTCGGCAGCGCCACAGCAGCGAGGAGCCGAAGATCAGGGTTTCCCCTTTGCGTGGGCGGTGGGGAAACCCCGATCTTTGGCTCCTCACTGCTGTGGCGCTGCCGAGCAGATCAGCTGCTGGGCGGCCAAAGAAACCTTCCCTGGGTCTTCCCCGCTGTCCACGCAAAGGGGAAACCCCGATCTTTGGCTCCTCGCTGCTGCGGCGCTGCCGAGCAGATCAGCTGCTGGGCAGCCGAAGAAACCTTCCCTGGGTCTTCCCCGCCGCCCACACAAACTCCACCATCTGCGCATGCGCGGCCATGGAAAAAGGGCGCGCATGCGCAGATGGTGTTTTTACTTCCGCACCACTATATCGCGAAAAATCGAGTATCGCGAGGGATCTGAAATCAAACTGTCCACTTAGGAAGCAACACTGATTGACAATCAATTTCACATGCTGTTGTACATATTCAATTTTATACAGAACAAAATATTCAATGAGAATATTTCATTCATTCAGATCTAGGATGTGTTATTTATATAAAGGGTATTCCCTTTAGTTTTTTGAGCAGTGTGTGTGTGTGTGTGTGTTTGTAGATTTTTGTTTTTCCCATATATATTGTATATATGGGAGAATAAATAGACATAGTATACGCAAAGTAAAACAGGTTTTCAATTCATCATCATGCGAATCCTTCGTTTCTTCCTATATTTGTATTATTTTCATATACCCAAGATACAGTTGGCCACACATCTTGTTGCTTTACCAAGGGGCCTTAAGTGGTTTTGTCAACAGGGACCATGAATAGAGATGGAACTGATTTGATTGCAGTGTTGTTGCTTCCATGGTGGTGGGAGTGGGGGAATTTCTTTATGGGTTTTTATTATATGATGGCGTTTTAAATTATTGTGAACTGAAGCTTACAGGTTATAAAACATACCGGTAATAAATAAATATAGAATCAATGGTAAGGAAGAATGAAACACTATGCCGTTGTTTGCCATTTGATTTGATTGTGTTATTGCTTCCATGGGGTTGAGGGTGGAGGGATTTCTTTATGGGTTTTTATTCTATGATGGAGTTTTTAAATTTTATAAGCTGCCCGGAACCATTTATGGGTGAGTTGGGCAGCTATATAATTTTTTTTTAATAAATTCAATTTATTTTATTAAAATACATTTAATAAATTTGTTTTGTTTTGTTTGTTTGTTAAATTTTTATGCCACCCACCTTCCGTACAAGGTAACTCTGGCCAGCTCACAGGTTATAAAACATAATTAAAAAGTATAGTATAAATGGTAAGGAAGGCTATTAAATGTTTGTTGATTGTGATTGGATGAAACAGGTATTTTATGTTAAGAAATGTACTATTATTTTCCCCTACAAAAACTCAGGACTGAAAACACATAAAGAAGACCAACAACTATGCCTTTAAAATTAATAATAATGATGATGATGATGATGATGATGATGCAGTTGGAGGTAATTCAACATTTTAGTCCTACAAATTACAGGCCATAAACACCTCTCTCTGCTATCCTGATTTCTGAGGGCCCTGCTCCTTTAAGTCCTAGTCTCGCCATCCTTCTGTGACACAGAATAACTAACAGACAGAGTGCTGTTTAATTTACACCTGCTACGTGCTAGGAGTGCAAAAAGGCTCTATCAAACATACTGCTAGTGCTATATCCCCTTGACAGTACCGGATTTATTTATTCATTTGTTTATTTATGGTATTACAATGCTACCCATCCCATAATTTCCATCCCAAGCTTTTCTGGGATCATTTAAAAAAATATTGGGCAAATATATCCCATCCTAATTCGTCATTAGCATATAATAAGGAAACATTCCCTCTATCCTGATTATAAATCAGTATAAGTCTCCTTGCATTTCACCCCCACCTCTGGTTTTTGTATGTACAGGGAAGTATAGTAGTATGTTCTCAGAATGATAATAATCTATATCTCCCCGCACACTACTGAGCTGCTGGTGACCCCAGCTGACCCAATTGAAATTGATTTTGTTGTTGAACTCCTAGCTGGTGCAAATTAATCTCAGATCCATACAAGATCAGGGAAGCAAGACAGGGAGTACAAAGAGCTCAGACGCAGAGGAGAAAAATTAGTTCTAGAGAAGGTATTTTAAGTTTGGGAAAGATAAATGGTTACAATGACTTGCTTTGATAGAACATATGTAGGAGAGAAGAATGACAAGAGCTAAAAGAAAGGGTGGGGGAGAGAAAGAGAGGGAGAGAGAAGAAAAGCTGTAATTTAATAGCCTAATTTCCTGCCTGGCCCTATAGAAACACTCATCTCCTTCCTGACAGCTGATGAAAATGCACTGCAATTTGATTTGCTCCCCAGTGTGGGACAAGTTGAGTCCTATCAGCCCCCTTGGGCTACAGCAGGAAGAGAGAAGGAGAGACCCCTATCTCCAATTTCTTCCACCTTCCCTTATTCACTTCCAGTGCGTTGTTTTGTAAAGGGTATTCCTACATTGGACTGACTTGATTTGTTGTTTCCCTTCTTGATTTAGAGGAGAGGTGGGAAACGATGACCCTTTTATGACTTGTGGACTTCAATTCTCAGAATTCCTGAGACTGGCTTAGGAATTTTGGGAGCTGATGTCCACCAGTCATAAAAAGGCTATAGTTTCCCACCCCTTGTTTTAGAACATGTCAACAACTGCCCTGACTATCCTAGAATTATCTTGACAATAAAACCGGGGTGGCGCAGTGGTTAGAGTGCAACACTGCGGGCTACTTCAACTAACTGCTAGCTGTAATTCAGTAGTTCAAATCTCACTACCGGCTCAAGGTTGACTCAGCTTTCCATCCTTCCGAGGTGGGTAAAATGAGGAGCCAGATTATTGGGGGGAATGTTCTGATTCTATAAGCCACTTATTTATTTTTATTTATTTATTTATTATTTGGATTTGTATGCCGCCCCTCTCCGAAAACTCGGGGCTTAAAGAGGGCTATAAAAGCACTATGAAGTGGTATATAAGTCTAAATGCTATTGCTATCTTCAAAGGCAAGGGCTGGCAAGACACAGTTTCATACCTACATGGCCTCCTTTTCTGCTTTTTGGGGGTAGGGGGAGCAACATTATTTCAAACGCAGAACAGAAGTTAGAAATGTTCTGACAAAAGTTTAAAAGCATAGGATAAGGACAGTGATGGGTCCTGTGGGTACGGTCAGGTACGTAGAACCATTAGAAAAAAATTGGTCAGGTACGCAGAACCTGACCAAAATTTTTCTTTTTTCTTTTTCTTTTTTCCCTTTTGGGCTCTTGGTATGTTTTTCCTACCACAGTAAATGAGGTTGAATGTGTATAATTTTAGAAGAGCTGTGCTTGTGTGTTTGTGTGTACATACATATACAGTTTATATAGTAGGTAATGTATAATCTTGTGTGCCTGTATGTAATGTGTATGTACACATATGTCATATATATATAGAATTAAATAGTATATTTTGGATGTTCAATAATAATAAATAGGGAAATTGTATCTCTTTGAGGCAAGGAGAGGCCAGGCATCCTAACCCTTGAGGTGAGTGACGTCAAGTTGGCCACCTTTAAGCCAGTCACATGAGCTTTAAGCCACCTAGGTCACATGATCATCAAGCCACTCCCACATGGTCACATATCTGGCAAGCCACACCTACAAAATAAGCCACGCCCACAGTGTGGTAGTAAAATATTTTGCAGCCCTTCACTGGATAAGGAGAAAAAAGATGCTATATTTTGGCTCGGCTGTAGATTCAATGCTTGATCTTAGCTCTACTATGGTATCTTTTGGACCTCTCTTCTCCTGGCTGGGGAATTCTGGGAATTGAAGTCTACACATCTTAAAGATACCAAGATTGAGAAACACCGAGCTAGATAAGAGTCTATCAAAACGGTGATACTGAATACAGAAAGAAATACAAATCATACTAAGTAGATGTATACAGCATATATCACATTTTATTTTATTTGCAGCTTATTGCACAATTTTCACATTCATTTTACATAGAGGTTTCATATATCATATAATTATTATATTTAATAAGAGAAAAATACTCACAATATATTTTTGTCTCTGGTGTATGTATCTGTAGCTTGTATCCTGTGGTGTACCTAATGTAGTTTACTGTGAACATATCTCTTGAGTAGAATATTGAAATTAATGAGTGCAGCAGGATTCATCCAAACACCCTTATGCAGTGAGGTAGCGAAAATGGAAGAGCACCTAATTTGCACTGAAAGATGTTGAGAGAAAATGCAGGGCGTCCTGCATAAGCCATGCCCACAGTATGGTAGTAAAAAATTTGGTAGCCCTTCACTCCTTATGTCCAAACAGGGGTTGCCACTCCTGCCCCTACTGGTGTGCTGTGTGCCAGGTTTAGGTCCCAGTGAGATTTTGCTTCTGTGAATGTGCAGGAACCAATATTTCGTGAGGGGACATGCCTGTGTGTGAGATTTCAGCAATTTTTTTTGCTTCCGCGCATGCACACAAGCAAAAAATTGCCAAAATCTCACATGCGCGCACATCCCCCTTACACGTTTTTGCTTCCTGCGCATGCACACAAGCAAAATCTCACCGGGAAAATCACATGCTCATGCCAGACTCAAAGCTGCGCATGAAGCTCCAGTTTTATTGCTGGTGCAGCATCCTCATCCGTACTCAATACTGCTTATGTCTTATGAGCCTTGGTGGCGCAGTGGTTAGAGTGCAGTACTGGAAGCTGCTTCTGCTGACTGCTGGCTGTAGTTCACCAGTTCAAATCTCACCAGGCTCAAGGTTGACTCAGCCTTCTGTCCTTCCAAGGTGGGTAAAATGAGGAGCCAGATTGTTGGGGGTGATATGCTTCCTCTCTGTAAACTGCTTAGAGAGGGCTGTAAAGCACCATGAAACGGTATGTACGTCTAACTGCTATTATGGTTTATTCCAATTCAGTCATATTAGAAGATCTCCTTTTTTTCATTTATTAAATTTATACACTGCCCATCTCACCTAGAGGAACCAGACCACACTAATGGTATGCATTGCACGAGCAGTGGGTGGCAGCACTTGCAGCCAGTAATGGGCAGCTAAAAATTTTACTGCCACACTGTGGGTGTGGCTTGATGGTCATGTGACTGAGTAGGAGTGGCTTGAACAATCATCATTGTGCAAGTGAACTGTTAAGTCCTCAACTTAGAACCTCACCAGTGTCGCTCTCTGGGGTGACAATTTGCTTTGCGTTTCCCGTGCTCTCCTTCCTGGGTTGCTCCCTGCCTCAGGCTGGGTAGCTAGGCGAACGGATGCCAATCAGCTGTTGAGAAAAGAGGTGGGAGGAAATGGGCCCGTTGCAACTCCTGCCAGTGCTGGTCTCCTTGCCACTTTCCGAGGAGGAGGAGGGGAGGGGGGATGGTCAGCTGCAGCTGGGCACACAGCTTCATTGCCGCTGGTGGAACTGCCTGCTGCCCACCCCTGCTTGTAGCCCCCCTTGCACAAATAGTGGGCATGTGCTCTCGCTGCTCACACAAATGAAGCAATGCATGCGCGCGCACACACCTGCCCTTCCTGCACAACCATCCCCTCTCCCTGCCTTGCACTGGGCTACCAACCTGGAAAGGTTGGGGAAACATTTCTCTAGGTGGCTTAAAGCTAAGTAAAAGAAACAAGATAAAATGTTAACATAATAAATATTAGCATTATTAATAAATATTAACATTTTACAGATTAGCAGAGTTGGAAGGGACCTTGCAGGTCATCTAGTCCAGAGGTCCCCAACCTTTTTTGCACCAGGGACCGGCTTTAAGCTAGACCAATTTTCCACGGCCCGGTGGGGGGGGCTTTGGTCATATGGGGGTGGGGTTATGGAGGGGTGGAGCTTAGTGACGCAGACCTCCACACTTCTCCACAGGGCGGGGAGAATCAGGAGGCTCCTTTGGCGGCTGGGGGCTGCCTGGCTTTGTGATTTTGGCTGGGGGGGGAGTTAGGAAGGTCCTACTTCTCCACCCCCCAGCCAAAAATTCAAAGCCTATATGCTGGATACGGGCGATGAGTGGGACAGAGCGGCGCGGAAGCCTCTTGCAGCAGCTGCTACAGCCACCGGCTTCCGCGCCGCTCATCCAACCCATCGCCCGTATCCAGCAGAAGCTGCTGCCTGAGTGCTCTTGGCCGGCGGGATTCAAAGTGCTGGGGTGGGGGGTGTCCCGACAGCCCCCCCACCCCAGTGCTTTGCCTCCCGCTGGGACACCCCCCACCCCAGCACTTTGAATCCCACTGGCCAAGAGCACTCGGGCAGCAGCTTCTGCTGGATACGGGCAATGGGTGGGACGAGCGGTGCGGAAGCCTCTTGCAGCAGCTGCCACAGCCACCGGCTTCGGCGCCGCTCGTCCCGCTCATTGTCTGTGTCTGGCAGAAGCTGCTGCCCGAGTGCTCTTGGCCGGCGGGATTCAAAGTGCTGGGGTGGGGGGTGTCCCAGCGGGAGGTGAAGCACTGGGGTGGGGGGGCTGTCAGGACACCCCCCCACCCCAGCACTTTGAATCCCGCCAGCCAAGAGCACTCGGGCAGCAGCTTCTGCCAGACACGGGGAATGAGCGGGACGAGCGGCGCCGAAGCCGGTGGCTGTGGCAGCTGCTGCAAGAGGCTTCCGCGCCGCTCTGTCCCACTCATCGCCCGTATCCAGCAGATAGGCTTTGAGTTTTTGGCTGGGGGGGGAGAAGTAGGACCTTCCTAAGTCCCCCCCCAGCCAAAAACTCAAAGCCTATCTGCTGGATACGGGCGATGAGTGGGACAGAGCGGCGCGGAAGCCTCTTGCAGCAGCTGCCACAGCCACCAGCTTCGGTGCCGCTCGTCCCGCTCATCGCCCGTATCCAGCAGATAGGCTTTGAGTTTTTGGCTGGGGGGGAGAAGTAGGACCTTCCTAACTCCCCCCCAGCCAAAATCACAAAGCCAGGCAGCCCCCAGCCGCCAAAGGAGCCTCCTGATTCTCCCCGCCCTGCCCGACGCCCCACCCTGTCCTGCATAATGTCCTCTGCCGGGAGGGCAGCGCCGCCGCGGACTGGCTGGAAAACCCCAACGGCCCGGTCCGCGGACCGGCGGTTGGGGACCTCTGATCTAGTCCAATCCCCTGCCCAAGCAGGAGACTCTAGATCTGCCTCTACTCTAGGGTCGAACACACAACTACTTCAGCTTCAACCGCAACAACACAAGAGCACGCAACAGATTCAAACTTAATATTAACCGCTCCAAACTTGACTGTAAAAAATATGACTTTAACAATCGAGTTGTCGAAGCGTGGAACTCATTACCGGACTCAATAGTGTCAACCCCTAACCCCCAACATTTCTCCCTTAGACTATCTCCAGGTTTCTAAGAGGTTAGTAAGGGGTGTACATAAGTGCACTAGTGTGCCTTTCACTCCCTGTCCAATTGTCTTTCCTTTATCTCATATATCATATATATTTTCTTCCTTTCATATATCTTCTCCTCTATTTTTACATATTATCTTTATATATATATATTACTTCATGTCTATTCTCTTCCATATGTATTGTGTACTGGACAAATGAATAAATAAATAAAATAAATAAATAAACCTCCTGATGGTGTGAGGCAAGAGCTCCACCTCTAGGCCACATCAGCTGGGTTATGTAACAAGATTACTATCAATAATATTTAATATTAATACTTGATCTCACTTCACCCTACTATCATATCGAGGCATAACTGTTCTGTATTTCTTCCCCCCCCCCCCAATGTTTGAGATAGGCTATTTCCAACTCAGAAAGGTAGTTTTCTTTGAGTTTGGCTTAACTGGTTACGTGAACATAGATATTCCATAGATAAATTGAAAATCCCAATTTATGACGTTTTTATCAAGTGAACCCCATTAGCGGCAGGTTATTTGATAAATCATGGCTGATCAAGTGAAGGCTTAGCTCAGTGGCTAAATCCAGTCATTAACTTCAAGTACTCTTAAAACAGTAGCTGTACCCGCTGTTATTATCCTGGCCTTCATCTTTCTTGAAATGCATTGCGTGTTAATCGTGTTTCATTTACTGTGGCTTAAAGTTACTTGTACGGCTGCAGCATTAACCATCCTTCAGTAACATTATCTGCATGACTAAGAGAAACCATCTGCCAAATGGAGATGTGCTGAGTAGCAAGTTCTAACGAAAGTTAATGACATCCTTTTTTAAAAAAAGAAAAAAGAAAAAGACAAATCCAAAATATGTTAAACCTGTACATGGTTACATTATTCTCCCTGACAAGGTGCTGTGTGCCGGTGGCTGTTAAACACGCCTTCTGCCAAGGCTCTGCAAAAATATCTAATTGGTGGTCATAGCCTAACAGCCTGTTTATATGTTAATGAATCAGGTAGCTAAATTACATGCATGAGAACTCGCAGACTCATATTTGAGACAAGTCAGGTGACAGCCATTACCACCGCCAGTTATTTTAAGAAATGAACATTGCCTCTGAAGCAGTGTGTTATATATATATTCCCTGCTCCTGGGGTTAAACAAAGTTGGGTGAATACCGGCTGCAAGCACAAAGACATGTTTTCTATAACTCTGGAAACTCATTAGCAATAAAAAAATTATTTTTATTTATTTATTTTGTCCAATACACAATGAGGGTTTTAGTGGGTATATATCTACATACACAGTAAAATACATGATGAAGGTTATAGAGGAGATACTCATAGTAAAATATATCTAAGAAAGAATAGAAAAGAAGATATAGGAATAGAACATATCAATGAAAGAATAGAAGAAGAGATATAGGAATAGAAGAAAGGTATAGGAGATATAGGAGAGCAATAGGACAGGGGACGGAAGGCACTCTAGTGCACTTGTACTCGCCCCTTACTGACCTGGATAGTTCAACCATAGATAATCTAAAGGTAAAGTGTTGGGGGTTTGGGGATGACACTACGGAGTCCGGTAATGAGTTCCACGCTTCGACAACTTGGTTACTGAAGTCATATTTTTTACAGTCAAGTTTGGAGCGGTTAATATTAAGTTTAAATCTGTTGTGTGCTCTTGTGTTGTTGTGGTTGAAGCTGAAGTAGTCACCGACAGGCAGGACGTTGCAGCATATGATCTTGTGGGCAATACTTAGATCTTGTTTAAGGCGTCTTAGTTCTAAACTTTCTAGGTCCAGGATTGAAAGTCTAGTCTCATAGGGTATTCTATTTCGAGTGTATCCTTCCTCTAAACCAGTGTTTCCCAATTATTTTCTGTTACGACCCCCCAGGAAGAAGTAAACATTTTGCACCCCCTCTACTCTCCGCCACGACTGTAAATCACCCCCAAATTGCACCCCACCATGAGACATGCATCCTACCTGACACTTATATCAATACCTCCATCACATTCCTTGGCATTGTGTCCAGGGCAGCCTGTTCTAAAAGAAAACATCTCGTGAGTTTGAGAAGTTTGATTGAACTCACGAGATGTTTTCTTTTACAATGGACATAACGCCGAGGAATGCAACAAGTGTCAGATAGGACACGCATCCTATCCCCCAGGGTCACATGTTTCCAGCATCAATCCGTGCCCCCCCCCCCAAGGGAGCATGCCCCACTGTTTGAGAAGCACTGTCCTAAACAAAGTATTGCTTCAGGTTCTCCAAGGCTTTTGCAGGAACCAATAGCTTTGGTTTACCTGCTCTGATCCCCCACCCCCAAAAATAAGGGACAAGTAGTCCTCACCTTGTTGCCACAATAGGGATGGGCAGATTCATTGTTGTTGTTGTTTTAAATATATATATATTGAGAGCAGGCCTGCCCATAATTCCCACCCTGTTGATGAAAGCCCAGACAGGTTGGGCAGGCCATGTTGCAAGGATGCCAGACCATTGCATCCCTAAATAGCTCCTCTATGGTGACTTGTCTAAAGTAAAGTGATCGCATGGGGGACAAAGGAAGTGATAGAAAGACATGTTGAAAACCTCCTTCAAGTCCCTTGATATCAACACCACCTCCTGGGAAACCTGGCACAAGATCGACCAACATGGCGCATGCCGATCCACCAAGGCTGCCAGACATCTGAGACCAGAAGAGCATTCATAGCAGAAGAGAAGCAAGCACTCCACAAAGCCAGAGCTGCAAATGCTGCGACAATGGTGCCCACCCAACATGTGGAAGAACATTTCATACCTGTATAGGCCTTACCAGCCACCTGCAGACATATCACGTAAGCCCACAACCCATTAGATGTCAAGGTCCTCTTCAAACACGATGGACGAACATCATAATTACTATTATTCTTCTCATCCTTCCTATTACCTATCTCCTCCCATTTATGACTATAAGTATGTTGCTTGTATCTTTATGGTTTATATTATTTTATTTGTTTCCTTGTATGATTTGATTGCTTGTTAATAACCTATGACTATCACTAAATGTTGTATCTTATGATACTTGATGAATGTATTTTTTTTCTTTTTATGGGTACTGAGAGCATATACACCAAAGACACATTCCTTGTGTGTCCACTCACACTTGGCCAACAAAGAATTCTATTCTATTCTATTCTATTCTATTCTATTCTATTCTATTCTATTCTGTTCTATCTTTCTTCCTATAGACATGCCAAAGCAAACATAGCTGATTATGTCTCCAAACCAGGCTTCAACTCAGATTGAAAGGTATCAGGATAATTGGTGTTCTCCCACTCCAATACCTACCCCTCAAGAGGAGTATCTGTTACTAGGTAGTCACTAACAAAAATTTCTATATCCAGTGAGAATTTCTTCACTGCCTTTTTAACCCTGCTGTTCTGTTCGGGTCGTATGTGACCCGAAGCCAAGTTTGAGTCCCTGTAAAAAAATTTCCCTGCATATCTGAAACTTGAAATTTCATGACTATTTATCATTTCAGGGGTTCTCTCTATGAGAATTTTTTTGGGGGGGTGGGGGGCTTAGTTTTTGCTGGGCAAAAAAAGTTACAAATCTTCTGTTCGGGTCACATACGACCCGGACCGAAAACTCTTCATTTGCAGTGCTTATGTTTGGTCTTTTTGAAAGCTTTTTTCACTTGGAAAGTAGTCTGAACATTTCTGCACACAATGATATGAAAATTGAAATGAAAAAAGTAAATCTTATTGGTTTATTTTGCGGATATAATGCACGCCCCCCCCCCGTTTTTGTGAAATTTTTTTCAATTTATGGATAGTTTTGCTTGCAAAATGCATTCTGTTTTACTAAAGTTGGTGTGAGATTGGTAGCTTGAACATTTCTGAATATAAGAAAAATATAAAGGAACTGAAAAAAATGATTCTTATTGGTTTTTTAACATCAGAAATAAGGCCTCCCCCCCCCCTTGGCTGCTTGCAAACATTTTCACTTTTTATTTTTTTATGCTCCAAATCCGAAATATTCTTTAAAATCTTAGGCATTCATTTACTCAATTTAACAATGCTGATCATCAAAAAATATTTTTGGGGTGGTGGCTAATTGTTTTCTGGGCAAAAAAAAATCATAACTTCGAGTCTGTTTCTGTTCGTATATGACCGGACCAAAAATAATTTTTTTAGGTACTTGAATTTGATCTTTTTGAAAACTTTTTCAACTGGAAAACTAGTTTGAACATTTATGAACATAATGATATGAAAATTGAACTGGAAAAATTGAGACTTATATTTTTATTTTGATCATAAATCCACTCCCCCCATCCTTTTTGAATTTCGTGTCAATTTCTATTTTTTAAGGCTACAAATCCCTAAGGAATTTTCCCCCAAAAGGTTTGATATACTAAATTGAAAATTTCTGAATATAAGAAAAATATAAATGAACTGAAAAAAATGGTTCTTATTGGTTTATTTTTGCCACAAAAGGGCCGCCACCCCCCCCCGGCCTTGCTATGTGCCATTATTGTCACTGTTTATACATATTTGTCTAGAAATATTTGGAATATCCTTTTGAAAATCAACCACATTGTAGCCAGATAACTAATTTTATGAAAGAAATCCATTTTACTAAAAAAAAGTATGTAAGTTTGAAATTAACAGCATAATTTTTATATAAATTGAAATAACTTTATGTGCAAAATAAACCAATATGCATCAATTTTTCCAGTTCAATTTTCATATCATTATGTTCAGAAATATTCAAGCTACAAATCCCACACCAACTTTAGCAAAATTGAATGTATTCTGCTAGCAAAACTATCCATAAAGTGAAGACTATTTCACAGAAACGGGGGGGAGGCACATTTATGTGCAAAATAAACCAATAAGGATTACTTTTCTCAGTTCAATTTTCATATCATTGTGTGCAGAAATGTTCAAACTTGTTTCCAGGTGAACAGCTTTCAAAAAGACCAAATATAAGTACCTAAAATGATCAATTTGCAGTTCGGGTCAAATAGACCCGAGGGGGGGGGCACATTTATGTGCAAAATAAACCAATAAGGATTAATTTTCTCAGTTCAATTTTCATATCATTGTGTGCAGAAATGTTCAGACTACTTTCCAAGTGAAAAAAGTTTTCAAATTGACCAAACATAAGCACTTCAAATGAAGAGTTTTCGGTCCGGGTCGTATGTGACCCGAACAGAAGATTTGTAACTTTTTTCGAACAGAACAGCAGGGTTGAGAATAGTACTACCCCACGAAGCATAGGACTGACTGTACCTATTTACATTTACCCACCTCATCAGAAAATACTATTGAGAGAATACATTAGAAGAAGGGCCTTCTTTGTAGTGGCACCTTCCCTTTGGAAGATCACTCCTTGGGAAATAAGTTTGGTCCCATTCTTGTTGCTTTTCCAGAAATCCCTGAAAATATGCCTTTATCAATGGGCCAGGGGACCCCAGGTTTATTTAAAACTGATGAAATGGCTTATGTGGTTGTGATTTGCACTGCCATAGGAAGTAGGGGTTCTTGGGATTTTGTTATTGTTGTTCATTTTTAATGCTGTAAACCACTGGGAGTCACCATGTTTGAACTGAGCTGCCACATAAATTGATTCAATATATAAATGAATTAATAAATATGTATTCACCATTCCCTAGATCCAACCAATCAACCGTCCTCACGCATACATACGCACACACACACTGACTTGAGAAAGTCAAGATGGACAGACATCAAGAAAGCATAGCCATTTCCTCAGGCCTGATCAATTGGAATGCAATCCTCATAGAGCCACGGGATTGGCCACTGTTTTGAATACCATAGAGTTGTGCAATATTAGAATCTAGAGCAAGCAAGATGCTTTGGACACCTTGCTTACCCTATTAGCTGCTTCCTAAAGGAGCCCTGCTTTTTCCTGGCTCACACAGGAGCTGCATGAATTCAGAACAATATATGTTTGAATTCAAGGGGTGACGACAGGAACATATATTGCATCAAAAGCACTGTTCCCGCATCAGCACCAATTGGAGAGATTTATCCTTAAAGCGAATAGAAAATCTGTAGAGGTGGGAGTTGGGAATGGAAAGGGATTTTATTTATGTGTTAGTTTTATAGTCCCCATTTTCTACAAAACCTGAAGGTGGTGTTTGTAGCTTTCTATCCTTCACGTTTTTCCCCAGAGTAATAACACTTTATGAACTGAGAATATTTGCCCCAAATTCTCTCAGTTATTTTCTATAATGGTAAGTACACTTAAACCTCATTCTTCTTAGTCCTAGTCCAGCCACTGCATCTTGCTAACCACATACACACACACACACACACACACACACAATCTGCCTACCGATCCTTATATTGCAATGCAATGTTTTAACAAACCAAGGGTTTGCATATCTCCATGTAATTTTAGATGATTTTCACTACAGTTGTGAGGTTTCATCTCCTTGCGCTTTTGCTAGTTAAAGCTATTCCCTTCTTAGGAAAGTCCTTTATTTTTAATAAGATGAAAATTGAAAATCAGCATGTGAAATTTCTGAGAGTTATGCTCTATCAATCATTGTTTCTGTGAATGACGCATGGGTCAAGCCACCTCCCTCCAGGCTCCACTCCACCCCAAAAGAATCATCTGAATTTCAGTATTTAAACTATACTCCAAAACACCGAATCTCAAAAAATGTACTAATGAACTGAACAACTTGCTGACTTAATTGCACAGATCAACTAGAGCTGTAAAACACCCTACGTATGTCAAAATGACATTACAAAGCATGGCACACTAAGACAACTAGACACGAGTACAGTTTTTCCCCCAAACGCCATCACTCTGCTAAACAAATAATTACTCACATCCCAATGAGATTTTGCTTCTGCGCATGCGCAGGAAGCAAAATCTTGCAAGGGGATGTGCACGTGTGAGATTTTGGCTTTATTTTTGCTTCCGAGCATGTGCAAATCCCACATGTGCATGTGTCCCCTAGCAAGATTTTGCTTCTTGCGCATGAGCAGAAGCAAAATCTCGCTGGGATGTACACGCAGACCAGAAATCTGAAGTTGCACACGCAGCTCCCATTTTACTATTGGTGTGCAATATGGCCTGTACTGGGTAGGAACTTGCTACTGCTTGTGTGTCCAATCACACTTGGCCAATAAAGAATTCTGTTCTGTTCAGTTCTGTTATATTCTATTCTAGGGAGAGAGAAACTGGGCTGCATATGCAGCTCAACTTGATTTGCACAGGTTGAGTTTCATGTGAGTATATATAATGTTCGGCTTCTTTTTTTATTGTTTTGTATCTATTTATATCTGTATTTGTACTATTGTTGTAAGCTGCCCTGAGTCCTTTGGGATTGGGCGGCATAGAAATCAAATGAATGAATAAATGGATGGATGGATGGATGGATGGATGGATGGATGGATGGATGGATAGAGTGAGTGAGTGAGTGAGTGAGTGAGTGAGTGAGTGAGTGAATGAATGAATGAATGAATGAATGAATGAATGAATGAATGAATGAATGAATGAATGAATGAATGAATGAATGAATGAATAAATAAATAAATAAATAAATAAATAAATAAATAAATAAATAAATAAATAAATAAATAAATAAATAAATAAATAAATAAATAAATAAATAAATAAATATGCTGGCCCACCACCATAGGCCATGGTCCAGTAGTGGGCTGTGAACTGGGAGTTGCGGAACCCTGCTCTAGATCATTCCTTTGAGTTATATATGTGTGTGTGTGTGTGTGTGTTGTTTTGATGTCGGATCACCCTGGTATATTGAAGGAATGTCACAGCTCCTTTTTGCCTCTAGGCCCAACCCAGGGCCATTTCAAGGCAGTTAATTTATTCATAGCCGACAACAATATTCTGTATCACATGTTTTTTGCTGAAATTTTAAAATTAAGGGAGACTAGGATGGCACCATTTCAGCCTTGTTCTGGCCTCATCAGCTAGCCACAGGCTTACTGGGATTTGATCCGGCAGCTTCTGCCTTATAAGGCAGAGAATTAACCTCTAGGCCACCAGACCTGATCCCTTCAGCTCTGTACCAGGGAGGGGCTATATGGTTTGGGGGGGGGGGGTTATGTCGGATCACCCTGGTATATTGAAGGAACGTCACAGCTCCTTTTTGCCTCTAGGCCCAACCCAGGGCAATTGCACACTCCTGGATTCACTCCCACCCTGGCCCCCGGGAATAGGGTGGGGGAGCCCAGCAAAAAAAAGAGCTGCACAATGCCAAAACCTTTCCGTCTGAGCTGCAGGCAGAGTGAGGGTTTCACGAGGAGGAAATAGACCACTTTCGACGAGGGAAGGAAGACAGGAAAGGAAGCAAGCAAGCAAGCAAGCAAGCAAAAGTTTTCTTGACCCAAGGCAAATGGTGGTCCCGAGTGAACGAGAGGAGAAAGAGACAGGAAACAGCTTGCCACTCGCCAGCTCCACAGCAGCTGCTGACTCCACGGACCAGTGCAACATGTCCCGCAGCCCAGTACTGGTCCACGGCCTGGCAGTTGGGGAGCCCTGGCCTAGAGGTTAATTCTCTGCCTTACAAGGCAGACGCTGCAGCATGAACTGATAACTAACTAATAATTAGTATTAAGATCTGATTTTTACTATTTTACCATTTTTACCATTTTATATTACTAATTATTAATTTTGTGAATTTTTCAATTTCTGTTTATATGTATTTATATTGTGCCACATTTTATTAGCTTTTTACTTATTACTAATTTAATCTTTTTTTAATATTGGGAGGGTTCGCTAATTAATGGATGATTGGAATGGAGTTAATCTTGTGCATGGAATGAATGATTGGTATGAGTGTGATGGTTGGGGTGGGTGGGAGTACAGTATGGATGAGATGATTGTGAGTAGTATGAATGATAGGTTTGGCCCACCTGATGCTCGGGAGACAGGAGAGGAAGGGGCACCGATCTCTGGGGTGGCAGAGGGCCGGAATATCCCTGTGTTGCTGGGGAGAGGCAGATATGGCGGGGGTCACAGAGCTAGCCGTTCCAGGGGAACAAGAGACCGTTGCTTAATAACGGTCCCTTGTTCCGGCTCTGTGAGCCCAATCTTGGGTACTAGTGATGAGTGTAACTCTGGCCCTGGACTCAGGTTGCTGCTGCTTAATGCCAGGTCGGTGGTCAATAAAGCTCTCCTCATCCGGGATCTGATCCTGGATGAGGAGGCCGACCTGGCATGTATTACTGAAACCTGGCTGGGCCCAGAGGGAGGTGTTCCTCTCTCTGAAATTTGCCCAGCTGGGTTTCAGATATGGCATCAACCTCGACCCCAGGGAAGG
The DNA here is from genome assembly GCF_031021105.1 of Erythrolamprus reginae. Taxonomy (NCBI): domain Eukaryota; kingdom Metazoa; phylum Chordata; class Lepidosauria; order Squamata; family Dipsadidae; genus Erythrolamprus; species Erythrolamprus reginae. The sequence continues at coordinate 265,504,497 of NC_091950.1, read as the reverse complement.
GGGGGAGGAGTGGCTATTATAGCCAGGGAGAGCCTTTGCCTACGTGGACTCATTGCTCCGGAAATTGCGGGTTGCGAGTCACTCTTGATGAAGTTGGACTTAGGGGTTCAGGTGGGCTTATTTCTCACGTACCTGCCTCCCAGCTGCGTGTCAAAAGCCCTGCCTGTGCTACTCGAGGAGGTAGCCGGGTTGGCGGTGGAGTTCCCCAGACTTATTGTCTTGGGGGACTTCAACCTGCCGTCACTCGGCGAAACCTCTGGGTTGGCACAGGAGTTCATGGCCACCATGACAGCCATGGACCTGACTCAAGTAGTACGGGGTCCGACTCATGAGGGGGGGCACGCACCTGACATGGTATTCCTTTCCGAGCAATTGAGCAATGGTCTGAGACTAAGGGGCTTAGAAGCAGTGCCTTTGTCATGGTCAGACCATTTTCTACTACGGCTTGACTTCCTGGCTCCAATCCTTCCCCGCAGGGAGGCGGAACCAATGAAGATGTTCCGCCCCAGACGCCTGATGGACCCAGAGGGCTTTCAGACGGCGCTTGGGGTTATTCCAGAGGCACTCATCCACAGTTCGGCGGAGTCTCTTGCGGATGCCTGGAATACGGCTGCTGCGGAGGCTCTCGACCGGATTGCGCCTTTGCGACCTCTCCGTGGCGCTAGACCCCGTAGAGCCCCATGGTTCAACGAGGAGCTCCGGGAGTTGAAACGCCAAAAGAGACGTCTAGAGAAGCGATGGAGGAAGAGCAGGTCTGAATCTGATCGAACAGTTGTAAGAGCTTTTATTAAGACTTACAAAGTGGCGCTCAAGGCGGCAATATGCGCGTACCATGCCGCCTTGATTGCATCAGCGGAATCCCGCCCGGCCGCTCTGTTTAGGGTGACCCGCTCCCTTCTTAACCAGGGGGGAGTTGGGGAGCCCTTGCAGAGTAGTGCCGAGGAGTTTAACACATTTTTCGCTGATAAAGTCGCTCAGATCCGGGCCGACCTCGACTCCAATTGTAAAACAGAGTCGACTGACAATGAGTCAGTCGAGGTGACTGGGGCACGTACTTGTCCACCTGTCTGGGAAGAGTTTGATCTGGTGACACCTGATGAAGTGGACAAGGCCATTGGAGCTGTGAGTTCCGCCACCTGTTTACTGAATCCGTGTCCCTCCTGGTTGGTCTCCGCCAGCAGGGAGGTGACACGGAGCTGGGCCCAGGAGATTACCAACGCTTCCTTGGGGAGGGGAGTTTTTCCATCACTCTATAAAGAAGCGCTTGTGCGCCCCCTCCTCAAGAAGCCTTCCCTGGACCCAGCCGTACTCAACAACTATCGTCCAGTCTCCAACCTTCCCTTCATGGGGAAGGTTGTCGAGAAGGTGGTGGCATTCCAGCTCCAGCGGTCCTTGGAAGAAGCCGATTATCTAGGTCCCCAGCAGTCGGGCTTCAGGCCCGGTTACAGCACGGAAACCGCTTTGGTCGCGTTGATGGATGATCTCTGGCGGGCCCGGGACAGGGGTTTATCCTCTGTCCTGGTGCTCCTCGATCTCTCAGCGGCTTTCGATACCATCGACCATGGTATCCTTCTGCACCGGTTGGAGGGGTTGGGGGTGGGAGGCACTGTGCTTCAGTGGTTCTCCTCCTACCTCTCTGGCCGGTCGCAGTCGGTGTTAGTGGGGGGTCAGAGGTCGACTCCGAGGTCTCTCCCTTGTGGAGTACCTCAGGGGTCGGTCCTCTCCCCCTTGCTATTTAACATCTACATGAAACCGCTGGGTGAGATCATCCAAGGACATGGGGTGAGGTATCATCAATATGCCGATGATACCCAGCTTTACATCTCCACCCCATGCCCAGTCAACGAAGCGGTGGAAGTGATGTGCCGGTGCCTGGAGGCTGTTGGGGCCTGGATGGGTGTCAACAGACTCAAGCTCAACCCGGATAAGACGGAGTGGCTGTGGGTTTTGCCTCCCAAGGACAATCCCATCTGTCCGTCCATTACCCTAGGGGGGGAATTACTGACCCCCTCAGAGAGGGTCCGCAACTTGGGCGTCCTCCTCGATCCACAGCTCACATTAGAGAACCATCTTTCAGCTGTGGCGAGGGGGGCGTTTGCCCAGGTCCGCCTGGTGCACCAGTTGCGGCCCTATCTGGACCGGGACTCATTGCTCACAGTCACTCATGCCCTCATCACCTCGAGGTTCGACTACTGTAATGCTCTCTACATGGGGCTACCTTTGAAAAGTGTTCGGAAACTTCAGATCGTGCAGAATGCAGCTGCGAGAGCAGTCATGGGCCTACCCAGGTATGCCCATGTTTCACCATCACTCCGCAGTCTGCATTGGCTGCCGATCAGTTTCCGGTCACAATTCAAAGTGTTGGTTATGACCTTTAAAGCCCTTCATGGCACTGGACCAGAATATCTCCGAGACCGCCTTCTGCCGCACGAATCCCAGCGACCGATTAGGTCCCACAGAGTGGGCCTCCTCCGGGTCCCGTCAACTAAACAATGTCGGTTGGCGGGCCCCAGGGGGAGAGCCTTCTCTGTGGTGGCACCGACTCTCTGGAACCAACTCCCCCCGGAGATCAGAACTGCCCCTACTCTTCCTGCCTTCCGTAAACTCCTCAAAACCCACCTTTGCCATCAGGCATGGGGAAACTAAACATCTAACCCTGGGCATGTTGAATTTATATATGGTATGCTTGTGTGTGTGTATGTTAGTATAGGGGTTTTTCTTAAATTTATAATATTTTAATTAAATTGGATTATGTATTGGATTGTCTTTTCACTTGTTGTGAGCCGCCCCGAGTTTTCGGAGAGGGGCGGCATACAAATCCAAATAATAAATAAATAAATAAAATAAATGAAATCCCAGTAAGGGTGTAGCTAGCTGATGAGGCCAGAACAAGGCCGAAATAGTGCTATCCTAGTCTCCCTTAATTTAAAAAAAAAATCAGCTAAAACATGTGATACATACATATATGTATATATTTTAAATATGATATTGGTTTATCCTCATTTTTCAGACATACCTTATCTGAAACAGTGAGCATTACACCTAGAGGAATAAAGCTGACCAATAAATCAGAAGGACTGCTTTTATTTAACTTAAAATGATTAAAAGATGAACTGCAGGTTCTTGCATATTAAAATATGAAATATTTCACTTGCTCTAATTTCTGAGATGGGTTAAATTGTGTTAAACCTTGGTAATGGTTGCATTTTTCAATGAGCTGCTACCTCTGGTGTCTCCTTGATGTCACCTAAGAGTTATCTGGATCTTTGTAACCCAGATCTCATTAAAAGGCAGATGATTAAGCGACTAAATTGTTTAACTGGTGACATCCATTTATTCAAGTATGTGCAATGTATTTCTTTGATTGCACTACTACTCACTGATATTAGAAACACGCATACGAGTGTGTGAAAAATTGACTTTGGTATTCATTATTCCCTTGATGAAGATGTTAGTGGAGATGGAGGCTCCACTCTCGGATTTAAATGTAGAGCCAAATTCTACTCAGGGTTTCCTAGAAATACATTGCTCAAAAAATAAAGGGAACACTTAAACAACACAATATAACTCCAAGTAAATCAAACTTCTGTGAAATCAAACTGTTCACTTAGGAAGCAACACTGATTGACAATCAATTTCACATGCTGTTGTGCAGATTCAATTTTGTACAGAACAAAGTATTCAATGAGAATATTTCATGAGGCTTCCGGTTTGGTGGAGATCGCGGCGGGACATCTTTGGCAGGGCTCTGCCAGGCGATCCCTTCTACCCCCTCCGAAGGTCGCATTTGCGATCGGATCGGGCTCGGATGGCCCGATCCCAGAACAGGGGGCTCTCCTCTGCCCGAGGAGCCATCGCTGAGACTCCGGAGGCAGCGGTTCGCCCCGCAGCTTCGAAGACGGGAGAACCGATCCTCTTTGTTTAAGAGGACCGGCCAGCGCTTTCTTCCCTCGCCCAGCGGGAAGCCGAAAAAAATTTTTGAAGTGAAAGTTCCACATTTAATCTACTGAAAAAGAATACATTCGATAAAGGACCTAAGGTAAAAAATTTCCTCTTTGTTTCAAGATTAAAATTTGAAGATTTGATCGTTCGAAAGCCTCAAGGGAAAGCTTTCTTTAACGAGGCGAAAGTGAAAGTTTTTTTCTCTTTGAGTTTCATCCGCAAATAACAGCCGAGACTAACTTTTTTCATTTCATTGTTTCCATTTTGTATTTGGATTTTGAAATCTATAAAACATTTTTTCTACCTTATGCTTCAATAAAAGAGTTTAAATTGGAAATGACTATTTAAAAGACTTTAATGCTTAAAAGAAATTAGCAATGAAGAGCAAAATTTCTTTACTATAGTCTGTTAAAAGCATCGTGTTCCGGGCTGACACCTTAACAGCGGAGGAATATAACCTTGTTGCCTTTTTTTTTCTTTCACTCTGTTGTCTCTGCAACATAATAACATCATATAACAACTTGAAAATAAAAGTGAAATAGAAGGAACTGATACCTTTCCTTTGGAATATTCACCCTTGGACTAATCTAAGTGGATTACTTGCTGATTGTTTTTGGATTACTTTGGATTACTTGCTGACTGCCTTTTTCTTGGGATTATTTTTTTGAAAACTTTTTCACATCTGTCTGGACATATGAACTTCTGACTTCTAACCTGACTCCATTTTGAGATCTATTTTTTTTTGCCTTTGTCTTGGATTTGGAAAAGAACACAGACTCCATTTTAACCACAAGAAAATTATTAATTTGATTTTCTTCTTGAGACCTGCAATCGGGATTAAGTATAATTGTATTTTCTGACATCAGGATTCATATTCTTCATTTATAATTTCTTGATTTATAAGAAGACTATAACTATATATATTGTGTTTTTTCTTTGATTAATTAATCCTTTTTTGATCCCTTTCTGATTTTCTCTTTTTTTTATTTCTATCTGTAAAAGAGGTTTGAATTGAAGATGCATTGTTAGTAAACCTTGGTTCCCTGCTCTATTCTAATTATTTGAATTGAAATATTCCCCCGCTTTTTTTTTTCCCCTTTTTTTCTCTCTCCTTTTACTGCTTTATTAAGTCTTTTCTCCTTTCCTCCTTTTTCTTTACCTCCCTAGAATCTCCCTTTTTAAAATAGTTATTATTATTAATAACAACATATATTGGATTTTGAATTTTGAATTTTTTATTTTTCTTTTGACAACTGAATAGTTATAATTTAAGGTTAATTGTTAATAAAATAGATTGAATAGATTTGGAATTTACAGAAATTTTCTCCCTTTCACCACATACAAATTTAGATTGATTTAAATTAATTCGAATTTTAAACAGTGGATTCAAATTTGACAATGTCAACTTCTTCAACGGTTGTCAAAACGGTTAAAAAACAAACCACAGCAACAATCTCTTCTCCACAAGTGTCCCCTCGTCCTTCCCCGACGCACCAGGCCTCAGCTATGTCTTCCAAGGATAAAGAAAAAGACAAAACAACACAGCCCAACTTTGCAACATTACAAGAAACTTTAAACAATATGCAGGACCTCATTCTTAAATCTCAAGAGGATGCTACCCAACAAAGAGAGGCTATAAAAGAGGAAGCAACACAACAAAGGGAAGCTATAAAAGCAGACTTGGCAGAATTTAAAAAGGAGATGGCCCAACTGAAAGTTGATATGGGCGAGGTGAAAGACCAGATAAAGGTGATCCAACAAACACTACAAGAAAGTGATGATCGAGTGAAAAAGGTTGAAGAGAAATCCGATAAAAATGCAAAAAGAATTGATTATCTTGAAGGGAGAGCTGATGCAAGACACAGAAGACATGATGAATCAATTATTCAGCTGGAGATGCAACGTGCATCGTATGGACTACGATTTCAGAATATGAAAGAGGAAAAAGATGAAGATTTAAAAATGACTATGGCGGAAACGATTGGAGGAATACTCCAGGAGGATCCTGCTGCGCTAGTGAAAGAAATCGATGAAGTTTACAGGACTTCGAATAGTTACATCCGTCGCCACAATCTCCCAAGAGAGATTCATATCAAATTCACCAGGAAAACCTTACGAGATGACATACTTCATTGGGCAAGAAATTCCAAACTTCAACATCAAGGAGTGGAAATAAAAATATTAAAACAAGTTCCAAGAAGTGTCAGAGAGAGCAGAAGAGATTACCAGTTTCTTACCAGAATTTTGATCAAAGAAAATATAACCTATCGTTGGTTAATCCCACAAGGTCTTTCTCTGACATGGCGCTCTACAAGATACAAGCTGGAAAATGTAGAACAAGCTAGGTATTTCTTTGAAAATAGTGGCATCAGCCACATGGACTTTTCAGATAAACAACAAGAGGCTCAACAACAACCAGCACAACAGCAACCAGGGGAGATACTAGCAATCCAACAAGAAGAACTTTTGGGGGCCACCGCTCAAGTAACAGAGCAGGACCAAGGTGCTATAAGAAGAGTTCAGCCTCAGCGAGAAACCAAAAAACCTAATAAATGACAACAACTAAAGATCTAAAGATCTTTTCGGTAAATGTTAATGGACTTAATGAACCAAGGAAAAGGAAACAAATCTTCTCTAAAATCAGAAATCAAAATGCTCAAATTGCAATATTACAAGAAGTACATATCAAAAAAGATAACCAAAAATTATTGTTGAATCCCAAAATTGGAAAAATGTATGCTGCATTAGCAGATCAAAAAAAAAGAGGCGTGGTGATGTATGTAGAGAACTCTATAAATTCCAAACAAATATATAAAGATAATGATGGTAGAATACTGATTGTACAAGTTGATATTGAACCTAGACCTATAGTGGTTGTTTCTATTTATGCTCCCAACGAAGACCAAATGACATTTTATAAAAATTTACATCAAATAATAATAGATTTAGCTATTGAGAATGTATTAATAATAGGTGATTTTAATGCTATTGTGAATAGGCAATTAGACCATTCAGGGGGAGGGAGTCACAATAAAAGGAAAAAAACAAAAAGAAATCTACTACCTAGTACTTTCCAAAAAATGAAAACAGAATTATTGTTAAATGATATATGGAGGGAAAGACACCCCCATAAAAGACAATTTACGTTTTATTCTAATCCTCACAAAATTTGGACAAGAATAGACATGGTATGGACACCAAAAATGCTTGCAGAACAAATAAGGGAAGTAGAGATAGATGTTAATACATGGGCTGACCACAACCCAATAGTGGTCTATATAAGAAGGAACAACAAACAGAATATTTGGCGGATGAATAGAAATATATTAAATGATAAGAAATATAAGGATTGGATCGAAAAGGAATTAAAAATATTTCTTGATATTAATAAAACCCCGGACACCACTCCACAGAATATATGGGATACACTCAAAGCTTATATAAGAGGGTTAACAATATCTTATACAGCAAAATACAATAAGGAAAATAAATTAAAGTATGTACAATTAATAAATGAATTAAAACAATTGGAATTTGCATCGCAGCAACACACCAAGAACAGAGACTTTAAAACAGAAATAAATGTAACTAAACATAAAATTAGAATCATAGAACAAAATCAAATAACTGAAAAAATTAAAAGAGCAAAACAACATTATTTTGAACATGCAAATAAACCAGGCAGATGGTTAGCATATAAACTTAGAAAGCAGAGTCAATCCAAATTGATAAAAAAATTAGAAGACAAAGATGGTACAATAAAATATGATACAGAAGGAAAGGCAGATATTGTTTATAATTTTTATAAAGATCTTTATGCCAAAGACACTGTTAGTGAAGATGAGGTTTTTAATTACCTACAGGCTTCAAAATTACCACAAATAACAGAAGATCAACAGACTATGTTGGATGGACCAATAACAATGGAAGAACTCCTAACTATAATTAAAAAACAGAAAAACAATAAGGCCACTGGTCCAGATGCTATACCGGCAGAATGGTACAAGATAGACAATGAAATAGTAAGAAACTATATGTTAGAAACTTTTAACTTATGTAGACTTGAGGGTAAAATTCCGAAATCTTGGTCAGAATCGTTGACAACTTTAATACACAAATCCGGCACTGACCCAGTAAAAATTAATAATTATAGACCCATATCTTTATTAAATGTAGATTATAAAATATTTATTGCCATCTATGCAGATAGACTTAAAAGAATTATAAATGGAATAATACATCAAGACCAAAATGGATTCCTACCAGGGCGACAAATTAAAAATAATCTTAGAACAGTAATAAACACATTAGAATACTATGAACAACACCCAGATAAGACAGCATCCTTAATGTTCCTAGATGCTCAAAAGGCCTTTGACAACGTTAACTGGACATTTATAAAAATGCAATTAAATAGAATGAGATTTGGCTCAAAATTTGTTAACTTAATAGATACTATATATTCAAAACAAACGACTAAGATAATATTAAATAATAATCAATTACAAGCACTTGATATAAATAAGGGAGTTCGTCAAGGATGTCCTATATCACCATTGTTATTTATTATGACACTTGAAACTTTATTAATTAAAATAAGAGCGGATTCTGAAATAAAAGGTTTAACTATAGGAGATGAAACTTACAAACTCCAAGCTTTTGCAGATGACTTAACGTTTATAATTGAAGAACCGATAACAACTGTTCCTTCTTTATTGCAAACTATTGAACAATACGGAAAGGTAGCAGGTTTAAAGATAAATAAAAGCAAAACCTCTTTCTTAACTAAAAATATGAATAAAATACAAGAAACTAAATTAGAAAATATTTCTGGAATAAAAACTGTAAAGAAAGTAAAATATTTAGGAATAAATTTAACAGCGAAAACAATAACATTAAAAAATGATAATTACATAAAATTATTATCAGAAATTAAAAAAGATTTAGAAACATGGAATAACCTGAAAATATCATTTTTAGGAAGAATTGCCACAATCAAGATGAATATTCTGCCCAAGGTTTTATTTCTCTTTCAGGTAATTCCAATAAACCCAGGGGGAACTTTTTTTAAAACTTTGACAAACTTAGTTAAAAAATTTATATGGCAAGGGAAAAAAGCAAGGATAAAAATAAACTGTTTGGAAGACATTAAAGAAAGAGGAGGATTTGGTCTTCCAAACTGGAAATTATATTACCAGGCCGCCGCCTTAACATGGATTAAAGATTGGATAACTTTAGAGAATAAAAGAATATTAAATTTAGAAGGACATGATCTTATGCTGGGTTGGCATGCATTTATATGGTATGACAAGGAAAAAAATCACTCATATTTTAAAAGACACACATTAAGGAAGTATTTACTAGAGGTTTGGAAGGACATAAGGAAAAACCACTTCTTAAATGTTCCAGAATGGATAGCCCCCCTAGAAGCAATAACACATCCAAAATCTATAAAAGACACGAAAATATTTTATAGATATAAAGAATTATTAAATGATCAGATGAAGCTAAAGCCTAGGAATAAACTACAAGAAGAAGGGATAATAATAGATTGGTGGCATTATGCCCAGATTCGATCCAGATATCAGAAGGATATAACTCTTTACATTTTTAATAAAAGTAAGAATTTGCTAAGTCATTTAATTATTAACAATTCAGTAAAAATGATAGGGAAAATATATAAATTTCTTATTGCTCATAAAAATATAGAGTTGACTCTAAAAGATACCATGATAAGATGGTGCAGAAATATAGGTAAGGAAATAGATATAGATACTTGGGAAAAAGTCTGGATTAATAATTGGAAAATGACCAAGTCAGTTCCATTAAAAGAAAACCAAATTAAAATGTTTTATAGATGGCACCTTCCACCAAACAGGATTGCAAAAATGTTTCCTAAAACATCCCCACTGTGTTGGAAATGCAAGAAAGATATAGGAACTTATTACCATCAATGGTGGACATGTGGTAAAGCTAAAATTTATTGGAAGATGATTGAGAAGATATTAAAAGAAGTATTAAAACATGACATAGATAATACCCCGGAATTTTATTTATTAGGAATTACTAATCAGACTTATAAGAAGGAAACTCTTTACTTAATCATACACATATTAACTGCGGCTAGAATAATATATGCGCAAAATTGGAAGGGGGAGGAAATCCCCAAGAAAGAAGAAGTTATAGCTAAAATATTAGATTGCGCTGAAATGGATATGATGACAAGACGATTAAACGATCAAGAAGATACAAAATTTTATGAAACATGGAACAATATATATAAATGGTTAGATAAGAAAAAATAAGAGATAGATCTGTCTCTATTTAGGTAATAACAATATTAGATGTATTCGTTGATGATTTTGATATAGTAGTTTACTCATAAGCGATATATTAAAAATTTTGTTTTATGTATGTTTAGTAATTGTGATTTGTTTAAATGTTTGATTAGATGAATATATTACATATAAACAACATATTAAGCATTTTTACTTATACCGTACTAATATTATATTTAAGATTTGAAAATTTTTTACTAGACTTTTTAACATTTAACAAATGTTTGATTATGTATTCTTTTTTCTATTTGAATGTATACTTTCAAAAGAAGCGGGGAAATACATCCCCATTTTATGTTTAATGTTTGTATGTCTGTATGTCTGTTTTATGAAAAATAATAAAAAAATTGAAAAAAAAAAAGAGAATATTTCATTCATTCAGATCTAGGATGTGTTATTTGAGTGTTCCCTTTATTATTTTTTTAGCAGTATACTTACTTTTCAAGACTTCAAGAAAATTGGGTTCTACTGTGTTTTTCTTCCACATGGATAGTTATTTTGGCATGGATGAGCTTTTGACACCAAGGGACCACTTAATACATAACCAAACACTTTTTTATTCATCATAGAACAGACATTGTGAAACAGAAACAACTGTTCTGTGATAAGCACTTAGGTTATTTAGAATTATTCTTACTATCTATCAAACCTCAGAAATAAATCTGCACAAATGTCTTTTGTTTAAAGGGACATGGAACTGCACAAAACAAAGCAAAACAAAATGCCTCATTAAAATTTGAGTCACAACTCCTTTTTGCAGAAAATCTATGCACAGCCATCTGGCCCTTGTTTTAACATGATCAGGGCAAAGATGAGAAGTGGAAATTAAAAGCCTTCGAGGAAAGTTCATTTCAGGAAGCATTTAAATTTAAAGTCAATTGTGGGATTGACTGAATATTAGCACACAAAAAAAAAAACTTGAGCAAATTCATTTATGATAGGCCAATGTCACTTTCCAAAATGTTCATGTGAAGGGACTGTTTCATCCTTTTCTTTATGGGAATCTGTAATTTTAAAAATAAATAAATTTGATATAAAATTAACAATTATATTTTGTTTTCTCTATACAAGATAGAGGGGCTAGAAGTAAATCTATTCATATACAGAACACAATGTTACAATAATACTCCCATTACATAATTAAAAAGTACTCCCTTCATGAATACTTCACATTTATGAAGCCAGACTATTTGCCTATTTTAAATGCTTGAAAAATAAAATATTTAGACTGATGGTGGGAGGACAAGTAATGGCCAGCACTAAGGACTGCAAAACTAAATTCTTTGGAATACCTGTTGTTTGCATGGGAATCGGGTCTCGAATCATAAATCAAAATAGCAGAATACTGAAGCAGTCCAACGTCAGCACTTCTGCATAAATATGTGTCTAAACAAGACCGCTTTGCAAAAGATGAGCAGGTTGGGGTAAACTATTCCATTATGATGGAAGATCATTCAGAATATCTGCTTCAGGTCTTCATGGTGTTATCTTGACTGAGGGGAGGATGGTAGCATCGTCTCCTGGTATGACTACAAAGTTCATCTGGAGCAGACATCCCAAAGTTCACATAGGCTTTATAGGTTATTTATTATTTATTTATTTTTATTTTATTGGATTTGTATCCTGCCCCGCTCCAAGAGCGTGGGGCGGCTTACAACATGTAAAAACAATGCAATTCTAAAATCCAACAATAACTAAAACAACCAACCTAAAACCTGAATTTAATTTGAAAATAGTCATTCCAATCCACCAAGATACTTTCCATTCAACGTACATTCATCCATAGGCAGGAGTTGATGGTTAGTGTCCCCAGGCCTGTCGGCACAAATGCGTCTTCAAATTCTTATGGAAGACAAGGAGGGTGGGGGCAGTACAAATCTCTGGGGGGAGCTGATTCCAGAGGGCTGGGCCACCCATTGAGGAGGCCCTTCCCCTAGGTCCCGCCAAAAGACATTGTCTATTTGGCGGGACCTGAAGAAGGCTGACACTGTGGGACCTGACCGGTCGCTGGGGCTCATGTGGCAGAAGGTGGTCCCGTAAGTAATGTTAATGTCAACATCAACTAGGTCAGTGCTTTCCAAAGCAACTGCAGCTTTCAAGTTGTCTTTCAACCCTCAAAACGATTCAAGCTGAAGCCATAGTTTCTTGCTTTGTTTCTTCGTTGCCATACTTGGGGGGGGGGGCTAATGGAATGTAAAATGCTTTCCTCCAATGGGTCAGGCATAACAAAAAGGCTCCTGAGAGCCAAGGTCAGAGCAATGTGCCTTATTTATTTATTTATTTTGTCCAATACACAATTAGGGTTTTAATGGGTATATATATATATACACACATAGTAAAATACATGAAGAAAGTTATAGAGGAGATACTCATAGTAAAATATATCTAAGAAAGAATAGAAAAGAAGATATAGTAATAGAACATATCAATGAAAGAATAGAAGAAGAGTTATAGGAATAGAAGAAAGGTATAGAAGATATAGGAGAGACTATAGGACAGGGGACGGAAGGCACTCTAGTGCACTTGTACTCACCCCTTACTGACCTCTTAGGAATCTGGATAGGTCAACCATAGATAATCTAAGGGTAAAATGTTGGGGGTTTGGGGATGACACTATGGAGTCCGGTAATGAGTTCCATGCTTCAACAACTCGGTTACTGAAGTCATATTTTTTACAGTCAAGTTTGGAGTGGTTAATATTAAGTTTAAATCTGTTGTGTGTTCTTGTGCTATTGTGGTTGAAGCTGAAGTAGTCGCCGACAGGTAGGACATTGCAGCATATGATCTAATAAAATCTAATAAATTGAATTGTGCCTTAGCAATGGCAGGAGGCTACACAGTTTGGCTAACGTGACCTCTGACACAAGAGGGGGTGGACAGGATCTATTCTTTAATTATATAAAAAAATGCAGGAATGACTCAGTGTTGGTGTCAAGCTTGTTCCGTGGACTCGCCATACCTAGTGCACGGGTCAGTGGAGTTCTAGGATGTGATCGAGCCTTCTTCATCTCCCAGCTGAATACCTGACTCCCAGCTGATTTCTACACCCATCGTGCTCCTGCCCAATCCCCTACTGAAGAGAGAGGAGCCAAGAGGAATAGCATGAAGCGCTGAGAGGAAACCAGATATTCAGCCACCAGAACTGTGCTTGATGGGCCAAAAGGTGGTTGGTGGGGTGATTGGGAGGTGGAGTGCACATTTGAAAAGCAGCGCTGGAAGGTAGAGCTCTCAGTGCTGGCTTTACATGGTCGTCTTTGATGCCAACTCGCTCCATTCTGAGGTCAGGTCTGTTCGATGGAATTAAATACTTAATTTGCTGCACTTGAGGTTGCATTAGTTATTCTTGCCAGAATTGTTATTCTTGTCAACCTGCTCTGACAGGCTGAGAGTTGGTTTTTACACCCGACTGTACTGACATGAAGTATCCAATAAACAGGATTTTTGAGGAAGTCAAGGCCTCAGAGCTTTGAATTGATTGGGAGCATTACCTTCAAAATGGGCCCAGGCATTCCAGAGTTTTGTCTTGTGAATTACAATTCTAAGGGCTTTATGGTCTTAAAAGGATTGGGTTGGTGTATGCAGTTGATACACCAACCCAGGGGTGGGCTACTGCCCGGATGGGGGGAACGCAGTGGGGTAGCTAAAATGGAGCTCCACCCCACAGCACCCAATTTGCACTGAAAGATGTTGAAATAAAATGCAAGGAGTCCTGCATAAGCCACACCCACAATGTAGTGAAAATTTTGGTAGCCGTTCACTGCACCAACCTAATTGGGTAAAAGCTCCCTTGGTCATGTCTGCCATCAGCTGCTTGAACTGAAGCCCTGAGTTTATAAATCCTCCCAAATTATGCACCTGTATTTTATGGGAAGCGTGCAAAATGTGGAAGGTAAGTAGAACCCAGCCCTGGTTTCTTCTAAGCAGTTTTGTTTATTGTTCTACACCTATAAACTGAAATCTTGACAAACTAAAGCAAACTACCTGCATTATTTTAGGATATACACTGTTGTGGTTAGCTCTGGCCCAGCTCCTGCCCCAAGGACTGTGGATGTGGGGGAGACATCCACATGCCGCAGCCCTGTTTTGCCCCCGTTGGAATCTGCTGATGAAGGCTCCTCTGACCAAGAAGACATGAGTGACAGGGAGGAGGAGAGTGTGGCAGACAGCTCAGAAGGAGATCAATTATTTAGCTCCTCCTTGGATTCAGAGCAAGAGTTAATCATACAGCCACGCATGCGGAGAGCCATGCAGAGGCAGCAACAACTGAGAGATTATTATCAAAGAAAATGAGGCCACCTGTGGTTGGGTGGGGCTGTGGTAATTAGTGAGGCTGCTATAAATAGCAGACTGTGGGTTTGGCCATTGTGGAGGATTATCTGATCGTTGTGTTTCGTGCCTGCCTTGCTGACTTCGACCTTTGTGTGCTGATTTTCCCCCGCTTTGAAACTAAACCAGAGCAAAGTGTGTTTCACTTTGTGAAAGAAGAAGGACTGTGAATTGCCTCACAGCTGCAAGCTAAGTATCTCAGAACTGATAAGGGACTTGTACAAATTACCAGTTTGTTTGAGGATGAGTGCTCTTTGCTATACAAAAAGAGGGCTTCGTTTATTTGAATTTTTGGTATAAAGAACATTGTTTTGAATTTTCAAACGTGTGTGTGTCTGAAATTTGTATCTGTGAATTTTCGGGAAGATTCTACCAGAGAGCTCGACAGAACATACACTAAGGAAGAGATGTCTTGACTCAGTTCCTCCCATCCAAATGATCTAAATTTTGCTGTCTCTTACTCCTCTGGAATGCAACCCCTCCCTCCTGGAAATCCAGACTACTCTCCACCACACTCTGAATTAATTATACTGGTTCTGTTTCTTACTTGTATTTCAATAAAAGTGTACATGTTCAGAATATTAGTTGCATTAATGTTCTATAAGATTGTTTTACAGGCCCAGATATTCTTTTAAGGATAAGCAGGACAGAAACATTGAAAACAATAAACACTGCAAATGTACAAATGATACTAAAAGGTATCTATTGGAACTAGCTGCAGAAAAGTTAGCATGCTTTCAGAGAAATGCCTTTGTGCAAAGAAAAAATTAAAATGGAAGACATTGTAAGGAGTGCAACAGTTTCTCTTCTGCCTTAAGTGTCATGTTAAAGATTTCATACGGTCATGTGACATGTCGCTCCACATTTTTTGGGGGGGAGGGAATCCTAATAAATAAAATAATCAACCAAGGCAGGCAATGACCACCTACAGAATTGGAACGATTATTTCTGAATTCAATGATATTTTTTTGATATTTTTTTTCCAGAAAAAAATATAAATCATGGAGAAAGTGCCTGTCAAATCAGTTTCTAATTAAATTCATATATGTGTTGCCGTTTTTAAAATGGCCACATTGTCCATCTGCCCAGGCAAAATGTTTAATATTTCTAGCCAAGCTCTTCAAACAAAACAACACACCTCACAAGCATGATATTTTATTGCTGAAATAACATAAACTGCATAACGAGGTATCTATCAAGATTTTTGTTTTTAAAAAGAGCATACAACTATGATGCAATTGTTTTAAATAAAATAAAGATAATTTTATTTTTAAAAATGGTAAAGAAAAAAGATGCAGAAAGAAATAATCATGGAAAATATTCAGGAAAAAGTGATTAATGTTATCTGAAATGTATTCAAGATTTGGTGTCTATTAGTTTATGAATCATTGGCTTATGAAAGACTCCCATCCCAGAGCCAGGTGAGGGTGGACTAAGAAACAAAGAGGGCAATTATAGTACCCTTACTACACCAGATTTCTTATATAGGCAGTCTTCAATTTAACAACCATTTGTTTAGTGACCATTTGAAGTTACAACGGTAACTTTTTTTTCATACTTATGACTGTTGCTTCATCCCCAAGTCTATGATCACATGATGAAAATAGGTGCAAAATGCAGGATCTTGACAAACTTGAATAATGGGCACTATCTAACAAAATGAAATTCAATTGTGAAAAAAGTAAGGTTCTACCTTTAGGCAAGAAAAACAAAATGCACAGGTACAGTATATGTCAGTGATGGTGAACCTTTTTTTCTTCGGGTGCTGAAAGAGCATGGGCGTGCACTATTGTGCATGTGCGACTGGCCACACCCATAATTCATTGCCTGGGGGGCGAAAACAGCTTTCCCTGCCCCCCCCCCTCCCCGGAGGTCCTCTGGAGGCCAGGAATTCCTTGTTTCCCAACTTCTGGTGGGCCCAGCAGGCTAGTGTTTTGCCCTTAGCAGGCTCCAAAGGCTTCCCTAGAGCCAGGGGAGGTTAAAAATGAGTCAACCTTGAGCCAGTGAAAATTGAATTGCCAAACTGCAGGCACCCGGCAAACATTAGAAGTAGCCTGCAATCCTGAATTCTAACCACTGGGCCACCACAGCTTAATTGGAATGGTAAGGTGATACGTTCCGGTAGCGATTTTCAGGAAGCGCACGCTGCTGTGGGTCAATGATGCGCCACCCCATTCACCTGCACAAGATTTGGCTTCTGCACATGTGCAGCAAGTGAAATCTTGCATGAAGGTGCTTGCACGAGTGAGATTTTTGCCGATTTTTTAGCTTCTGCGTATGGACGGAAGCAAAAATATCAGAGAAAATCATCAAAATCTCGCTCGCACGTGCATCATCACATGAGATTTCGCTTGCTGCGCATGTGCAGAAACCAAATCTCCTGCCAATGGGCAGACGTGCACCCACTGTGCAACGGCCTCATAGAGCACACCGGTAGCGCCGAAGACAGCAGTCCTTCCCTGATTCAAAGGTATTATATACCTCAAGAATCATGGGTTATAGTTTTCATTATTGAGTTTTTATCTTTGCACACTGCCTAAAATCACTATTGTGAAATGGGCAGCTATAGAAATTATTTAACTGAATAAAATAAATACTCTCCTGATGTAGAAAGCATAGAAAGGTATTGGAGGACAAAAAGAAGAGCCATCAGCAAGGAGACAGTCACATAAGAAGGATCTGAGGGTGTTCTGTCGGGCTCTCTGGTAGACTCCTCCCGAAAATTCACAGGTACAAATTTCAGACACACACACGTTTGAAAATTCAAAACAATGTTCTTTATAATGAAAATTCACTTAAACTAAGCCCTCTTTTTGTATAGCAAAGAGCACTCGTCTCCAAACAAACTGGTAATTTGTACAAGTCCCTTATCAGTTCTGTGATACTTAGCTTGCAGCTGTGAGGTAATTCACAGTCCTTCTTCTTTCACAAAGTGAAACACACTTTGCTCTGCATTAGTTTCAAAGCGGGGGAAAAATCAGCACACAAAAGATCAAAGTCAGTAAAGCAGGCACGAAACACAACGATCAGATAATCCTCCACAATGGCCAAACCCACAAGCTGCTATTTATAGCAGCCTCACTAATTATCACAGCCCCACCCAACCACAGGTGGCCTCATTTTCTTTGATAATAATCTCTCAGTTGTTGTTGCCTATGCATCGCTCTCCTCATGCGTGGCTGTATCATTAACTCTTGTTCCGAATCCAAGGAGGAGCTAGATAATTGATCTCCTTCTGTGCTGTCTGCCCCACTCTCCTCCTCCCTGTCACTCATGTCTTCTTGGTCAGAGGAGCCTTCATCAGCAGATTCCACCGGGGGGGCAAAACAGGCCTGCAGCATGTGGATGTCTCCCCCACATCCACAGTCCTTGGGGCAGGAGCTGGGCCAGAGCTAACCACAACAGAGGGTAGACCAAGAGAACAACCTGAGTTATTGTCTGAGTTACCTCAGACAAGCATCTCCCTAGTTCTCATTAAACTAAAGTGAAGGAGAAGGAATTCAGAAATATTGGATGTCTGAAATATTCAGACATGCAATATTTTGTTACTATAATAATTATTATTACAATAAAGGTAGTCTTTGGAGAGGGGCGGCATACAAATCTAATAAATCTCATAAATCTCTAGTCCTGGCCTATATGATATTGGTTCCTTAGTCTGGTCTACCTTGTAAGTTTGACACCTGCCCTCATTAGCCTTTTCCTTTCTGACTTACTAACTTTGCTGTGGCTGGTGCTATCAATTTCCTGAAAGCAGTCACATTTCTGTGCTGCTTTATGATGTCGACATGATACCCCGAACAGAAGATTTGCTCTTCTGCTTCTGTTCTGAAATGGCTCTGAAACCAGGTTTGGGAGAGCTGTCTTTTTTTTTTTAACCTCACAGTTTTGTCTCAGACTTGAAGCAAGTGCATCTACTTGGTTCTCTCTCTATAACAATGATCTTGTTCAAAAGCTAAGAAATCAGAAGGAACTGTAGGATGGCTAAACCGAGAAGAAACTGCAGGAGAAACCGAAGAGACTCTGCATGCCCACTCTGGTATGTAAAAGTGAGTGTGTATTTTTATGTGTGTGTATACATACAATAAGGTGACCAGACATCTTGCTTTTGGTGCGACAGTCCCCATTTTTAATAATTTGTCCCACGTCCCGCAGGGTTTTTTAAAAGTCCCAATTTTCCTTTCTCTGGACTGCCCAGAGTGAATAAAGTGTTTCCTTTCTCTAGGTGCTGGGAGAAGCTTCCTCCTCCAGGTGCCCAGAGAAAGGAAATGCTTTATTCGCTCTGGATGGCTCAGGGTGAATAAAGTGTTTCCTTTCTCTGGGTGCTGGGAGAAGCTTCCTCCTCCAGGTGCCCAGAGAAAGGAAATGCTTTATTTGCTCTGGATGGCTCAGAGTGAATAAAGTGTTTCCTACTCTTGGCACTGGGAGAAGCTTTCTCCTCCAGGTGCCCAGAGAAAGGAAATGCTTTATTCACTCTGGATGGCTCAGAGTGAATAAAGTGTTTCCTACTCTCGGCACTGGGAGAAGCTTCCTCCTCCCAATGCACAGAGAAAGAAAACATTTTATTCGCTTTGGGCAGTCAAGAGCAAATAAGTCCAGGCTACGGGTTGCTTTGTGCATGCCCAGCAGAGAGATGGGGGGGAGAGAGAGTGAGAGAGAGAGATCAGAGGGTTAGGAAGAGACTGAGCGTGCACCTCTCCGGCATTGGGAAAAAAAGAGTACTGCTCCCAGTATAAGAAGCAGCCTGAAAGCAGAACAGGCAAGCTACTTTGCTCTCTTCCCTTGTCTTAATGTTTTTATGCTTTTCAAAAACGGAAAAGGTAATAAATTGATAGAAGTGCCGGACTGGGAAGCAATACACAAAAACAAACATTGAGGTAAAAGTCTGTAGAGATTTTTCAGTCATTCGTCATCTGTCCCACCCCCGCCCCAAATTATGTCCCCTTTTACTGAAGTTATAATCTGGTCACTTGTATGTAGACATACAAGTATACAAGTATATAAGGGGCATGCATAAATGCACCAGAGTGCCTTCCGTCCCCTGTCCTAATGCTTCTCTTTTACCTGTATTATGTATATAAATATTATTATATCTTTGTAAACCACAGAGTGGGCCTTCTCCGGGTCCCGTCAACTAAACAATATTGTTTGGCGGGACCCAGGGGAAGAGCCTTCTCTGTGGCAGCCCTGACCCTCTGGAACCAACTCCCCCCAGAGATTAGAATAGCCCCCACCCTTCTTGCCTTTTGTAAGCTTCTTAAAACCCACCTCTGTCATCAGGCATGGGGGAATTAAGATATTCTTTCCCCCTAGGCTTCTACAATTTATGTATGGTACGTTTGTATGTATGATTGGTTTTAAAATAAGGTTTTTTAGCTACTTTAGTATTGGATTGTTGCATGTTGTTTTTACCACTGTTGTTAGCTGCCCTGAGTCTACGGAGAAGGGCGGCATACAAATCCAATAAAATGAAATGAAATGAAAACCACCAGTATGTAATTGACAAAGCAAATAAACAAATAAAGTATGGTCTTTGGAGAGTATCTACAGCTGTCTCTCCCCAGATTTACATGTAGCTCTTGGACTGAAACTGTGGCTACTTTTACCTGTTTTAAAGAGTTATAGTTTTCAGTTGATGACTCAGAAGCAGCCAGTGGTGGGATGCTGAAGAGCTGCTATCCATTAAGAGTAAAACTTTTGGGTTGGAAGGACTTACATTCACACATTACACTAAATCGTATTTTGTCTGTGGGCTTTCAGCTTAGTTCATGCATAGTAGTAATCCATAAAGATGGCTGCCAAAACCTTAATAGCTGAGAATCCACCAATCGCACTAATCCAGAACAAAGCAAACCATATAATAGCTTGGCCTTATGCTTGAATTCAGGCACAGCCTGATCTGGCATAAGGCAGGCAGGGCCATAATTATGTGTGCAGCACCTGCCTGTGGATACAATTCCCCATCCCGCTAAATATGCGCGCACACACAAAGAAATCTGCTGCTGCTTTTGTATAGTTCTTTGTTGAACTGGGGCACATGTGGCTTGCTAGACTTAAGGAAACATAAGGCACAGCTTACCTTCAGCTGGCAATCACGTACATCTCCCAAGATGTTATGTTTACTGAACAATTATTTGTTTTGAGCATTCAACATCTACTCTTCAACCTACAAACAGGTTTTCTGAAAAGGCTTGTGAGAATTGACAATAGGAGAATACAAAACACACTAAAAATATCAGAGCAAGAGCAGATCATATTTTAAATGGCAACATTTGGTGAGGTTAGTAGATGTGGCCTGCAAAAATCTGCTTGAGAACAGCAAAGAGCAAAGTTTTTATTTACTGCCATGTTATGAGCTCATATCCTGAGCTCAAAGCCATTAAGGAAAGCCCTCTCAAAGTAAGAGAAAGCAATGTAATCTAAGTGCTCAGTATCTTATGCAAAATAAAAATGTATTTATTTAGAAAAACAAACGAAATTCAGAAAGTGGAGCAAGCTGAGTTTTACGTTTAGAAACATAGAAACATAGAAGACTGACGGCAGAAAAAGACCTCATGATCCATCTAGTCTGCCCTTATACTATTTTCTGCATTTTATCTTAGGATGGATCTATGTTTATCCCAGGCATGTTTAAATTCAGTTATTGTGGATTTATCAACCACGTCTGCTGGAAGTTTGTTCCAAGGATCTACTACTCTTTCAGTAAAATAATATTTTCTCATGTTGCTTTTAATCTTTCCCCCAACTATCTTCAGATTGTGTCCCCTTGTTCTTGTGTTCACTTTCCTATTAAAACACTTCCCTCCTGAACCTTATTTAACCTTTTGACATATTTAAATGTTTCGATCATGTCCCCCCTTTTCCTTCTGTCCTCCAGACTATACAGATTGAGTTCATTAAGTCTTTCCTGATACGTTTTATGCTTAAGACCTTCCACCATTCTTGTAGCCCGTCTTTGGACCTGTTCAATTTTGTCAATATCTTTTTGTAGGTGAGGTCTCCAGAACTGAACACAGTATTCCAAATGTGGTCTCACCAGCACTCTATATAGCGGGATCACAATCTCCCTCTTCCTGCTTGTTACACCTCTAGCTATGCAGCCAAGCATCCTACTTGCTTTCCCTACCGCCTGACTGCACTGCTCACCCAATTTGCACTGAAAGATGTTGAAAGAAAACGAAGGGCATCCTGCATAAGCCACGGCCACAGTGTGGTAGTAAAAATTTTGGTAGCCCTTCACTGAATGTACCATATATGGCTGTATTAGATCGTTTTTTCTCAAATCCAGAGATATGGAATTAATGATTTATTTAATTTCCAGAAATAGTTGATTCTCCTCTTAAACAGCAATTGGAAAGACCACATGCAGTCATATAAAAAAAAGATAAATGTAGGGGCTATTGCTGAAAGTAACAAAGCTTAGGAACAGCCAAAATAACACTAGCTATAACATTGTACTATATCAGAGGATGATTGGGGGGGAGGGCCACGACAATAATCTCTTGGGGAAACATCACTGAAAATGTTAGTTCACAACTTGTGAATAATGCTATGCATTTCACATTATCGTTCACACAAAAGGCCTAGCAAATATCTCTACTCAACTCAGTGTTTAGGCATCTTGTATACAAAAATCAAATTATCTCTGTATCTTGGACATCTCTTGCCCACACTATATATTTTAAGCCTCTATACAGGTAGTCTTTATTTAGCAACCACTGTTGGCAGCAGCAGTTTGGTTGTTAAGCAAAATGGTCGCTAAGTGAAACCGAGATGGTGCTTGTGATATTACTTCAGCTTTCCTTGGCTTTACAAATCTACAAAGGTTAATTTCAGCACTGTTAACTATGAACACTTATTAAGTGCAGCAATTGCTAAATGAGGCCTGCCTGTACTAAGTCATAAGTCAAGGACAAGCCAGTTAATTATGGTCATAAATTGTGACCATCTTAAAGTAGGTCAACATGTGACCAGACCTGTTTTAATGGCCCTTTTTTTGTAGCATTAAGTTAATGCTATGATTATAAGATAACACTTCAGCCGTAAAGTGAACCAAATGTTTGCTATTGGCTGTTTTGCTGAAAACCAGAAGTAAAAACTGGTTTACAGCATAAAATATGGTCACATGATCATGCAATGCTGCAAATGGTCATAAATACAGGTAACAGCAATAGCAATAGCACTTAGAAGCTTTACAGCCCTCTCTGAGTGGTTTACAGAGTCCCCCAACAATATAGGTCATAAGTTTGTTTGTTTGTTTGTTTGTTTGTTTGTTTGTTTGTTTGTTTGTTTGTTTGTTTGTTTGTTTGTTTGTTTGTTAGATTTGTATGCTGCCCCTCTCCGGAGACTCGGAGCGGCTCACAACAGCAATCTTTGGAAGGATGGAAGGCTGAGTCAAGTTTGAGCCAGTGAAAATCGAACTGCTGGCAGTGGGCAGAGTTTCCTTGTAATACTGCATTCTAATCACAGGCAGATTGCTGAGATTCTCTCATGTGATCACATGACCATGTAGGGGAGCAGGATCAGCCATTGGAACTTCTGAACTAGGCTGTAAGTATGCTAACTGACCCGTTGTAAATCAAGGATTATCTGTAAAGGAAGTCCTTGACTTATGACCAAATATTTCCCTTGTTAAGGAAGACAGTTAAATGAGTTTTATTCCATTTTGCAACCTTTTTTCCCCACAGTTGTGAAGGGAATCACTCACCATTAAGTGAATCATGCATTTATTTTAAATGAATCTGTTTTCCCCGTTGACTTTGCTTATGGGAAGCCAGCTGGGAAGGTTAATAAATGGTGATCTCCTGACCCCAGAATAGTGCAACTGTCCTAAGTACATGCCAGTTACCAAGCACCCAAAGTTTGATCACGTGACCATGAGGATGTGCAAAGGTTGTGAGTGTGAGAAACGGATCAACCTTTTTTCCAGTGCTGTTGTAAGTTCAAAAGAATCACTAAGGGTTGGAAGTCAAAAAACAAGATTGGGTTGCTATAACGTGTATCCCAGTGTGTTTTTGCAAAATCTTGCAAGGGGACACACACACAGGTGCAAGATTTCAGCTATTTTTTGCTTCTGCGCATGCGCGGAAGCAAAAAAAAATCACCAAAATCTCTCTTGCACATACGTCCTCTTGCAAGATTTTGCTTCCTGTGCATGTGCAGAAGCAAAAGCATGCTGGGATGCACACACACACAGGAGAACAGAAGTTGCACACTCAGCACACTGGTAGCAGTGGGAGTGG
Organism: Erythrolamprus reginae; assembly: GCF_031021105.1. Taxonomy (NCBI): domain Eukaryota; kingdom Metazoa; phylum Chordata; class Lepidosauria; order Squamata; family Dipsadidae; genus Erythrolamprus; species Erythrolamprus reginae. Next base: position 265,480,649 of record NC_091950.1, on the reverse strand, counting down.
GAATCGGCCCTGTCCAGGACCTGTAACAAATGAAACCTCACTTTGTTCTAATGTCAGTGCTCCCTGCAAAACATCCAGTGTTTTATTTTTTCCAAAGGAAATATTTGAGTTCTGTTCAGAATCACTCAGTGATGGGCTACCAAAATTTTTACTACCACACTGTGGGCGTGGCTTATGCATTTTGTTTCAACATATTTCAATGCAAATTGGGTGCTCTGGGGTGGAGCTCCAAATTTTGCTACCGGAACTGTGTTCCTGGCCGTTCCCGTAGGAGCCCATCACTGGAACCACTCCATTAGTGGAAGAATAGAAACAGATTTGGGGCAATGTTTTGTGGCACCCAACAGCCACAGCAAACTTAGCCAGAGATGCCATGTCACTAAAGTAAGGAGAATAACCTTTTTTTTAAAAAAAAAAAAACTAAACCTTTTCTGGGCAGTTGAGGATTATTAGAATGGAAAATAAGTGTCTTAAGTCTTGCTGTGGTTTAATGCACTCTTCTTTTCTTACAATTTACCACCCATGGGAAAAGGGGAAAAAAAACCCTGTCCTTTTGCATAGCATTTGGGGGCTGTAAGACAGGAAATGGGCCATGATTCTACTGAGGAAGAAAGTGCAGATGTTGGACAATAATACTGCAGGCTGCCCATCATTTGTTGAGGAATCAGCAGTCTCCCCTCCAGCTATCCTTGCTCAAGATTGTGGGGAAAGGATAAAATTAAGAAATCCCTGGGGGAGATCTCTGACAGCCAAGCACAGCAAGGCTGCAAATGAATATTCATTAGCCCCTCCTAATAGGTGGAAGTGACATATATTTGCACCTCTTAAAGAATTCTACAAATTAGTATAGTATACAACTGCTCCTTGACTTACAGACATAACTTTGACCGGAATCCATTCTTACGCACAGTGTTCCCTCTAATTTTTTTGGGGGGTGGGCGGAAAAGTATAGTGTCTGAGCGGCAGTCCCTTCGGGACTGGGCGGCACAGAAATAATAAATAAATAAATAAATAAATGAATGAATGAATGAATGAATGAATGAATGAATGAATGAATGAATAAACAAACAAACAAACAAACTAACAAACAAACAAAAAACCCACCCTGTTTTGCCTCAGAGAATTTCAAAATAAAATACTGTACTGTGTGTCTATAACAGTAAGCTCATAATAGGGCAACTCTATCAATATCAAAATGCCACTTAAATAGTTGAGCTAGTTTCAAACTAGATTTTGATTTTCTTTCTCTCTTCCTTACTCCCATTCTTTTTCTTTCTCTTTTCCTTCCTCTCTTTTTTCTGTTTCTCTCTCTTCCTTTCTCTCCTTCCCTCTCACTCTTTCCCTCTCGGCTTCTGGGCAGGTTTGGAAAACTCTGAGTTGATGATGATTTTTAAGTGAGCAATTGCTCACTGCTCAGCTTAGAGGGAACTATGCTTACGCAGTGTGATTATTAAAGGAGTCACACCCGATTTTACAACCTATTTTGCCACAATCATTTAAGTGAATCACAAAGATCTAGCAACGATCTAGCAAAGATTTTGGCTTGTCAGAGGTCAGCTGGGAAGGTCACAAATGGTGATCAGGTGACCCCGGCTATGCTGCAATAACCGTAAATAAATTGCTGGTTGTTGAATTTTGATCACAGGGACATTGCAACAGTCCTATGTGTGAGGATTGCTCATGGGTCACTTTTCCAGGGCTGTCATAATTTTGAACCACTGTTAAACAAAAGGTTGTAAGTCAAAAGTTACTGTACATGCAGTGGTTAAGGAACCAGGTTAGAAACAAAAAGATTCTGAGTTCTACACCTACCTGGAGGTGGAGTGACCTTGCTCCAGTCAGTCTCTCTCAGCCCCGGGCAGCAGAAAATGGCAAACCACTTCCCCCTTTCTCTGTCACCCGGTCTTTGAATGGGACCAGAGTTGGCAGAAAGCAGCAAGCAGAAGAGAGTCATATGCTGTATCTGCATTTGGCCCTTTGCATTTCACCTTTGCCACAACCAAGTGCCACCACGCTCTATGGATGGAGCATTTGGCTGCTCTTTCTGCTTTTTTAAAGTGATATCTAAGAGCCAGGGTGACACAGTGATTAGAATCAGGGGTGACATTCAATTATTTTCCCTACTGGTTCTTGGTGGCATGGCAGGAAGAATACTGCAAAATCTCCATTCCCATCCCACTCCTGGGGGAAGGATACTGCAAAAACTCCATTCCCACCCCACTCCTGGGGGAAGGATACTGCAAAAACTCCATTCCCACCCCACTCCTGGGGGAAGGATACTGCAAAAACTCCATTCCCATCCCACTCCTGGGGGAAGGATACTGCAAAAACTCCATTCCCATTCCACTCCAGGGGCAGGATACTGCAAAATCTCCATTCCCATCCCACTCCTGGGGGAAGGATACTGCAAAAACTCCATTCCCATCCCACTCCTGGGGGAAGGATACTGCAAAAACTCCATTCCCATCCCACTCCTGGGGGAAGGATACTGCAAAAACTCCATTCCCATCCCACTCCTGGGGGAAGGATACTGCAAAATCTCCATTCCCATCCCACTCCTGGGGGAAGGATACTGCAAAAACTCCATTCCCACCCCACTCCTGGGGAAGGATACTGCAAAATCTCCATTCCCATCCCACTCCTGGGGGAAGGATACTGCAAAATCTCCATTCCCATCCCACTCCTGGGGGAAGGATACTGCAAAATCTCTATTCCCACTCCAGGGGAAAGGATACTGCAAAATCTCCATTCCCATCCCACTCCTGGGGGAAGGATACTGCAAAATCTCCATTCCCACCCCACTCCTGGGGGAAGAATACTGCAAAATCTCCATTCCCACCCCACTCCTGGGGGAAGAATACTGCAAAATCTCCATTCCCACCCCATTCCTGGGGGAAGAATACTGCAAAATCTCCATTCCCACCCCACTCCTGGGGGAAGGATACTGCAAAATCTCCATTTTCTTTCCACTCCTGGGGAAAGGATATTACAAAATCTCTATTCACACCCCACTCTGGGGTTAGCCAGAGATGGTATTTGCCGGTTCTCCAAACTACTCAAAATTTCCGCTACCAGTTCTCCAGAAACTGTCAGAACCTGCTGGATTTCTTCCCCGGTTAGAATGCATTATTGTAACTGTTGACTGCCAGCAATTTGGCAGGTCGAGTCTCACCAGCTCAAGGCCTTGGCCTTCCATCCTTCTGAGGTCAGTAAAATGTGTGCTGAGATTGTCAGGGGCAATATACTGACTCTGTAAACTGCTTAGAGAGGGCCGTAAAGCACTGTGAAGTCGTATATAACTCTAAGTGATATTGCTATTTTTTGGACACAAACATCCTTAAGTGAAATTTTGATTAGAATCAATAAAGAGCAACTCATATACCTTCTCAAAGACTAATTCTTATAAACATATTATGACTAAGATATAGTTTAAACTAAATCTTCTAGTTATCGGATTGAAGCCTAATCCTACTACCAGCAGCTCTCCAAATTTTCCTAAGTCTATTTTTTAGATTACCTGCTATATGGGGTTTTTTTTAAAAAAAAAAAAGTAGTATCAGATACTGAATTTGTGTCTTTTAGGAATAAGGCATAAATTCTGCCAGTGAACTAGAGACTGTTATACAATTAATCCAGTCCTGTATTGCTCTGCACCTTCAGAATTCTGGGCCATCAAAGCCAACGGTATAGAATTTTGGAAGTGTTGAATCTAACATATTCATCTACAACAGTGGGATGGGAGGCATATAAATTTAATAAATAAATAGCATGGTTTATAGGTTGGATATAGAAAATATTATTCCATTCTCCCATTGAATCATAAATTTAATCTATTTAATAAATTTAAGCTTTCAGACAATCACCCACTTTTAAGAGTTGCAACTATGCTTATATCCAAATAAGCTACAATCAAGTTCTCCATGGTATAATGGCCATATCTCATCTGCAACACCTCAAGTAACCAATAGGTGGCAGCAAACAGCTACCTAAAATTATAGGGTTTTTTGCTGCCATCTAACCACAGGCCAGATATGACAGTCCTTTTCCATGACTTTTTAAATTCAAAAAAGGGGAGATGATTGGCCTGGAAAGCTATTGTTGAAAGCCTGATTACAAGAAATAAGGTGGCAGACTGCAGAAGCTGTGACAGAATGAGCAACAGACTCCTCGCAGACTCTGCCAGCTGGCAGCTTCTTCGAGTGTGAAGGCAGATATTATACCAAATACTCATCCTGATGCTCAGAAACCATACGTGCCACACATATTCTCCTCGGATCATTCTTCCATAGTGCTATGAACTGGTTGATGATGCAGTGTGCAAAATGTGTGCGCGCGTGTCACATCCTCCTGTGATAATCAGCTTAATTATGCTACTTTGAAGGAAAGGCTATCTGATTTAATGATTGCTTTAAGGGAATGCTTGAATAATACATACCATTTAATGCTACTTTAATATATAAGTGTGCTGAATTAATGACATCAGCAGGCAAACCTTTGAATTTTAATGCAGTGAAGAGTTAAGATTCTCAAAGAGAAAGGGAAGTCAATAGGCAGTGTTATAGCCTTGGATGATTTGATGTGGCCCCAGGCATAATGATCAGGTTAGTTTTAGTACAATTGTTGCAAAGGGCTTTACAAACATTTCAAATCACAGGTATACACAGATAGATTTCATACAGCACAAGTGCATGATCAAGACCTTTTAAGTATAAACTCTGAAACTGAAAAAAAGGATCCAAAGCAAAGCACGGCTGAGGCTGATGGGAGTTAGAATTCGATAGCACCTGGTCAAGGTTCCTTTTGACTCCAATCAACACCAAATGATAAGAAAGTTCCATAGCATGACCTGTCATTATAACGGAGAAAGGAAATAAAAAGGGTGACTTCATTATCCCCAAATGGAAGATGTGGAAAAAGAAAAGGAGAGATAGCAAGAATAAAAAGGAAGGAGGTCTCATCAAAATATTTAGAGGAAAATTAAAATTGAAGAGAGGAGGAAGGGAAGGAAGGATGCATGAATGCATGTATATAGATATATAGCCAGGTAGCTAGATAGCCAGTAGATAGATAGAGGGGTAGATGGACAGATAGATAGACATGATGGATAGTGATAGATATTGTAGAGATGATAGATAGATAGATAGATAGATAGATAGATAGATAGATAGATAGATAGATAGATAGATAGATAAGATAGATAAGATAGATAGATAGATAGATAGATAGATAGATAGATAGATAGATAGATAGATAGGATAGATAAGATAGATAAGATAGATAGATAGATATATAAGATAGATAGATTAGATAGATAGATAGATAGATAGATAGATAGATAGATAGATAGATAGATAGATAGATAGATAGATAGATAGATAGATAGATAGATAGACAGATAGATAAGATAGATAAGATAGATAGATATATAAGATAGATAGATAGATAGATAGATAGATAGATAGATAGATAGATAAGATAGATAAGATAGATAAGATAGATAGATATATAAGATAGATAGATAGATAGATAGATAGATAGATAGATAGATAGATAGATAGATAAGATAGATAGATAGATAGATAGATAGATAGATAGATAGATAGATAGATAGATAGATAGATAGATAGATAGATAGATAGATAGATAGATAGATAGATAGATAAGATAGATAAGATAGATAAGATAGATATATAAGATAGATAAGATAGATAAGATAGATAGATAGATAGATAGATAGATAGATAGATAGATAGATAAGATAGATAAGATAGATAAGATAGATAAGATAGATAAGATAGATAAGATAGATAAATATATAAGATAGATAGATAAATAGATAGATAGATAGATAGATAGATAGATAGATAGATAGACAGATAGATAAGATAGATAAGATAGATAGATATATAAGATAGATAGATAGATAGATAGATAGATAGATAGATAGATAGATAGATAGATAGATAGATAGATAGATAGATAAGCACGGCTGAGGCTGATGGGAGTTAGAATTCGATAGCACCTGGTCAAGGTTCCTTTTGACTCCAATCAACACCAAATGATAAGAAAGTTCCATAGCATGACCTGTCATTATAACGGAGAAAGGAAATAAAAAGGGTGACTTCATTATCCCCAAATGGAAGATGTGGAAAAAGAAAAGGAGAGATAGCAAGAATAAAAAGGAAGGAGGTCTCATCAAAATATTTAGAGGAAAATTAAAATTGAAGAGAGGAGGAAGGGAAGGAAGGATGCATGAATGCATGTATATAGATATATAGCCAGGTAGCTAGATAGCCAGTAGATAGATAGAGGGGTAGATGGACAGATAGATAGACATGATGGATAGTGATAGATATTGTAGAGATGATAGATAGATAGATAGATAGATAGATAGATAGATAGATAGATAGATAGATAGATAGATAGATAGATAGATAGATAGATAGATAGATAAGATAGATAGATAGATAAGATAGATAGATAGATAGATAGATAGATAGATAGATAGATAGATAGATAGATAGATAGATAGATAGATAGATAGATAGATAGATAGATAGATAGGATAGATAAGATAGATAAGATAGATAGATAGATATATAAGATAGATAGATTAGATAGATAGATAGATAGATAGATAGATAGATAGATAGATAGATAGATAGATAGACAGATAGATAAGATAGATAAGATAGATAGATATATAAGATAGATAGATAGATAGATAGATAGATAGATAGATAAGATAGATAAGATAGATAAGATAGATAGATATATAAGATAGATAGATAGATAGATAGATAGATAGATAGATAGATAGATAGATAGATAGATAGATAGATAGATAAGATAGATAGATAGATAGATAGATAGATAGATAGATAGATAGATAAGATAGATAAGATAGATAAGATAGATATATAAGATAGATAAGATAGATAAGATAGATAGATAGATAGATAGATAGATAGATAGATAGATAGATAGATAGATAGATAAGATAGATAAGATAGATAAGATAGATAAGATAGATAAGATAGATAAGATAGATAAATATATAAGATAGATAGATAAATAGATAGATAGATAGATAGATAGATAGATAGATAGATAGATAGATAGATAGATAGATAGATAGACAGATAGATAAGATAGATAAGATAGATAGATATATAAGATAGATAGATAGATAGATAGATAGATAGATAGATAGATAGATAGATAGATAAGATAGATAAGATAGATAAGATAGATAGATATATAAGATAGATAGATAGATAGATAGATAGATAGATAGATAGATAGATAGATAGATAGATAGATAGATAGATAAGATAGATAGATGATAGATAGATAGATAGATAGATAGATAGATAGATAGATAAGATAGATAAGATAGATAAGATAGATATATAAGATAGATAAGATAGATAGATAGATAGATAGATAGATAGATAGATAGATAGATAGATAGATAGATAGATAGATAAGATAGATAAGATAGATAAGATAGATAAATATATAAGATAGATAGATAAATAAATAGATAGATAGATAGATAGATAGATAGATAGATAGATAGATAGAAAGAAAGAAAGAAAGAAAGAAAGAAAGAAAGAAAGAAGAGAGAAAGAGATGGTTCACATCTTTATACAGGAACACAAGAGGAGGACAGGTTAGCTGAAAGGTACGTAAATCACAGGCATTCCAACTTCCCACGGGAGCCAGGAATGTGCAGGTGGTATCTGTCTGTTGAATGACCCTCCTGTATGGATCATCAGACATCCGTACTCTCCCACAAAAGACTTATTATAGCAGACTCAGATCTACCATAATACACAAGACATGCTGAAAGGAAATTGAATAGATGCTTAGTTAGACAAGAGGCAACTTGAAGAAGGAGCTGGGTCTATAAATTATTGAAAGGGACTAAATTCCCTTTAGAGAACATGATTCATTCCCCAGGATTAAAATAGGGGTTCTCCATTACTCATCCTATTAGGGGCCCATAGGTTGAAGATGTAAAATAGCCAAAAAGTTTCTGAAATGTCCATGCTCAGTGGGTATTCCTGCTCTAACAATCAATAAGAAGAAAGGAGTCTGAGATTGTTTGGGACTTTGATTTTTTTTAAGACATGGTACAAATTTTTCTTGAGTAAGAGACAAAACCCCAAATGGAAAGAAAAACAATTTATGTTGAAATTGTATACATAATATGCTCTACAGGCTGTCACTTTATAAATTATAATTTGTTATAAATTCTAAAGTCTCTGTGGATGTCCTCTATAGAATGCATTCTTTTTAATGTATATATATATACATTATATACACGGAGAGGGGCAGCATACAAATCAAATCAAACGAATGAATGAATGAATGAATGAATGAATAAATAAATAAATAAATAAATAAATGTCAGCCTTCAATTTTATTTATTTATTTATTTATTTATTTATTTATTTATTTATTTATTTATTATTTAGATTTGTATGCCGCCCCTCTCTGAAGACTCAATACCTTGCAGCTCATCAACCCCAAAAAACCTGTCCACTGTGCCTGTGTTATAATGAAGGGATAGGAGGAATGTAGTCCTCCTGATGTTGCTGAACTGCAATTCTCATCAGTTCCTACCAATAATTGAGAATTGTATTTCAGCAATATTTGAAAGAGTGCATGTTCCCTACCTTACTATAGTTTCTGTACATTACGGGCCACTTCACTTACATCAAGGAGCAAGTGAATTCTAGGCTTTGTTAAAGCTAAAAAAATCAATTGTATAAAGAATACCAAGCCACTCCCCTAAAAAAATGGAAGTAGGCATTTTATGCATGTCTACTTGTTATAAAAAAATGATTACTATGTGATTGGTTTTTTGCTGAGCTTTTGAAAAATAAACTAGAAATTTAAAAAATAGTGATACTCATTTCCACAATGAAATAAACATTAGGATCAAACAGATAGATCTGGTTTGAGTTGTAATCTAAGTTAGAAACCCACTCTATTCCCACCAGCAAGCAATCCATGTAGCTGAAGCAGTAATCACAGAAGAGACAATAATTATAATATAATAGCCAACCATGGAAATTAGCAGTCGTACTCTTACTGTAGCAACATACCAGTAAGCTGAAAAATAGGAAGACAATATAAAGTCTTTTCTTTGCAGTTGCTCTTCTGCCACTGGAGTAAGGGGAAGAGTGACAAAATTGTAGGAAATATTTGAGCAATTCCTTTCATGAAAATATATGTCTTCTCTTGAACATCAGCAGCTGTTTCTGGGACCGAGAATTATCCAATGTGACTCTGGTTGTTTAAAAAAAATCAAGCAATGATAAAGAAAAAAATCCAATTAGCTTCACATTTATTATTTATTTATTTATTTATTTATTTATTTATTTATTTATTTATTTATTTATTTATTTATTTATTTATTTATTTATTTATTTATTTATTTATTTATTTATTTATTTATTTATTTATTTATTTATTTATTTATTTATTCAATTTTCATGCCACCCTTCTCCTTAGACTCAGGGCAGCTTACAACATGCTAGCAATAGCACTTTTTAACAGAGCCAGCTTATTGCCCCACAATCAGGGTCCTCATTTTACCCACCTCGGAAGGATGGAAGGCTGAGTCAACCTTGAACCGGTGATGAGATTTGAACCGCTGACCTACAGATCTACAGTCAGCTTCAGTGGCCTGCAGTGCTGCACTCTACCTGCTGCGCCACCCCGGCTCTTGTTCTTGCTACAAGAAATATTATGAAGAAAAAAAGAAATCAACAAACAGGAAAAAGAAGCTTTGGTTGGGGAAAAAAAGTAACTATCATGGCTTCTGTACAGGTAAGTCTTATTAACCTTATATTACAAACATGGAAAATGGCTGCAGGAACTGCGTATGTCCAGAGGTGAAATTCAGCAGGTTCTAACAAATTTTGGAGAACCAGTAGCAGACATTTTGAGTAGTTCAAAGAACCCGCAAATATCACCTCTGGATGGCCTCAAAGAGAGGGGGGAACGGAGATTTTGCAATATCCTTCCCCCAGGAGTGGGGAGGGAATGGGGACTTCGCAGTATCCTTCTTTTGCCATGCCTACCAAGCCACATCACGTCCACCAAGCCACGACCACAAAACCAGGGGGGGGGCTGAATTTCACCACTGGGTTTATCTAGTTTAATGAAAAGAAGGCATGATAGCAGCATTCGGGGGAGGGGCATTTGCCGAGGGTCGCCTGGTGTACCAGTTGCGACCCTACCTGGACCAGGACTCACTGTTCACAGTCACTCATGCCCTCATCACCTTGAGGCTAGACTACTGTGATGCTCTCTACATGGGGCTACCTTTGAAGAGTGTTCGGAAACTTCAGATCGTGCAGAATGCAGCTGTGGGAGCAATCGTGGGCTTTCCCAGGTATGCCCATGTTACACCAACACTCCCCAGTCTACATTGGTTGCCGAACAGTTTCCGGCATGAATCCCTGCAACCGGTCAGGTCCCACAGAGTTGGCCTTCTCTAGGTCCTGTCGATGAAACAATGTCGTCTGGCGGGACCCGGGGAAGGGCATTCTCTGTGGTGGCCCCGACCCTTTGGAATCAACTCCCCCCAGAGATTAGGACTGCCCCCACCCTCCTTGCCTTTTGCAAACTCTTCAAAACCCACCTCTGTCATCAGGCATGGGGAAATTGATTCCCCTGGGCCGTTTCCGCTTTATGTATGATCTGTATGAGATGTATGATTGTTTTTTATATTAAGGGTTTAAAATTGTTTTAATGTATTGGATTTGTACTGTTTCTTGTTGTGAGCCACTCTGAGTCTTCAGAGAGGGGCGGCATACAAATCTAATAAATAAATAAATAAGTTCTAACATCTAGGGACCACCACAAAAAAGAGGACTGTCAATTTAACTTACAAAGACCGAGAAGGCAAGACAAGAAACAAACTGTTCTGCCAGGCTCTATGGTATGAGTCTCCCAAAAATTCAAGGGTACAAATTTCAGACACACACACACACACACACTTGAAAGTTCAAAAGCAATGTTCTTTATCACAAAAATTCAAAAGAAACAAAGCACCCTTTTTGTATTGCAAAGAGCACTCGTCCCAAAACAACCTGGTAGTCTGTACAATCCCCTTAATCAGTCCTTAAGTACTTAGCTAGCAGCTGTGAAGGAACGTCACAGCCCTCCTTCTTCCACGAAGTGAGACCCCCCCCCCCCCACTTTGCTCTGCTTTGGTTTCAAAGTCATGAAAAATCAACAAACAAAGTCTGGAAACAGCAAGGCACGATCCTGAAGAAACAATGATCAGATAATCTTCCACAATGGCCAAGCCAGCACACTGCTATTTATATCAGTAGCTCTAATTACTGGAGCCCCACCCAAACACAGGTGGCCTCTCTTATCTCCTGTAATATTTCTTCAATTGGTCTCTTCTATGAATAATTCTGCGCATGCATGGGTCTAACACTTCCTCATCCGAATCAACCAAAGATAATGGAGATTGGCTTCCTGGGCTGTGTGCCAAGCCCCCCTTTTCCAAGTCACCCCCACCTTCTTCGTCTTCCAAGGAAACTGCACTACCTGACTCTGTTGGCAATAAAACAGGCCTATGACATGTTGATGTTTCCCCTGCATCCACTTCCACATTCCTTGGGGCAGGAGCTGGGCCAGAGCCAACCACAACAGAAACTAACCAAGGAGAGAAGCAACCTGGAAGGAGAAACTTCCTAACAGTGAGAACAATTAACCAGTGTAACAGCTTTGCCTTCAGAAATTGTGGGTGCTTCAACCCTGAAGTTTTTTAAGATGAGACTAAACAGGCATTTATCTGAAATTGTATAGGATCTCTTGCTTGAGCTGTGGGTTGGACTAAAACAGTGATTTTCTACCTTTTTTGAGCCGTGGCACATTTTTTACATTTACAAAATCCTGGGGCACACCACCAACCAAAATGACACAAAATGACACCCTAAGACACTCTCCTCTCTTTTTCCATCCCTGTCTCCTCCCCACCCTTGTGGGTGTGTGTGGGTGTGTATACACACTCTTGAACCATTTTCAAAAACAGGTGAGGGCTGGGTTTTTTTCTCTCTTATTCTTTGGGTGCTTTTTATCATATGCTTTAAATCAAGAGTCACTTCTCTCTCTCTTTTGTTTCTCTTTCCTCTCATTCTCTGCCTCAATCATTTTCTCATTTCTCTTTTTTCCTCCCCTTTTTTCTCATTTCTCTCTCTCTCTCCCTTCCTCTCCTTTTCTCTCTCTTACTTTCTTTCTCTTTCTTTCTCTCTCTCTTGCCTTCTTTCTCTCTCACTCTTGCTTTCTCTCTTTCTCTCTTTTCTTTCTCTATCTTGCTTTCTCTCTCTCACTCTCTTTCTCTCTTTCTTTCTTTCTCTCTCTTTCTTTCTCACTCTCACTCTCTCAGCAAAAAGTTGCAAGACCGGAACCTGAGCTTCCTTCTTCGCGGCACACCTGACCATGTTTCGCGGCACACTAGTGTGCCACGGCACACTGGTTGAAAAACACTGGACTAAAATACCTCCAAGGTTCCTTCCAGCTCTAATCTGATTGATTGATCTCACTAACTTTGTCTTCCTAAACTAAACTAACTAGAGGTTGTTTTTTTTAAAGGTGTTTAAGAACACATAGGCAAGGATGACCAATATACAGATTGTATTGTTGGATTTTGAAAAAGTCCTTGATAAAGTCTCTCACCAAAGACTCAGCTGCAATGGGACCAAAAGAGAGATGCTTTCACGGATGAACAAGTAGTTTAAAAGCAGAATTTATTAGAAATAAAGGGGCAATTTTCACAGTGGAGAAAGATTCCCCCACTGTTGCTTCTTAAAGTTCTATGTAAAGGTTAGGTCTGAGCATTGAAAGGGGGGGGGAGGATCTAAGCTAGTAGTAACTGACCCAAAATGTATCTACGAAGTCACAGTGGACAGCTTGATGAAAATGTCAAGCCAGTGTAGAGCTGCTGTAAAAACCGACAAACTTCTGGCAGCAAATTCCACAGTTTAATTATGTACTGGGTGAAAAAGTATTTCCTTCTGTCAGGCCTGACTTTCCCTGCATTTAGATGGAATTATGCCCTCCAGTCAAGGCTTGCAAACTTCCCAAATGGCCCCCGTCTGACTCGGAATGTTGGATTATGTTGGTTTATGGCCTGATTCACAGGGCCCTACTTAACCATGAAAATACAGGGATGAGTTGGTTCCCAGCTATATTACTAGACTCAGATGGAAGCAGGATTATCAGAGGGATAGAATGGAAGTAACAGTATTGCCAAGTCAAAATGAGAGATGCTTCTTCTATTTTAGTCCTGGCTTTTTTTGCAGTTCTTTTCAATTCTATTGAATAGCTCTCTGAATGTATTCAATGTTATAAATTAATTTTCTTTGCCTTGAAAAATATCTATTTTCTCTGTTGATCGTTATTTGTCAGAGACATTTTTTTTTCTCAGAGCTGAAATAGGTGTAATTTTTTTCTTGATAAAGCTATTTGGTAAAGCAGCCATTTCAAAAATGGTTGTTGAATGCATGAGGGAAATATTTATTTATTTTATTTTATTTATTCATTTGTCCAATACACAAATACATAGGAAGAAAAAAGACAAGTGGTAATATATATAAGGGTAAAAGTGAACTTAGTGGGGAGGATATATGAAAGGAAGAGAATATATATGATAGGTGAAAGAAAGGAAAGACAATTGGACAGGGGATGAAAGGCACACCAGTGCACTTATGTATGCCCCTTACTGGTCTCTTAGGAACCTGGAGAGGTCAATCGTGGAGAGTCTAAGGGATAAATGTTGGGGGTTAGGGGTTGACACAATTGAGTCCGGTAATGAGTTCCACGCTTCGATAACTCGATTGTTGAAATCATATTTTTTACAGTCAAGTTTGGAGCGGTTCGTATTAAGTTTGAATCTGTTGCGTGCTCTTGTGTTATTGCGGTTGAAGCTGAAGTAGTCATTGACCAGTAGGACATTGCAGCATATGATCTTGTGGGCAATACTCAAATCGTGTTTTAGGCGCCGTAGTTCTAGGCTTTCTAGGCCCAGGATTGTTAGTCTATTTTCATAGGATATTCTGTTTCAAGTGGAGGAGTGAAGGGCTCTTCTGGTGAAATATCTTTGGACATTTTCAAGGGTGTTGATGTCTGAGATGTGGTATGGGTTCCACACAGATGAGCAGTAGTCTAGGATGGGTCTGGCAAAAGTTTTGTAGGCTCTTGTGAGTAGTGTGAGATTGCCTGAGCAGAAGCTGCGTAGGATCAGGTTAAATACTGAAGAAATAGCAAAGTGTTATCTCTAATAAGAATTCCTGAGGTGCAGAGGAAGCCTCAGAAGAAAATACAGTGTTTTGAGATAATTATTAGTATTCATTCTTTCATCAAATGCTTTTGATAACATTGTTACCAAGAATAGGAAAAGACAGGAAGTATTTATTTATTATTTATTTATTTATTATTTGGATTTGTATGCCGCCCCTCTCCGAAAACTCGGGGCGGCTCACAACAAGTGAAAAGACAATCCAATACATAATCCAATTAATTAAAATATTATAAATTTAAGAAAAACCCCTATACTAACATACACACACACAAGCATACCATATATAAATTCAACGTGCCCAGGGGAAGATGCTTAGTTTCCCCATGCCTGACGGCAAAGGTGGGTTTTGAGGAGTTTACGGAAGGCAGGAAGAGTAGGGGCAGTTCTGATCTCCGGGGGGAGTTGGTTCCAGAGAGTCGGTGCCGCCACAGAGAAGGCTCTCCCCCTGGGGCCCGCCAACCGACATTGTTTAGTTGACGGGACCCGGAGGAGGCCCACTCTGTGGGACATAATCGGTCGCTGGGATTCGTGCGACAGAAGGCGGTCTCGGAGATATTCTGGTCCAGTGCCATGAAGGGCTTTAAAGGTCATAACCAACACTTTGAATTGTGACCGGAAACTGATCGGCAGCCAATGCAGACTGCGGAGTGATGGTGAAACATGGGCATACCTGGGTAGGCCCATGACTGCTCTCGCAGCTGCATTCTGCACGATCTGAAGTTTCCGAACACTTTTCAAAGGTAGCCCCATGTAGAGAGCATTACAGTAGTCGAACCTCGAGGTGATGAGGGCATGAGTGACTGTGAGCAATGAGTCCCGGTCCAGATAGGGCCGCAACTGGTGCACCAGGCGGACCTGGGCAAACGCCCCCCTCGCCACAGCTGAAAGATGGTTCTCTAATGTGAGCTGTGGATCGAGGAGGACGCCCCTCTCTGAGGGGGTCAGTAATTCCCCCCCCCAGGGTAATGGACGGACAGATGGGATTGTCCTTGGGAGGCAAAACCCACAGCCACTCCGTCTTATCCGGGTTGAGCTTGAATCTGTTGACACCCATCCAGGCCCCAACAACCTCCAGGCACCGGCACATCACTTCTTTCAAAACAGATGAACATAAACACTGTCCAGTTGGTCATAGAATCTAGTTGTGGAATATCTTAGGGAAGAGTCTTTTGAAAAAGTGGAAACTTAGTAATATTGATATGGCCTGTTAAGAACAAAGCATTTGGAATTATTGTTGATTGTGTGCTGCCTGAGAATGCTTCACTCCATGACATTCATTATGTAAAGGATGAGAGCAAGGACCACATCATTCATTCAATTCAGTTCAGTTCAGTTCAATTCAAGAACAGGTAGTTCTCAACTTACAACTGGATTTTTTACGACCATTCAAAGTTACAACTGCCATGAAACAGGTGTTTTACCTGTTTCATGGCCATTGTATAACACCACCAGATGTTATAAATGTTTGTGTCATCTGTCTTGGGGTCACAGGATCACATTCAGGATGGTCGGCTTTACAACTGAGACACCTGATAACATCCAGATGTTTTTGCATTCAGTTCTTTCCATTTTGTATTCCAAAATATTTCTAGGAGAAAATGCTACCTGAAGACACTTCCCCTTCTTTTTTTCCTGCATTCTTTCTGTTTTGGAAACAACTCACATTCTGCAAAAAATCATAATAACATAACAACCATAGCAGCAGCAACAATGACAGGAATAGAATTGCACCAATAATTGCAAATGATGGCACTATGAATAGAAATATAATAGATAATAACTTGATAATAGCTTTTTTTTAGTTGTTGTATATTTTTAAAATGTTTGCAGGGAGACACCTTTACATTGTGATTCATTGTGTTTAGTATGATATATTACTCAATTTATGTGTCATGACAGCTTTTGACTACATATAGAAAAATGTATGCAACTATTAATAGTCAGGAAGCTTCCATATTGGCACAGAAATGGAGCATATTATTCTGAGTTCCTAAAAATAAGTGGTGCTAAGCAGTGTCTTGAAATGTGCATTCAGTGAAACTTTATTTTAATGGAAATCAGGGGAGGGAGTATCTATTCCCCCTAAAGTCCATCAAATACCGATGCATATCACTGCAGTGCTGTACGTCATTTGCATAATATACATCATTACACAAATGGTATAAATAACCTGTAGAGGCTGTAAAATTAAAATAAAATCAACACAACATCGATGTAACTGCCTTGTCCATACTACTTTGGATATAGCAGAATGACCTATTGTTTCAGGAAATAGCCAGGCAGAAATTTGGACCATTGCATCGAAAGCTAAATGGTCCAGTCAATAAAAGTTTCATCATAGTAGCACAATACAGCAACCTAGCCATTAATGTCAACATCTAAAAGCAATAGAGGGACCAAGCAAATTTGTGAGATTGCATTTTTCCTGACTAATTGACTAAATCAAAAGTGATATCTCCTGGTTTTTCAAGCCTCTCTTGTTAGTCCCTGACTGATCCCCAAGAAAAGATCCCAGTCTCCTGGTGGGAAGATAGGTGGCAAATAAATTTAATAAATAATAATAAGCCCTTCCACATGTTTATTTTTTTTCTTGGGTTTTATTATAAAACCCTTTGAAAATAAGAACAAATTAAAACAAAAGCACAAAAATAGTATCTTACTCTGGAGTATAAGGATGCATTTATGGTGTTGGGGGGACATATAAAAATGTATGCATCTAATATTCAACATTATATAAACATTTTTATTGATGGAAGTTATCTAGTTAAAACCCTGCTGTTCAGTTCGGGTCGTATGTGACCCGAAGCCAAGTTTGAGTCCCTGTAAAAAAAAATTCCCTGCATATCTGAAACTTGAAATTTCATGACTTTTCATCATTTCAGGGGTTCTCTCTATGAGAATTTTTTTTGGGGGGGTGGGGGGTTTCTTTCTTGCTGAAAAACAAAAAGTCACACTTGTTGTGTTCCCGGGTCACCCTGACCCGGACCGAAAACTCTTCATTTGAAGTGCTTATGTTTGGTCAATTTGAATACTTTTTTCACTTGGAAAGTAGTCTGAACATTTCTGCACACAATGATATGAAAATTTAAATGAAAAAAAGTAATTCTTATTGGTTTATTTTGCTGATAGAATGCGTGCCCCCCTCGTTTTTGTGAAATATTTTTCAATTTATGGATAGTTTTGCTTGCAAAATGTGTTCAATTTTACTAAAGTTGGTGTGGGATTGGTAGTTTGAACATTTCTGAATATAAGAAAAATATAAATGAACTGAAAGAAATGTTTCTTATTGGTTGTTTACAATCATAAATAAGTCCTCCCCCCCCCTTGGCTGCTTGCAAACATTTTCACTTTATATTTACGCAGGCTTCAAATCCGAAATATTTTTAATATCTTATGCATTCATTTACTCAATTTAACATTGCTGATCATCAAAACAATATTTTTCAAGCTACCAATCCCACACCAACTTTAGTAAAATAGAATGCATTTTGCAGGCAAAATTATCAATAAACCTAAAATAAATTCACAAACACGGGGGGGGCACATTTATGTGCAAAATAAACCAATAAGGATTATTTTTTTCAGTTCAATTTTCATTCCATTATGTGCAGAAATGTTCAAACTTGTTTCCAGGTGATAAAAGCTTTCAAAAAGACCAAATATAAGTACCTAAAATGATCAATTTGCAGTCCGGGTCAAATAGACCCGGGAACATAAGATTAGGGAGTTTTTTCAAACAGAACAGCAGGGATCATGAATGAAAAAAATCTTAACACTGACAAGTTAATTTTTAGGCAACACTAATATTCACACTGACCAAAAAAGGCAATATTTTTCCACTTGAAAGTAACAATAAAAAATTGAATGAATTTCTTCTGCCACTCATGTTATAAAACTTGGGGAAAGAGGTCAATAAAACAACACTAGGACCTTCCTGAACATTATGTGATGTTTGAGAAGACATTCCCTAAAGTCTCCTCAAGCAAACTATTTTTTAAAATCAGAATTACTAAAGGCCTTTGAAGGGGAGGAGCTGTAGATGACTGACACATTGAGCATCCAGGTGTCCAGAAATATGCTGAAATATTCCTCCCATCTGTCCTCTCCTGCTCCATTGATCATTTAAAGTAGATGTTAATTTGAGTTCACTTCATTACTTCTCTTGGCTTAATCATCTTCCTTTTAGGGCCCATTAAAAATCTCATTTTGGGGATGATTTGGGGAGCCAGCACCACTGATTTTTTCAGGGGGCTATAGGTTGCCTTGCGGCCACAGATTTTGGATACCCTACCTAATCAGTCTGTCATCCATTGATTCTTTTAACTTCATTCCTTTGTGTTGTGGTTCAGCCTGAGGCTGCTCAGGGACCGGCTGTGTCTCTGCTGGACACAGCCGAGGAGGAGGATGACAGCGCAGAGGAGGGGGCTGAACAGTCGGACCGGGGAGAGGAAAATCAGGAATGGGATGAAGGAGAACAGCATGAGAGCCCCGGGGGGGGGCTCTCCCCAGCCAGTAGCTTGGAGTCATTAGGTGATGACGCACAAGCTGTCATTGACAAGAGACAGAGACGTTCAGAGCAATGAGATTACTAATTTTAAATTGTAATTAGATTGGTGGGCATTGGATTTGGTATTATGTACTGTGCTGTTTTTTATTATTGTTGTGAGTTGCCCCGAGTTTGCGGAGAGGGGCGGCATATAAATCCAATAAATCTAATCTAATCTAATCTAATGAAAGGAGCAGTTAAAGAAATATTATCACCATTGAATTAGAAACAGCTGGGTTTGGGTGTGGTCCTCATCAGCAGGGTTTAAAAGGCAGGCAAGCCCTTGAAGCCATGTGGAGTGTTATCAGCTTGGCCTGGCGTTATCCTGTCTTGTTTCTCGGCGTCTCTGTTCCTGGCTTGTGGCCCAGCAGCATTGGAAGATCCGTGGGAGGTGTAGGTCTGCTATCTACAGCCTTGGCTTGGCAGCAAGAATTCTGTATTGCTGCATGGACTTTTGGCCTTCGTGGATATATCTGAAGATACAGCATTTTCCTTTTTGTAAGGACATTTTCTGTTACCTGTGTTTTTCTTGAATTTTATAAAACTGCCTTTGCCTTTTACCAGTGTGTCTGGCTTCTCTTTTTGGGTTGGTATTGGCTTCTGGAGTGACCCAGACAGAACACTTTGTAAGGTAGGAAAGCCTGAAGAGATCCTGCCAAGGAAATCAGTGGCAGATAAAAAGAGAACAGGGCATCAATCTAGATGAATAAACTTCTTTAATATAATTAGTTTCTCAAAACACTGGCATCTTTGGCGAGCAGGGAATAAGGGTGGGGTGCCAGGCTTCTCTTGATTTCCCAAGATATAGCTCAGAATGGGATTTTATGGGATCGTAAATATAAATTTGGGTTGACTTGCCCTTGAATTGTATTTGCGGTAGCCCCTGAAAAAACATGTTATCCTCCATTTCAAATATGTGAGAAAATATTCTCCCGGTTTCACATTTTTTAGTGCTGCCTCATTTGTATGGTGTGCTGTTGATTCATCTGGTGCAGTTAAAACTTTTCTCAAGAGCCACCTGTTGATAACAGCTACCTTTGCAACTATCCACCAACTCAAATTTCCTGTTACTCATTATCTGATCTGGGCTATTCACCTCTCCCTTAGCCTCTGTCTCCCACGCCCTTTCCCTTTCCCTGAACTCACCGATCTTTGCTTTTTGGTTCTCAAATACATATGCACACACCTATTGGTTCTCAACCTCTTTCTGTGTGTCTGCTGGATTAAAAGGTGTGTTGGGGGGGAAAGATAAATTGAGAAGAAACTGGAGTAGGCCAAACCACCAGGCCTATATTTAGTAAGCAATAAAGCGAGCCTGAGTCATCCTTGGATGCTGATCTAATCCCTCTTGTCACACATCTTTGGAGGAAAGCAACCTCATGAATCATGAAGAAAAATCAGCCTGGGAATCCAAAGCAGAAGCTTTAAAGTTCAGAGAGGATGCCCTTTGGCAAACATTTGGATAAAGAAGGGCCCTCTGAAAAAAAAAATAGCCTTGTGGCTTTTGAAAAGGAAATGACCATCCGTTAACAGCAATTTGGTGAGCCCCCAGATAAATATTTCAAGAGAGTCACTGGTATAGTTGAGATAGCTCTTGCTTTGGCCCTTGTCTTCAAATCTGATATTATCTTCCGGCGGCAAAGCTGCTTGGCTTTCTGATTCACTGACAGCACGTAGAACCCATGGCTTGGCCAAGGGCTGGAATCTAGATGCCATCAAACTACTGAAAGATCTTTTAGTTTATTGTCATTCAGTACTCTGACGGCTTAAGCAACATAATGATGGGGTTGAGATAACATAGCAAATGCAAATGACTCTGAAGGGCAAGGAAACAGTTTGCAGGCTACTAATTTCCTTCTTGACCAAGAAACCCATCCTGCGGGATATGGAAGCCTTGCCATTATAAGATAATGTATTGTAAATAATAAACCATTGTTAATAAAACATTGGTCACGTGTATTTAATAAAAAATATATATATAAGGGAGGCTTTAATAAATAAACAATTTAACATCAAAATCTCTAGTATATAACAATTATTTTGACAGGAGCTGTAGCTGATCTTTTTCATTGTTATAATCAACTTTGGATGCAAAAAAAAAAAAAATGCTTGTAATATTGTCGTCCTAAATTGTAATTAACATTGGGGGATTTTTTTTCCTCCTCTTTTCTATTCTGAACATTTTATTTCAATAATAAAACGTTATTGTTTAAAAATGCACTAAGATTTATAACAATATAACAAAAAGGAAAAACATGAATTTTAAACAATGCCACTAGTATTAGATTCAAGTGGAGCCAATGTGTTTCACTTTTATTCTGATTGTTCTGTTTCTTTTTATTCAGTTGATGTATTGTACTGGATTATGCTTATTTTACAATGGGTTTTCTTGATGTAGAAGAGTATGTGTGTCTGTGTGTGTGTGTGTGTGTTTCTTTTTTAAATTACAGAAGCTTTTAGGGAAAGCTTCCTTAAAGCAATTTTTAAGGTTTTTAAAAAACCAATAAAATATAGAACACACATTAAAGAAGTAGCATAAAACATTTAAAGTATTAGTATTCATTTATTCAAAAGCAGCTCCATATAAAAGTTGTGAAGCAAACATCTCAGGAAAGGACATTGTACAGTATAGATATTGGCAGACAAAGTAGACATTAGTTTAATGGATTAATTAAACATATGCTTTGGTTTTATAAGAGAAACAGAAATTGCAAATCTGAGTTTTGGAGATGCCACAAGGAAAAAAAAATTAAAAGTGGCAGTGATCTACTGAGGATGCACTTCCAGCTTGTTTGCACATCGATGAATCAACAGGGAGGAAAACTGAGACTGTAGATTTTGCATCTTGATAAAATCATTGCTTGATCTTTGTTCAGCCTCAGATTTCCCACCGTGAAACAGATAGGGAATTTATTGTGGGGATATTAGTAGTAACAATGTCTAGACCAACTCATAACTTCATTATGATGCCTCATAGTCCAAAAAAAAGTATGATACAAAAACAACCACCAGGGGAGAAAAAACATGCACGAAATATGAAATCAGTACTTATTTAATATTGCCATCCTACACATACTTACCTGGAATAAACCCTGCGGACCTCATTAGACCTCTGTTTTGAAGATCACTCCTATGAAGGAAAGCTAAACCAGCATTATTTTCTCACAACCAATTTCCCAACAGGTGCTTATTAGAAAATTGCCAGCAATTCAGGTGTACTGGAGATGGAGATGATGAATTAAATTTGTATGCCGCTTAACTTTCAACAACGCGATGGCCCATAATAATCAAACAAAAAGTCATTACAATGAAATTGATAAAAGATGAAAGTTGGCAAGCACAATGAATTCAGGTTCTCACCCTCCCTTGTAGGAACCTGGGCAAAGAACTCTTTCTAAACGTGGGGGTGGGGGCTGTCATCCAGATCTTAGGGGCAGCCTCATTCCAAAGAGTATGTACTACTACAGGGGCCTGAAAAGATGACATGGTTTAATAAAAGGAATCTGGAGTACACCCAAACCAGATGGATCGAATTAGGCAGGCAGATACTATGGGTGACAGATGGTCTCTCTAGTAACCAGCACTATGCCATGTAGGACTTTATAGATAATGGCCAACACTTTGAATCATACCCAGAAGCAAACTGACAACCAGTGCAGCTTGCAAATCACAGGTGTTACATGGGCCTTCCAAGATGTGCCAAGTACTGCTCAAATATACAGTATGTTGCAATAATCAAACCAGAAGGTGACTAGGTTAAGAATAAAAGTCTCAAGTTCCCCTCTCCCATCTGGGACAAGGAGCAATTAGCACACCAGATGAAATTGGGCAAAAGCCTTCCTGCCACATCTACTAGCTGTTCTTCAAACAAGAGTTCAGGAAGATCCCCATATTTTGGACCCACCTTGAAAGTGGAGGTTCTATCCCATCCAAGGTCACTGATGGAATATCCCGAAATCTGGTTCCCTCAAAGAACCTCAGCACTTGATTTTGGCAGGATTGGTTCAGACAGACAATGCCTCAAAGCTTCCAGGCATTCAGATAAGAACCTTGAAAGCAGTGAAAGGCTACCAAAATTTTTACTAACACACTGTGGGTATGGCTTATGCAGGATGCCCTGCATTTTCTTTCAACATCTTTCAGTGCAAATTGGATGCTCCAGGGTGGAGCTCCATTTTTGCTACCCCACTGCATTCCCCCCATCCGGGCAGCAGCCCACCCCTGCTTGAAAGCCTCACTTGGCCAGCTCCGGTTGAAACATATAGTGGGTTACATCAACATACTGATTATATCAAGCTCCAAACTAGTGGATGACCTCACTCAGGGGTCTCACATAGATCAGCTGACTGGAGAATTCTGGGAATTGAAGTCCACTTTGAAAATCAAAAAGGAGAGGCGAGGCAGTAAGACTCTTCTTCCTAACTAAGATCTACTGGAATTATCCCTGGAAAAAGGAACAGAATCATCATAAAACAGTGACTCCAAGACAATGCAGAAGGGTATCATGGGTAATGATAGCCACAAAAGCCACTAAGTGATCAAGAATGAGTGCGGCACCTCCATGAAAGTGGATGCAGCAAGTCATCAAGAAGCATCACCAAGACTATGTCAGTATTAAATCCCTCCTTGAAACCCAACTGAAATAGCCGCATTCTAGACTATCTGAGCTGTCATGAGTGTTCCTCGATGCACCCATATAATACCAATGCTCTGTGCTCAGCACTGGCTACCAATTGGTCTATGGTCACAATTCAAGGTATTAGTTATTACCTATAAAGCCCTGCATGGCTTAGGACTAGCCTATCCACAAGACCGTCTCCTGCCATATACCTCCCAGAGACCAATCAGATCACAGGGAGTTGACCTCCTCCAGCTCTCATTGGCTAAACAATGCAGATTGATGGGTCAATGGAGGAGAACCTTTGCTGTGGCTGCCCTGATGTTATGGAACCAACTACCCCCCAATGTCCATACTGCTCCCACCCTACTATCCTTCTGAAATGCTGTGAAAACCTGGCTTTGTTGGCAGGCCCGGGGGCCGTGAATGTAACATCTTATCAGGTCCAATTTGCAACTGCTTCTGTATGTATGTGGGTTCAATTGGATAGTTCATTAGGGTTTATAATGGGTTTTATTGTTCTTATTACTAATTATTTGACTTGTTTATTGGGATTGGATAGAATTAAATTAAATTAAATTAAATTAAATTAAATTAAATTAAATTAAATTAAATTAAATTAAATTAAATTAAATTAAATTAAATTAAATTAAATTAAATTAAATTAAATTAAATTAAATTAAATTAAATTAAATTAAATTAAATTAAATTAAATTAAATTAAATTAAATTAAATTAAATTAAATTAAATTAAATTAAATTAAATTAAATTAAATTAAATTAAATTAAATTAAATTAAATTAAATTAAATTAAATTAAATTAAATTAAATTAAATTAAATTAAATTAAATTAAATTAAATTAAATTAAATTAAATTAAATTAAATTAAATTAAATTAAATTAAATTAAATTAAATTAAATTAAATTAAATTAAATTAAATTAAATTAAATTAAATTAAATTAAATTAAATTAAATTAAATTAAATTAAATTAAATTAAATTAAATTAAATTAAATTAAATTAAATTAAATTAAATTAAATTAAATTAAATTAAATTAAATTAAATTAAATTAAATTAAATTAAATTAAATTAAATTAAATTAAATTAAATTAAATTAAATTAAATTAAATTAAATTAAATTAAATTAAATTAAATTAAATTAAATTAAATTAAATTAAATTAAATTAAATTAAATTAAATTAAATTAAATTAAATTAAATTAAATTAAATTAAATTAAATTAAATTAAATTAAATTAAATTAAATTAAATTAAATTAAATTAAATTAAATTAAATTAAATTAAATTAAATTAAATTAAATTAAATTAAATTAAATTAAATTAAATTAAATTAAATTAAATTAAATTAAATTAAATTAAATTAAATTAAATTAAATTAAATTAAATTAAATTAAATTAAATTAAATTAAATTAAATTAAATTAAATTAAATTAAATTAAATTAAATTAAATTAAATTAAATTAAATTAAATTAAATTAAATTAAATTAAATTAAATTAAATTAAATTAAATTAAATTAAATTAAATTAAATTAAATTAAATTAAATTAAATTAAATTAAATTAAATTAAATTAAATTAAATTAAATTAAATTAAATTAAATTAAATTAAATTAAATTAAATTAAATTAAATTAAATTAAATTAAATTAAATTAAATTAAATTAAATTAAATTAAATTAAATTAAATTAAATTAAATTTTATAGGGCTGACAACAGCAAAGAGAATTTTCCTTATGTCCTTGTTACCTAGTGATTATTGGATTTTCAGAAGTCCCCCTATGCCTGGGCAATATAACTATCATGACTAGAAACCATTGAATTCTTATCTCTACAAATTAGTTTAATTAATCTTAAAAGTTGGCCAAGTTGACTGTGATCACAGTACTGTAAAGTGCTGGATTCTGTAAATTAACTGCAAGATAAACTGCTTCCTTTTATCTTGAACCACTTTCTTGATACCATGCATAATTAATTTTCTCTTTCAGATCCTCAGTTGGGGGGGGGGGTTTCCTAAATAAAAAAGCTCTAAACTTTTTCTTATTGGGGAGTTTCTCCAACTCTTGGTCATATTTTACATAAGCGTTCTTTTAAGAGAATGCCTATGTGAAAATATTGAACAATGAATTAGTTATCTTGGTTTTATGTATTCAAGTTAATGAAGCCCATTTAATTTTTGAATCTAATCCACCTCTGACAAGAATTCAATTCATTACTTGTGACTTTCCCCTATATTTTCAGGAAATCCTAAACTTCTTGTTCAAGATCTTACCACTACATCAAACAAAATAAGAGAAGATTGTATTTATTTATTATTTAGTTAGTTCCATTTGTATGCCACCCAACTCCCTAAGGACTCATTACTCATTCTTGGCTACTCATATGAATCATCATATGAAATTCAGTTTGAGTTGTTAAAAGAGGTTCTGCCCTTCTTCTTACTCAGAAGCCAGCCTGCTCATCTGGATAGCCTAAAACTGCTATTTTCTAAGAAAAGAAGCCTCCCTACCTAGCTCCTTTGGTGGTCTCTGTGAAAATGTGAACCTGGACATCTGTTTAATTGAATGGTGAAATGAGATGTCTTAACAATAACAGAAACTCGGGGCACCCTTAAAATAAAACAAGAAGGGGGAACAGTTCCAATTAAAAATTGCTGATTAAAAACCGATGGCTTTTAACCTACCGTTAATGAATTAGCCAAGCTGATTAATGAATTGACGTTTTGAGGCTATACTTTCTTATCTGGCTATCTGGGGATGATGTCCGCACATCCACAGTTCAAACAGGTTCAGTCTAGTTTCTAATTCAATAAGATGCCATCTGTCTTTAGAGATAGATTGTATGATCAATTCAATATTGGATACTGCATGCTTATTCATCAATCAGATTCTCCATCCTGTTTCCAGAATAAATGTGACATTCATAAACACATTTTAGTGCATTTTCTTACAAAATGCCTAGCTGTAAATGTATATTGTACACATTCCTTTATTTATTAATGTTTTAGAACACTTTAGTGAATTGGTTTAAAAAATGAAGTTATTTGTAAAATTCAGACATATACTGTATAAAAACCAGTGGATAATTATACTTCAATCAACATGACAGTCCAGTGAGGAAGGAACAGGTCAACTCCCACTGAAAAGCATAACATTTAATTCTTCAGGCAATTTGCATTACCAGCATAGATAAATATGGGATACAAAAACATATGGAATGCATAATAATAGTGAATAGGGCTATGGTTTTCAGAAGTTTTCTTCCATTAATATAACAATTTTATTATAATTAAACAATTTATGATAATTTATTTTCACTTTGATCTATAAATTACAAAGGAATAGAAAATATGATAGGGAATGGTAGGATTTCAGATTCAGTTTCAATTTCATGTAATGCCATGGGCACCTGATTTTTAAAAATAAGTGAATTAATTGAAACTTTTAAGACATCTCAAGATATCCTAGGTTTTCTCCCCTGAAATTTCACACAATCCTTGGCAAGAGTATAAGGAATATGCAGATTTTTCAAGAATTATCTGGCTTTTTTAAAAAAAAAACTTTATTGATTATTTACATTAAAAAAGAATGGATATAAACAATGTAACAATACAACATTTAAAAAGTGCATAAAATTACATAATTATTTATGCATAGGCATCCATAGAAAAGAAAAGGGAGAAGAAGAGTGAGAAAACAGGGGGGGGGTAACAACATATATACATATATACATACAAGACAAGATAAAGCATTGTGCTTTATATATGAGTTGTTTTGGTATCAGAACTTAATATTTACACCTGCTAGATTGCAAGCTAATTGTTTCATGCAGCATATTCATTTATAATTTAAAAAATAATAATTATCTGGCTTATGAAGTATTATTTTTTGTTATTCAGTCATTAAGTCATATCTGACTCTTCACGAGTCCATGGACCATAACACTCCAATGCCCTGTCGTCCACTATTTCCTGGATTTTGCCCAAATTCATATTCATTGCATCAATGACACTATCCAACTATCCCATCTTCTGCTGTCCCCATCTCCTTTTGCCCTTAATTGTTTCCAATATCAGGGTCTTTTCCAATGAGTCTTCTCTTCTCATTTTGTGGCCAAAGTATTTGAGGTTCAGCTTCAGCATCAGTCCTTCTAAAGAACAGTCAGGATATTTTCCCCCTTAGGATTGACTGATTTGATCTCCTTGCAGTTCAAGGAACTCTCAAGAGTTTTCTCCAGCATCTCAATTCAAAAGCATCAACTCATCAATGTCCCACCTTCCTGAGTATCCAATTCTTACAGCCATTTAGAGCTACCTACTATTATTATGGATGTGATAGGGGTGGGACGGGGCTTTGAGGTAGCTGAGACTAGAAGCCCAAACTATGAGTCATTGCTCTACAATAACAGAAACTTGCATGACTGAAAGTATTTCTCCCCTTACTTGTACTTTGAAGAAACCAGAAGAGGTCCCTTCTGAAATGCTTTCCAAATTGCTTTTCCTCCTATGGGCTGACATTCTTTTGCATAATGGTTGTCTAATTCACAGATCACTAATCAGTGGTCCGCTGATCACTGGTGGTCCATGGAGAAATCTTGGCAGAGAGAGAGGGAGGGAGGGAGGGAGGAAGGAAGGCTTATGACCACAGTTGAGTCCGAAATTTTGATTGCTAAGCAAGAGCACATCGTTAAGTGAATTTCACCACACTTTACAAGTTGGCAACAGCCATCCGGTCACCTAACTTCCATGCCCAACTGGATTTAAAATTATGACTTTGGTGGTCCCTGAGGTTCAAAGGTTTGGGGACCCCTGGTCTGATTTGTGGCTCTTTCTCCTGAAGGTCATTCCTACAGGCAGCAAAATTATATTGCCATCACATAAGTGGCTTTTTATCAGATCTATGGAAATATCTAAGCAACACAGGAAAATCAGTATATAATCAATATTGAAAAGATTACAGATAGTGGGAGATGCCTTTATTCTATTTTAAAGCTAGACTGTGATAAATAAATTCCATATAGTTCAGAAAAAGCTCATTGGAAATATTGGCCCTGGTTTGGCCTCTGTTCCTTCAATCTTTGTCTGTGATGAATGTCTTTGAAATGGTAACACTTTCAATGGACAAAGATTTCTAGAAAAGTAAGGAAGAAAAACTGCCACATATTACAGAAATAGAACGTTAAAGGAAAGAGACAAAGTAACAACTTAAAAGTATTGAACTGGCATACTTTTTCTTTATATGCCAAACCACCCAAGGAATTAACATTTCAAATGCCTTCTCTTAGTGATCTATTCAAACAGGAATAATCTATCTTTTCCCCTCTGTTCCCCCTGCTATGGAGGAAAGTTAAGAACACAATGGGGGGGGGGGAAGAAAATTTGAGGGTGGGGATAGCCATATGGGTCTCTAGCAGTTTGCTATTATCAACAGATTACATTTAAGTTTTGTGTCTTTTAAAGGAGAGAAAAAAACCTCTATTCTATATGTTCACTTGATAAAGATCTATTTTTATTAAGCTTTCCTTCTGAATTTTTCAGACCTCCTTTAACTGGAGATTGACATTGTTAAAGGATTTTTGACAAGCTTTTTGTGATAATAATATAGATTGTAATGCAAACAAAAAACTTGACAAAATAAGTGTTTTTTAAAAAAATATTTAATTTTCTAAAGATAGGCTGTACTATAATTTCAACCACTATACTGTGGTCTTCCACTTCATGGGACAAAGACCAAAGTTTAAAGTTTAAGTGATTACAGCTATTATAATCAGTAGCCGTAAGTTACTTTACTTGGATAAAACATATTTTGCATATCTATTTTGCCATAAAATAGTGGATTGAAAAGACTTAAAGGTATACAAAAGGATTTTATTCAGAATGGTATCAGTGGTCTAATACTAACACTCAAAAGCATCAATACAATATTATCATCTTCAGCTAAAATCCAATTTTTGCTTCCATAAAGTGGGCTCTCCTGTGGTTAGGCTTCTGGGTGGTGGTTGTATTTGGTCTTCAGGGTGAGTGTGCGTTTGGGACCAAACTGCACCTCCAACTGATGCACACACACCCTCTGACATACACACAAAGCAAACTGACATACACCATAAACACATGACCAGACCACAAACCCGCAACCAAACCAAAACCCAGGATGTTACACCACAGACATACATTACAAAACATCAGACTAGTCTGCAGGCTCCAACTACTCAGGATATCACTTCTAATCCACAAACATCAACTAATCAGAATACAGTGGAACCTCGACATACGAGCAGCTCTACTTATGAGCTACTCGAGATAAGAGCTGGGAGGGGAGCGACATTTTTGCTCGCCTCCCGAGCTCACATTCGGGATACGAGCGCCAAGGAGCTGTCTCCTGAAGCCGAACGCTAACTTCCGCGTTTGGCTTCAGGAGACAGCTCCTTGGCGCTTGTATCCCGCACGCCGCTTCGCAGCTGTCTCCTGAAGCCGAACGCGGAAGTTAGCGTTCGGCTTCAGGAGACAGCTGTGAAGCGACGCGCGTGTTTTAAAACATCGCAGCTGGCCTGGGGGGCTCGGGGGCAAGCCCCCGAGCCCCCCAGGCCGGCTGCGATGTTTTAAAACACCCGCGCCGCTTCGCAGCTGTCTCCTGAAGCCGAACGCTAACTTCCGCGTTCGGCGGCAGCGGTTTTTTTTGTTGTTGCACGGATTAATTGACTTTACATTGTTTCCTATGGGAAACAATGTTTCGTCATACGAGCGTTCCGACTTACGAGCCTCCTTCCGGAACCAATTAGTCTCGTAAGTCGGGGTTCTACTGTATATCAACTGCATCAATTACTCAAAGTGTTACCCCACCAACTAACCAGGAAGTTTCAACACCGTTTGCAGTAACTGAGCCAGCACTCCACATCCACACACCAGTATTTATAGAGGGAAGGCAGCTCAGACCATGCTTTGCTCGCCCTAGCAGAAAGCCAAAGGCACCAGCCTGAAGATGACGAGTGGGACCTCATTGAAACGTTGCCAGGAATCTCTGAAACTTACATGGGAAGAAACCTGAATATGCCAAGACTTTCATATCTGCACCCGTGAAAATCTATATACATACATGCATTTTCTATTTAATAGAAAACTCATCTCTTTTTGGGAGCTACAGCATCACTCACTACAAAACGTTAGTTTCCAAAATTCTGCTCATTGGTGTAGAAGAAGACTTCAAAATTGTAATTAGGAAAGTAAATTAGTATAAAAAACTTGAGGAAATTTGAGAACCTCTAAATATTTGAGATCAGACACAGAGTTCCTCAATTCTTCATTGAGTTTCAGTGGTTGTCAAAAGGGAAATGCTTTGAATTCTTTATAAGCTGATGGAAGAAGTCACTCTTTTGGAAATATTATGGAAGTGATAACTTTCACCAAAGGATGGCATACTTTACAGGCAGTAGTGGGTTCTAAAGCCCATTGCTACCGGTTCACATGTGTGCTTGTACATGCATTGCGATGCTTCTGCACATGCCTACTGCACAGTAGTGGGTGGAGCCTCCCACTCCTGCTGCTACCAGTTTCCAAAATTGGGCTGAACTGGGAGCAACCCACCGCTGCTTACTATTTAAACTGTTGAACATATAGAACCCAAAACGAAAGCATTTATAGACAAACTAGAAGTTGCTATTAAAAATACATCTTCATTTTCTTGTCTTGATGAAGCTGATAAAGACAAACCTCTGCAAAATAATCTCAGATAAAAATTAAATCACCCACAAGATGAATTCAGGTGATGTTTCCCAGATGTTGTGCCTGAAAATCCCATTTACAAACTTGTGAAGGACCTTTTATCACTCGTGTTTAGTCTTTGCCAGAGCATCTCCAAGAGGAGTTCCAAAAACCTCAATCAGAAACATAATGAAAAACTTGATTAAGCTCCAAATATAACTTCCAACAAATTACTTTGAAGTGGTTTTTTTTAGTAAAATACTTATCCTAAACAAATTAGTAGGCTTTATGTGTCATCATTCTATTTTCATCACCATACATTTGCAACACTCTTTCCTTTCTTCTCCCCTGTGCTTATGGCTAGAAAAATAAAGCAGCACTACAGGCGTCACAATGAAAGTGCACTATATTACACTGTGTGCAGCTTCCGCACTTTGAAGAATTCAAAAGCTTGTGGCAAGCAAATAGCCTCAGGGTTTAGAGTCACCATAACGTAAGCAAATTACGTTTGATTGGGGTTTTTTTTAATGAAGATCAAAGAACTTTATTCTACATTTACAAATTGTCTGCTCTGCTTTTGGTCATGAGATTTCATTCATGTAGAAATGGTAAATGTCATTATTGAACGAAGTGGGTTTGAAGGGAGGGTGACATTTTTATGCCCCTGCAAAAGAAGGGTTATGAATTAAGAAGGCCTTGAGAAACACTGGCCAAGATGGACAAACTAATCCTTGTGAGCAGGCCATAGAAACTGTTTTGGAATTGACTGGTGAGTCGGGTGACTGGGAATTGAATCAAGCTCACAGATATAATATACTGTATATGGATGTTCCTGAGTCTCATTTCTTAGCCACTTTTAGTTGAACCCATTTTGTCAAGGGCTTTCGAATTGAATGGTAGGAGGCATTTTTTAGAAGAAAAGTGAAGCACTGCTAGATTCAGGCCTAGCATAAGGCCAACTTGATAGAACCTCTAAAGATACTGTTAAGCCAAAAGAAACTATACGACTCTATTCATATTCAGTATTCAACTTTTTAAAAGAAATATTTAGTGAAATATTCTGCTGTCTGGTATGCCATTTTGATGTCCCCATCTTAAAGAGAACAGCCGTGAATTTTACCCTCCTTCTCCCAGTGTTGTTTTTATACTGTTGCTTTCTCTTATTTGTCTTTACATAGAGATGGATTCTACTTACCTTCGCCACTGGTTTGCATAGTGATGTTGCACGCCCGTCCCCTTGGGCAATTATGCTTCCACACATGCTCAGTAGCTGAATCAGCCTGGAACACAGCTGAGCAGCTGAGCAGCTGTGCTTCAGGCAAAGGAATAAAGGTAAGTATAAACCGGGGGGGGCAGACAAGAGGGCCTTTTTTCAAGCAGCAGCAGAGGGGGAAAAAACTTCAAATCAGTAAACAATTCTGAAATAAATCCAGAAAAAGATGGCGGTGCCCACAGACTGGCACCGACTGAAACAAGAGCCTACAAAACTTTTGCCAGACCCATCCTAGACTACTGCTCATCTGTCTGGAACCCATACCACATCTCAGACATCAATACCCTTGAAAATGTCCAAAGATATTTCACCAGAAGAGCCCTTCCCTCCTCCACTTGAAACAGAATATCCTATGAAAATAGACTAACAATCCTGGGCCTAGAAAGCCTAGAACTACGGCGCCTAAAACACGATTTGAGTATTGCCCACAAGATCATATGCTGCAATGTCCTACCAGTCAATGACTACTTCAGCTTCAACCGCAATAACACAAGAGCACGCAACAGATTCAAACTTAATACGAACCGCTCTAAACTTGACTGTAAAAAATATGATTTCAACAATCGAGTTATCGAAGCGTGGAACTCATTGCCGGACTCAATTGTGTCAACCCCTAACACACAACATTTCTCCCTTAGACTCTCCACGATTGACCTCTCCAGGTTCCTAAGAGGCCAGTAAGGGGCGTACATAAGTGCGCTGGTGTGCCTTTTGTCCCCTGTCCAATTGTCTTTCCTTTCTTTCATCTATCATATATATTCTCTTCTTTCATATATCTTCTCCTCTAAGTTCACTTTCACCCTCTTTTATATTATCACATGTCTATCTTTCTTCCTATGTATTTGTGTATTGGACAAATGAATAAATAAAAATAAATAAATAAATATGTAATCATGATAATGGGTCGCTACCAGTAGCGGGTCGCTACCGGTTTGGCTGATCCGGTCTTATCCAGGAACCCACCCCTTCTTTTCAGAAAGTACACTTTCTGAATGCGGTACTTATTTTATATAGCAGACAATTGTACTTATATATTCTTGGCCAGCCAATAAGCCTTAAGATGTAAAAAAGAGGTTCTATTCCCATTTCTTTCTGGGTAGGTCTTTAATATGAGGCATCTAAACTATTTAAATTATTTAAACCACAAGAACTTAATTTTGTGTTTCTGACAGATTATGATGGTGATTGATTGATTGATTGATTGATTGATTGATTGACTGGACAGTTTGATTAATTCACAATATACAGTAGGATTATTATAGTCACCATACAGTCACACAATATAGTCTTCAGTTTTCAAATGTTCCAAACTTTATACACAATATGAGGTTACCCCCGGAAGCCGAGTAACGATGCTGAGACATGTTGTGGATTAAATATGGGTCATTTATCAAATTAACATAAATTTAAATAAATTTAAATACGTCAATTTAAATATTTAAATTCAGAACGAACTAAGGACTTGCAGAGGCCAAAACTAACGGGGCAGAAATTCCTACCAGAAACTTCCTTGGCAACTTTGGGCAAAACTCCTTGCTGAACCAGGTGAAAGTACCACCTTCACCTGGATTCAAGCCATGCCCCTACGTCATGTGGGAGGAGTTCACCCTCCAATCCCAGTGGGAGATTGGATCCGGTGATTCCCATGGACATCCTCTCTCCAATCCCTGACGTTGTTCCAACCTCTAGTTCCTGGAGAGAGGCGGTCCATCACCCTTTGAAGGATGCCCAAAAGAAGCATGCGCAGTCACTTCTAATTACCCATTTCCGCCCCTAACCTGCCAAACCCCAATGACCTTTGAAGGGAGGCCTATACCACTAAGTGTGCCGCACCCCCTAACCAATCCAGTCTGCCCCGTCAGTGTGGAATAGGCAAAAAAACGGCCGCCTCTAAAGGGGAGGCCGCAAAAAATTCCTATTCGGCCCTGAGGTGACCTCCTTATGACACACTGTTGATAGCGGAGGGTGGGCAGGTGTTCACCTGAAGAGGGAGCCAGAGCAAGGGGGGGTCCTGTCCAGATCGCCCTTAAATAGTGCGACCCAGGACCTCCCCCAGGACCCAGCAGGCAGCGCGCCAACCCGGAAGTCCGGAGCTCAAAAGAGCTGCCGGCAGCGTCTCCCCTGGCTCCGAGGTAATTTCAGCCGGCGGTTTTAGCACAAAGCCAACTCAATAAAGGTATCCGATATGCCAGGAAAAAAATTCTATAAAGACACAATTTTCTTAATTATATCTTGAAAATTATTATATACAAATTAAATCTTAAATCATTTCTTTCACCTACATAACACTCAGGAATGCACATTTAGCAATTTATATTTACAGATGCAGACACTGGCATGCAGAGGAAACTATAATGCCACCTAGTAACACAATAGTAAAACATATTTTTTTAAAAAAAAAATTCAAAGCAACATTATACAAAGACCACCACCAACAAATTATTAGGCTTATCTCAAAAAATCAGATTAGTTCTTACAGTGTTTGACTTGATTCTAGGCAGAAAGAAGAAAATAGAAAAAATGCTTTGTATCTTTCTCAATATTATATCATCAAATACATCATTAACTGTGCTCTGTCTTCTCTGAGAGGCAATTGTAATAGGATTTCAGTGAAATAGACATCATTTTTTTAATAATGAAAATATGCAGGTCCCAGCTTTCCAATATATTAAATCTTATAATTAACATGACAATATTAAAAAATCAACGTACTCCTAGATTCATGAATCCCTTGACATGATTCAAAACATATTCTCATCATTAACTTCATCTTTTGCATATGCTAGATGATTCATCTAACCAAATCCCTTTGCAGCCATTAGTTTATGACTACATAGAACTACTGTAGCATTAGCTTACATTGCCTTAATGACAGAAATTTTCTCAAGATAATATGCAAGAGGCTTGGATGAAGGCTAGTAGTCCAAATACAGGCTTCTCCACATGGTTTAGAGCAGTGTTTCCCAACCGTGGCAACTTGAAGATATTTAGACTTCAACTCCCAGAAATCCCCAGCCAGCATTCGCTGGCTGGGGAATTCTGGGAGTTGAAATCCAAATATCTTCAAGTTGCCAAGGTTGGGAAACACTGGTTTAGAGGATCCTGGCCAACCATGGCTCCCATCACTCCATTCCTGGGGAATCATAAGATGGTCCCCCAGATCCTTCAGAATATTCATGAAGAAAGTTTCATTTGGAGCTTGTTTCTGGCTTCTTCTAAAATGCAGGCGGAAAACTGAGCATTTACGAATGCAGAGTACAAAAGCAAAATTAAGTTATTTCATGGTGGCAGGACTATCTTAGTAAAACTGATCTTTCTTCAAAATGAACAATGTGAGTCTTAAGTTATGTGCATGTATGCACACACATACAACAAAAACCACCAAGGTTGTACAAATATTTTGAAAGAAGATCTATACAACATAGGTTCATATTTATGACAGTTACAGCGTCATATGATCACTTTCTGCGACCTTCTGAAATGCAAAGTTGTTAAGATATTCATGAACTGGGAGAGCCTTGTTAACAATGTTAGCTAATGAATAGACATAACAACTTAGTCAGCCAATGGGAGCTAACCACTTCTGAGTCTATGCAGAGAATTGAAACTGAAAAATTAGGCTTCATTTTACAGAGAGTTTCTGTAGTCTTGTCCACTCTGTGAATGTCTGCTCTGCTGAAATGAAACTAACTCCTCCTTGTGTTTACTTGAAGAAATAATCTGCTTGTGGTATTGTGTGTGTGTGTGTGTGTTTGTGTGTGTGTGTGTGTCTATGTTTATAAAGAAGTTTGTAAATGCAACTGAATCAGTCATCTCTGTGTGCTTCTGGAAATTGATTTTTCTGCAACAAACTCTAATAAAAGTCAATGGGAAAGCCAGATTCACTTAACAACTGGGTTACTAACTTAACAACTGCAGCAATTGACTTAACAACTGTGGCAAACACGTACAAGATAGCAGGTATTGGTATAAATGTAAACATTAGCAAAGTAGATATGTGTAAATTAGGACAATAGGACAGGGATGGTAGGCACAATGGTGCGCTTATGCATGCCTCTTACAAACCTCTTAGGAATGGGGTGAGGTCCACTGTAAACAGTCTAAGGTTAAAGTTTTTGGGGTTTGGGGAAGAAACTACAAAATCAGGTAGTGCATTCCAGGAATTGATCACTCTGATGCTGAAGTCGTACTTTCTGTAGTCGGGTTTTGGAGCGGTATACATTAAGTTAGATTCTATTGTGTATTGTTGCGGTTGAAGCTGAAGTTATCCACTGACAGGTAGAACATTGTGGAAGATGATTTTATGAACTACATTTAGAGCAGATCGAAAGGGACAACATTTGACGAAGCTATATAAGCCCAAAATTTCAAATCTGGTAGAAAAAGGTGTTTGTTGCCAGCAGAAGAGTGGAGGACTCTTCTTGTGAAATATTTCTGGACTCTCTCAATTGTATTGAAGTCAGATATGCAGTGCGGGTTCCAAACAGGTGAGCTGAATTCGAGAATTGGTCTTTTAGTTGGCTTTTACTGGCAGGAAACATTCCAAATGCCTGGCCATGTGGAGTAAGGTCACTTTCTGTGCTAACAGATTCTGGAGAGACACCTGAGAAAATTAAGTTAATAAACTAATCCAGAGATGGCATCCAACAGAAACTGAGAGCTCCAAACTGAGAGCTGCTGCTCCAAAACAGTGGGAAGAGCTGCCTTAAAATGCCTACAAGCTACTCTTTTAATTGCAACCTGCAGGTAGTGTCCTAGATATGCAAATATTTTCAGGAGAGGTATTGTTTCATTTCAATCAATCCCTCTGGTAAGTGAGCCAATGAAAACAGAGCAATCATATCAATGGTGGAGTCATCATTTTGTGTGTGAGAGAGTTGATTAAACAGAACGATTAAACATAATTCACTGAATTATATGTCTCAGATATTATAAGGTCTGATTAGCGTTTATTATTATTATTATTATTATTATTATTATTATTATTATTAATTAGATTTGTATGCCGCCCCTCTCCGTAGACTCGGGGCAGCTCACAACACAATAAAACAGTTCATAACAAATCTAATAATATACAATTTAAAATATTTTTCAAAACCCATTATTAAGCAGACATACATACAAACATACCATACATAAATTGTATAGGCCCGGGGGAGATATCTCAATTCCCCCATGCCTGACGACAAAGGTGGGTTTTGAGGAGTTTACGAAAGGCGAGGAGGGTAGGGGCAGTTCTAATCTCTGGGGGGAGCTGGTTCCAGAGAGTCGGGGCTGCCACAAAGAAGGCTCTTTCCCTGGGGCCCACCAGTCATGGTGATCCATCTATGAGTGGATTCCCAGCGATACAAGAAATGTTCCCATTTACATCTCCATTTACTACAAACTATGACCACCTCTCAAACAAAGCAGAGAAGGGGATGTGAATCTCAGATATTGCCTGGAGAAGTCCCTGCAGTTCTTTTGGCAAGATTGGTTTGCAAGTGGTTTGCATTTGCCTCCTTCCAAGAGCTGAGACAAAGAGACTAGCCCAAGGTCATCTAGCTGGCTTTATGCCAAAGGAAGGAATAGAACTCACAGTCTCCAGGTTTCTAGGAGAGGGTTGTCAAACTCCCAGCCAGTATCAGTGGGGGTAGTAAATTTATGCACTGTTTATTGAGCACTTAATAGATTTTTTAATTGTCCTTCTTTCTCTAGTACCTTAGTATGATCCTTAATTATTTTTAAAATAGAAAATAATTAGTATGTTTTTACCCATAAACGCTTTAATCATTTTAATTATTATCTAGAACTGAACTTTTATAGCAATTAAAGAAAATTGAGCTTCTTGCCTAATCTGTTATCATACTCAACCTTGTGGGCTCAGTACAAAACCTTAAAATATAACTCTGCTCCTCAACAAATAACGCTGTCTATCATTTGTCCTTTTTGTGGCTATTCAAATAATTTGACTTAATCAACTGAAAAAGAGTCCAAGCACTTATTTGAAAACTTACATCTTGGTCAGTAAGCCATTCCCACCCAGTCACATGACATCGCTGTCATGACGTGAGTTTGACACTCTTACTCTAGGGTGAAGAGACCACCTTGTTGTGTGTTGTTTACAGCATGCAAATGGACCATCATCAAGTGGGTGGTGCCAATTTAGAGACAATTTCCATTGGGGTTGTTTTCTTGTTTCTAAGACTCTAACCATCTCTAAAGATTCAGTGCAATGTATTCTTGGGCTTAATTTTGGGGAGGATACAAAATAAAGGTGGTTGTGGCTACCGTAGCCTATCAGCTATGGGTTGCATGTTGAGATAAATGGATTCATGTGATTTTTGCTGTTGTCATCTGATAGTTTGGCTATTTGAAGCTTCCAGGATGAGGCAGACATTTAATTTTTTAATCCCACATTTATTGCTTTATAATTAATTTACGAGGGTGAACATACCTAACATACCTAATATTCCTTCCTTCCTCCTATTTTTCCCACAACAACAATCCTGTGAGGTAGGTAGGCTGTGTCAGATTTAGTAGATAAATTACAGCCCGCGTGGACTATAATAAATCAAATCTGGAGGCGATGGATTAAGTTACAGAAACGGCTTTCAAACGAAGTTACTTTTATTAAGAAAATAACTAAAATAGCTAATGCCTGATCCCAGGCAATTTCTATGTGTGTTACATCGTTTAAGGTTTAGAAAGAAGATGGATTCTTCCCAAGAAGAAAGGAAGTGATGCTGGCAGTCCAGGCAGGATTTTACATCATCATGGGTGGAGCTAACTACCAACACAGAGTTAACTATTTAATTACTGAATGTCTCTGGGGCTGGCAATACACAGTGTGACAGGCTGAGACCAGAGTGACTGGTCCAAAGTCACCTAAGGCAGGATTAGAAATCAAAGAGAGAGAGAGAAAGAGAGAGAGAAAAGAGAGAGGAAGGAAGGAAGAGAGAAAGAAAGAAAGAGAAAGGGAGATAGAGGGGGAAAGAGAGGGAGGAAGAGAAAGAGAGACAGA
Source organism: Erythrolamprus reginae (assembly GCF_031021105.1). NCBI lineage: Eukaryota > Metazoa > Chordata > Lepidosauria > Squamata > Dipsadidae > Erythrolamprus > Erythrolamprus reginae. The sequence goes on along the minus strand of NC_091950.1, from coordinate 265,441,163 downwards.
ACAAAAAATATATATATATTCATCTATATACACCAAATGTTTAATCCAGACATGCCCCCCCCCCACTGGTCAATGGTGTCCCTCTTCAGCAATGTTAAAATCTGGTCACCTTAGCCAACACACAACTCCCCCACGTGTTCCACACTGCACATGTGCACATCCCCATTGGGCCATTTTTGGCCCTCGGGCTTCCCTGAAGCCTCCAGAGTGCGAAAAACAGTGCAATAGGTAAAGTGGAAGTTTGGAAAAACAGACTTCTGGTTTGCTTGCTAGGCTGTTTTTCACCTCTGGAGGCTTCAAGCAAGCCTCTTGAAGCTTGGGGAAGGGGAAAACAGCGTTCCCCAATGCTGAAAATCAACTGGCCAGTGCATACACATGCACTGGACCTAACATAGGGCAATACCATGCGTGCCCTCAGATATGACTTTGCATGCCACCTGTGGCACATGTGCCATAGGTGTGCCATAGGTTTGCCATCACGGCTCTAGTAGGTGGCAAGCCACTGCTCAGTATCCTTTCCCATTCCAAACTCCAGAATTTATATAAAATATTCTCTTCGACAGGCTTTTAGCATATCAGTGATGACTTGCACAAGGCAAGGTTACTCAAGGCAAAAACAAAAAAACCAGTCCCAAAACCTGGCACAAGCAGTATAACGTTGTAGCCATGAATTTCTGTGCAAATCTGTTTACATTTTCCCCCCTTTTCTTGGAAGAGGATCAGCTTTGGTCACATATGGAGATGGTGCACACATTTGTTCCTCCAAAGATGAGTCATCAGAATCACCAGCTAAGCACAGGACAAATGATGTAAGGGGTAAGTAGAAGAGAGGAGAAAAAATAGAGCCATGCATTTTTCTTTCTCACACTGTTTTGATGCAAACATGCAGGAAAAAAAATATTCCTGCCAACCTGCCTTCCATTGAGGACCTGTATACTGCATGAGTCAAAAAGAGGACCATGAAAATATTTACTGACTCCTCGCATCCTGGACATAAACTGTTTCAACTTCTACCCTCAAAATGACACAATAGGGCACTGTACACCAGAACAACTAGACACAAGTATAGCTTTTTCTCAAATGCCATCACTCTGCTAAACAACTAATTCCCATAACACTGTCAAACTATTTACTAAGACTGTATTACTGTTATTCTTCTCATCCTTCCTATTACCTATCTCCTTACTTATTTACTTACTTACTTATTTAATTCTATTCTATTTATAGGCCACCCTTCTCCTCGCGGACCCAGGGCGGCTCACAGTGATAAAAATAAACACATTAAATAATAATACAATTTAAAACATTAAAATATATATAAAACCCACTATTAAAGCAATCAATCATACCTCTTCAATACAAATAGTCAGAGTGAAGCACACAATCCCCAGGCCTGCTGGCTTAGATGTGTTTTTAATGCCTTTTGAAAGCCAAGGAGGATGAGGGCGGTGCAAATCTCCAGGGGGACTTGGTTCCAGAGGGTCAGGACTGCAACAGAGAAGGCTCTCCCCTGTGGACCTGCCAGCTGGCATTGTTTGGCCAACGGGGACCGGAGGAGGCCAATTCTGTGTGACGTAACCAGTCACTGGGATATATGAGGCAGAAGATGGTCCTGTAGATAATCTGGTCCAATGCCATGTAGAGCTTTATAGGTGATAACCAACACCTTGAATTGCATTCAGAGACCAATCAGCAGCCAGTGCTAGACTGATGTGGGAGTACCTGGGTATTTATAGTACTTATGACTATAACCATATTGCTTGTGTCCTTATGATTTATATTGTTTTACTTGTTTCCTAGTATGATTTGATTACTTATTCATAACCTATGACTATCACCAAGTGTTGTATCTTATGATTCTCGATGAATGTATTATTCCTTTTATGTACACTGACAGCATATGCACCAATCACACCTGGCCAATAAAGAATTCTATTCTATTCTATTCTATTCTAATTGATGCAAACTGCCAGGCTATGGAGTTGATGTTTAAGGGCTTTGTAGTACGTTCAATTTCCCTCAGCTTTTATTATCCTGCTGTTGCGGTTCACTACCCAGTCCTGAGTGACAGCTTTCCTGTCATCTCTCTTACCATCTTCCTGATACTTGACCCCCTGGAATAATGTATCTCGAAGTGTCATCTTTTATTTTCTATCTGAGGTTTAAATAACTAACTCCCAGTTGGACTTCTGTGAAAGACAACTGTGGTGGATAATTCTTTCTGAAAGCTCTCCCTGAGTGGTATGAGATACTTGGAGAGTCACATTTCAGGATATTTTGATTGGAAACCATGGCATTGTTCTAGCGCTGCATAGGCCACTTGCACAATGCCATGGGAAAAGTAAAAATTCAATGTGAAGCACCTTCTCCCCTTCCCCCAAAGCCCAGATTTTATATACAAATTCTCTATGAAAAATGGCTGAAATAAATATTGTTAGCCGCTGGGTACATTTTGGGGATGATGAAGGACGCAGTCAAAAATCTAACACTTACAGCCCTCTTTGGTTTTGGTGGCAGAGATGAATCTATGAAATGCGATGGACCTCTGGGATCCGATTGGAATGAAAGTGTCCAATATTTCTAACTCATAATCATACTTCCAGAGGTATATTTTACTCAAGCAAAACCAAAACTGAATGTGCAGAACCAAATTGGAAAGCTAAGTTGCACTTTTTAATACACCAGCAGCTTGTCATATTTCTTTTTTTAAAGGAATGTAAAATTCTTGACACAAATCAGACAGACAAGCAGACGCATCACTGCTTGTCCTTTTGGCAGACAACGGACACAATCTGTTTGAGAATTCACCATAAACCTGGACTGGAATGCACAATAAGCTGCCTCGGAAATGGCAACTAGGCCTGTGCTTTGCAATTGTTGGAATTTCATTGCATTCTGTGCTTCTCTCCTGGAGAAAATAAGCTTGAACCTCTGAATAGGATAGGGATAAGGCTAGGCTAGGCCATCTTGTGCTCTCTTCGTGCTCTGTTCTTGGGTTTCCATCAGCCCTACCAACATGGCCAATTGTGGAAATTCTATCCAGGATCATAAGTGGAGCCATCTGGACCCAATTTCAGTTTATTGTGATTGGCCCAAACCATCTGGGCCCCAAGGCAAACCTTTCCAGTGAGGACGTATATAGCAAAATTAGTTACTATTACAGGAAAGAAGTTAGTGGCTACAAACATGCTACTCTCTGGATGGAATAATGCAGCAGAAATTTGAGGCTGCTCTTTAAGTGACAGAGTAAGGTTATCATATTGTAGCAGACAGACAGATAGACAGGTATCTTGCTAAACACTAGTAGCTATTCTAATCCATAGACTTTGAAGCCCTCTCTCACTCCATCCACTGCCATAGTACCACCTTAAGCAAATGTGTAGATTATTCTCTGTACACTGTCTAGCGGCAAATCTGGTTGGTTGGTTGGTTGGTTGGTTGGTTGGTTGGTTGGTTGGTTGGTTGGTTGGTTGGTTGGTTGGTTTCAAACATTGAAGGCTTATGGGCCCCAAGACAGGCATTATCCCTGTCCTGATTATATTGATTCCATCACTGTAGACCAAAACAATTAGGGGTGCCACGTTGCCTCCCCCTGAGGACTAATAGGATTTGGAGAAACTAGATCATTTGATTAATATAATACACCTCTTGTTGGGCAAGAACTGTGGGAAGAGAACATGAATGCAACTTCACCGTGGCCTTTTCCTGTTCCTTACAAAATAGCTTTTCAGTAAAATTGGTTGCTGAGCTGGAACTCATCTTGCTCTCCAAACTGAACATAAATCTCTTGCCCTATAATGGATGAGTGACTATAAAGCTTTTTTTACCACCATGAGCTAACCGCATTCCAGAATGTGTCCTATGGGAGTTTCACAGAGTAAAATGTTTTGTAAAATGTTATGATGTATAGAAATAAGAAGCTGAAGCAACCACACATGAGTCAGCCTTCCGGTTTTAGGATGCAGGATCATGAGTATTGAACCTTCTAGCCTTGGGAAAGAGGTTTCAGGTCATATGCCACATACACCGCTGAGCTACAGTATATCTAGACAGTTTTACTTGCTTAAGAAATAAATCAGAATCAGAAATACAAACCAGAACATTTAATCAGAATTAAAAAGATACAAATGAGGAATATAATGAGCCAGGGTGGCACAGCAGGTAGAGTGCTGTACTGCAGGCCACTGAAGCTGACTTGTAGATCTGAAGATCAGTGGTTCAAATCTCATCACCGGCTCAAGGTTGACTCAGCCTTCCATCCTTCCGAGGTAGGTAAAATGAGGACCCAGATTGTGGGGACAATAGCCTAGCTCTGTTAAAAAAGTGCTATTGCTAACATGTTGTAAGCCGCCCTGAGCCTAAGAAGGGCAGCATAAAAATTTAATAAATAAATAAATAAACAACTGAGAATGAGAAGAGTAATTCTATCCTTCAAAGAAAAGAACCTGTTCTGGTTTCTGATAGAACTTTAGCTATTAAAAGTAAGTCTTACTAAATGCAGTATTTCATAAACAAAGAAACTCCATTTTTATTCTCTTCACTTCCGTATTCAAAATGCAGTTCAGACTAGCACATTCCTTTTCTCCCGTTATCTCTCTTAATTACATTCCACATAGATTCCTCCCAGCCTCCGCTATCTCCCAAGATTTATGTATTCATAGCGTGATTCAAAAGCAGCAGGAATGACTGTAAAATAACAGAATGAACTTGCTCGCTCGGGAGCTGGACAGAAACACATTTCATTTTAGCACTACAACATTGAAACTCCACCCTTCTTCCCCACTGGCCCCCTGACGTACCAAATACATCTCTCCAGTATTTAACCCATTTCTCCCCTTAATATCTTTTTCTGAACACCTGTTCCTTGCGTTTTTGGACTCTTCTGAATTGAGGATTGACCCAGCGAACGTCTGTTTCTTCCTCACTAGAATCTGGACTCATAGCAACATCCTGTGGCTGGCCTCCCACCTGTTCTAATACCTGTAACCCACTAATTCATAAACACTATCTGTATCAGAGTCCTCAAGCTCTTCATCATCCTCCAACTGACCAGGAGTATGTACAACAGAACCTACAGCATTAGACAAGATAATGAAACCAAATAATATAAAGTACAACAAACTTTAAAAGCAATAAAAATGTAATTAAAAAAATAATACACAATTAAAATAAAACAAAAACCTAACTAGGGTGGTATATTTAAAAGCCAGCCTTGATATTTGTAGAGCCCCTTCTTATTAGAGAATTTGTGTCCCTTCTTACATTTAGGTAGTCTGTCCATGTACTTTTGTGTACAAACAGTGATATCCAATCCAGGGGTGGCTTCAATAAATTTTTGCAATGGATTCTCTGCCCTGTTGCTCGTTGGGTGTGGCCATGTTGGCATGGCCTAGTCAGTCTCCTGCACCATGGCAGAGCAGGGAGGGTGTTTTTTGTCTCAAGCCTCCAAGAGGGCAAAAATGGCCTCCCCAGGCTTTGAAGGCCCTATGGAGACCTGAAATGTGCCTGTTTCTGGCCTTCCTGAACTTCTGGAAGGCCCATTTTTCACCTCCCCAAGCCTCTGCTCATGCCCTGCACTTACCTGCATCCAAAGCAGGCCACGTGGGGATTCCTGGGAGGAGAGGGGTGGGTGGGTGTGGCCAGTCAGGAGTGAGATTTGGGGGTTCTTTGAACTGCACAGAATCTTAGATAGAGGTTCTCCTGAAACCCTGCAAATCCCCAGCTGCTCACCCCGATCCAATCCAAAGGAAAGCGGCATTAATGCAACAATGGACCTCCATCTCCCTGAAGTCTCTAGTATACTTGCTTGAAGTCTCTCAGAAAGGTTGGGCAGGAGCAGACCCATCTGTAAAGGACAGAGAGAATGGCCTTGAAGGATCTTTACAAAGGCAGCAATCAGATAAGTATGCCTTGAGCCTGATCCAAGAAAATACCTTGTGAAAATGTCTCAGACAATAAAGGCCGTTCTGACCTATGAAGCAGTGGTTTTGCTTATAGGACTTCTGGGCCTGATATAATCTTACATTGTTAGAAAACTGCAAGGAAAGGGAATTGGAAAATGGCCTTGCACAATATTAGATAGTTGTGATTATGTAATGTTCAGTTGATCCCTCTAGCCTCCTTAATAGGTTTTTAGAAGGCTGTAACATGGGATGAACATCAAGTTAATGTTTCCTTCTATTCCTGGGGACTTTGTGGATACAACCATGCATTTTTCTTGACAACAATAACAAAATGACTCGGCACTGCTTTTTTCCAGAATGGTATTTGACTTCTCAGGGATTCTCAGTGGATCTCCCATTCAAATATTACATAATCCCATCATGCTCAGCTTCCATGTTCAAAGAAAGTTGGCCAAATGCTCCTTTGTTAGAATTATACTTGCTCCATTTTAATTATCGCTTTGAGACAAACACTGTCTAAGAATATGTTAAAAGTAATAATAATTAAGTATGTGGTTACTTCTTTGCTAAGATAGAGATGCTTCCGGTGTCTACTTTTACTCTTTTACCTTTACAAACATGACATGGACAGCTTGCCATGACATGGCCCCAGCTTCCCAAAAGCTAAATAAATGGCAATATTTGCATAAAATGGAACTGGTCGAAAAAATAACATCCATGCTTGCTTCTGTTCTGTGTTTTTCTAGCTAGATAGAGCTTAGCCTTGGCTGCTAAAATTTATAACTTCCACCAGAACTGTACCCCAAAGGCAGGCTTAAGAAAACAAAACCTCACCATAAAAAGATCTCCGCATCTTATAATTTCCACTGAACAACAACTCTACTCAGTGTCTTTGGAAAATTATTCTCATAATGCTAGCCTCCCCTGCTTCTAAACAGGCCAGCCAGGTGGCCAGGATCAATAAAAACACAGGGCTTTCAATGCAAGGAGGCACTCTAGCTATCAAGGTAGATTACTTTTTAAGGCAAGAGAAAACATTGAATATTTGGAAGGGAAAGCTCAAGGCCTTTCTAAACACTAATTCCTTTATGGCAGAGTGTGCTGCACAAGGGACTGCTCAGCTAGTCTACTGGGAGCTAATCTTAAATAGAGTCAAACTCAACTGAGTAGGTTCAGAAGTGGGAAGCTGGAGCCAAACAATAGACCCCCCCCCCCCTCTGCTGAGTGTGCAAACAGAAGCAGATGGGGGCACATATATGATTCCCAGCTTGATGTGAGTGGGAAACCTTACCTGCCAGGGAGGAGGGAGGTCATTGGGGTGGGGAAGGGGATCTCTGGGATGTCAGAGAGCCAGAGTATTACGGTTATTCCTGGGAAAGGTTGACATAGTGGGAGCTGGAGAGTAGGCCGCTCTCGGGGAACTAGGACTTGCTGTCTTACTTGTGATTACTTGTTCTGACCCCTCTGATTCTGGTTTATCGGGTGCATCTCATATATCTGGTTACATGGGATATCAGGGCCCTGGCCTCAGGCTGCTGCTGTTTAATGTCATGTCTGTGTTCAACAATCCCCCCTCATACGAGATTTACTCCTGGAGAAGGGGGTCAACTTGCATGTATAATGAGACCTGGCTGAATCAGGAGGGGTTGTTCCCTCTCAGAGATCTGCCCAGATGGGTTTCAGGTATTGCATCAGCTGCGACTCCAGGGAAGCGGTGGAGGAGTGACAATTATTGTCTGGAAGAGTCTTGGTCCTTGTGGGATCCCTGCCTCAGAGTTCATTGGGTGTGAGTTCCTCCTTTTGAGGTTGGACTCAGGGATTTAGTTGGGTTTGTTGTTGATGCATTGCTGCATTGCAACAGCCCTGCATTGCAACAACACTGCCTGAGCTGCTAGAGGTGGCAGCTGGGTTGGCAGTGGAGTTCCCCAAGCTTATGGTACTGTGGGACTTCAATTTACCATTGCTTGTCAAATCCTTCGATACCACTTAGGAGTTCATGGCTTCCATGACAACCATGAACCTGTCCCAAGTAGTTCAGGGTCTGACTCATAGGAGGGAACACACACTTAATCTAATATTCCTCTCAGGGCAGTGGAGATATGATCTGCAATTAAGGGATACAGATGCCTCTCCCTTATCATGGGCAGATCATTTCTGGCTGAGATTAAACTTTAAGACACCATCATCCATCACACGGAGGCGGAGCTGATTAAGTGGTTCTGTGCCAGACATCTCATGGACTCTGTAGGGTTCCAGAGGGAGCTTGGGAAAATACCTGACTCCCTTGTCCAATTCCAACTGAGATGACAGGGTAGGTCTTAGTCCTATTGTGTGGGATAAATTTGATCCTGTGACTCTTGAGGATGTGGACAAGGTTGCAGGAGCAACAAGTTCTTCCACTTGTTCATTGGACCCGTGTCCCTTCTGGTTGGTTTCAGCCAGCAGGGAAGTGACACAAGGCTGGCTCCAGGCTCTGGTTAATGCCTCCTGGAGGGAGGGGTACTTCCCGCAACCATTAAAGGAAGTGGTTGTTAGGCCCCTCCTGAAGAAGCCTTCCCTGGATCCACCAGAATTAAAAAACTTTCATCCAGTTTCCAATCTGCCATTTGTGGGAAAGGTTGTAGAGAAAGTGGTGACACTCCAACTCCTATGGTTATTGGATGAAATAGATTATCTAGACCCTTTTCAATTGAGTTTCAGACCTGGCTGTAGCAGGAAAACTACTTTGGTCACTCTAAGGGGATCTCTGGGATGTCAGAGAGCCAGAGTATTACGGTTATTCCTGGGAAAGGTTGACATAGTGGGAGCTGGAGAGTAGGCCGCTCTCGGGGAACTAGGACTTGCTGTCTTGCTGATCTCTGGTGAGCCTAAGATGGGGATCATCCCTCATTCTTGGTGCTACTTGACCTCTCAGCTGCTTTCCATACCATTGACCATGGTATCCTTCTGCGACAACTAAAGGAGCTGGGAGTGGGAGGCACCATGTTACGGTGGTTCTCCTCCTATCTCTCTGCCAGTGACAGTTGGTGTTGGTAGGAGGACAGAGTCGATCCCCAGCTGCGTTGTTTTCGGGGTGCCACAGGATTCAGTCTTCTTTCTCCCCTATTTAATATCTACATGAAACCACTGGGTGAGATCATCCATTGACACAGGGTGAGGTATCAGCAATATGCTGATGATACCCAGTTATATATCTCCACCCCTTGTCAGTTCAGTGAAGCAGTGGATATGATGTTCTGGTGCCTGGAGGCTGTGAAATCTGGAGGGGAGTCAACAGGCTCAGATTTAACTCTGAGAAGACCGAGTGGGTTTGGGTGTTGCCTCTGAGAATCCACAAGCTACGCATGTAGCGCATTGGTAACAGCAGGTAAGAGCAATCCGCCCGCATTCCAATAATAATAATAATAATAATAACAACAACAACAACAACAAGAGTTGAAAGGGACCTTGGAGGTTTTCTAGTCCAACCCCCTGTTTGGGCAGGAGTCAGAGACCCTACACTACTTCATACAAATGATTATCCAACATTTTCTCAAAAACTTCCAGTGTTGGAGCATTCACAACATCTGGAGCAAGCACTGATCAATAGTTCTAACTGTCAGGAAATTTCTCCTTACTTCTAAGTTTCTTCTCTCCTTGTTTAGTTTCCACCCCTTGCTTCTTGTTCTACCCTCAGGTGCTTTGGAGAATAGGTTGACTACTTCTTCTTTGTGGCAACCCCTGAGATTTTGGAACACTGATATCATGCATTTCCAGCCCTTCTTTTCATTAAACTAGACATACCCAGTTCCTACAACCATTCTTCGTGTGTTGTAGTCCCCAGTCCCCTAATCATCTTTGTTGCTCTTCTCTACACTCTTTCTAGCGTCTCAGTATCCCTTTTGCATCATTGCAACCAAAACTGGATGCAGTACTCCAAGTGTGGCCTCACCAAGGCATTATAAAGTGGCATTAATACTTCATATGATCTTGATTCTATCTCTCTATTAATGCAGCCTAGAACTGTGTTGGCTTTTTTAGCAGCTGCTCCACAATCCTTGTCCACTAGGATTCCAACGTCCCTCTCACAGTTACTACTGTTGAGCAAGATACCACATATACTGTAACCCGTCCACTTTTCTATGCCTCCTTCCTTCTCACTGCTGTTGGGCATCTCCAGCTGTGGACTGAAGACCTTGAGGAGCATTCCGGTAGTGCAAAAGGTAGGAACCCCTGCCTGGTGGTATTGTATGTGTACATGCCCACATTGGAATTTGTGGTGGGATCATAGTGCCATAAACGTTGGAAGAAACAACTTATCTCTCATTAAGGAACTCTTAACTTTGTTAAATTGGTTATATTCAGGAACACCGTCTGTTTTTATTCTTGAAAATGTGTCAACTGAATTGTGAAAAGGCCCTAAACAGTGAGAAGCTGTTTTCTGTTAACAGATCATTGATTTAAACAGCTTCATTCTATCCAAATCAGAGGTACAAAAATCTGAGTCTGTATGTATTAAATGTCTGTAGTTCACATTTAACAGCTATTCTACAAGCTCAGTATTGGCTGAATTGCTTTTCATGATCTCTTCTAAAAAAATTCAAAAAAATTATCTTTCTTTCACTCTCTCACATTTATATGAATATAAATGGTATTAAAAATTAAGATGGTGGTCACAATTCTTTACCTATGTGAATATGCAATACACACATATACACACACAAAGGTAAACCTTGAATAAATGATGGTTCAAAGCTATGAGAGCCTTGAAAAAGGTGACTTATGACCTGTATTCATACTTACAACCATCACATTACCCCTGCAAACATGTGTTTTGTGACCTGTTTGACAATTTCCAGGAAAACAATGAGAAAAAAGAAGAAAATCCATTGGAGAAACTGGAATTGTCTAACAACATAGTGAGTCACTTAATGACCATCATAAAAATTGTTGTAAAGTTAGGTTCAACTCAACTTATGACCAAAACATAATATGAATGAAATTCCAGTCCCATTCCCCATTATGGTTATGTTGATACTGTTGTATTACATTGTATTGCATTGCATTGAATAACATTACATTGTATTGTACTGTATTATATTATGTTATTTTATGTTATTTTGTTACGTTACGTTACATTTTCCTGTGCACAGATAAATACATTTTCAGATTCTCCTGAGCCTGCTAAAAGCTATCTGATATATGCTGATATATACAACTCTCAGAGATGCTGCATTATTATGGGTAGGATGATAATTATACAAAAGCCACAACCATGGTTGATAATCCATAGGATAGCAAAACCAAATGATACAAGTTTTGTCTTGTGGGTCTGAGCTAGTTAGTGTCTTGCTAGTTGCTTTTTCATTCTTGGCCTGGCTTTTTAGTTGCTCACCACTGCCAAATGACCACAGCACAGCATTTTAGACTGAGGATGAATGGAGAATGAAGCACCCCTCCTGCTCAGCTCTCTGCGTCAGTGAGATCAATGGCTAGATTGGTGCTGGTGGCCTCCTCTTTTCATGCATGGTCTTTCATGTTAAAATGTAGTTGGGCAATAGAAAAGGAAGCATTTATCTTCATTTTTGCTTGCTCTCTTTCTCCCCCCCCCTCTCCCTCTTTCCCTCTCTCTCTCTCCCTCCCTCTCTCTCTCTCTCCTTCCCTCTCTCTCTCATTCTACAGAAGCAGAATGCCGCCATGTCCTGTCCCAAATAAACTAGAGGTATTTGAGGAGGATGTGGGAAGAAAGGGGAAGGAAGGGAGAGATGGACTTGAGATCTGATTGTCAATGAAAAGGGCAATTTTCGAAAGAGCACCAAGATCATCTGAACCTCTGGGGACTTGATTATGTGAAGCATCTCTTTTATAGCCTGTTCTTACCCACCGCCTGTCTGCTAGTGCCCCTGATTGTGACAATAACTGTTCCACTGACATTACTCTAATTAGGACTAAACTCTACCCAGTGAGATTACCTGTCTCTCTGGTGAGACAGCCGAGGAAAAACATGCTTAAATTACTGTTATCTGTTTCTTCCTGCCCCCATCTGTTTGCTTCACTCACCATTATGTCATTGCTGAAGTGATAGCATGATATATGAGCTTACAAACACTTGTTATTTTGATTAAGCTTGTGCTTAATATATATTTTAGAAAAACAGGAGAATTGGCAATTCATCCTGCTTGTAAATTCCCCGTTGTGGCCCAGGGTTCAAACCATTATTCCCAGACTCCTCATCTTTACACAGCCTCTTATAAGGATTCTTACTAGACTGACTAGGACAATGAATCATTGTAAATTCATTTATAAATACCAAGCTTCTATAATAGCAAAGAGTATTTATGCTCAATGAAAATATAAAGTGAAGTTCTAGCTATACTGTATCATTGTTTCACACAATCTGCTGCAGCCTTTTTCTACAGCTTGGAGTTGCCATTTTAAATTTCCCACAAGCACATTGTTTATTTATTTTATTTTCAGTCTGCTATTTATATATTATTTATTTATTTATTTATTTATTTATTTATTTATTTATTTACTTACTTACTTACTTACTTACTCACTCACTCACTCACTCACTCACTCACTCACTCACTCACTCACTTATTTATTAGATATTTTATGCCAACCCTCTCCTTAGACTCAGGGCAGCTTATAACAGGTTAGCAATAGCACTTTTTAAACAGAGCCAGCATATTGTCGTCCCCCCCCCCAAATCTGGGTCCTCATTTTACCCATCTCGGAAGGATGGAGGGCTGAGTCAACCTGGAGCCCATGATGAGATTTGAACCTCTGACCTGCAGATCTAGCAGTCAGCTTTAGTGGCCTGCAATACCCACTGCGCCACCTCGGCTCGTGTATATATAGTTGGAGACCCATAAAACAAGCAATAACTAGCAATTAATAGATCAGATAAAAGCCAGTTTGCTCTAGTGGTTAAAGGCACCAGGCTAGAAAGCAGGAGATTGTGAATTCAAATCCCACCTTAGCCTTGAAAGCCACCTCGGTGATCTTGGGCCAGTTGCTCTCTCAGTCCAATTCACTTCAGAGGATTGTTGTTGTGGGGAAAATAGAAGGAGGAAGGAGTGTTGGAGATATTTGCTGCATTGAGTCATTTGTAAATACACCAATAAGTAAACAATAAGTTAAAAACAAGGCTGGATAGATAGATAGATAGATAGATAGATAGATAGATAGATAGATAGATAGATAGATAGATAGATAGATAGATAGATAGATAGATACTGTAGATAGATAGATAGATAGATACTGTAGATAGATAGATAGATAGATAGATAGATAGATAGATAGATAGATAGATAGATAGATAGATAGATACTGTAGATAGATAGATAGATAGATAGATAGATAGATAGATAGATAGATAGATAGATAGATAGATAGATAGATAGATGATAGATAGATAGATAGATAGATAGATAGATAGAGATAGATAGATAGATAGATAGATAGATAGATAGATAGATAGATAGATACTGTAGATAGATAGATAGATAGATAGATAGATAGATAGATAGATAGATAGATAGATAGATAGATAGATAGATAGATAGATACAGATAGATAGATAGATAGATAGATAGATAGATAGATAGATAGATAGATAGATAGATAGATAGATACTGTAGATAGATAGATAGATAGATAGATAGATAGATAGATAGATAGATAGATAGATAGATAGATAGATAGATAGATAGAGATAGATAGATAGATAGATAGATAGATAGATAGATAGATAGATAGATAATAGAGATGAGAGAGAGAGAGATAATATATAATAGACAGACAGACAGACAGACAGACAGACAGACAGATGATAGGTAAATTATGTATGTGATGCATTGAGAATCAATCGGAATGGACTAGGACCAAAACCATTCATGTTATCTTTGTAATGGCAGATAGTTTATGTTACACTAACAGTAAAAGAAGCACCAGATCAGATTGAGACGAGGTGGAGATTAGAACTCTGACCGCCAGCTGTACTTCGTGGAGCAGCTTGGGTGCAACAGCCTCTCCCTGAAATCATGCTGGGAAATGGGTGCTATCAGTTGTGCTCTCCATGCACTTTGAAGGTCGAGTGTCGAAGCTCAGCAGGGTGAATGCCCTTCTACGTGAGGCAGAGAGATTTGGGGATGGCATTCTAACGTTCTGTCCCGCTGTAGGATTGAATTAAATACACTCGGTTTGGCTTCAGACATGGCTTGCAGTAATCCCATCATAAACAGAAGGTGCAGTGAGCGTTCAGCAATTATTTGCCTCTTCTAAGGGGAGGTGAATTTGTCAGCCGGGATAAGCTGAGCTAAGCACCCTCCCCCCAACTTCTTTCAGCAGTATTTCAGCCAGTGATGCACAGAACAGAAATTAGATTGCATTGAATTTAATGCAGATTCATATATGTACAGCCAAGCACTGTAAAGAAGGGGGATTCACATTTTAACTTTAAAAGCCTTTCAGTTCTACTGGAAACAGTTGTGATCAGTTATTACTTTGGTGGATTTTTGCCACTGAATGGAGAGGGTTCCCACAAGATGCATAGATATTTCAAGGCCTGTACAGTTTGGTAGTTGTCAATTTTCCAAATTTGGGGCTTGCATTTTAACACTTGGAAAACGCAACCGACTTTTGTTTCAAAATAATTGATTTCAACATCCCAAACTAGTACAGTATCTGGAATCGCACCCGGAAGAAACAGGCAACCAATGCAGTTCATGGAACAGAGATGTAACGTGTATCAATCTTGGGACACACATAAACTGCCTGTGCTGCTGCATTTTGCATCAGGGGAATTTCTGGATGCTCTTCAAGGACAGTAGTCCAAATGTGGGCATTGTTTTGTGTGCCAGGGTCAGGGATGAAATGCCCATGTGGTGAAAATCTGTACAATGTCATAGATATGAAAATTAAATATAAAGAGAGTCAGAAGGAAGTTTGCTTGATTCCTTTGTGTGTAGGAATAGAGGTCCTCAGCCTGCCATTTTGTGTATATTTAGAGTATTTTTACTCTATTCTTACTCTATAATATATAGAGAGTATATTTAATGTGCAGAATTGCCTTCATAGATCATCATTATTAGCCAAAGGACAGGTGGCCTAAAGATAAATGTCCGAATGAGGTCCAAAGCTGCCTTCACATTGACCAAGATAGTATTTCTTGATCAGGTGGAGTAGATTGTAACACTAGACTGCCTTTGAATTGCCTGACTTGAAGCCAGCTTGTTTATGGCTAAAAGTCTCTCTTGGACCAGCCAATCAAGGAGTTCGTAACAAAAATGTTTGGCCTATAATTCATTGAGCAATAATTGGTGGGTTGCACTTGTTGCCTTACAGAACTGCTCAACACTTTGAGCTTGAGGACGCAACTATCATTTTGAATAGTGGGGAGGAGGTGCTACCATTATGCAGAAGCTGACCAAAATAATATCTGGGATACAATAAGAGTGGCCATTGAAAAGTGGCTGTCAGCTAATGGAAACCTTCCAGAATTCCTTGTAGTGGTTTTCACAAATACAATTCTTTGAAACTAATCCCCACACAAGTCCAGCTCTGGTAAATGTACAATTTTAGCTTCTTTTCATAACTGTGGGCATCCTGGGGCCTCCAGATCTGAGATGCAGCCCACTGTATGTATCCACAACACCTCCTGCATCTGATGTTGGTTATTTATGTTGGCTGTGGATGATGTATCTGCTGTCATCATGCTTTCATCATGCTGTCATAATCTTTCCTCATTTTTCTGCTTCTCCCTATTTGTCTCTGTCTGAAGGCTTCCACCATAACCACCGATGGAGTGTCAATATTCACTTGACAAACTGACATATACTCAATATTCAAATTCATAACAAGCATCTTTGTTTTCACTATCATCAGCACAGTTAAACCAGAGAGAGTGACTGATGCAAAGTCACCCAATCAAGTTTTGTCCCAAAGGGAGGCCTAGAACTCACTGTCTCCTAGGTTCTAGGCCAGCACCTTCACCACTTCACCAAATAACCATTTTGATATATGTCATTTTACAATGTAAATTTTATATTTAAATTGAACACTAGCATCTTTGTCTTTCTCCTCTTGGTGCCAATATAATAGAGTTTCTGTCCATGTCTGCTTTAGCTCCATTTTTCTTGGTTCTTACATTGATCCTTAACACTGCATGCAGCACCATATACCAGGGTGAGGGCATGCAGAGTATCAAAGTTGGTATTATTATTATTATTATTATTATTATTATTATTATTATTATTATTATTTATTAGATTTGTATGCCGCCCTTCTCCGAAAACTCGGGGTGGCTCACAGAATAAGTATAAAAAACAAAGCATACAGGACAAATCTAATATATTTAAAAAGTACAATTAAAAACCCTATATACTACTCAGTCAGACAATCCAATCAAAACCATGCATCACATTCATATGGTCATGATTTCTATGTTAAACTTTTTACTCTCTTAGTGCTGACAATGCTAGACCAACATGAAACCAATATGATTATATATGGAGATTAGATAGATGATGATATAGATGAAGATGTAGGTGTAGATAGAGACCATCTTGAGACCGAGAGATAGAGATAGAGATAGAGATAGAGATAGAGATAGAGATGATAGAGATGATAGAGATAGAGATAGAGATGATAGAGATAGAGATAGAGATAGAGATAGAGATAGAGATAGAGATAGAGATAGAGATAGAGATGATAGAGATGATAGAGATGATAGAGATAGAGATAGAGATGATAGAGATAGAGATAGAGATAGAGATAGAGATAGAGATAGAGATGATAGAGATAGAGATAGAGATAGAGATAGAGATAGAGATAGAGATAGAGATAGAGATAGAGATAGAGATAGAGATAGAGATAGAGATAGAGATAGAGATAGAGATAGAGATAGAGATAGAGATAGAGATAGAGATAGAGAGATGTTACAAATTGTTCTTAAAATGCGAGTTCCAGATATAGTTGTAGATGAAGAAATGATAGACATCATAATCTCTGAAATATTTTTTTAAAAATTTAATATACTAAGATTTGGTTAGCCCCAATAACATCGTCAGAGTATAAAATCCCCATTGAAGAGATGCTTGCTTTTATGGGGAAGGTGGCCACAGAAATCGCATCGCCATCTGTCAGGCAAAAACAGCAAAGCCAATTACAAGAGGGAGGAAAGGGTGTAGGCCTATTACATGTGCAATGACTAAATTGATCATCATTACATAAAAGGAAGCATCTCTTTAATAGGGATTTTATGCTGATGATGTCGACGGGGACTAACAAAAGCTTAGTACAGTATATTAAAAAATATATATTCTGAAGATCGTGATATCTATCGTTTCTTCATATATCTATAGATAGAGATAGATACACACACACATACACATACACACACACATACAAAGATACAAGGTAGCATTTTATTCCTTGACATCCATATTAAATTGAAAACATACTGATATCAGTTATGTTTAATTTACAGGATTATTTCTGGAGATCATCTGGATCTGAAAGAAACACAAATGCAATCCAAAGTCCCAAGACCCCCAAAAACATAAGTCCGCTTTGTGCAAAATGCATCTCCTGCTTTCTATCTTTTCCCCAGGCCACTGAAAAAAAGAGGAAAAAATTGATGTATTTACTAATAACCCCTTCTTGAATGATATATAAATTATTAAGAAGTAATAGACATCTGTCTGCACTTGGGAAGAACACAAAATTAAGCAATAAACTAATGTGAAAAAGTGGAATTGCTTGTCTCAGGGTAAGCAAACCCTTCTGTTTTCAGACACCTACAAATGGTAAATGAAGGATTAGAAGAAGCAGAAATATTAATACAGTTAACATTTCAGATTCAGAAAATGAGATAGAACCTTGTGGTCTTTTTATTTTCCCTGCACAGATCTATAAAATTGCTAGTTAAATCCTGCCTGGCTGGAGAGTGGGCATATCTTCAAGCACCATGTTGCGAACAAATCCAAACTGAAATATTAAAGATTTAAAAAGTAGGTCAGATGTAACAAATACATTTTAAGACATCCAGACTTTAAAATTAAATCATAAGAGAAAATGGATAAATTTTCTGCTCTGTGCCAGTAACCACAGATTTACTCGGGTGCTTTTATTATGTAAAAATTCTTGTTCACGCAGAAAAAGGTTTATGGACATTTACATAAAAAAAGGACAAGAGAGGATCAGCAAAATTAAACCACCTCTTCAATATGGGATGTGCATAAAGAACCTAGGAAGCAAGCGGAGATTCATCAGAGCAATAAACACTTATCTGGGATGTGCACAATTTCAGGCTGTCATTCTGTCAACAGTCTTGTCAAAGTGGATGTGTTCAAATCCACTAGGTGGTGTCTTTCATTAGGGGCACTTTAATTCAGGTTCCTATGCTGACCGAATTAAATTGACTTAATTGTGCCTTCCAATTCTTTAATGCAGTGATTCTAATATCAGCTGCTCATATATCAAGAGATGCTAGGAAGATGGTCTCCTTTAATTTGCTGGTGGACTAGTGGCTCATTCCAGACACTACACTTTTACCTGCTCTAAAAGTCAAGATGATTTGGAGCTACAATATACGCAATATAAGAGCTACAACATGCCTGTTTGAATAGCATCTATCATCAAGAACCCTTTTTCTTCACATCCTTGACAAAATGGGGAACTTGTGGCTCTCTGTGGCATCCTTGGTGGTCTCTGAACTTGGTTTTCCTGCAGATGTTTCACTACCTGAACAGGTAACATCATCAATACTAAAAGGGAATGGTATTGCTTTCTTTCTATGCAGTTTACTAATGGCTTTCCCTTGTTGGTGTTGGTAGAAGTACTCTTGGTGGTTTGCTGAAGTACAACATCTGCCAAAATGGGCAACATTAGTTGGTGTTCTATAGAGGCACAAGTTCACCATTCTTACACTGTAGAGTGGTTCTTTTGATCTTTCTCTTTTCCCCAAAGTCTGCAGTTACAGTATCTATTGTCTGTACTAAATTATCAGCTGGATGTTTTGTAAATAGATCAAAATCTTACATCCTGCAACCAGAGAATTGTACCCAGATGCTATTTGAGAAACGAGATAAGGAAATTCAAAGGGTAAGAACTGTTCAAACACTTCAGATCATTTTATTTGCTGTGGTTCTTTTCTCAGCAATTATGAGAATCTTCTGGAGATGGTAACCATTGATAGGGCTATCATTAAGCATATTTGACTTTCAGCTACATCCAGAATATGAAATGGTAGATGTTGAGTAAGTCAACGTTTACAACTGTACTGTGCTTAGGTTCACATTGCATGGTGCTATCAGGTGATGCACAAGGCTACGTTACATGGTATTAGAAGCATTAGAAGTATCACACCGAGCTCAGAAAGTACAGCTGCCATTCAAAGAATCATTAGTAACAAAGGAGTGTTAGAGGAACATCTTGTGTTGTCATCACACTGCAAGGCTGGCTGCAGTTCAAATTAGCTTCCTTACAGAGTGTGAATCAAAATGACATGTAATCTGAATGTTAATGAATTTTTCCACTCTTGCTTAAAGCTTCATACCCCACCTAGAAAGTTGTCATTTGGAGGGCAATATCTTTCTTTTCCGAGATTAGGAATAAAAGGAATATCCGCAAGTTTGTGCGGAATTCACCTGCACCAGCCCAAGACATGGGCAAAAGTTATTGATTTAATTAATTCCATCACGTCAGAGAACTAGGTTTCTCATCAGGATACACAGTCACATATGAAATGGTTTGTGATACCAACAGCTATGGATTCAGCAAAGCAATAAACTTAATGTAACATTTATGAATAAGCAAACCCAATACAGGTTCTTAAATATATATCAAGTGCTGCTATGTATACATATAAAGAAATAAATATGAAAAAATAGGGATAATAGCTACAATTAAAATACTGCTTGTAAAAAAGAATTATTTTACAATAAATGTCAGGAAAAGGTTAGCTGAAAGTTGAAAGGGAATGTGTTGTATAAACAAGAGGCTGAGCCCAAAGTAAAAGTGTCCCTGTGGATTTTACCCTGTTTGCAGGGATGGGCCACATCCCAGAACACTGGGAACGCCATTCCGGCAGTGGAAACAGAGCACGTAGCCTCGCTCTGGTGCCGCCAGGCATTCACACGCCGTGCACATGCAACCAGTGCTTTCCAGTAAAAGATACCAGGGTTTTGTGTGTGGCCTGTTTTCTGTTTTCCCATGCTGCAGGCAATGGTGCTCCTCACTCAGGCCGCCATCGCCGTGCCAAGAGATGCCTGCGGAGTGGGATTTTAGATTTAGATTTAATTGGATTTGTATGCCGCCCCTCTCTGAGGACTCGGGGTGGCTCACAGCATGTACAGAAAAACAGGAAACAATAATAACAATCCAATTTATACCTTAAAAATAATCTTAAAATTCTACTTAAAAAGCTATCAATATCATTCATTCAACAGTCAAACTAAAGTATTCATTGGCCAGGGGGGAAGATCTAAGGAACCCCAGGCCTGGCAGCAAAGATGAGTTTTTAAACTTTTTCGGAAGACGAGGAGGGTGGAGGCAGTATGAATCTCTGGGGAGAGCTGATTCCAGAGGGCCCCCTCCCCAGAGAAGGCTCTTCTCCTAGGTCCCGCCAGCTGACATTGCTGACTGGTCATTGGGATTCGTGCAGCAGAAGGCGGTCTCAGAGATAGTCTGGTCCTATGCCATGTAGGCCTTTATAGGTCATAACCAACACTTTGAATTGTTACCGGAAACAAATTGGTAGCCAATGCAGTCCACGGAGTGATGGTGAGATGTGGGCATTTCTTGGAAGGCCCAAGACTGCTCGCACTGCTGCATTTTGGACGATCTGAAGTTTCTGAACACTCTTCAAAGGTAGTCCCATGTAGAGATCATTACAGTAGTCGAGCCTCGAGGTGATAAGAGCATGAGTGACTGTGAGCAAAGACTCCCTGTCCAGATAGGGCCGCAACTGGTGCACCAGGTAGCCCCAGGCAAACGCTCCCCTCACCACAGCCGAAAGATGGTGTTCTAATGTCAGCTGTGGATCAAGGAGGACACCCAAGTTGCGAACCCTCTCTGAGGGGGTCAGTAATTCCCCCCCAGGGTGATGGACGGACAGATGGATGTGTCCTTGGAAGGCAGTACCCACAGCCACTCCATCTTGTCTGGATTGAGTCTGAGCCTGTTGGCACCCATCCAGACCCTGACAGCCTCCAGACACCGGCACATTACTTCCACTGCTTTGCTGAGTGGACCTACATACCTTTACCCGTGAAAATCTGATGCAAGAAGCAAACCGTAAACCTTCCCCTTAACACAGGCTGGGGAGATTTCCATTGGAGATGGTTCCCCCAAGCATTTAAGTCAAAACCTCAACTTTAAATTGGATTTGGAAACCTATCAGCAGTCAATAAACCGAACCTACTATCTTGGGGGCTGGTTTTGCACCAATTCTTCCTCATTTTTGAAGGCAACCCTTTGTATTGCTCTCTTGCTCTTCTTGTTTGGATTACAAAATGACGTTGTGTCTGTCCTGTGTGGTATGTCTAGCCACGAATCACTGGCAGTTGGAAAAGAAAAGCAAGAGGAAAGAAGGCAAAATTCCCCATCCCTGGTACCCCAGGGAATCTGGATTAGCAAATTATGGGCCAGCCCAACAGCTAGCAAAGGAGTCTATGCAATTATAACTCACTTCATACTTGGGCAAAATGTCACAGCAGAAATACTGAGAAGCCTTTGGAAACCAAATTGGCCACATCAACTGACAAACAGGATAATTAGTAAAGCTCTAAAGGCTAAAAAGTAGGTACAGAAGTCCCCTTAATAGCATCGTCTTCTCTCGCCTCTCATTTTTCTACTTTCCATTCAGTGCTGAATGAAAATAAATGGAACATTTATTTTCCAGACAGGAATCAGTGGGAATAGATTAACTCACAGTGTTGGAGCCTTCATTTATGAAGAACTGAATACAGATGTTTTAATTTATAATTTAGTCAAGCAGCTCAGCAGTAATCTTTTCAGGAAGCAGATTGGCAGATTCTGGCATTGAGGGAAAGAATAAATCTTTAACACAAGTATACACATTACCTTTAAAAATGCAGGCTGAGCTGTCCTCACAAAACAGAATGAGGCCTGCTATCAGTGGGAAACAATTAAAGCATTTGTCACAATTATGCTACATTGTAAACAATACAAACAGGCTCTTTGGAAGGTTTCTAATTTGTGTAATTGTGCATTTTGAGAAAGAGTAATTTAGAGAGAGAGAGAGCTAGACATGAAATACATGTTTGTAACAGTTAAACGAGAAGAAACTTTTCTATTTTTTTTCTCTGTAATTGTAATAGTAATTGTTACTATTAGTGCAAATGTTGTGGCACACCTACGGATTACGCCCTACTTCAGCTTTAGATCGTTTGCCAACTGGTTTTGAAGGAGCTTCCTCTTGTTCACAGCCCATAACTAAGGCCAGATGTTTTTGGTTTTTTTCAAATTTTAAGAAAAAATGCCAACTTCTACTGGCAGAAATCCGGCTAATTGCATGATGATGCAACAATACTGGCAACTGAATGGATGATGCAACAATGGGTGATTTGAAGTATGCAAACAATCACCATCTCCTTTCCAGTTTTCCATAGCAGTTAGTGAACAACACTAACAGGTTACTCAGTGTTAGAGAGCATGACTGCAAGAAGTCAATTTTGCTGTCCTCTCTCAGATTCGCCCCACAGCAGGCCAGGGAACTCCCATATTTTAGCTAGATAGGTAGCCCTTACCGCCAGCCAATCCACCACAAGACATTCCTGCTTCTTGAGGTGGTGTCACCGCAGGCAACAGATTGTAGAGTTGATGACATGCCACAAGGGAGATTCCCAGGGTATTTATTTATTTTATTTATTTATTTTGCCCAATACACAATAATACACAATGAAGGTTATAGAGGATATAGTAGAGAAAAAATACTCTAGGATATAGTAGAGAAAGGCACTCTAGTGCGCTTATGTATGCCCCTTACTGACCTCTTAGCAATCCGGAGAGGTCAACCATGGACAGTCTAAGGGTAAAATGTTTGGGGTTAGGGGATGATACTACAGAGTCTGGTAATGAGTTCCACGCTTCGACAACCCGATTACTAAAGTCATATTTTTTACAGTCAAGTTTGGAGCGGTTAATATTAAGCTTGAATCTGTTGTGTGCTCTTCTGTTGTTGAGGTTGAAGCTGAAGTAGTCTTTGACAGGCAGGACATAGCAGCATACAATCTTCTGGGCAATACTTAGATCATGTTTAAGGTGTCATAGTTCTAAGCTTTCAAGACCCAGGATTGTAAGTCTAGTTTCATAGGGTATTCTGTTTCGAGTGGTGGAGTGAAGGGCTCTTCTTGTGAAGTATCTT
This sequence comes from Erythrolamprus reginae, assembly GCF_031021105.1. Lineage (NCBI taxonomy): Eukaryota > Metazoa > Chordata > Lepidosauria > Squamata > Dipsadidae > Erythrolamprus > Erythrolamprus reginae. The sequence continues at coordinate 265,417,886 of NC_091950.1, read as the reverse complement.
TGAACATTTTCAAGGGTGTTAATGTCTGAGATGAGATATGGGTTCCAAACAGATGAGCTGTATTCAAGGATGGGTCTGGCGAACATTTTGAAAGCTCTGGTAAGCAGTGTGAGATTGCCAGAACAGAAGCTACGTAGGATTAGATTAACAACTTTTGAGCCCTTTAGCGATGTTGTTGCAGTGGACTTTGGCACTTACATATTTAGTTATTAGTATTCCCAGCATTCTAGGAAAGTAAAAGTGTAAGAGTTGCAGAGATCCAGCACTGGAAGGAACTTCGTAGTAAAGCAAGAGCAGAAGGCATGGTTCTGAGAGAGAGTTAAAACCCATCACTTCTGGATCTGCCTTATCTCCACACTATCAAAGCCTCTCTTAGAGCAGTGAGAGCTGTCCAGCCATTTCCACACCATTTTTCTTGTGTAAGGCAGCACTAAGCAAGAACAGGCTCCGTTCCAGATGGTGCTTTTTACTCCTGCTGAGTCTTAAATCACTTTTGCATCATCAGTATGGGCATTTTCCCCTTCTATAAATCAAATTTAAAAGCCACAATGACTAGAACATACTTTTTTTATTTAAAAAAATCAATGTTTACAAGGTACAGTCTACCGATGGGCACCAGAGCTACAAGTAATTCCATGAAACAAAAATTTTGGAATTGAGTTTCCATACAATGAGCATCAGTAATTGAAGCATTATTTCAAATGAGTTGCCCATCAAACCTATAGTTGAGAAAGAGTGGGAGAGAGAGGGAGGGGGAGAGAGAGAAACAGAGAGAGAATGAAAACATGCACATGTGAATGAGTGATCTGGGGGCCCTTGTGGCACAACTGCAGCGGTGGGCTACAAGCCAGAACACTAAATTGCGCTCGCTGCGGCGGCTCGTAAGTGCTTGTGGGGCCAGCGCAATTTTGCTTCTGCACCTGTGGAGGTAGCAAAATCGAACACGGAGCCACAGGTGTGCCCGTGTTTCAGTGAGGGTTTTTTTGCTTCCGTGCATGTCAAAACATGGGCACATCTGAGGCTCCGTGCGCAATTTTTTTACCTCCAGGTGCAGAAACAAAATCATGCTGGCCCCACAAGCACTTACAAGCCGTGGTGGTGAGCTCAATTTAGCGTTCCGGCTAGTAGCCCACCGTTGCCCAACTGTAATTCCCTCAAAATATAAAGCCCAGGTTATGCAACAACAACAACAACAACAACAACAATAATAATAATAATAATAATTAGTATTATTAGTATTATTAGTATTATTAGTATTATTATTTATTAGATTTGTATGCCGCCCCTCTTCGAAGACTGCAAGCATTACAGTGCAATGCAAGCATTTGTAAAAGGTGCATTCCTCCTTTAACTATCAAAAGTGCTGCCTTTTAAGTATGGCTGAGTCAAAGGCTTTCCCCAATTGCCTGAGTGTATATATATTGACTCAGCCTTCCATCCTTCCGAGGTTGGTAAAATGAGGACCCGGGTTGTGGGGGCAATATGCTGGCTCTGTTTTTTTTAAAAAGTGCTATTGCTAACATGTTGTAAGCCTTCCTGAGTCTAAGGAGAAGGGCAGCATAAAAAATAGAATAAATAAATAAATAAATAAATAAATAAATAAATAAATAAATAAATAAATAAATAAATAAATAAATAAATAAATAAATAAATAAATAAATAAATAAATAAATAAATAAATAAATAAATAAATTAATGAATGAATGAATGAATGAATGAATGAATAAATAAATAAATATATGCAGAGACAACACTTCCACTAGGATTGCCAGCCCAGACATGTTCAAGCAGCTTTCAAAGCTACCACACAATATTTCTAGAGAACCTCACTAGTGCTACACTTTGAGGAAGACTGCTATAGAAATAGTCCTCATTTAATGAACACCATAGGGATCAGGAACTTGGTTGTTAAATGAAGCAGTCAGTAAGTGAAACCATCCTTTATGCAAAAATCATAAATGTGAGAATTTAGTTGTCCCAAAGGTGTTCTTTCAAGAGGCAATTGGACTTTCTGGTTTTGCTTTGAAGTTGTTTTGCTTCTCATCCAAGAAACTTCTTCAGCTCTTCTTCTTCAGCTCCTGGATGAGAAGTGAAACATCTTCAAAGAAAAACGAAAACATCCAATGGCCTCTTCAAAAAGCACCTTTGGGATAACCATGACTGAGAATCTCCATAGATGTTGTGAGAATTAATTGTAATTTTTTTTCATCATGTTGTAATTGCAAGTGGTTGCTAAGCAGTGTAATTGCTAAACGAGAACTAGCTATGTTCATGACCACGTGGTTTGCAAAGTGCCCCCTGGATACTTTGTCCAGCCGTGAGAATGACATCCCATGGGAGTTCAAAAGCACTATGAAAGGCAGAGTTTCCAAGAGCTTCATGGAATTACAGCAACATATTTTCTCATAACTGGCCTTTCTTTGTTTTCTTTGGGAAGAATATTCATAAATAGGCATTAGCAATCTTAACATAGACACATATACAAACAATGCAAGATTTTATGCAAGGAATTTAGTATTTTTCACATTTACAAATGTTTAGCAATCTTCTAATATGGATTTGTAAGTAGTATACTGCCTAATCTAACTTAATTCCATAGTTGGTACTCCACACATCAGACCATTGTTTGGGCCTTCTAAATGTGCTAACATTTATGAAATCTTCCAGTGTTCCTTTACCATTTAAAATATCACTTTTCATCTCCTCTTGACTTTTATCACCTCCCATAGAAGGATTTTTTTTTTCATAACCCAGTTAGATATATTGGGTGATAAGTATGAGAAAGCGGGATTCAACAAAGTTCAGACCAACCTTGCGTCATAAGTAAATATGTCCACTTAATCAGAGCCATGAGTAAGAGTTGAAGGTCAGTTTACCCTCCAAAGCTAAGATTTACTAGCTCATAATTGCCCATTGCAGTCACTGTTCACAGAGCCTTCCAAGTGACTATATGTAAATATAAAGTTGGTAAATATTCCTCTCAGCACATTCAAATGATTGACTTGATTGTGAGGTTAGCTGCCTTTCCTTTCCTTTCCTTTCCTTTCCTTACATTCCTTCCCTTCCCTCTTTTCTTTTCCTTTCTTTTCTTTTCCTTTCCTTTACCCCCCCCCCCCCTTTTCTCTTTTTCCTTTCCTGCTCTGGTTTTAATTGTGTTCAGTCTTGCTCCTTCCCCTTCTGATTGCAGCTACAGCTAAGCATACACAGTTTAGGTGAAAGGGGTCATTGGTTTAATGACAGACATATAAGCATTGCTTTATGTCAATAAGAGCCTATTGATCTAAATTCCTCTCTCATATGCCTCAGTAGTTTAAGAGAAGCTGCACCAGTTGCTAGAATGCATGGACTTCTGCTCTAAAGCAATAAAACAAGCAGGCCCTGAAAATGACCAACTATAGATTGCTTTTTTCCTTTTAACGACCTGCTCTTAAAGCAATTTCTTTTTAGAGTAAATGCATATTCTTGGCCTTTGTTTGCCTGGATCAAAAGATAACGCTTCTCACATTCTAGGAAGTCTGTTTCAAAGAATGGTTACCAGAGCTCTGCGTTCTCAGTGCCAGGAGCTAGAAACACTGCACTCTGAAAACATGGCACTCAGCTGCTGAATCGTGGAAGTAAAACACCCAACATTTTTGCAGAGATGGAAACTTTCAGGAAATCGGGAGACAGAGTTTGGCCTTACTTTTGTAAGAAGCGCTGCATTGAAATGGGAAGGAAGTTTTGTGAGTGTTTTAATCCTATCAAGAAAACTTTTACTCTTCCTCCAGTTTGAGGGGGGAAAGTAACTGTTTTTTTCAAAGTGATTGGTTATTTATATATTTCTTTTGTTAATTGTGATAGTGAATGTAATAGTCGGAGGCAGGAGTCGGCAATCAAGTCTTTATTAGAATTCAACACAACAGAAAACAGATGAGGAACAAGCCATAACAAATGCCGGCATTTATATACTAACTCCGGCTGAGGTAACAACCAATCGGGTGAGAGAGCTTTGCCGCCCTAGCACCCGACGAACGAACTAGCCAATCACAACAACCTGTAATACTAAGCCTTCCTTTGCTTAGTCTCTGGGCAGGACATAATAGTGAAGCCTAGTGGATATGATAGTGGGATGGAGAAGAAGTTGCCCCTTACTTTTTCCTTAGGGAGTGTATTTTATTGCAGGTTCCCTCTTTGGAAAAATTGGAATGATTTGGGATTAATAGAATTTTGGTTGTAGTTGTTGTTCTTTTACAGATAAATAAATAAAGTGGGGGAAGATGAGATCCTCTAAGTTTTGATCTCGATCCAGTCTTCCTTGTTCAAGGCACCATTCGTTGTTGAGAATCATCACATAAACACATGGCATCTACATCTCCAGATAAGCAAGAGGTATCCACCTCTGGAGAGAAATAGCATGTTAGAAAACTTCACCTCATATTCAATTTTTGCCTTCTTCAGGCAATCCCTGCCTTCTTCAAGGTTTTTCAGCTTGGGCAATTTGAAAACATGTGGACTTCAGCTCCTAGAATAACCCACTCGTGAGCAATTTTTTTTAAAAAAAGTAGTAATCTATGCACTACCAAAACCTTGTCCTTTAACTTCAGGTACCTTGATTTGAAACTTGGGTGAAATGGTGCATCATATTTTTGAGGCACCATTTCCACCCAAGTTTTGAATCAAGGTACCTCAATAGGATAATCTACAGATGATGCCCCAAATCCAGGACTCATGACTCCCAAGGGAATGAACATTTGGAAAGTTGTGGCTCCTCTGATGCTATTGGCTGCTGCTAAGCTGCTACTGCAGTCATGTGACTTTCATCTTCAATTTCCATGATAGTTTCCCAGACACTCTTGCAATCCCTCATTCCCCACTTCCAATGGGTGCGGCTTATTTTGTGGATGTGACTTGCCGGCCATGTGATCAGGTGGGAGTGGTTTGATGATCATGTGACAGGATGTCATTTAAAGCTCATGTGACTGGTTTAAAGGTGGCCAACTTGATGTCACTTATGTCAAGGTTTTGGGTTAGGGTGCCTGGCTTCTCCTCGCCTCAAAGAGATACAATTTCCCTATCTATTTACTGTTATTGAACATCTAAAATATACTCTTTAATTCTATGTATATATGCCATGTGTTCTATGTATATATGCCATGTGTATACATATTATACACAAACACACAAAAATATACATTATCTACTATATAAACTGTATGTGTATGTACACACTCACAGCTCTTCTAAAATTATGCACATTCAACCTCATTTACTGCGATAAGAAAAACATGCCTAGAAGGTAGAAAAGAAAAAAAAATCATTTTTTTTCTGCCAGTTCTGCATACCTGACCAAAATTTTTCTACCGGTTCTGTGTACCTGACCGTAGGAGCCTTTCACTTCTCAGGTCCCAACACAATAGCAGCCAGTTAACTTCCTGTTGGGAAAGGGTTAAAGGTAAATTTACATTTAGGGTAAGCCAGGGCCACGGCTAGGTCCAAAGGCAAAGGCAGATTTCTGATGCTTCCTGCCAGTTTCCACAAAGAAACTCAATAGGCAAACTCACAGAAGGTTGGAAATCCCTTCTGCTCCCACTGTGCGGTTGGGGTTGTTGGGGTTTTTTTGCCCACCAGTAGTTATTCTGTTTTTCTGTTTAGGTAAGAAAATATTCCTCAAATGATGACTCAACAGGGCAGGGACGGATTCCTCTTACCTGTTGCTACCGGTGCGCTACAGGCACAGCATGAGGATTCTCATGTGCGCAGGCTACACATGCATGTGTGTACATGTCCTCAGTGTCCCTGCCCATGTGCAAGAAGCAAAACTGCACTGAAATCCCACAAGGGTACGCATGCATGTGCGAGATTTTGCTAATTATTTGGTTTTGCACATGTGCAAAAGCAGAGAAATCACCAAAATCTCACACATGTGCACATCCTGTTATGGATTTTGCTTCTGCACATGCGCAGGAAGCAAAAATGATCAAAAATTGAGGGGGAAAGATGGCAGCACCTGAAGGACCGGCATCAGAGCGATCGCATGAAAATTGCGCAATCTGGCGTCCGCCACTGGAATGAAGTCACCTACTGCACCAGTAGCAACCTACCACTGCAACACAACATGGATTATCTAGTTTTCTTCTAAAGGCAGAGCATAGCAGGCCACACAAAAAGGGTTATAAACTACACAGCCTGAGAGTAAGGCAAAATAAAATCCTTTCTGATACACCTGGCAAAGGGCCCCCTGATAATTAAGCATCTTTACAACAGATTCTCCTGCACATGCCAGGAAAAATTTCCACACAGCATTATATTTATCTCCTAATTATCTTTTCTTTCAAGTTAAGGAAAAGCAGGTGTGGTTTGAGAATACACAGTTTTCTACAGCAACAGAATTTCAGGCTTAGATCACCCCTAATCTTGAATAAATTAGTCATAATTTCCACCCAGGATTGAAAAATTGGGGGGAAATATTCCATATACAGAATCAAATATTGCCCTATTCTTCTTTATAGTGGGTATGTTTATTTAAATGAGCTTCTTCGTCCAAACTCTATTCTCTGGGTTATTACACAAATATTTTATGCTTTCATCATTTTACAAGTGCATTAGCTCTTAGGAAGTATAGTGGTTTTATTAGGGTTCCAAACAATAGTGATAAAGAAAGCCACCAGAGAGGTTTAAATTTTATATTTTCAGCTGCACTAATTATTCTCCAGGGAATTAATTAGGGAAACATTTTCTAGCTTTTCAACAAGTTTATATTCACATTCAAGACTGATTTAAGAATCAGTTTGAACTGTAATTACATAGATATTCCCTTCTACCAGTGGCGGATTGCATTTACCTGCAAATTGGTGCGCTTCATGCACATCCTCGCCATTTGGGCATGCCTGCATGCATGCCCTTGTGCGATTTAGCTTCCGTGCATATGCAGGAAGCAAAAATGTGCCAAAATCTCATGAGTGGCCATTTGTGCATGTGCGATTTCAGTTTTTTTGGGGGGTTTGCTTCTGCGCATGCATGGAAGCAAAAAATCACCAAAATATCATGTGCGTGAGCATCCCCTCCCAAGATTTTACTTCTGTGCATGTGCAGAAAGCAAAACCCCCCTGAAATTTGAAGAAAAAGTTGGAGCCCCCCAACAGACTGGCACCGGCATGGTTGCGCACAAATTGCGCAATCTGGTGGTCGCTCCCAATGCGGAGTCGCCTACCGCACTGGTAGGAACCCACCACTGCCTTCTACCAACTCAAAAAGAAATCTACTCTCATGTCTATAATTGTAAACTGATAGGTATCGTTTTTAACCTTTACCTATTACACATAAAGAGGTTGTAAGGAATATTCTTCTGGGTTCAGTTCCAAGAGGAAAAAAAGACACTGGATTCATGGAAGTTGCTTGGAACGAAGATTTAATAGTGGACATGAGCACATGGCATGAGCTTTTGAACATGTTTCCAGATATTGAGTGAAGAGGAAAAAGTGCAGCGATGCTGAGGGTTCCTTGTTTTATGCCCTCTCTAGGACTCCAACCTGGGGGCCTTCTGCTCCTGTTCAAGAAATGCACTCTGATTGGCTGTCAGACTCCCACACAGGGGCAACTCTGTGCTTTTGAGTCCAAGTTTGGCTGAGCCTTGCTGGCTGATGGTGTAATGAAAGCATTTTGGGCAATTCCTACCATGGCTGTCTGAAGGAGGTAGATCTTTGTTATGTAGAATAGACTGGTCTAGGCTATTAACAAAGGCGGGGGATGGGGATGAGTGATCTTGGCCATTCCTTGATGGCATGTTGATAAAAGTGGGGGCTACTAAGAATGAGACTTTTCTGCCTAAAAGCATGTTTCCAGGGATATTCCATATAATATTCTGCCTTTTTAATATTTCCTAGAATATTTCATTTTTCTAGGAGAGGGGTGGGTGCTAACTTCTTACAAAGAAGAGGCCCATAAAGAAATATTCTCAGCCATTTCTCTAACATTTTTTTAAAATGACAGGTAAGCATTTTGTGAATAGGATTAACATACTTGTGGCCATAATTCTTTGTGAAATATTTCACTTAAGCATGCCAGGTTAATTCAGGGTGATTCCAGCACAGAATTCCTTGGACTATGTATGTAAATATTTTTTTAAAAAAAATACCCTCCATATGTTTAATTAAATTAGGGTAACTAAATGTTGTTGGGCAGTTGTGTTTCCTAGAAAAACTGTGAATACTTACCATAACTATTTCCCTTCTAAGCCAAATTCTCAGTCTAAATCATCTCTCATCTGGTGTACTCCTTCATCTCCTCTGTTTCAAACTCAGTTGTATCCTTACTATTCCATTAGCAATGAAATGAAATTAATTAGGCTCCTAAGGGCAAAGATGAATATTATTGATCTAATCAGTTAATGAAATTGAAAACTTCGAGTGTGAAAGCCTTTGACTATCCCAGCAAGATACTGTCGTCTTCTGCTCTGCTGTTCTTACTTCAGACTGAAGTGTAGAATACTGTCATCTTCTGCTCTGCTGTTCTTACTTCAGACTGAAATGTAGAATACTGTCGTCTTCTGCTCTGCTGTTCTTACTTCAGACTGAAGTGTAGCATTCTGAACATTTGGACTCTCCTCACAGAATGTATTTCTATTTCCATTTTCAATTTAGGCTTATTTTCATATTTATCATTTTCACTGATGAACATAGAGAGACAAGCAGAAATCTAGATCAGGATCCCAAGAATTAACTTTTTTGAATGATAGACCTTCCTCTTCCCAGTCAGCTAGGATTTAGAGGAGGGCCACACAAATGAGCCAAGAACTATAGAAAGAAATCTAAGAGTTATCTCTGAACCAAAAAGCAATCCACGGATAGGATTATTTGAAAATGGGCTTGAGGAAGAACAAATGCACATTTGTTTTCAAATGCTTAGCAAAGTCTTGTTGCTTCAATCAACTTCCTGTGGACAAGAAATATATTTATTCCAGCTCCTAAGAATCCAATGATCACATTGTTTTCTTCCCATAGTCTAGACAGATAGGGTGGATGGCCAGGCCAGGTAAGCTGTCCCACAAGAGAAAAGAAAATTGCCACATGCCATCTAAAGGGAGGTGGATGGTATGCAAATTTGATAACAAATTACATAAATAAAAATAGCACAATCAATCACTATAAAAACAGTACTGAGAAAGCAAGGACCCAGAAAAATTTGCAGAATCTTGGCTCATATGAGCTGTCCATCAGAGTGAGTAAAGACCTTCTTTGATCTAGATAAGTATTTCTCAACTCCAACTTTTCTCGAGTTGAAATCTACCCATTTTAGAGTTGCCAAGGTTGAGAAACCCTATGATTGATGGACAGATTGAATGATTACATGCCATCAAGCCCATATAGAAAAAGAAGACATGTCCAAATCTGTCTAAGAAGAAGGTACAGATTAGTGGAACCGGCTACACCCTAAAGTGGTAAAACAGATGAGGGTGATTTGAAGAAGATAGAGGACATGAACTGGATTGCCTTGGGCAGTGTTGGGACCAGCAGAAGATCATCAGCCATGAAGGGAAAAGAACTTCCTGATGTGAGGCCCATGATGCCATAGCTGGAGTGGATGTCCTTTTGCTAGAAGAGAGAGTGGGGAAAATGGGCTGGATTTGCCTTAGCTGCCTCAACACTATTGAGTTATGGGAATAAGGTAAGAATACTGTTCTTTCATTGTTCCCCTTGCTGTAAGATGATACAAGGTTGGCTTAGTTTCCTGAGAGACAAAATGCAGGTAGCTCAGGAGTTTATGATGACTATGTCACTCATGAATCTCTCCCAAATCATATGGGGTTCTTCATGGGGCTGCCTTTAAAAAAAATTTCAGAAGCTCAACCTAGAAGGTCAACCTTGAAGAATGAGGAGTATATTTTGGGCACCCACTTAACCCCTCAACTCTGAGAGCTATCCTGGTGGTTTCTGGATGGCATTAAAGGTGGTGATTGTGATCTTCATGAGTCAGTCAGGGTTCCTGTAAGACCATCTTCTCCCATCTACAATATTTAGTAGTGTGGGATTACTACTTATCACCTCAATTAGAGTTTCTTATGTCATGAGTCCTTTTCACTTACAGAAATGAGAATATAGTGAGCAAAGACAAAAGAGTCTGACATTGCATTCTATTTACCATCCAGTCATTTCTGTAGAAAATACTTTTAGGGACAATATAAATAAAGAAGCTAATTCAACATTTTTATATTGCATATAAGATTATGATGACACCAAATATATGTATGCCTGATAAAAAGTGAATTATTCTGAAAACTGTAAAGCACATACGAAGGAGAGATCTACTCTTAATCCTTTATTTCCCTTTCTTTCATGAGCTAAAGAGGAAAACCAAGAAGTTACTTTTATTAACTCATACATAATTAATAAAAGTTGTTTAAAAGAAACAAATATTAAAAGAAGCAATTAAAAGAATACTGTAATATTAGTCTGGTTGCACTCTTAAAAATTCTCAATACAACACAACACTAGTCCTACTGTACAGGGATTATATGCACCATGCAATGGTGAGAGAGAGAGAGAGAGAGAGAGAGAAAGAAAGAAAGAAAGAAGGGAGAGGGAGGGAGAGAAAGAGGGAGAGAGAAAGTAAAAGTGTAAAGGAAGGAAGGAAGGAAGGAAGGAAGGAAGGAAGGAAGGAAGGAAGGAAGGAAGGAGGAAATACCAGCACAATTTAAAGGGAAAGGTAAAAATTGCTGCTACAATACAACGCTTTATAACCAGGGGTTGGCTGCTGCCCGGATGTGGGGAAACACAGTGGGGTAGCGAAAATGGAGCTCCACCCCAGAGTACTCAATTTGCATGGAAAGATGTTGAAAGAAAATGCAGGGCATCCTGCAGAAGCCATGGCCATAGTGTGGTAGTAAAAAAAATTGTAGCCCTTCACTGCTTATAACCACCATGACATGAGTTATGAGTCCATTTGTTTTTTTACCTTTGCCAGTATTTTGATTAAGATTGAAATTTGCATGCAAACAAGGTTATACTATGTTTGTGGGAATTTTCTTATTCCCTGAACAGATTGGTTTTCAAGTCTCTATCTTCCAACTTCCTTTTCAGTTTGGCCAGGAAAAAAAAAACCAGAATACAAGATTTAAATAGTATATAGCAGTGATGGTGAACCTATGGCACGGGTGCCACAGGTGGCACGCAGAGCCATATCTGCTGGCACGTGAGCCGTTCCCTAGTTCAGCTCCAACATGTATATGTGTGCCGACCAGCTGAGTTTTGACTTGCATAGAGGCTCTGGGAGGGTGTTTTTTGCTTCAAGTGAGCCTCCGGGGGGGGGGGGGGAGGCGTTTTTACACGTCCTCACCTACAGGGATGCCTTTGAAGCCTGGGGAGGGCAAAATACGAGCCTACTGGGCTCACCAGAAATTGGGAAACAGGCCATTTTCAGCCTCCATAGGGCCTCCAACGGGGTGGGGGAAGCTGTTTTCGCCCTCCCCAGGCACTGAATAATAGGTGTGGGCACTCATGCATGCATGATAGCGTGCATGCATGCTCTTTTGACATCCGAGGGATAAAAGGTTCGCCATTACTGGTATATAGCTTATATAGCATCACAATACAGAGAAGATTTTACGGGCTTCACAGTATTGGTGATAATTTCATTAAAAGATCCTTCTTGATTACACTAAGCGGTGGATTTGCAGGGAATACTGCCTGTCATTGTGATTGATAGAAAATGTTTACACCTTCACTGTTACTCTGTTTATTAATGTTCTAAGAAGGGACATATTGCAACTGCTCTTTCTCATTGAAGTCAATTGTCAAAATTATAATTGGATGAATTATGGCTACTCTAGGCATCATAATTACATTCTTTACATCTATTACACAGCTTGCTTTCCTCTTCGAAATTCTGTATTGCTGTGAAAGATTGAAATTTATAAAGATGGACATCTATATTGCTGGGAAAGAGAAGAGGAAGATCGGCATCAAGTATATGGATTTGAATACACCAACGATAGCTGCATATTGAAATTCCTAAAAGGCTAGGAGAGACTGATTATCATTTGGTGGTTGCCAACAGTTGTCACCAATTTAATGGTATATAATCAAGCAATCGATAATTTGCTTTGATATGAAAGCAAAATTCCTGATTATTGGCTGTAAAATTCTTTCATATTTTGGAATATTCATGGAGCACATCTATTCCTGGATAGCAACTCTCATTAGTATTCAACATAATGAGAGGAAGATATATAGAGGAAGAAAATTGGCATAGATAGTCCCCAAATATTTTAGCTGACTAATTTTCTTCTGTTTAGTTCATTTGATAAGAAATCAGATAATTCCCAATTTAGTTAAGATATTACTAAATTATGGTTCAATTTGGTATCTATAGGATCATTAATTTTACAGTCCTATCTTACTTGGACAGCTCTGCACTGATTGTGGGATAGAACCAGGGGTGGCATTCTACCGGTTCAGACCAGTTTGGGTGAACTGGATGCTCCGGTGATCAACTGAGAGCGAATCATTTCACTTCAATAATCGGGTGGGCCCCTCGACGCGCCTTACTGACCTATATCTTCTCAGCTGATTCACGTGGCAGAGAAGATTGCTACATCTCAGCTAAGTTGCTCTCCAGCAATAATGCAGAAGGTAAGTTTTTCCTGCTGTTCTGTTCGAAAAAACTCCCTAATGTTATGTTCCCGGGTCTATTTGACCCGGACTGCAAATTGATCATTTTAGGTACTTATATTTGGTCTTTTTGAAAGCTTTTTTCACCTGGAAACAAGTTTGAACATTTCTGCACACAATGGAATGAAAATTGAACTGAAAAAATTAATCCTTATTGGTTTATTTTGCACATAAATGTGCCTCCCCCCCGTTTTTGTGAAAGTTTTTTCAATTTATGGATAGTTTTGCTTGCAAAATCCATTCTATTTTACTAAAGTTGGTGTGGGATTGGTAGCTTGAACCTTTCTGAACATAATGATATGAAAATTGAACTGAAAAAAATGATCCTTATTGGTTTATTTTGCTCATAAATGCCCCCCCCCCCATGCTTATACTCAAATAGGCTTATACTCAAGTATAAAACAATATGGTCTTATATTCGAAAATAAACCAATAAGAATCATTTTTTTCAGTTCATTTCTATTTTTCTTATGTTCAGGATTGTTCAATTTAGTATATCAAACCTTTTGGGGGGAAATTCCTTAGGGATTTGTAGCCTTAAAAAATATAAATTGACACGAAATTCAGAAAGGATGGGGGGAGGGGCTTTTGATCAAAATAAAAATATAAGTCTCAATTTTTCCAGTTCAATTTTCATATCATTATGTTCATAAGTGTTCAAACTAGTTTTCCAGTTGAAAAAGCTTTCAAAAAGATCAAATTCAAGTACCTAAAAAAATTCTTTTTGGTCCGGTCATATACGAACAGAAACAGACTCGAAGTGATGATTTTTTTTTGCCCAGAAAACAATTAGCCACCACCCCAAAAATATTTTTTTGATGATCAGCATTGTTAAATTGAGTAAATGAATGCATAAGATTTTAAAGAATATTTCGGATTTGGAGCATAAAAAAATAAAAAGTGAAAATGGTTGCAAGCAGCCGAGGGGGGGGGGGAGTCCTTATTTCTGATTTTAAAAAACCAGTAAGAATCATTTTTTTCAGTTCCTTTATATTTTTCTTATATTCAGAAATGTTCAAGCTACCAATCCCACACCAACTCCAGTAAAATAGAATGCATTTTGCAAGCAAAACTATCCATAAATTGAAAAAACTTTCACAAAAACCCGGGGGGGCACATTTATGTGCAAAATAAACCAATAAGGATTAGTTTTTTCAGTTCAATTTTCATTCCATTGTGTGCAGAAATGTTCAAACTTGTTTCCAGGTGAAAAAAGCTTTCAAAAAGACCAAATATAAGTACCTAAAATGATCAATTTGCAGTCCGGGTCAAATAGACCCGGGAACATAACATTAGGGAGTTGTTGTTTTTTCAGCAAGAAAGAAACCCCCCACCCCCCAAAAAAAATTCTCATAGAGAGAACCCCTGAAATGATGAAAAGTCATAAAATTTCAAGTTTCAGATATGCAGGGAAAATTTTTTACAGGGACTCAAACTTGGCTTCGGGTCACATACGACCCGAACAGAACAGCAGGGTTAAACTGTGCAGGCATGTGCACACACAAAGGGCGTGATCACTGGGCCACTTGTTAAACTGTCAGGATCCCACCACTGGATAGAACTGGTAGGCATCATATTGTGTCAGACATAGTAATCTACAGCAGCATTCCCAAACTTTTCAGGCTTGCAGTCCGGCACTGGAGGTGGTGGGATGGGCAAGGAGGGAAGAGGAGATGGTTTTGTGTGAGAGGCAGGCTTGTGCGTGGACAGCTTCATTTGCATGAGGGGCAGGTGCATGAACTCATCGCTTGCGTGAGTGGGGCTGCGAGCACCAGCGCCCACTGCTCAAGGGAGTGAGGCTGTGTGAATGTGCCAGCTCGCAACTCACATGGACCAGTTGCAAATAGGCCATGGCTCAGTAGGGGACTGAGGCCCACAGGTTGGGGACCCCTGATCCACAAGATATGTTCCATATATTTTGCAACTTCTTTCAGTGAGGAACGTCGACAGAGTGCTTCTTCACTCAGAGGGTCTTTGGTTTATGGAATTCACTTCCAGAAGTGGTTGTGACAGCTATCAGCCTTGATGGCTTCAAGGCAGGATTAGACAGATTCATGGATGGCAAGTGTATTGGTTGTTATTAAAACGGATGTCCAAGTGCCTCCTCTATGTTGGTTGAGGCAGGAAAAGCTCCCTTGGCTACCATTTGTTGGGGGTTTTGCCTTCTCTTTCTGCTCAAGATCCCAATGTACAATTGATGGGCTACTGTGTGACACAGAATGCTGGACTCGATGGGCTTTGGCCTGATTCAACATGGCTCTTCTTATGTTGTTACGTTCTTATGCTAATGAAAAACTATATGAAGTCCTTCAAATATATTGTAGTGCAATTCCCCAAGTTGGCTACAAATTCACACTTGCAGATTAATTTTGAGTCTAGCACTCCATGTTTCTGTAAGAGCATTATGAAATGTGGGAGATGTATATGCTTTATGCACAAAATGAAAGAACTGTGTACAGGTAGCCTCATGATTAGTAGACAATTATGAACAGTTGCTGGAATATGTCAGATTATATGTACAGGCTTATAGGGAAGTATGAAAAATTGAATTAAAACACCAAGTTTGTCAACCCTGACAAGATGGAGTGGCTGTGGGTTTTGCCTCCCAAGGACAATTCCATCTGTCCATCCATTACCCTGGGGGGAGAGAATTACTGACCCCCTTGGAGAGGGTCCGCAACTTGGGCGTCCTCCTCGATCCACAGTTCACATTAGAGAACTACCTTTCAGCTGTGGCGAGGAGGGCGTTTGCCCAGGTTTGCCTGGTGCACCAATTGGGGCCCTATTTGGACCAGGAGTCATTGCTCACAGTCACTCATGCCCTCATCACCTTGAGGTTTGACTACTGCAACGCTCTCTACATGGGTCTACTTTTGAAAAGTATTCGGAAACTTCAGATCATGCAGAATGCGGCTGCGAGAGCTATCATGGGCATTCCCAGATATGCCCATGTTTTGTCATCACTCTGCAGCCTGCACTGGCTGCCAATCAGTTTCCGGTCACAATTCAAAGTGTTGGTTATGACCTATAAAGCCCTACATGGCATTGGACCAGAATACCTCCAGAACCGCCTGCTGCCGCACGAATCCCAGCGACCGATTAGGTTCCACAGAGTTGGCCTTCTCCGGGTCCCGTCAATGAAACAATGCTGTCTGGCGGGACCCAGGGGAAGAGCCTTCTCTGTGGCATCCCAGGCCCTCTGGAATCAGCTCCCCCCAGAGATTAGGACTGCACCCACCCTCCTTGCCTTTGCAAACTTTTGAAAACTCATCTATGTCGCCAGGCATGGAGGAATTGATATATCCTTAGCTGCCTTTGATTTTATGGATGGTGTGTTTGGGCTGTATGACTGTTTTATTAGGGTTTTTTTTTAAGACTGTTTTAACATTGGATTTGTATATGATGTTTTATTGTTGTGAGCCGCTCCGAGTCCTCAGAGAGGGGCGGCATACAAATCTAATAAATTATTATTAGTAGTAGCATTAGTATTAGTATTAGTAGTAGTAGTAGTAGTAGTAGTAGTAGTAGTAGTATTGCTATTGCTATTGCTATTACTATTGCTATTGCTATTACTATTACTATTACTATTACTATTACTATTACTATTACTATTACTATTTATTTTTTATTTATTTTAGGAAACTTATATTGCCTCGTATTCGCACATGGCGACTCAAGGCGGCTTACGGGAATATAAAACCCTCATATATAGAACAAAAAAAGTGAATAATCACATTATAAATTTATTAAATTATGATAATATGATATATGATATGATAAGATAAGATAAGATTTGATATGATATGACATGACACGAGTAGGAGTACCATTTTAGTGTAAGCAAAAAGTATCATTCAGTACAAACTTCTAATGTTTAATAGACCATCCCTATTGCAGTTTAATATTTACAAATTTGACTATTCTTATTACTTATTACTATTACTATTATTACTATTATTATTGTTAAGTGCATGAATTGATACCACTTTTGCATTGAGATATCATATATCTAGATTCAAACCTGATTAAATGAACAAAAAAATAGTTTGCAAAAATTGCAAGCCTATCCTTCTTTTAAGGAACAAATCAATACGTTCAGATAATTGTTGGAGATATAGCGCTCCAAATGCAACTGTTCCTACAATTTGGAAACTATAGAAAGATTAAAAAATGAATATTCTGATTGCAAAGAAAGTGATGCTACAGAATTAGAATTAAATCCACATCTTGTCTGAAAAGTTCATTTGTCTTTCATTATCAGAATGGATAGGAATTCTACTTGGGGGACTATTTAAAAATGCAGATTGCTTACACTGGGCAAAATGTTAATTTCTTTTTCTTCTTCTTACTGGTCTTGAATGCTAATAATGTAATTGTCCAGCATAACAAGAATATAGATATAGAATAGACGGGGGTATCCTTTTTGCCTGGATTCTTTCCTTCTGCATATTATAGAAATGGAAATAAATTATGGAAGCATTGTTGTTTTTAAATGAGCACACCAAAGAAGAAAAAAAATTTATTGTACAATGCCCATGACGCATTTAAGAAATATAGCCTGACAAAGGTGTATTCTAGAGTAGGGTTGCACATTTCTGAATTCAATTGGGAAAGAAAAGACATAAAAACCATGGAGCCACCACATATTCACAGTGACTGTTGTTCTCTGATTTAATAGAGTTCAAAAAAGTCTGCTCAGGCACTTAATCAGAATAGTCTTACCTTAGTGCTGCCTAGTGAAATGGAATGGGAAATTTAGTTCCTTTCTAAATTGTCATAATAGGACAAGAAAAAGAACTTGAAAGGCCTACCACTCCAGTAAAAGTCTTGTCAGACAGGAACATAATTGCCTAAATGGGTAATTTCAAATAATCTTCCAGTAGATCAGCCGTTCAGTCTGACTACTGCAAGAGTGCAGTTGTCTCTGGTCCTTTCCTTTTGCTCCCACAGTTTCCATCATCATCACCTTCATCTTCATCATCACTATTATTATTATTATTATTATCATCATCATCATCATCATCATCATCATCATCATCATCACCTGTTTTATTCATTAACATGAAACTTAGTCAACTGAGCATTTTTAAAAGTGTCACAAATACCAGTGCTAATGGTTGATACAGGTTTCTAGGTATCAACCGAGTATCTTCTTAAAATATATTATTATTATTATTATTATTATTATTATTATTATTATTATTATTATTATACCGCAAAGGAGATTTATATGCTGGATTTCGTATCACAAGATCACAAGTCGAACACTTCCCAAGCACCTAGGACTGTGTGATGTATTTTCGTATGATGCACACAGATCCAAGCATGGTGGCCTTTTGCAACTGATGGATTGTTATTGTTGTTGTTGTTGTTGTCATTGTCGTCATTGCCATTGTCATTGCCGTTATCATTATTGTTTTGTTATTATTTATTTATTTATCTTCCACTGGTGATGTTTTTCAAATATGTGTAGCAAGGAAAGGATATGACTCGAGAGAGAAAAAGAGAAAAGGTGAAGGAGACATGAGAGGCTGTGCATTTTATTAAACCAAACAGAAACATAGAAGACTGACGGCAGAAAAAGGCCTCATGATCCATCTAGTCTGCCCTTACAGTATTTTTTGTATTTTATCTTAGGATGGATATATGTTTATCCCAGGCATGTTTAAATTCAGTTACTGTGGATTTACCAACCATGTCTGCTGGAAGTTTGTTCCAAGGATCTACTACTTTCAGTAAAATAATATTTTCTCATGTTGCTTTTGATCTTTCCCCCAACTAACTTCAGATTGTGTCCTCTTGTTCTTGTGTTCACTTTGCTATTAAAAACACTTCCCTCCTCAACCTTATTTTACCCTTTGACATTTAAATGTTTCGATCATGTCCCCCCTTTTCCTTCTGTCCTCCAGACTATACAGATTGAGTTCATGAAGTCTTTCCTGATACGTTTTATGCTTAAGACCTTCCACCATTCTTGTAGCCTGTCTTTGGACCCGTTCAATTTTGTCAATATGTTTTTGTGGTGAGGTCTCCAGAACTGAACACAATATTCCAAATGTGGTCTCACCAGCACTGTTCCATGTAACCTGCGCGCATGCGCACACGTGCCCCCCAAAATACCCCCCGCGCAGCCTTTTCCATGGGCGCGCTCTCCCCATCCCCCTGCCAGCCTGTGGGGGTGGCAGGGGCGGGGAGGTGCGGCGGCAGTAGGAGGAAAGGGAGGCGTGGCCGCCCCTGCCTCCCCATGGTGCCTCTGGCCAAACACGCCCCTGGCTTCTCGGCCCTGACCCCCACCCGCCCGATCCGCCCCCTCTCCTCCTCCGCCACCTCCTGCCTTGGGGCGTGACTTCTGCCACGGCAGTGGCGGCTGCGGGACGAAAGCGCTGTCAGCCAGGGGGCTGCGAGAGAGGGCTTTCTCCGTGGACTTCGGGAATGCCTGTCCCGCCCCTCTCGCAGCCCCTTCACTGGGAGCGCTTTCGTCCCAGACTTCCAGCAAGGGGGCTGCAGTAGAGACAGGGCAGGCATTCCCGAAGCGCTTGGAGAAAGCGCTCTCGCAGCCCCCTCGCCGTCGGTGTCTCCATTCCGGAGCTCCACCTCAGAGCTGATCACCCTGCCGCTGCCCCACACCGCTGCTGAGAGAGAGAAAGGGGGGAGAGAGAGAGATAGCAAGAGAGAGAAGAGAAAGAAAGCAATAGAGAGAGGAAAAGAAAGAGTGAGAGAGAAAGAAAGCAATAGAGAGAGAGAAAGACAGAGAGAGAGAAAGACAGAGAGAGAGAGAGAGAGCAAGAGGGGGGAGAGAAAGAGAGAGAAATGACTCTTGATTTAAAGCATATGGTAAAAAGCACCCAAATAATAACAGAGAAAAAAAACCCAGCCGTTTGTGTGTGTGCGTGAACTCTTAAACCATTTCCAATAGCTCACCTCTAATTGGAAATGGTTCAAGAGTTCACACACACACACACACACACACAAGGGGGGAGGAGACAGGGATGGAAAAAGAGAAGATAATAATAGTAATAGATTTTGGTTTTGTTTTATTATTAATTTCTTTTAATAAAAAAGAAGGGAATTTTTTTCTTATTTATTTATTTATTTTTCTATGCCGCCCGGTCCCAAAGGGACTGTCGCTCAGACACTATAATTTTCCGCCCACACCGAAGAAAAATTAGAGGGAACATTGCTCACCAGTGCTCTATATAGCGGGATCACAATCTCCCTCTTCCTGCTTGTTATAGCTCTAGCTATGCAGCCAAGCATCCTACTTGCTTTTCCTACCGCCCGACCACACTGCTCACCCATTTTGAGACTGTCAGAAATCACTACCCATAAATCCTTCTCTTCTGAAGTTTTTGCTAACACAGAACTGCCAATACAATACTCCGATTGAGGATTCCTTTTCCCCAAGTGCATTATTTTACATTTGGAAACATTAAACTGCAATTTCCATTACTTTGACCATTTATCTAGTAAAGCTAAATCATTTACCATATTACAGACCCCTCCAGGAATATCAACCCTATTGCACACTTTAGAGTCATCGGCAAATAGGCAAACCTTCCCTACCAAACCTTCCCCTATGTCACTCACAAACATATTAAAAAGAATAGGACCCAGAACAGACCCTTGTGGCACACCGCTTGTAACCTGACTCTGCTCAGAATACTTGCCATTAACAATAACTCTCTGATGTCTACGCTTCAGCCAGCTGCAAATCCATTGAACTATCCAGGGATTAAGTCCAATCTTCACTAATTTATCTATCAGCTCTTTATGTGGAACCGTATCAAAGGCTTTGTTGAAGTCCAGATAGGCAATATCCATGGCACCACCTTCATCCAACACCTTTGTGACATAGTCAAAGAAATCAATGAGATTAGTCTGACATGATTTGCCTTCAGTAAAGCCATGCTGATTGATTTAAAACAGTTGTTTTAAAGTAGCAAACTTTCCAGTTTGGCATTTAAATATTTTTGCAGTTGGGATGAACATCAAGAATTCAAGATGTTCTTAAAACATCTTTAGGTTATCTCTCAGAGTTCTGTTGCAATGTCTGGAAGTTGAGTCATGGCAGTTGGACTTATTTTGTTACTGGTTTGAGAGACCTTTCGCTGCTTACCCAAGTAGCTTCTTCAATCTGAATAAGTTGGTTATGGGAAATCTGAGTAGGCAGAGAGTCATTGGAGTGTCCTAAAATGTCCTAAAATTCCTAAATGTATTCCCATGCCAACCTCAAGGTTTTCGCCCCAAAATGCATGGCAATATCCTGATGAACATCTACCCAGATGATTGGGAGTCTTCATTGACAGTTCTTTGCAATGTTTATTTTTCTTGCAAGACTCTTAGCTCCACTGAGGATTAACTCCCAAGCAAGAAGGCTTTGGTTTTCTGAATAGGCAGCAACAGTCCTCTGAATTAGATTATTTTAGGGGAAAGGGGTAACCTATTTCCTGAATACAGATTACAAGGAAATCAGAGACACAACAGCATGTAAACAGGATGTTGAGTGCCTGTGTACTAGATAGCATTGCTCTCCTATATCTCCTATACCTTTCTTCTATTCCTATATCTCTTCTTTTATTCTTTCATTGATATGTTCTATTCCTATATCTTCTCTTCTATTCTTTCTTAGATATATTTTACTATGAGTATATCCTCTATAACCTTCATCATGTATTTTACTATGTGTATACCCACTAAAACCCTCATTGTGTATTGGACAAAATCAATAAATAAAATAAAGAATAAGGAGGGGAGCTGTTGAATTGACATTGTTGGAGAGAAATCTTGGAACAATGCTTTATTCTGTTGCATTATTTTGCACTGAGAGGGGTCTAACCCAGTCTTGGTCTAAAGTTTAGGCCAAGTTAAAGCACTTCTGCTTGACAGCACTCCCATGTGGAAGCCAGCTTAGAATGTTTACCTACCACATATATCACCCCCTCAGTGGTGGCTGAGGCTCAGGCAATCCTGGGGTTGGGACTTGGGAGGTAGGAACATATGGTGTCACTCTGATTCAAGGGCCTTTCAGGCTTACAAAATTGTGGTAGCTTCCATATGGCCACCATAATGTGTAACTTAACTGTGAGAGCTGCTAAAGCTCTGTTATAAAGAGCATTCTTGTTTTCATATTTGTGGGGTCCAGCATTAGGCCTACATATGGGGTTGCTGTTTTAAAAATTAAACACAAGCCATTAATCCTCTTTAAAAGATTACATCCTCTTCCCCCTCATCCTCAATTTCAATTCTACATATCCCCCACATCGTCTCTCACAGTCCTTCCCTTGAATATTTCAGTCTTTGACTACATTTCCAATAATGTACCTCATGATTCTTGACAAATGTATATTTTCTTTTATGTAAAATGAGAGTGTATGCACCAAAGACAAATTCCTTGTGTGTCTAATTACACTTGGCCAATAAAGAGTTTTATTCTATTTTATTCTAACCCTTTTGAAATTGCCGAAGCAGGCTTTAAAGGTGAGGCTTTAAAGTATGTTGTCATACCTCAGAAGTGTTTATGCAAACTGACATTCTCTCTCTTTTATCTGAGATCACTAATTATTACAATAATCACAACAGAAATAATCTCTAAACAGGTAGAGATTTTGTAAATTAGCATGAGAGGAAACTGACACCCATCAGTGTGTGTGTGAGAGAGAAAGACAGACAGCAAGAGAAGGCATGACAATTTATACACGGTTACTTCCTAGCCTCAACTTCAGCTTGCAATGTGAAAATTGAGATCAGAAATTTATTTAATGAACATTTTTACCCAGGGAACTGTCTTACAGAATTCTCTGACTAAATAAAGCAATAATGTTTTATATCGCATATTTTAGCTGCTGATTGAACATATTTTTCTGCAATGGTTATTTGTTTTTTGTTTTAAATAGATGTGAGTTATTGGCTGAAAGTCCTCTCCCAACCACCCTTTGATTTCCAAGGCCTCCGGGTTTGAGTTTTATTTGCACAAATTGTGAACTGTCTCTCACTACCATCATTGTGAACAGCACTGAAACACTGATGTTGAATATCCTCTTTTTCAAAATGATGTATGTGTGTATTTTAAATATTTACGAGGCCAATACATGGCTCAGACAATGTGTAGTTTGATGGCTGTTACGATAACTCCAAATGCATGAAAAAAATATGTCTCTTACAACTTAATGTGTACTTTGCACCCTGCCATCTAGAAGTCACCTCATCTTTAGCATTAAAGTTACTCTCAAAAAATTGGAGCAAAGCAAAACCTGATTGGAGCAAGGCAAAACCTCCAGCCTTGCATTAGGGGACTTACACAAGTAACATTTCTGAAATGTTAGCTTTTAATTCACAGGAAAATCCCCTCCAATCACAGTTTGATTTCCTTTTTCTAAAGCTTTGTGCTGAGAAAAGTCCATGCTTTTTCGTTCCCATCATACCAGAGGTGGGCTATTGCCAGACGGGGGAGGGTGCAGTGGGGTAGTAAAAATGGAGCTCCACCCCAGAGCACTCAATTTGCACTGAAAGATGTTGAAAGAAAATGCAAGGCGTCCTGCATAAGCCACGCCCGCAGTGTGGTAGTAAAAATTTTGGTAGCCCTTCACTGCATCATACGACTAAGTAAGGAGGACATGAGGGGGCTGTTACTTGGCCTCCAGCTGCTTTTGCAGCTGAAAATGTGGCCTGAGCAGCACCCGCGAAGCAGCTGTTTCATAGATGGTGGGATGGCCTTCTGCGACCATCATACCATTAGGTAAGAATGGTGTGTATGGTGCATTGCTGGGCCTACCAGTAACAGGGTTGCAGGAGCTGCCTCCATGTGGATGGCAGGTGCGTCCGCTAGCTAAGGGGTCCGTGGGAAGTTATTCCCCCCTTCCTTCCCCCTCGGCCTCATCTCCTGTTGTCTACAAGGCAAGCCATGAGGAGGCCAAGCAACACGTGGGACGCGTTACTTGGTCTCCGGCTGCTTTTGAAGGCGCAAAAGCAACCACACTTGCTGGAGGTGGCAGTCTGAGTAGCACCTGAAAAGCAGTTCTTTTGTGGCTGGTGGGATGGTCTGCTGCGATCATCACACTGTTAGGTAAGGAGGGCATAAAGGGTACATCATTTGGCCTCCTGCCACTTTTTGGCTGCAAAATGTGGATGTAAATGTAGCCTGAGCGGCACCCGCAAAGCAGATGTTTCATGGAGATGGCGGAATGGCCTGCTGTGATCCTTCAGGAAGCTGATGCAAGGGGCCAATTGTCCCACCCCCACCCCATCTCCTACTGGTACATGGGTGGGGGGAGAAATTAAGACCTCCCAAAAAAGAAGCCCTAGCTGTTTTTTTCGGGGTTCGAAAGAAAAGAAAATAAGACTTGGTCTTATTTGGGGGGAAATGCTGTATAATAAGATAGCAATGTACAGTGTTCCCTCAATTTTCGCGGGGGATGCGTTCCGAGACCGCCCGCGAAAGTCAAATTTCCACGAAGTAGAGATGCGGAAGTAAATACACCATTTTTGGCTATGGACAGTAGCACAAGCCATCCCTTAACACTTTAAACCCCTAAATTACCATTTCCCATTCCCTTAACAACAATTTACTCACCATTATTACTGGTATTCACCATTGAATAAGACACTTAGTAATCCTGATATTTATAAATATAATTATTTATTAACAATAATTATTTTTTTGTTATTTATTTGCAAAAATTATTAGTTTGGCGATGATGTATGATGTCATCGGGCGGGAAAAACCGTGGTATAGAAAAAAACCCCGCAAAGTATTTTTTAATTAATATTTTTTGAAAAACCGTGGTATAGGCTATTTGCGAAGTTCGAATCCGCGAAAATCGAGGGAACCCTGAGAAACATAAATAAAAAATTCATTAAAAATGTGCTTAACTCAAGTCTAAGTTTCTCTCAGACTTAGCTTTTTTCGCGTGATTTATAAGATCTAAATGGAATCTTAAAAGCATAATATTGCTTTCTAAAATACTAAAATGTCCAGGTTTTAAAACTGGGAAACAATAAGAGATAAATCCATGACAAGGGCAACAGCGACCAAGCACCGCAGCGCAGATTCAGTTAAAATCCTGGTTTTGAACATTCGGCCTCAAAGCCCATTTTTGTTGAAATAATGAATTAAGGCTGCGGCCTCTTTCTGCCAGAGAGGCTCCTTGTCTTTAAAAGAGGTTTTGGCAAGGCAAAGTTGTTTTTCCCATGCTGGGAAGCATACATGAGTTTCCCTGAAACTTTCTTCAGAAACAACCTCGGTGGTTTTTCTCTTTCTTTTTTTTTTTTCAAACCCACCAAATGTAAATGTCAGCAAAATGATGGATTCCTCCATTTCTCCTTCACATTACTCACACATGAAGCTTACCTACTAAGACCGGATTTCAGTGTTTTCTTGTCCATAAACCTGAAAATGAACTTCTGTAATAAAAAACGCTTTACTGGGCTTCCGGTTTGGCGGAGATCGCGGCGGGACGTGTCTGGCAGGGCTCTGCCAGGCGAATCCTTTCTACCCCCTCCGAAGGTCGCATTTGCAATCGGATCGGGCCCGGATGGCCCGATCCATGAACAGGGGGCTCTCCTCTGCCCGAGGACCCATCGCCAGGACTCCGGAGGCAGCGGTTCGCCCCGCAGCTTCGGAGACGGGAGAACCACTCCTCTTTGTTTAAGAGGACCGGCCAGCGCTTTCTCCCCTCACTCAGCGGGAAGAACAAAAATCAAAGAACTGAAAGTATAAATATTTACATCTACATTGAAAAAGAATATAGCAGAGAAAGGACCTAAGGTAAAAATTTCTATTCTGTTTCGTGTTTAAAGCCAGAAGATCGTAAAAGTTCTAAGTAAAAGTTTTTCTCCAGGGCGAAAGTGAAAGTTTTTTCTTGTTTAAACTCATCCGCAAATAACAGCCGGACCTAATTCTTTTTTTCACTTTTACTTTTCCATCTTGAACGTGAACTTTGGAACCTATAAAATAATTTTCTGACTTTATGGCTTAACAAAATAGTTCAATTTTGACATGACTATTTAGAAAATTTTAACTGCTAAAGGAAATTCCTAGTGATGATCAGAATTTGTTGTTAACAGACTTTTAAAATCATAATGTTCTGGACTTAATTTTTGAAGCGGAGGAACACAGTCTTGCTGCCTTTTTTTTTTTTTTTCTTCTGCTGTTCCTTTTCACAACATGAAATAACTTAATAATTATGAACCAAATGGAATCTAGAAGAGATTGAAATCACTTCTTTTTTGGATTACTTATTGTTGGATTAACCTATTTGGAATACTTGCTGAGCCTTTTGGATTATTTGCTGACACCTTTTGGGTTATTTGCTGAGAATTCTTTGGTTTAACATCTGCCTGCTGCACGGAAATTAACTAGACTCCATCTTGGGATCTGTTTCTTTGTTCCTGTCTTGAATTTGGAAAATAAACTGACTTCATTTTGAACACAAGCAAGCCTTGGATTTGTTTTACTCTTTGAATTTTGAATTGAAATCAAATATAACTTTACCCTTTGAGATTTGGATTTTCATTTCTACTTCCTAGCAAAACTATAGGATTTATAAGAAGAACTTAAGTATATAATACTGTTATTGTGTCTTTGAATAATTATTTGTTTTTTTTCCTGATTCTTCTTTGACTTTCTTCCCTATTCTTGGACATTTCTATTACTAGAAGAAGTTTGGTTTGAACTATATGCATTGTTAATAAACCTTGGGTTCCTGCTCTATTCTAAATAGTTGAACTAAAATATTACCCTCTTTCTTTTCCTTTCTGAACAACTCTTTTTACTTCATTTTTTTTCCCTTCTCCTTTTTCTTCCCTCCTCCTAAAGTTTCTCCTCCAACTCTTTTTCTTTTGTTTTCTACATATAGTTGATATTCTTTCCCTTCTTTTACTTCTTGTCTTCCTTTTACTTGAAAAGGCTAATACCTGTTCTTTTTTTTCCTGTGGCACTAAATAATAATATTTCTTTTTTCTTTTCTTTCTTCTGTTATTAATTGAATTGCTATTGAATTGGTATAGTTATATTATAAGGGAAACAAAATACATTCAACAGATTTGGAATTTATAGTAATTTTTTTTCCTTTTCACTACATATAAAATTGAAACTAACCTCAAAATTTGAAATAGTGGATTCTAATTTGATAATGTCCCATACTTCAACCCTTGTTAAAACAACAAAAAAACAAACTACACCAACTACCCTATCTCCACAAGTGTCACCGCATTCTTCTCCCTCGCATCAAGTGTTAACCATGTCTACCAAAGACAAAGACAAAGACAAAACAATGCAGTCCAATCTTGCAACCATACATGAGACTTTGAATACTTTGAAGGACTTCATGGTCAAATCACAAGAAGACGCCACTCAACAAAGAGAGGCCATAAAGGAGGAGGCAACACAACAAAGAGAAGCTATAAAGGAGGAGGCAACACAACAAAGAGAAGCCATAAAAGCTGACTTGGCAGAATTTAAAGTGGAGATGGCCCAAATGAAAGCTGATATGGGCGAGATGAAAGACCAGATAAAGCAGATCCAACAAACTCTTCAAGAAAGTGACGACCGAGTTAAAAAAGTTGAAGAACAATCTGATAAAAATGAGAAAAGAATGGATTATCTTGAAGGGAGAGCCGATGAGAGATACAGAAGATATGATGAATCTATTATCCAGCTGGAGATGCAACGAGCTTCGTACGGACTTCGATTTCAGAATATAAAAGAGGAAAAAGATGAAGACTTAAAAGCGACTATGGCGGAAATTATTGGAGCTATACTCCAAGAGGACCCCATAGCTTTACAGAGAGAAATCGATGAAGTATACCGAATCTCGAATAGCTATATCCGTCGGCACAACCTCCCAAGAGAGATACATATTAAGTTTA
The DNA here is from genome assembly GCF_031021105.1 of Erythrolamprus reginae. Classification (NCBI taxonomy): domain Eukaryota; kingdom Metazoa; phylum Chordata; class Lepidosauria; order Squamata; family Dipsadidae; genus Erythrolamprus; species Erythrolamprus reginae. Next base: position 265,390,377 of record NC_091950.1, on the reverse strand, counting down.
CAAGAAAGGCGTTGCGAGATGAGATACTCCATCATTCAAGAAACTCCCCGCCCCAACGTCAGGGAGTAGAAATAAAGATACTAAAGCAAGTTCCAAGAAGTGTCAGAGAAAACAGAAGAGATTATCACTTTCTAACTAAAATTTTGATTAAAGAAAACATTACTTACCGTTGGCTTATTCCACAAGGACTTTCTCTGACATGGCGTTCTACAAGGTACAAACTGGAAAACGTAGAACAAGCCATGTACTTTCTTGAACAGAGTGGTATTGGCCACTCCGACTACGCAAGTAAGCAACAAGTGGTCCAACTACAACTAGTTCAACAGCAACCAGGGGAAAAATTACCAACTCAGCAAGAAGAAAACTTGGGGGCAACCGCTCAAGTAATAGAGCAGGACCAAGGTGCTAGAAGAGTTCAACCTCAGCGAGAAACCAAAAAACCCACTAAATGACAACGAATAAAGACTTAAAAATATTTTCCGTAAATGTTAATGGACTTAACGAACCAAGAAAAAGGAAGCAAATTTTCTCTAAAATTAGAAACCAAAATGTTCAGATTGCAATATTACAAGAAGTTCATATTAAAAAAGATAACCAAAAATTACTGTTGAATCCCAAAATTGGAAGAATGTATGCTGCATTAGCAGACCAAAAAAAAAGAGGTGTAGTGATGTATGTTAAGAATTCTATAAATTCCAAACAAATATATAAGGATAAAGAGGGTAGGATATTGATTGTGCAAGTAGATATTGAACCTAGACCTCTAGTGGTTGTTTCTATTTATGCTCCCAATGAAGACCAAATGACATTTTATAAAAATTTACACCAAATAATAATAGATTTAGCTATTGATAATGTATTGATAATAGGTGACTTCAATGCTATCGCGAATAGACAATTAGACCACTCAGGAGGGGGAGGTAATAAAAAAAGGGGAAAAGGCAAAAAAACAAGAAGAAATTTACTACCTAGCACTTTTCAAAAAATGAAAGCGGAATTATTACTAAGCGACATTTGGAGGGAAAGACACCCTCACAAAAGGCAATTTACCTTTTACTCCAATCCTCATAAAATTTGGACGAGAATAGACATGTTATGGGCACCAAAAACGGTGGCAGAACAAATAAGAGAGGTCGAGATAGACGTTAATACATGGGCTGATCATAACCCAATAGTGGTCTACATGACGATGAATAATAAACAGAACAACTGGCGGATGAATAGGTATATATTAAATGATAAGAAATATAAGGATTGGATCGAAAAGGAATTAAAAATATTTTTCGAAATTAATAAAACATCAGACACTACTCCACAGAACTTATGGGATACAGTTAAAGCGTATATAAGAGGTTTAACAATATCTTATACAGCAAAACAAAATAAGGAAAAGAAATTAGAGTACTTACAATTAACAAACGAACTAAAACAATTAGAATCCTTATCGCAGCAACATATTAAGAACAGAGATCTAAAGACAGAAATAAATGTAATTAAAACATAAAATTAGAGTTATAGAACAAAACCAACTAACTGAAAAGATCAAAAGAGCAAAGCAACAATATTTTGAACATGCAAATAAACCTGGCAGATGGCTAGCGTATAAACTTAGAAAACAGAGTCAATCAAAATTAATCCAAAAATTAGAAGATAAAGATGGTAAAATAAAATATGATACAGAAGGTAAGGCAGACATTGTGTATAATTTTTATAAAGAATTATATGCTAAAGATCATGTTATTGAAGATGAAGTTTTTAACTATTTAGAGGCTTCAAATTTACCACAAATAACAGAAGATCAACAGGCTACCATGGATGGACCAATAACAATGGAGGAACTCCTAATAACAATTAAAAAACAGAAAAGCAACAAGGCCACAGGCCCAGATGCCATACCTGCAGAATGGTACAAGATAGACAACGAAACAATAAGAAACCATATGTTAGAAACTTTTAATTTATGTAGACTTGAGGGAAAAATCCCCAAATCTTGGTCAGAATCACTGACAACCTTAATACATAAACAGGGTACTGAACCAGAAAAAATTAAAAACTATAGGCCTATATCATTATTAAATGTAGATTATAAGATCTTTATTGCCATTTACGCAGAGAGACTCAAAAGAGTTATAAATGGAATAATACACCAAGACCAAAATGGGTTTCTTCCAGGGAGACAAATTAAAAATAACATTAGAACTGTAATAAATATACTAGAGTACTATGAACAACATCCAGACAAGACGGCATCTCTAATGTTTTTGGACGCTCAAAAGGCCTTCGACAACGTTAATTGGATATTTATAAAAATGCAATTAAATAAAATGAGATTTGGCCCAAAATTTGTTAACTTAATAGATACCATATATTCAAAACAAACAACGAATATAATATTGAATAACAGTCAATTACCAATACTTGACATAAATAAGGGAGTTCGCCAAGGATGCCCTATATCACCATTGTTATATATTATGACCCTTGAAACCCTATTAATTAAAATAAGAGCGGACCCCAAAATAAAAGGTTTAACCGTAGGAGATGAAACCTACAAACTCCAGGCCTTTGCAGACGATCTAATGTTTATAATTGAAGAACCGACTACAACAGTTCCTACCTTACTACAAACCATTGAACAATATGGAAACGTAGCAGGTTTAAAGATAAACAAAAGCAAAACACATTACTTGACCAAAAATATGAATAAAACACTAGAAACTAAATTAGAAAGTATTTCTGGAATAAAGATTGTAAAAAAGGTAAAATATTTAGGAATAAATTTAACAGCGAAAACAATAACATTAAAAAATGATAATTATATGAAATTACTAGCAGAAATTAAAAAAGACTTAGCAATGTGGAATAATTTGAAAATATCTTTCTTAGGAAGAATTGCAACAATTAAGATGAACATTTTACCCAAGGTCTTATTTCTTTTTCAGGCAATACCAATAAACCCAGGGGGAATCTTTTTAAAAACTTTAACAAACTTAGTTAAAAAATTTATATGGCAAGGTAAAAAAGCAAGGATAAAAATGAATTGTTTAGAAGATATTAAAGAAAGAGGTGGATTTGGCCTTCCAAATTGGAAACTATATTATCAGGCCGCTGCATTAACATGGCTTAGAGATTGGATAATCTTAGATAATAAAAGAACACTTGACCTAGAAGGGCATGATTTAATGCTTGGATGGCACGCATTCCTATGGTATGATAAGGACAAAAATCATTCATATTTTAAAAGGCATACATTAAGGAAATACTTATTAGAAGTATGGAAAGACATAAAGAAGAATCATTTTTTAAGCATTCCAGATTGGTTAGCTCCTTTAGAAGCAATAACACATCCAAAGTCTATAAAGGACAAGAAAATGACTTATAGATATAAAGAACTATTAAACGATCAGATGAAGCTTAAATCTAGAATTGAACTACAAGAAGAAGGGATAATAATAGATTGGTGGCACTACGCCCAGATCCGATCTAGATATCAGAAGGATAAAACTCTTTACATTTTTAATAAAAGTAAGAATCCTTTAACTACTTTAATAACCACTAACTCAACAAAAATGATAGGGAAAATATATAAACTACTTATTGCTCATAAAAATATAGAGTTGACTTTAAAAGATACTATGATAAGATGGTGTAGAAATATTGGTAAGGAAATAGACATAGACACATGGGAGAAAGTGTGGATTAATAATTGGAAAATGACTAAATCAGTTTCTCTAAAAGAAAACCAAATCAAAATGTTCTATAGATGGCATCTCCCACCAAATAGGATAGCAAAAATGTTTCCCAAAACATCCCCAATATGTTGGAAATGTAAGAAGGATATAGGAACTTATTATCATCAATGGTGGACATGTAGCAAAGCAAAAATATATTGGAAGATGATTGAAAAAATATTAAAAGAAATAATAAAGCAAGATATAGATAATACCCCGGAATTTTACTTATTAGGTGTCACAAACCAGATTTATAAGAAAGAAATTTTTTATCTAATTATACACATACTAACTGCGGCTAGAATAATATATGCGCAAAACTGGAAAGGGGAGGAAATCCCCAAGGAAGAAGAGGTTATAGCCAAGATATTAGATTGCGCTGAAATGGATATGATGACAAGAAGATTAAACGATCAAGAGGATACTAAATTTTATGAAACATGGAACAATGTTTACAAATGGATAGATAAGAAAAAATAAGATATATCTCTAGTGGTTGTTTTTTTTATCTTTTTTTGTATTAGTTTTTACATAGGTGATAATAATATTAATATTAGTTTAAAAGGACTTTTTGATGATTATGATATAGTAATGTATGTATAAGTATAAGCAAAATACTAAGATTTTCGAAGTATAATAGTTGAATTTAGTTTTACTGTTTGGATTGAAGGTTTGACACTACTTTACTATAGTAATTAGGATTATATTAAAGGTATTTTTTCTTTGGTAATTATGTTATACTAACCCTACCTAACACCCATATTAAGATTTGTAAACCTTAACTCAAATTTAATTTTTTTTTATATATAATAGTTAACATATATTTAATTATGTATTCTTTTTCTATATTTGAATGTATACTTTCATAAGAAGCGGGGGAAACACCCCCCCACTTTATGTTCATTGTTTGTATGTATTTGTTTGTTTTTTATGAAAAATAATAAAAAAAATTGAAAAAAATTAAAAAAAAATTAAAAAAAACGCTTTACTTTTGCACTAATGGAGAGAATGGCACTGCTAAACCTCAAAGACGTTTCAATTTAGTTATAAAATAACATCTTTAATAGCCAGACTTCACAGGGGTGAACTCATTGGTGGGTTGCTTACCTTTTCTACCAGTGTGCTGCACGCGTATCATGATTTTGCTTCTGTGCCTGCGTAGAGAGCTGAAGATTGTGGAAAATTATTTTAAAAAGATGGCAGTGTACACAGACCGGCAAAGACGGACCGGAGCTGTTGTGCCAGAATTGTGCAATCAGCGAGCTGCTACCGGAGTGGAGCACCAGACTGCACCAGTAGGAACTCACCATTGGATGGCTCTGAGACAAGGCTGAGATCTACTAGATAAGCATGGTTTAGTTCATATGACTTCCATATAATTAAGCAGGAAGGCAATCTTTGTGTGTTACCCCCAAATCCTGCACATTTCACTTTTTTTTAGATATGTGTCATTTTTAAGCTGACCACAGGGAGTGCTTGTATTTAAAAAAAAAATACAGTCCTGTAAAACAGTATTTTTTTTAAAAAAAAAAAACTTGGCAACTTTAAGATATGTAGACTTCAACTCCAAGAATTTCCCAGCCAGCCCTGATGCTCAAGGGGAGCAAGCATTTCCATCACAATGCGAACCGGTAATGAAGGTAAGTGGAACCCGCTTGAGTGCTGCTGGGGGAGTTGAGCAAACCAGCACTGAAAAAGATGCTACATTGCTAGATAACTAAAGTTGTACATCCAGGCAAGGGTTGCCCATTGCCGCTGCTAACAGAATGGTTGCATGCACAACTCCATATCCCCGATGCATGGATGTGCATGCGCAGGAATTCAAATCTTGCATGAGGACGCTCACGCATGACCTATTTCACAGAAGCAAAAAAATGCCAAAAGTCAGTGAAATCTCCCATGTGTGAGTGTCCTCATGCAAAATTTGATTTCTTGTGCATGCACAGAAGCCAAATATCATACGGGCATGCGGGCACATGTGTCGGTGACATTGTGCTGTGCACCCAGCTTCATTTTTCCTATCGAGACACTGTATTGGGCTATACCGGCTGCAACCTGCTACTATATATATCCCAACATGGCCCTTAATTCATGCTGCTACCTCACTTCATTTTGTCCTCGTTAAGACTTGTCAGTCTTCATTCTTTTGGAATGTCATCATTCATTCACCATTAGGCTATTCCAGATTCTCTCCGACTTATTTACTTACTTACTGGTGTATTGTGGCATTTTCATCTTGCTTATCAAATCATTATTGTTGTCCAAATTGCCTCTCATTCCTGAAAGAAAAGAAGAAGAAAATAAATGAAATAAACCCTTTCACAATCTAAAAAGACAAGCCTCATAAAAAGTGAGGAGTAAAGTCACTTTTTTCAGTGCTGTTGTGACTTTTGGTATGTAAAGGACTACCTGTAACGTAAAAAAGCTGCGATGGTGAACCTATGGCAAGGGTGCCACAGGTGACACACATAACCATATCTGAGGGCACGAGAGACATTGCCCTATGTCATCTCCAGTGCACATGTGGGCACTAGCCAGCTGATTTTCAGCCTTTCAGAGGGCATGGGGAGGTCGTTTTTGACCTTCCGGGGTTTCAGGAAAGCCTCTGCAGACTGTGGATGGTGAAAAATGGCCCAACAGACCTACCAGAAGCCCAGAGGCTTCAGTGAAGCTTGAGCGGTGGTGGGGGAGGGCACTGCATTATGGTCATGGGAACATGCGCCTGCCCTATCATGTATATGTGCACCCTTTTGGCAAGTGAGCAAAATTGATTCACCATTACTGGCATAAGGGCAATTTTCTTTTTCATAGCTGTTGCTTAGGGCAAATTCATGATTTAAGGGAATTTCAATTTTGGCTGAATGAATTTTTGGAGTTTGTAAATTACTACTTATATAACTGTCTGGTTTGGCTCTGCAACCAAACAAGACAGACACAGACTTCAACTGATAATTAGAACTGCAGAAAAAACAATTGCTACCAACCTGCCTTCCACTGAGGACCTGTATACTGCATGAGTCAAAAAAAGGGCTGTAAAAATATTTACCCCTCACATCATGGACATAAATTGTTTCAACTTCTACCCTCAAAAAGATGCTATAACCTCATTCCTAAGGCTTCTTTCTAATATATCTACACCAAGAGTGCGGAGAATGAATTACTCCATCTGTTGAAGTAATTCACCCTTGTTGCAAATCAATCCATACATTTTTCGAGATAACTCAACCAATTTTTTCCCTCCTCATTGGTCTCATTTCCTTGAGTATACACTTATCCTGAAACTGTATAAAGTATTAAGCGGACTTGTAATTTCTTGCATGAATACCGGAGACGATTGTTTGAAAAACCTGTCCTTCATGGTGTCATGGGTACAAAACAGCTATGCTTGTTTGAAGCTAACTGGGGAAAAAAATAATTACACTGATTTTCTTATGAGGCAAAAATGCTAAACTATTCAAAAGAAGGCCAGTCTCACAAGCTGAGTGATTTTCAGTCTGTATAAAATGACAGTTGGAAACAATAGCAGAAACAGAGAATAGTGCTACTTAAATGCAGAAGTAGGTGGAGGGGGGAGAGAGGGAGGGAAATAAATAAATAAAACAAGTCTTTTTTTGCAACTACCGAATATCTCCATACAATGACTGCAATACAGAAATGCTAATAAAACAGGTATATTTTGATGACCAGAGTGTAGCTGCATCAGCTGCGGCTACAGATTTGATTTGCAAAGCAGGAACCACAATAAAGCTCATTTACTCCTATCAGATGTGATGATTAATATGGCGTTAATGTGGTATGCTCAGACTCCTTTTTTCCCTTGCTTTTTGTTTCTGGCTGTTCTTTTAACTGATCAGGCGCCAAAGCTTGTGGCTATATAATTACATTAGTTGGGAAATTAATGCAGGAAATAGCTTGCTCATTCAACTGTTTTTTTAAAAAAAATTAATCTTCAACTGCACTTTTAAATTGTGTTCACCTCCTCAGTTTAACCCGATGCCAACAACATCCTGAGCTAATTATGCATCTTCTGTGTCCTGATCTGCGGCTACTCTTCTTGTTCAGCTGTTGTCATGCAGATATTTCAAATCAAGTATAAGTTTTGAATTGGAAGGTAAAAATATTCTCCGTCTCCAAAAGCAAGGGAATTAATTTCACTTGCTCTCCCAGTGAAAATGGGCGGTGCTTCAGCAAAGATGAAGTTGATGGACCAAGACCTGGAGTCACTGTTGGCTGGTCCATCCCCGTCTTCATCTGCAAGTAATGGTGGATTCCTGACTCCTTATAGGACATGTACTAGACCAGTGTTGGGGCTTATTTTTTTCTGCCTCTGTGGAGGGGGAAATGCAGACATCAATCATCAATGTTAGGATTTGGAGAAGTCCACCTTGGGGTCCCGTGCTTACCATAACGTCATGTGCAAGATGATGACATGGTGTAGATAATGTCTCTGTTCCTCTTACCTCCTCCTAGATCAGTGATGGTGAACCTTTTTTTCCTTGGGTGCCCAAAGAGCGTGAGTGTGTGCTATTGTGCATGCACAAGTGCCCACACTCATAATTCAATGCTTTCCCCTGCCCCCTGGAGGCCTTCTGGAAGATGGAAATAGCCTCTTTCCCATCTTCTGGTGGGTCCAGTAAGCTCATGTTCCCTCCCCCAGGCTCCAAAGGCTTCCCTGGAGCTGGAGGAGGGTAAAAACGCTCACTCTTATCCCCCTGGTGGCTCTCTGGAAGCCAAAAACACCTTCCTAGAGCCTCTGTCTGTGCATGCCAAGAAATCAGCTGGCCGGCACACACATGGATGTTGGTGCTGAGCTAGGGCAATGGCTTGCATGCCAGCAGATATGGCTCTGCATGCCACCTGTGGCACCCATGCCATAGGTTTGCCATCGCTGTCCTAGATATTTACAGGTATCCAAGTTTGAACCCTATGTCTTGATTAATGTGAATTAATTAATGTGACATGGGTGAGATCATCCAGAGGCATGGGGTGAGGTATCATCAGTATACGGATGATACCCAGTTATACATCTCCACCCCATGTCCAGTCAACGAAGCAGTGGAAGTGATGTGCTGGTGCCTGGAGGCTGTTGGGGCCCGGATGGATGTCAACAGACTCAAACTCAACCCGGATAAGACAGAGTGGCTGTGGGTTCTGCCTCCCAAGGTCAATTCCATCTGTCCATCCATAACCCTGCAGGGGGAATTATTGGTACACAACTTGGGCATCCTCCTTGATCCACAGCTCACATTAGAGAACCATCTTTCAGCTGTGGCGAGGGAGACATTTGCCTAGGTTCACCTGGTGCACCAGTTGCGGCCCTACCTGGATTGGGACTCACTGCTTACATTCATTCATGCCCTCATCACCTCAAGATTCGACTACTGTAATGCTCTCTACATGGGACTACCTTTGAAAAGTGTTTGGAAACTTCAGATCATGCAGAATGCAGCTGTGAGAGCAATCATGGGCTCCCCAAGGTATGCCCATGTTACACCAACACTCCTCAGTCTGCAGTGGTTGCCGATCAGTTTCCGGTCACAAGTGTTGGTTATGACCTATAAAGCCCTTCATGGCATCGGACCAGAATATCTCCGGGACCGCCTTCTGCCGCACGAATCCCAGCGACCGATTAGGTCCCACAGAGTTGGTCTTCTCCGGGTCCCATCGACTAAACAATGTCGTTTGGCGGGTCCCAGGGGAAGAGCCTTCTCTGTGGCGGCCCTGACCCTCTGGAACCAGCTCCCCCCTGAGATTAGAACTGCCCACACCCTCCTTGCCTTTCGTAAACTCCTTAAAACCCACCTCTGTCGTCAGGCATGGGAGAACTGATATAACTTCCCCAGGCCTATATTGTTTATGTATGGTATGTTGTGTGCTTTTTTTTAATTATGGGTTTTTAGTTTTAATTATTAGATTTTTATTCTACATTGTTTTTTCTATTACTGTTATGAGCCGCCCCGAGTCTATGGAGAGGGGCGGCATACAAATTTAATAAATAAATAAATAAGTAAGTAAATAAGTAAGTAAGTAAGTAAGTAAGTAAATAAATAAACAAACAAACAAACAAACAAACAAACAAATAAATAAATAAATAAATAAATTTGCCTGTGATTACTGGTTTCCTCCCTCCTGAATGATATGGCTGGCTGGCAAGCTTCTGACGACAGTTTATGTAGAGTAAACTTGGAATGTGGGCTGAGACCATTTCTACCAGGGATTTCCCAAGAAAGTAGCAATAAACAAACCTTAAACAAATCATGTTTACCTTTCTGATTAGTTCTAGGTAAGTCTAATCTGTGCCCTGACAACTTCCTTTATACTAAACAAACTACGGACAAGTGATTTAGTGATTGATAGTGCTTTATCATAAGATCACCTCTAATAATTTCTATCAAATGGATCTAAGAAAAGTGTTATACCATGAATAGGCGTTTCTAAATTCTCCGAACCAAGTTTTGACCTTTTTTTTTTTCAAAAGGATGCGATTATATGCATAATCTCAGAATTACTTGCCGAAGCATATTTTTCTATCCTTCTAAGACAGTCTCTGTGGGAAAACTGAAAATAGATGCAGACACTCTTTCAAGTTTGGCTGGTATAATGACGTATATAGTTAGAATGCTGACAAAGCAAATAAACATCACCAGTATTTATTATATTTACACACACACACCATAACTGTCTGCTCCCTTCTTCTCAAACTTTTTCTCCCAGTGCAATTGCTTTTCAGGACATTCAGGACAATCCCATTCACCTGAATAGAACCAGACTCGAGCACCCACCACCCTTTTTCCAAGTTGCAAGCATACAATAAACATAAGGTCTGCAGAGCTTAAGCCATGAAGCCTGCCATAGGAAATCAAACATCTTACCCATGAAATGAGGGACTAGTGGCTAACCCTCTACTAGAATAATATGACTTTGTAAGACTTTGTAAGAACAATAAAAACTTGTTTGAAAGACTGAAAGCCTTATATGGACTTTTTCCTGAAAGAAGAAGAAAAAAAATAACAATTCATGGATTGGAAAACTGAGAAAGTGAAGGTACGAAGAGATTAAAGGGGGAAGAGGGACAATAAAAATGTAACTATGAAAAGAAGGTTGGAAGTCATGGTTCTTAACTTTGGTTTTCTTTCCTTTTTACTTCTCTATATTGGGCAGAGGTAACATACCAATATGGGATGACACCGTTCATTCAACCAATGAGGACTGAATCTGTCAAATTGTAGCTTTCCACCTTTGCCTCCGTTGCCCTCTCTTTGACTCAGTCTGACAGGACATATATTTTCACTCTCCCATCTTGAGATATCATCTCCATCTTTCTACGGAGTCAAGAATAAACAATCTGTGAGTTTTCCCTCAGCTGAATCTTTTCAACATTGTCAGAGTCACTGTGGTCGACATCGGCTCAAAGCTCTGGCTCTAACCACTCCCTGTTGCCTAGCCTCCAGCTGAGGGCCATCTAACAATCTTGAGGGGGTGGGGTTTCCTTTCCCACCTGGCCTTGGGAGTTAATGCTCTGAGTTAATGCTCTGGAGTTTGGCAGGATTAATAAGCTTGCACCTTACAGCTCATCCCCTTTGCTTCTCCGGGACCTTTCCCTCAGTCACAGGTGCAAATTGTTTGGGTGACCTCCAGCCAGAAGATTCTAGCACTCTCCTTCCTGCTTTGGCGGGGGTAGGCAGCTTGGACAAATGGAAGCCAGCGGGAGCTCTTTTGCTCGAGCAGCTTGCTGCCTTAGCCTGTGAAAAGTAGTCTTTTGGCTGCACCCATTACCTGTAGCTGCCTCCACTGGTGAGAGTCCTTCCAAGATGGGATTGATGGTCCTTGCTAGCTCTGATGCCCCCAACCCATCCGTAGCCACTCCAGTCATGGGGTTTTTTTCCTGATGACTGACAATTTTTGCCACTTTCTCTAATGGAGTCAGACATTTTAGAGTGCCACAAGGCAGCAGCCATCTGGCTGAAGAGCAAAGTCACTTGGTGCAGCTGCAGCCATTTTGATTCCATGAAGGGACATGTTGTGTGGCAGTGGCCATTTTGAGTCCTCTGAGGGATGTTGCATGAGGCAGCGGCCACTTTTCTGACTCATCGGGCCTTCTGAAGGCTTCTAGAACAGCAGACAATATTGGGCAGCCTAAGCCTTCCAAGCACCGATCCACCAAAAGGCAAAAGAAGACCCACATTCTTTCAGACCCTGCCAGGGCCACTCCCAGGGCCCTGCCAGACAGGACAGGGCATACAGTCTACCTCCTGCTGAGAGCCATTCCCTGTCCAAAGACTCCAGGACTACCCAGAAGGATGAATCTCACGGAGACAAGGCCCTGGAGAAGATCTGCACAAAGTCCAGCCCAGTCACATCCCAGGCTTGCCTGGTCATCCCATCACTGCCAGTTGGCTAACTAATGATGGTGCGGGCCCAGCATCAGCTGATCTAACAGTCCCCCCTGCTGATCTTACAGTGCCCCCCTGACAGTCTGGGCCTTAATATTCTAATAGTCCCTTCATGTTGAAGTCCAGAAGTCTTAAAGTTTGAGGACCCCTGATTCTTAGCCAGGGACTAAGAATTCTAGGAGCTGCTGTTCTAACCTATACCTGGCGAACACAAGATTGGAAGAGATTTGCATTATTATGCATACAGGATAGCCTTCAGGAAAAAAAAGGCTTCATAGTTCTTTGTAAGATATATAAAAGATGATCCTCCATGTTTCTGCCCCTTTCATATTAAAATGTTTATTTTAATAAGGTCTAGGATTTAAAGAGCAACTCCCACATGATATTTTCTGACTTTTGAAAGTCTGGAAAACAAGTCCCTGAGGCATGCGACATTTAAAAAAAAAATGCCTAGGAAATCCTTTCCTGTTCAAAAGCAGTAAGCTTTATGAGATGAAGATGCTTCCAGGCTAGTTTGCTGCCTTTATTCAGTAAAATCACAATAATACTACTTTGAAATTTACAAAGCTATAAGCAATATTAGGTAAAATCCAGGGGTGGGCTGCTGGGGGTTCGCAGGGGTTCGGGAGAAGCTAAGATTCTGTACAGTTTGGAGAACCCCCAAATCTCACTCCTGGCTGGAACCAGCCTGCCCATCCCACCCTACCCCTCCCAGAAATCCCCATGTGACTGATTTTGGATGCAGGCAAGTGCAGGACATGTGAAGAGGTTCAGGGATGGTGAAAAACAGGCCTGGAAGGCCAGAAATAGGCCTGGGAGGGCAAAATCACCTCCCAAGCTGTGGTGCAGGAAGCCAACTAAGCCATGCCATCCATGGCCATACCCAACCAGCAACTAGGGAGAGAACTCTCTTGCTAAAGATTTTGAAGCCTGCCCCTGAAATCTGGTAGGTGAGAGGAAAGGATTAGAATTCTCTATATTTCTTTGCTGACATCTGGTGAATGTCTAGACTTCTGGAATGTAGATTTGATCACCCAAAACACTAAATATTAAACCAGTCTTCCTCAATCTAGGTCAGTGGTTCTCAACATGGGGCCCATGCCCCACAGGGGGCAATTTGATTTTTAATGGGGGCAATTGGAGCCTTGTTTAAATCGAGTTAATGGCCTTTTGGGCTTCCTCCGCATGTGTATATTTCACTTTTTGACTAGTGAGAATTATATGTCATGGGGAGGGGCATCAGGATTTTAGAGATGCTTGGGTGGGGCATGGCCAAAAAAAGGTTGGGAACCACTGATCTAGGTGGTGGCCAAATATATGAATCTCAAGTTCCAGAATCAGCTAGCCAACATAGATAGGCAGAATTTTGGAAGTCCTCACAACTGGAAAGCTCCCCCTAAGTTAGGGGGAACCATTTTAAACATGCTTATTAATCATCTGTGTCTTTGTATAAAGCACTACAGATAGTCCTTAATTTATGACCGCAATTGAGCCCAAAGTTTATGTTGTTAAGTGAAACATTTCTTAAGTGAGTTTTGTCCTATTTTACAACCTTTCTTGACGCAGTTGTTAAGTGAATCATTGTAGTTGATAAGTTAGTAACCCAGTTGTTAAGTGAATCTGGCTTCCACTTTGAGTTTGCTTTTTGGAAGGTCACATAATCTTGGGATTCAGCAAGAGTCATAAATATGAACCAGTTGCCAAGCACCTGAAGTTTGATCGCAGGATCATAGGGAGGTTGCAAAGGTCATAAATGTGAAAAACGGTCATAAGTCACTTTTTCCAGTGCTGTTGTAACTTTGAATGGTCACAAAATGAACTGCTGTAAGTCGAAACTACTTGTATTGCTACAGTGATTTTTTTTTAAAGTGCATTCATCTGCTCCACTCCAATTCCTGTGTAGATTTAAAAAGCTGTCATACAGAGCCGAGACTAAGGGTAGAGGGCAAAACGATATCATAAATTAGGCTATAAAAATTAACTCTAATTTTTAAAAATTCTTTAAGCACTCTATATTAAATAAATAAAATTACACTCTCCAATGCCATAAAGTCAGTGACAATGAATGCCATAAAGTCAGTGACAATCAACATTAATCTATGTTAAATGAAGACACAGTGTATAATTTACTTGGGCATTTGTCCAATCTTGAATTGCAAAATGTATTTATTGATTAAATTGCACACCACCCAGAGTCTTTCTCCGAGGGAGATGGATGGTTACGAAGTATGAAATAAATAAACCAACAAACAAGCCCAATAGCAAGAGTAGAATGTACTTGTAACTGAAGAAGTCCGTGACTTACTCTGTAATAGTTTTTCCATGCAGGCATATAAACATGACCTCAAAGATCTTGAAAAGTAAAGTGTCACCCCCTCCCACTCAGCTTTCTTTCTGTCTCACTTTGGCAAAACGTTTTGGAGAGTCTCTTCTTTCAATGAGTCAAACAATAGTCTCATTAACACATGAAAGTTAACAATAAAGCAGGTACAGAATTTTTCTCCTTCTGGTGGCCACCTATACGATGTATGAAACCAAAGGTTTTCTTGACTGTCCCCTGTTATTCTATTCTATTCTGTTCTGTTCTGTTCTGTTCTGTTCTGTTCTGTTCTGTTCTGTTCTATTCTATTCTATTCTATTCTACTCTACTCTACTCTACTCTACTTTACTCTGCTCCATTCTATTCCTTCTGTGCCAATCCAATGCAAGCAAGCACACAATGTCCATAAGCATATGACGATCCATGATCACAAGATCCAGTGATATCCACACCAATACAGTGATCCCCCGAGTTTCGCGATCTCGATCTTTGCGAAACGCTATATCGCGATTTTTCCACCCGATGACGTCACTCCCTTCCTTTCTCATCTTTCTTTCTCTCTCTCTTTCTCTATCTTGCTTCTTCCTCTCTCACACTCTCTTCCTCCCTCTCTCATCTCTTTCTTTCCTTCTCTCTCTTTTTCTATCTCTCCCCCTCTTGCTCTCGAGCGGCAAGCGAGCAGCCGGGCGGGCGGGGTGAACGGGCAAGCGGAGCGGCCGGGCGGGTGGGCGAATGGGCAAGCGGAGCGGCCGGGCGGCCGGGTGAACGGGCAAGCGAGCAGCCGGGCGGGCGGGTGAACGGGCAAGCGGAGCGGCCGGGCGGGCGGGTGAACGGGCAAGCGAGCAGCTGGGTGGGCGGGGTGAACGGGCAAGCGGCAAGCAATCTTGGGGTTTCCCCTTTGCCTGGGCGGCGGGAAGACCCAGGGAAGGTTCCTTCGGCCGCACAACAGCTGATCTGCTCCGTAGCGCGGCAGCAGCGAGGAGCCGAAGATGGGGTTTCCCCATTGCCTGGGCAACGGGGAAACCCCATCTTCGGCTCCTCGCTGCTGCTGTGCTGCGGAGCAGATCAGCTGTTGGGCAGCCGAAGGAACCTTCCCTGGGTCTTCCCCGCCGCCCACACGCAAACTCCACCATCTGCGCATGTGCGGCCATGAAAAAAAGGGTGCGCATGCGCAGATGGTGTTTTTACTTCCGCACCGCTATATCGCGAAAAATCGAGTTTCGCGAGGGGTCTTGGAACGGAACCCTCACGAAACCCGAGGGATCACTGTAGTGAGTTCTAAAACCCTCTACTACCAGTTTGCACACATGCAATACTTCTGCCCATGCGCAAAACGTCCTGGGCAGGTGGGCAGAGCCTCCCACCACTATCGGTTCTTAGAACCAGGTAGAACTGGGGGCAACCCACTGCTGGCCCACATTCTAGCTACCAAAAAGGCACTGGAGTAAAGGGACATATCTAATATGACAAACCAAGTATACCGGGCATGTACTCTTCCACAAAACAATCCCAGAGGTTTCAGATTCAGGAACTTCAGGTCAATAACTCTGAACTTAAGATGATATGTGAAAAAGCACCGTTCAGTCATGCCCGAAAGTAATTTTCATCTAAGTCTGGGTGCCATCCATTATATTTTAAAGGTTTTAATTTCTATCCAGGAACTGTGGGTGGGGTGGGGATGAAATCTTAAAGGGGAAAAACTGCAAGAGCCCAGAAGGATTTTTTTTAATGGTTCTGACTCAGATTTTGGCATATGCTACTTCATAATTGCCATAAATCCTAGCTCTGAAAGAACACTAATTTGAACATAATTTGCCTCTTCATCTTACAGAGTACATGGCTTCTAAATGCAGATGTTGCATCTGACAACTGAATAAGCAAAACGTAATCTTTGTGCATTGTGGATCTCAACCTTCTATTGCGAAAAAAACATTGGAAACTCTGAATGTTGGCTGACCATCCTTCCTTCTTCTAACCAATACCATATGGAAAATACTGAAGAACTGAATGAAGACTCCTTTTATCCAGCAGACAAGCCACCTCTGGGAAAAATATTTTCCTGGCTGATGATAGGCTTCAGCACAAGACACAGCTATAATACCATTGCTAGGACCTGTAAGAGTTTTACAGACAACAAGGGCAATTTTATTTTATTTTTAAAAAACACTTCTTTTTTTACCAACAACTTCATTTTGACTTTTCAAAATCCAACAATGTTATTTTCTAAAATGAGGAGATAATAATAACAAAATCAGTAACTTCCCTACAGATGTTGGGTTTGCATAAAGAAGAATAAAAACACAAAGTGTGTGGAGGTGAGATGAGAATAAAATCTTGAGCGTCCCAATCCTCCTGGTCTCCTCACTTACAATAATAATAACAGAATTGGAAAGGAGGTCTTCTAGTCCAATCCCCTTCTTGATAAAGTAAGGCTCCAGGAAGCCATATTTAGGGTACATTCACCTGAATGAGCTTACAAGCTGCTCTCCGGTCCATGCCTTGGGTAGATCTAAGCTCTCTCCCAAAAATGGAATTGGCCCTCATGCCATTTGGTGTTTAAACATCAACAGAAGACTCATCTGTTCTGCTCTGCATTCTTAGGGAACAAGTATCCCAAGCAGGCCAGTGCAGGCAGGGATCGGTTCCACTTACCTTCTCCACTGGTTCACATTGCAACATTTTGCACATACACCTTCTCCACTTGTACATGTGGGCGTCCCCTCATGCTATTTCACTTCCACACATACTCAGAAGGTGGATTCAGCCCAAAACACAGCTGAGGAGCTGATCAGCTGTGCTTCGGGCAAAGAAACAAAGGTGAGCATTAACCCGGGAGAAGGCAGGGGGGCTTTTTCCCCAGCATAGAATGAGGTGAAGCCATCCAAACACAGGAAAATGTGGCAAAAATTCAGAAAAAAGGATGGTGGCGTGCATGGACCGGCACCGACAGAACTGGATCTGTGATGCCAACCAGTAGCAGGTTGCTACCAGTACAGTAAAGGATGCCGCACTATTAGCGATCACTGTGCGCACAGCTTCGTTTATCTTGTGTATGTGCGTGTGTGCATGTCCCAGCGTGGTTTTTGCTTCTGCGCATGTGCAGGAAGCAAAATCTGACAAGGGGATGTGTGCACAAGATTTCAGCAATTTTTTGCTTCTGTGCATGTGCGGAAGCAAAACAAATTCCGAAATCTCTCACTCATGCGCATTCCCCTGTAAGATTTTGCTTCTGGATATGTGCAGAAGCAAAAACACACTGGGACATGCGCGCATGCATGCAAGCTAACCGAAGTGGCATGCACAGTGCAGAGGTAGCAGCAGTAATAGGAATCTATCCCGGATGTTACATCACCAGCAGGTCACTAGCTGTCAGACGATCTGATCCGAACCTGGAGGAACCCACACTTGGACTGGTGGCCTTCTAGACTGACATTTAAAAGCTACCTGGATCTGTCCATGAACTCACCAAGAGTTGACTCAGCCTACTGGGATTCTTCACATTTATTTTTAAATGAATTCTGTTGAAAATGGTTGTATTCCTGTTGATTTATTGCCTTGTTTTATGGTAGTTGCTTTGTTGTCAATGTTTGTCCCTTTGCACTATTATTAAACTAATATTGTGATATCACTGGAAGGAGCTGGATGAAACTTCATGGCCCCTACATTTTTCATTGTTGTTCATCTAGTGTGACTTTAATGTGAGATGCAGCCTTGAACTGCCCCAAAATTGTTCTACCTGGTGGGTGTGAAGTATTAGTTTACTTTACTGACTTAGATGGATCAATGCTCTCCTCAATTCCTGATGCACATAACCTATATAGATTAGATTAGATTATATTTATTGGATTTATATGCCGCCCCTCTCCGCAGACTCAGGGCGGCTCACAACAATGGCAAAAAACAATACATAGTAACAAATCTAATATTTAGCAATCTAAATTACAGTTTTAGGTTAAAAATCCAAAAGAAACCCCAATATATAAAAAAACAAGCACACAATCAAATCATACACAGAAACTACATGGGCAAGGGGGAGATGTTTCAATTCCCCCATGCCTGACGGCAGAGGTGGGTTTTAAAGAGTTTCCGAAAGGCAAGGAGGGTGGGGGCAATCCTAATCTCTGGGGGGAGCTGGTTCCAGGTCAGAGCCACCAAAGAGAAGGCTCTTCCCCTGGGTCCTGCCAGATGACATTGTTTAGTCGACGGGACCCGGAGAAGGCCCACTGTGTGGGACCTAACCGGTCGCTGGGATTCGTGCGGCAGAAGGCGGTCCCGGAGATATTCTGGTCCGATGCCATGTAGGGCATCTAGGATTGGTTAGATTCCTGTATTTCACTTACCAGATGGTTCTTAGCAGTGATGGGCTACCAAAATTTTTACTACCACACTGTGGGTGTGGCTTATGCATTTTGTTTCAACATCTTTCAGTGCAAATTGGGTGCTCTGGGGTGGAGCTCCAAATTATGCTACCTGAACTGCGTTCCTGACCATTCCCATAGGAGCCCATCACTGGTTCTTAGCTAGATTCTTGCAACAACCTCAGTCCCTCAGAAGGCTGCTTTAATTTAAGTTCTCCATAGAAATAAGAGTTGAGGTTTATATTCCACAGCAAAATTGCTATTGAAATGAAGGATACTCTCAAAACTAGAAGAAAAAGAGGTTGCTGAGCTAATCTGATGTTAGTCAAGTTTTTCAGTACATCCAAAATAGCTAGTTTTATCCTTCCCAATACAGTCCCTGGTTAGATGAACGTAAATAATTCGAGTGATGATATGAGTGTGATTTCCCTTAGCAACAAAATGAGAAGTAGCATTGCAAGAGAGGCCTGCCCGTTTCAGTTTGTTATACACAAAATGAACAGCTTCATCATTAATGGTCTTGGTCACAACATGCCACCCCAAGAATGGAAAAATTGGTCTCTTAATTCCCAGTGGCCAAATTCCAATCAGTGGGCTGCAAAACCAGGGAATATGGTCATTTATTTATTTATTTATTTATTTATTTATTTCACAAGCGCAGTTCTAAATTACATGGTTCCTGGGGGACAATTAGAAACCAGCCATATGACTTTTCTTCCTATGGAAAGGCTATTAAGCTTATTACACAAATTCCTTCCAGGCTTTAGGAACAGAGAGGCTATACTTGACAGAGTCAGGGACTTTCCTCCCAAAGCTGTTTACTCTGTTTTAATGAGACTTGTGTGCTCAGAGAGTTTGATTAGCCTGACGGGAGGGTTTCCCCCTCCCCCTTGCTTTCCCATTAGCAATTTTATCAAGAGATAAGAGTTACTGATCATAGAGTATCCGAAGCATTGACAAACAGAGAAGCCAGCACATGATTGGGAATGTGGATGGAAAAGCATTATTTCTAGCAGAGAGCAAGTAATTGCAGGCAAATATCTTCCAATTTCTATCTCTAATGTTTACTTGTGTTGTGGGGAACACAGAAGGAGAACTGGATATACGTTAACTTCCTTGAGTTGTACAGTATATGGAAAAATAATAAAGGCAGGGTGTAAAATAAATATCCAGTCCGCCATTTCACAAAGTCTAGATGCAGAGGGCTCCTAAGGGAAGGTGGTAATTAATGAAAATAATCAACAACAAATCTGGGGTTTCTTGAATAAAGCAAATAAAGTTCTGAACTGTGACCTGCTGTCTAGATCCAGGCCCCTCCTAGTTTGTGAAAAGCCTGAGAGAGTGTCTTGTGAATAGGTTCTAATGGTGGTTAATTCTTCTTTGAGTGGAGTTTCTTTATCTCTTCAATAGGACTTATTTTATCCCCTCTTCAAGAAGCCATCACTGGACAATTTTCATCCAAGATCTAACCTCCCCTTTTTGGTTAAGGCAGTTGAGAATGTGTTTGGGCAACTGATTCAGAGGGCTTTGAATGAAGTGGTTTATCTGGATCCCTTTTAATCATAATTCAGACCCAGATATGAGACAGAAGCAGCATTGATTACATTTTTCGATGGCATGGGTGGGATGGGCAGTGTGCATCCATCTTGTCGATTTCACCTTTCATCAGTTTTCAATACCATTGGCCATGCTATCCTACCACTAGTGCTGTTATGCTTAGTTTGTCCAATTTCCTGTGGTCACTTCCAATCAGTGGTGATTGGAAAGGGAAGGTTCTGCCCTTGGTCCCTACCATGTAGTGCCATGAAGTTAATTATTCTGTTTCATGCTTACATAAAGCCATTGTGGGAGCACATTCATCACCATAGGATGGGGTATCATCATGGCTGAAGCATAGACATCAAAGAGTTATTGTTAATGGCGAGTATTCTGAGCAGAGACAGGTTATAAGCAGTGTGCCACAAGGGTCTGTTCTGGGTCCTATTCTTTTTAATATGTTTGTGAGTGACATAGGGGAAGGTTTGGTAGGGAAGGTTTGCCTATTTGCCGATGACTCTAAAGAGTGCAATAGGGTTGATATTCCTGGAGGCATCTGTAATATGGTAAATGATTTAGCTTTACTAGATAAATTGTCAAAGCAATGGAAACTGCAGTTTAATGTTTCCAAATGTAAAATAATGCACTTGGGGAAAAGGAATCCTCAATCGGAGTATTGCATTGGCAGTTCTGTGTTAGCAAAAACTTCAGAAGAGAAGGATTTAGGGGTAATGATTTCTGACAGTCTCAAAATGGGTGAGCAGTGTGGTCGGGCGGTAGGAAAAGCAAGTAGGATGCTTGGCTGCATAGCTAGAGGTATAACAAACAGGAATAGGGAGATTGTGATTCCGGTATATAGAGTGCTGGTGAGACCTCACCTACAAAATGATATTGACAAAATTGAACGGGTTCAAAGACGGGCTACAAGAATGGTGGAAGGTCTTAAGCATAAAATGTATCAGGAAAGACAATGAACTCAATCTGTATAGTCTGGAGGACAGAAGGAAAGGGGGGGACATGATCAAAACATTTAAATATGTCAAAGGGTTAAATAAGGTTCAAGAGGGAAGTGTTATTAATAGGAAAGTGAACACAAGAACAAGAGGACACAATCTAAAGTTAGTTGGGGGAAAGATCAAAAGCAACATGAGAAAATATTATTTTACTGAAAGACTAGAAGATCCTTGGAACAAACTTCCAGCAGACGTGGTTGGTAAATCCACAGTAACTGAATTTAAACATGCTTGGGATAAACATAGATCCATCCTAAGATAAAATAGAAAAAATAGTATAAGGGCAGAGTAGATGGACCATGAGGTCTTTTTCTGCTGTCAATCTTCTATGTTTCTATGATTCTATGACAGCCACTGTATATCTCTGCCCCTAGCAAATTAAGCAATGTTGTGAATTAATTTTCTGGAGACTGGATGAATCCCAACAGAGATCAACTGGCAAGATTGGGTGGCTTTAAAGTTTGGGTCCTGCCACTTCTAGCACTATGCTGAATTAGGTAGAATTGCCCCAGACAGACCCAGTGAACAATATGGAGGACTTCCTAGACTCAACTCCTTCTAGAAAAATCAGGTGGCGGTTGTACTAGGAGGGCTGTTGAACAGCTTTGGATTAAACACCAGCTCCTTCCTGAATTGGGAAATTCTGCTCACACTTATTCATGCTCTGGTCATCTCCACATTGGACTATTGGGCTATGAGGATGCCCTTGAAGAGTATCCAGAAGCTTGAATAGGTCCCGTATGAGCAGTGTGCTCCTAGAAAAAACCTCATATTATACCTCTGCTCTGCAAACTGCGTTGGTGGCCAACTTGCTTCTAGCTACAGTTTAAGGTAATTTGAACTTTAAAGCCTTCCCAAATTTTATCAGCCCATCCTAATAAATCTGTCAAGGGAAGCATGTTATGAGTTTTATGAACCAAGGACTTGCATTTGGTGGGGCCCAAGAGGCAGGACCTCTCTGTCATGGTACCCAACATTTCCCCTTCTGAAATTAGGCTTGCTCCTTCCACGCTATTGTTTAAGAAAGTCTCTGGGAAGTGGAGACATTCTTAGTGGCTCAACTGTGATTGATATTCTTCCACTCTCCATGGTATTTGTATAGTTCTTATTTTAATCATCATTTTTTATTCTTTCATCATGATTTTTTAAAAAATCTACTTGCTTCAATTGTTGTATGTTGCCCAGAGCCATTTTGTGTGAGATGGGTGGCCATATAAATATGATTAATGCATTAAATAAATAATGCTTTTATACATCCGGTTATAAAACAAAATATTTTGCAGAGTGGTCGTTTGTTATTTTTTTTAGAAAATGTGAAAAAAAAAATTTAAAAAAAGCAAAGAAACAAATTATTTGCCTAAAATGTCTGGTTTTTGTCTTATCTTTTCAAAGACGCACACAGTGCTGCTTTTGGAAATCTGTAGCTAGGATTTGTCACATATATTAACACACATTTTATGACACATTTATAACCAATCCCGAACTGCAGTTAAGATGTCTTTTGTAGCCTGGATGAATTGTAATAGAATAGGAATTCAGAATGTGTGAATTTCCTGCTAATCATTGCATAAATGGGACCCAATTGCAGCCAGAAATTATGTTCAAAATTACATGGCAGAAATGTACAGCTTTTCACACCAAAGCAATACCCTTAAAATGGCTTTTGTACAATTATCTCAAAGAGCTTGTCTTTCCTTCCTGTAGGGCACCATTCAGAGGCTGTCTTCTTTCTCTTAAATAAAAAGCAAAAGAACAGAGGGAGGGAGAGAAAGAAGGGGCAAAAATATATATATATTCTGGCTCAGAACAGCTGAATAGGTTTGAAAGGCCACTGTAGCTGGCCAGTGATAGCTATTCCTTTACTGAGCTCAGAGACAAAGGCATTAGCCACAGGTATTCTTCTTTGCAAGATGTTTTTTCCAGATGAGAAAGCATGGGATATGACAGCATCACATTGGATTTACTTGGGCAAGCAGGCAGGCAGGAAAATGACCCAGACAAAAGCAAAAGAAAGCAACAATACGGCAACTTTTTAAAATGCTCACCCCTAATCCCAGGAGTTCTGGTGGGGCGAGAAATGAAGGAGCTAATCAGAAAAGTATATATCTCTTTCTTGGAACAGAGCTTCTGGGAAGGTAGAGAGCAAGCATTAAAGAATGGATAAATTTAATGAATTTCAGGAAATAGGGGTAACTTTACAGATAAGAAATACCACCCAGATGGCTTCCAGAAGAGAGACGGGGCTTTCTGATCCCATTCAATAAATAACTTAATCATCACAAATAATATTTTTAAAATATTAATACAATAATGACTCTTTTTGATTTGATTTGAATTTAATTAAAATAGATTAAAAAATTAACCTATTTCTTGTGGATCTAAAAATTAGATACTTTTCAGCACCTCATTTGCGACATGAGTATGGCCCGTTATGATGGAGCTGTGAATTTTGAGAATAAATCTTAAAATGAATCAGTATCAGCTTGTGTCCAATTACAATTCACTGCCCAGGATATAGAGGGTGCGTTCCAAAAGTAATGCAATTATTTTTTTAAAGTAATTTATTGAACAGATTTGCACAAACACTTAAAATTATTCAAAGTACTGTCCTTGGGCCTCAACACATTTTTTCCAGTGACTCTGCCTTGACCAGTACGCACCCTGGAAGGCGTCTTCGGGGACCTCTCACAAGGTTTTCGTCACGGCTGGTTGGATCTCTTCTATGGACGAAAAACGTGCCTGGCCACAACACGCTTTGAGTCCGCGAGTTCCTGGCCAAACACCAGGTGCCAATGCTGCCCAACCCCCTTATAGTCCTGACATCGCCCCAGCAGACTTCTTTTTGTTCCCAGACTTGAAAGGAACCCGTTTTCCGTCCATAGAAGAGATTCAATCAGCCATGACAAAGACCTTGCAAGAGGTCCCTGATGACTCCTTCCAGGGTGCTTACCGGTCATAGCAGAGTTGCTGGAAAAATTGTGTAGAGTCCCAAGGACAGTACTTTGAAGAATTTTAAGTGTTTGTGCAAATCTGTTCAATAAATTACTTTTTTAAAAAAAATTGCATTGCTTTTGGAATGTACCCTGTATTCTTAGCTTCATCATGGCACATCATCACTACCTTTTATTCACTTTCTCATTGTGTTTCTGCCCTTTTTCCTGACTTGTAGGTCATTTTTCTTTGTGCCCTCTTTTACAAAGTATTTTGGGAAGCTTGAATTAGCTGGTTAGTAAGATTCACTATTAAATTTCATGTTTTTCCTGGTTCTATAGCAACCCTAATTATTTCAGTGACCATAATGGTATCTTACCCCTGCCAAAGAATAAAATGAACCACATTAATAATAAGTGCCAGGTGAAGATCTTATCATTTGTCTGAGCTTTTAATGAATAGCAAGTCTTACTTCATTTTCATGATTGCTTGCTTATTTGATCTTTGTACCAATTGCTTTATGCAGCTTTTCTGCCATTCAATTTTTTCATCTGCTATTGTATTATTTATCTTAGGATGGCTCCTCCTAATACTGTTATTTGTTGCTATTTTTGATTACACTATTTCTGTTTAATTTTCTAGAATGTGTTAAAAGATGGAAAAAGGTTGACATTCTTTATATAATCGTAATTAATGTTGGAGATGGCTTGAAGACAAAAGATTCTGCTGAATACAGAAAAAATAAAATGGCTGTTTAATCTGGTACAGAGAGTTTTCTTGCCTCAATGCACAAACCATCTTGATCTCTTCAATTATCATTTAAAAGCTTAACTGTATTTCTGATCTTTGACAACAGAATATAAAACAAGGCACATCAATGAATTACCTGGCCTTTCAGCTAAAATATTAGCTATTCTGTCCAAGCTAAGTGTAATGAAATATTTGCAATATCTTTTACTGGAAAATGCATTTGGAACCAACTCTAAGCTGGAATCATTACACAACACCTTGCCTAATTTTTAGACATCTATTTCTTCTTCATTACTATGATTATTGTAATCATTATCATTGCCATCATCTTATTCCCATCATCTTAGTATAGTGAGTTGCAGAGAGCCCGAAGGTTTGCACATATTGTCATGTCATTTTGAGTATTCTGAACAAGGGAACAATCCAGCCATTTAAAAAAAATATTTTTATTATTGTCTAATCTGGATCAAAGATTCAACAAGGATATTCAAATGAGCTGGATGATGCTGATACTTCAGGTCAACCTTTGAGAGCTAAAAAAGAAAAGGGGAAAAAGGTCAGGTATTATAGCTTTCTCTGTAGAACTTGATCTACCAGAGGAGAGAAGAGGCAAATCTGAACCTCATTACGGGAAAGAAATATCTGAGGTTGCACCTTGCTCTACCTTCAACTAGACTAGATGACCTGCAAGGTCCCTTCCAACCCTGTTAATTTGTTAAATTAAAATAGCAAGAGAGGTTTTGGGAGGCTTTATTTGGCTATCTTTGGTCTTCTTATATACGTTTGCAATTGTCCGATAAAGTTTGGCTACTTGATCTTCTAACTGAGGGTTGAGAAAAACTCTAAGAGCTCTTCAGTTCTAAGGACTAAGAGCTAAAGAGTATGCTTCGGCTACAATCCTGCTGAAGTCTTTTTCATGATGGACATTTAGGCAGGAAAGAAAGTTATCTAAGAAACTGAATTTAAGTATTGCACACTGAATGACAGTGCTAGAAATGAAAAGTCAATCTTGCGAAGTAAAGGCAGAGTGAATAATTGTTTCCCAATGTTTGACTGAGAGCTAACTGGCTCATAGAAATTTGTACCTTTATGGGAAAGGAGAGATCATGTTCCAGGAAAAAGCTTGCACAATTATGAATCACATTGTTGTACTGGGAAAGTATCAAAATGGAAGCAATCTGTTATTGCCAATGGGTTATATCTAAGTAACTGCAAAAGAATCTGACTGCTCAGTTTTGAAGATCTCTCATCCATCTTATTGCTTCAATCTTCCCAATCTGGTATCCTTCAAAATAATATTGGGTTGCCAGAAACTTTCAAAAATATGGAAACGGTGATTGGGAGGTAAGAATCTCAGATATAAAACAAATTACAAACTGAAGGATCATCCCCAAAGTGTTTTTAGTTTTTATTGAAAGGAAATAATGTGGCACACCTTAAAAGCAGAATGGGAAAAGTTGCTACCACCAACTGGCTGCAGCAAAAGCACCATGGCCACCTTGCCACAGGACAACTCACTGCAGGACAACTTAACAATTGTATTTAATTGTTTATTATTTAGTTAATTTAGTTAACTTTTAGTTAATTATTTAAAATAAATTTAAAAATATTTCAATGTTTGCTATTCACAATTCATTCTGTCCTTTCTTTTGCATCCTTTTAAAATGATTCTATTCCACCATTTCTTTAATATTAATGTAACTCTTGTCCCTCAGTGAATTTCATTTCATTTCATTTCATTTTATTGGATTTGTATGCCGCCCCTCTCCATAGACTCGGGGCGGCTAACAACAGTGACAAAAAACAGAATGTAAAAATCCAATACTACAACAGTTAAAAACCCTTGTTATAAAACCAATCATACATACATACAAACATACCATGCATAAATTGTAGAAGCCTAGGGGGAAAGATTATCTTAATTCCCCCATGCCTGACAGCAGAGGTGGGTTTTGAGGAGCTTACGAAAGGCAAGGAGGGTGGGGGCTATTCTAATCTCTGGGGGGAGTTGGTTCCAGAGGGTCAGGGCCGCCATAGAGAAGGCTCTGTGGCGGCAGAATTGTTCTGCTGAGCTGGCCGTGGGGAATTATTCTGCAGTAAGTTGGCCACAGCAAGTTAGCTGTGGTGAATAGACCCTCTTAAAAGACTGTATCTGAGTTAATATCTCAAGTCATCAGTTCAAAGATAACCAATGCCTTTTTTTTTCAATTAATGTTTTATTCTATAATATTTATTCTATATGGCCCTTTGTCTAAAACCTATGTAACTTAATAATAAAGTTAATTAAATCATGCTTTGTAAAAAAAATTGTTGTTTGTTTCTAGTACCTCTTAAATAGTTTTCAAAACTTCCCTCTGTGGTTGTTTTTTTCTTTATGGGTTGTTTATTGTATGTATGTATGTATGTATGTATGTATGTATGTATGTATGTATGTATGTATTTATTTCATCAAGCATGTATAACAGATATGAGAATAAACATAATTATGAATACTTGAAATGGATACAAATAGAAGGGAATATTAGGACAGGGATAGTAGGTGCGCTGGTGCGCTTATGCATACCCCTTAAAACCACTTGGGAATAGGGTGAAGTTGGGAGTAGATCAGGGGTGGGCTATTGCCCAGACAGGGAGGAACGCAGTGGGGTAGCCAAAATGGAGTTCCACCCCAGAGCACCCAATTTGCACTGAAAGATGTAGAAAGAAAATGCAGTATGTCCTACATAAGCCACAGTGTGGTAGTAAAAATTTTGGTAGCTCTTCACTGGAGTAGACAGTTTAAGTTTAAAGTTTTGGGGGTTTGAGAAAGAAACCACAAAGTCAGAAATGTTTAAGTTAGTCATACAATTCTGTTTACTAATTTGGCTGAACTTGCTGAGTTAAGGATAGTTGTATTATATGAAGGTCTTTGTTTTGTGGCTATTATTTTATCCTTGGAAGGCACATAATATTTACTACGATATTATGCTACGCTGCTTGAGACTGCTTTTGTGATTTTTTTTTCACACATCAAATCTGTTGAAGCAGAAAAATGGAATATACTGATAAAGAAGAAATAATACAGAACTAACAAGCATCTCCCCCTTTTGGTATTATCTAAGCTTACATAAATGTCCTTATGAAAGAATCATAATGGATTGGGAAAGACTAATAATTATGATAGTGGCAGTGGGAAAAACCAGGAAGGCAGATTCATGCTCTGTTAGACTTGGGAGAGCAGTTTTATGAAAAAGCAGTCAAGCACCAGGAAAGATGTTCAAAAGAATAAACAGGAATGGATGTGAAAGGTTGTCCTATTACTGCTGCTATTGATTGTGTGGTGAATGGATTAGATTTAGTAGAGATAGCTCTGGCTCTCAAGAGTTTTGCCCTGACCAAAACATTTCACTACTAGTGTTATTAGTGGAGATGGTTGGATAAAATTGCAGACAGATAATTCCAAAATTCAGGTAGAGAATAGACCTGATCTATCAGACCCAAATTCTGGCCCATCAGTTATATCAGCTGGTGTAGCCAATTCCCCCCTCTACTTTCAGGGATATGGAACAGTATAGAAATAAAGTACTATAAGTCATCAATACACACTTCTTTATTGACATGTATTGGTAATAGGATATGAGTTCTCCACTTTCTTAGCCCCACTGAGAATTGCATTATCTACTAGTATTAAGCCATTGAAGGAAGAATCTTGCTCAGGTTTGTGCTGAATGTTTGAATGTTTATAAATAAAAACTATTTATGATATAAGGTTTTCCAGGGTGGAAGGAATGCACTTCTTGCATTTTTTAATTGCTCATCTCCTGACACAATTTTGGAATAAGCTTCCTGAATTTAACTAACAATCTAAAATAATATTGGCATGTAATCTTAAAAAGGAGATTGAAAATCTTGAAACTTTGTATACTGCTCAAAAAAAAAATAAAGGGAATACTCAAATAACACATCCTAGATCTGAGTGAATGAAATATTCTCATTGAATATTTGTTCTGTACAAAGTTGGATGTGCACAACAGCATGTGAAATTGATTGTCAACCAGTGTTGCTTCCCAAGTGGATAGTTTGATTTCACAGAAGTTTGATTTACTTGGAGTTATATTGTGTTGTTTAAGTGTTCCCTTTATGTTTTTTTGAGCAGTATATATTCATAGCCACCAGATTACACAAATAGCCAAATACATTAAATCAGAGGTGTCACACTCAAGGCCTGGGGGCCAATTCTGGCCCAGGGGGCCGCCCTGGAAACAACAGAGGAGTGGCCTGGAGTGCCTCTGCTAGCAAAAATGAAGCTCAGGAGGGCTGCAGATGGCCCTCTGAGTTCCATTTTCACTGGCAGAGGATTGCAGGAGGCAGTCACAGCAGAAAACTGAGCTGGGGAGCCCATTTTCACTGGCAGAGCACCAGGTTACCACAGGTGCCCCTCTGACATTGAACTGGCCACACCCGCCCTGGCTCCCTAAGCTCAAACACAATCCTGATGCGTCCATCAATGAAATTGAGTTTGACACCCCTGTATTAAATATTTAGATCTCTCAATAGAAAAGTAGGATTTAAAATATTGCGATCTTATAAAAATAATTTTATAATGTATCAAGGAACCACTGATGATATAAGGTTTTGTTGAGACACAGGCTTTATTTGCAATAGTTTGGAGCAGCAAATATCTGGACAATACTTGATCGCATGCCTTCCTTGTTATATTTTGCTCTCGCTATTGATTTAGGTTCCCTCATTTTCCTCAAAAGAATGGGCTCACCTCAGCTATTTTGTTCCTGTTTCTTTGCATAAATGCAATTGCTTTTATACTACTTTAAATGTATATGAAAATAAAGCAAAGAAAACAATTTGCACCAAATGTGAATCACAATTATTGCTAGAATGTCTACTTTCTTGCATGGCAATGCAGAGTCCATCTAAAGCTAGGGTTTCATTGTGAGCCCTCTGGTTACCAAAGATTTTGAAAAGATCAATAATGTAGTTTAGTTCAGTGGTGCAGCTAAATCATCTTTGCTCAGTCATTGTGTGATTTCTAAAGGCCGGGACAAAGCAGAGGCATCAAGGGGAATCTGCTCCAGGAGACAGAAATCTGAAGTGCTGTAGACATGATTGCAGGTATATTTACCCAATTTCTCCATGACTGCACAAGTGTGAAAGATCAAAGATCTGAACTCTTTTCTGTGTCCTGATAATATAGAATAGAATAGAATTTTATTGGCCAAGTGTGATTGGACACACAAGGAATTTGTCTTGGTGCATATGCTCTCAGCGTACATAAAATAAAATATACATTTGTCAAGAATCATGTGGTACAACACTTAATGATTGACATAGGGGTCAAATAAGCAATGAAGAAGCAATATTAATAAAAATCTTAGGATATAAGCAATAAGTTATAGTCATACAGTCAACATGAGAGGAAATGGGTGAAAGGAATGATGAGAAAAACTAGTAGAATAGAAGTGCAGATTTAGTAGAAAGTCTGACAGTGTTGAGGGAATTATTTGTTTAGTAGAGTGATGGCGTTCGGAAAAAAACTGTTCTTGTGTCTAGTTGTCTTGGTGTGCAGTGCTCTATAGCGACTTTTTGAGGGTAGGAGTTGAAACAATTTGTGTCCAGGATATGAGGGGTCAGTAAATATTTTCCTCGCCCTCTTTTTGACTCGTGCAGTATACAGGTCCTCAATGGAAGGCAGGTTGGCAGCAATTGTTTTTTCTGCAGTTCTGGATATTGGAATGCAAATTTTTACACACACACACACACACACACACAAAGGCTAAATCTGATGGAAACATAATTATTGACTGGGATTCAAAATGATAAAGCTTGCTAGAGAATTTTGTAGGGTTGAACTAAAGGTGACAGAGAAATCCATCACAGATTTATATTCAGTAAAAAGGGAAGACATTGTGGTGCAAGTAGAGAATACCATAGAGTCCCCTAGCATTTGCCTTTTTTAAAAAAAGTGTGTGTTTTTCCATCCTCCAAAAAGTATTTGTTTGATCATCACTTTTAGAACAGTAGGGAATATCAGATAGGGGTTACAAAAATCCAGATGAGACCACTAGATAGCACTAGAGATATTTTGTATCTCTTTCCCACCGTCCAGTGATTATCTATATTTATAAAGATTCAAGGTGTCCTAATCTAGAAATTAAAATATATCGTGTAAAGAAATATCAACTAAAATGGGATCAATCTGAATTAATCTTCATTCTCAGAAGCCATTGAAATGCTATGTTAGTACAACACACTAATTTTTTGTTTCTAAGCTTGAACTTATGTTACATACCATGATGATGTAAGGATGAACTACAGCTTTTGTTATGGCAGACATGGCTGTTGCCATAATCACTTATACCCAGCTGTTATACCTCTTGTCTCTTGGCCCATCTTTTATTCATAGGGGAATAAATTGTTATGGAATTAGTTAATCAATCTTGACACTTATCTGAAAGAATTAATCAATCAGTTCCAAGGCTGTTTACCAGGATGTTCTCTCCAAGGGACCAATAAATTATACATAAATACCTGACAGCAATTATTGGGAAGAGGTAGAGTTACCAGATTCAACAGAGGACATACTTCTGTGCCTTTAATTGTCCTATTCCGTATTGGACCTGCAACAAACAATATTCTGCTTGGAATTAAATCTACCTGTCTTACCAAGTCAAGGTGCCAGGTTCTCCAAGAAAGTTTATTCTGGGCAGGCATACATATGCAGGTTTCAAAAGGATCACAAACCAGAGGCTCTGTGGGTTCAACTGTCTACACATACACACACACATATTAACAAACACACCTGATCATACCTTATAACACCCAGTGAGTAGAAGGATCATTTACAAACTACTTGTCATATCTTTTTTTTAATGTACACTGGGAGCATATGCACCAATGACAAATTCCTTCTGTGTCCAATCACACTTGGCCAATACAGAATTTTATTCTGTCCTAAATAAATGGGTTATTAAAATTCAGATATAAGGAATTAAAGAACCCTGTTCCATTAGACAAGCCCCTGTTTTCCTTCACTTACTTGCAAGTGATATGGGAAACCCTGTTGCATTAAGATCATAAAATTATGAATTAAGCTTCATTGTAGGCATACACAGTAGATACATAAGTATCTTATTACCCAAAACATTTAATGAAATAGATATGACTGGTACTTCGAGTCTACTTTGAAATTTCTATTAGGCTGTCTTCCAAAATGAATTGCTTGGACCTGATCCTGTAGGCCAATATTTCTCAACACTGGCAATTTAAAGAGGTATAGTCATGCTGGCTGAGGAATTCTGGGAGTTGAGGTCCACACCTTATCAAGCAGTCAAGATCAAGAAACACTACAAATAGACTAACTCAAAAGATTTCAGAAGGCCCCACCCCCACAGAAGCCACACCATGTGTTTGAAAGCTTTACACCAGTGGATCTCAACCTTTCTAATGTCACCACCCCTTAATACAGTTCCTGATGTTGTGATGACACACACCCCCAACCAACCATAAGTTTAGTGCCAATTCTCCCAACAGAGCTTTAAGCTGATTGGCAGGATGGTCAGAGGGTCACCCCCACTGTAAATGCCTGATTGGTTGGATTATAAAAATATGTTCCAAGGCACCAGAATAGAAACTTTAGTTCCTAATTTGTCTTTTCACATGGTCTTAGGCAGCCCCTGTGAAACAGTCGTTTGACCCCCAAAGGGGTCCCAACCCCCAGGTGGAGAACCACTGATTTAGACCAAAGAGTCAAAGCCTCTGTTCTGAATAAAATATTTTGTGAATAGAAATGAGAAATACAATCTTATTTTAAACGCTTTGTCCTTTAATATAATGTTTAATGTTAAGTTATCTACGTTAAGCATAAACAGAAATAAATAATATTTCCGTTTCATGAAAGTGACACATTTATCAATTTATTATGACTCTATTTATTGTAAGTAGAGATTTCTATCTATCTCGTAAGATGCCTGAAATTGATAGAGCCATATTCACTTCCTTTCACCGCCAGAAAAGGAGGCTGAGATTTCTCTCTCCTATACTGGACGATTTGGAGTTACTATTTTTAAACTTATTTTCCTTCCTCGTCAGAAGTTATGGTTCTGGGGTTTCCTTCAATACTAATATTAATTTCAAGGCAAAGAATTTTTTTAAGCCTGTCTTCTAGTCTAGTAAGCTATTGTAACAGAGCTGCTGTG
This sequence comes from Erythrolamprus reginae, assembly GCF_031021105.1. Classification (NCBI taxonomy): domain Eukaryota; kingdom Metazoa; phylum Chordata; class Lepidosauria; order Squamata; family Dipsadidae; genus Erythrolamprus; species Erythrolamprus reginae. Next base: position 265,357,153 of record NC_091950.1, on the reverse strand, counting down.
ATAATTCATACCTTGAAATAGTCTTTAAAGGGGGTTTTGTATTACGGTTGGAAAATCTTAGAGGTTTCCAAACCCAGGAATAACAGAAAACATCTCATTTGGAGATATTTGTACTCTTATTATAAATTTACCTGAAAGCACGGTCCTTTAAAAATCATCTGTGCCTATATAATCTATGCCTATAAATAAGTAACATGCCAGCTTGCCTGTCATCTGCATCTACATTCTACAAATCACAGATAAGGAAGAGAGAGACTTACCATATATAATTTGTTATGATAATGAAGGGAGACTAGTCAGTTATTACTGGTAAATAAGTAGTGATCCTTTCATCTGCTGTCAAGCATAGTGGCATGAATTATGGCCCAGAAAGCTGCTATCAGCTCAATCATTTCCTGCCTCAGACATTTTTTTTAAGTGTGTAGGGTGTGTATATGGGGAAAAGATGCCTCCTGGAACTGATAGGTGTCTGATCAAAGGGCCCAAAGCTGTCAGAAGCCAGCAAGACTTACCAGCCCAATTACCTTTGATCTCTGCCTAGTCTAGGCCAAAGAGTCTATTTGTCTAAAAGCATGAATAAAACTGACGTTGCAATCTGCAAGGGACAAAAACAGCTTTTCAGGTGGGCCTGTTTTGGGACAAGCTTAATTCTTGCTGTGCACAGAGAAAATAAATTCTGGAAAATGTATTAAAAATGATTTCCATAAATATCCTTCCCCAGACTCCACCTGGAAAAGTTTGTTTTCTCCCACCTCAGAGGAGACAAGTAAACAAGAATTAAAATCAAGGTCAGCCGTTAAACTAAATATCTGCAATAAAGTGGGATTTTTTTTTAAAGGAAAAATATTATCTAGGGAAAATATATTCAGAACATTTGCTACGCTTGTATGGCTTTACCTGTATTTTTCTGAGTATAAGATATGCTTAGATTTTAGAGGAGGAAAACAAGGGAAAGTATTCTGAACCAAATGGTGTATTAATATATTATTTAATAAAATACCAGTATAGCAGAATACTTTTTACAAAAATGTACACTTTTTACAAACTCCAAACTTGACAGCTTTTAGACTAGTGGACTGCAACTCCCAGAATTCCTCCTCTGGTCATGCTAGGTGGGGTAATTAGAAGGCAAAAACACCTCAATTTTTGAAAAAAAAGAGGCCTATTTCCCCCCCCCCCCCGTTTTTTTTACAAAAACAGGACATGCAGAGGGTTTGGGAAGCGTGCAGAGCACTCCTAGGGGTGGGGGAAGGCAAAAATGCCATCTTTGCAAAATGTTGCTCGGTTTCTTTACAAAAATGGGGGTGCTTTTGCCTTTCCCTTTCCCCTAGGAGCACTTTACAGGCTTCCCAAACCCTCTGTGGACTCAATTTTTCCGGAAAAAGGGCCCCTTTTTCACAAAAACGGGATGCAGGGGTGGGGATTCAGGAAGGCAAAAATGGCTGCATTCAGTGTATAAGACACGGCAACATTTCTACCCACTTTTTGAGGACAAAAAGATGCATCTTATACTCCAAAAAATACAGTATGAGTCTGTGAAAAAGACAATGGAATTTTATATTCATTTTTTTAAAAAATATTAAGCTAGATACATTTCTAAATAAACACAAGCATACGTACTCTTCCAACATGATTAAGTGCTTCAGACTGAATGTTTTTCACAAGACTAATATGTTTTATTTTGTTCCTGTTGTTACGGAAACACCAATTTTATTATGTGGTCAAAATTATGAGAAAATGGAGAGACACATAGATTTTATAGATAAGAACCAAGAACCTATTCCAGGAAACCATACAACCAGGGTTGTTAGGAACATTATAGAGTCTTAGGAGTTCAGTTTGGTGCTGTAAATGTCTTATCAAAAAATTTCCATCAATGAATTGGTTCTGATAAGTCTTTGCCAGACATAATCAGAGGTGCCAGGGTCATATTCCGGGAACTGCATGCAAATATTCCACTGCATTGGAGAAAAAGCAATTGCCAGTTTTCTGTCGGCCAAAATGCTGACAAGTGTGGCTTATATTTTTTTTTAATTCCTTCCTTCCTTCCTTCCTTCCTTCCTTCCTTCCTTCCTTCCTTCCTATTGTTCAGGCAATAAATAAATTTATTAAAGTACATTTGATAAATAAATAATTATACTAAAGGCAGTAGACTCTTACTTTTGTTCATGAAGCCAAAATAATCCAGTTAGACCATTAAATTAGAAGGCGGTTAGTAGATAAGACTGCGCTCAAGATTCCCTTACTCCTAAAGAAAACATTCCAGAGTTGTTGTCTCACATTTAAAGGCCGCTCTACACATAGCACAAAACCAGATTATGGTTATATTGGTTTGGGTTTACTCTTTCATATAAAGCCAGAAAAGCATGATTTGTGAACCATGGATTATTCTTGAATCTATGAGTGAATCCAAGCATTGTGGCTGATCCGGGATTAAAGCAAATTATGGTTTAGTGTGATTTAATGCACCCAGCCACAGAATCAGGAGTGAAAGAATCCAACAAAAACTGTAACATGATTCTGCTGAGCATGTTAGTTCAATCTCCTATTTCTATTTATTAAGGAAGTAATTCCTTCTGATGCTCAAACCATCATGTTCACTTATTATGCACAAATAGGTGAATGTAAAGGTTCCCCTTGCACATATGTGCTAGTCGTTCCTGATTCTAGGGGGCAGTACTCATCTCCGTTTCAAAGCCAAAGAGCCAGCACTGTTTGAAGACATCTCTGTGGTCATGTGACCGGCATGACTAAAAGCCAAAAGCACACGAAATGCTGTTACTTTCCTATCAAAGTTGGTCCCTATTTTTCTACTTGCCTTTTTACATCTTTTGAACTGCTAGGTTGGCAGAAGCTGGGGCAAGTAACAGGAGCTCACTCTTTTACATGGCACTAGGGATTCAAACCGCGGAACTGCCGTCCTTTCCGATCGACAAGCTCCGTGTCTTTGCCACTGACACACCGAGTCCCTCTTATACATGAATACAATATCCATTTCCCCCACAAATAATATTATAAACAACTATATATGTAAGTAAGTGTGATCAGATTATGAATTATTAATTTTAATGCATTCATCAGCTGGTCAGCCTGGGATATAGAATTTGTAGTTTTCACTGTCAACCACAGAAAGATTCTCACATTGATCAATATTACTGTTGCCTTCCCATATATCATTTTTCCTTACCAACAGTTGTACAGTTTCTTTCAATATTTTAGTTTCACTGGGATCCAACTGATGGTTGATAATACCAATAACTGTATTTTTTTTTCTGTATGCCTCAAATATAGAATGTTTGGGAAAATACACAAGAGAAGGAGAAGTAATTATGTTTAGTTATCAACATACATTTTATTTTACTTGTGTATCAAATTTAGAGACTGTACATCTCACTCACAGAGCAAGTTATTAAGTGAAAAAGTAGGTATTATAAGTTTCCATGTAAACCTTCTTATCTTATCCTGCCACAGAAAAATGTTATTCAATATCCTTAAGAATAAATTATGAGTCATGACAAATTTTAAGAAAATTACTGTCTGATATTTGGATTCCCAGAGATTTTAATTAAGGCAAAGGGGTTAGCTTAGACCCATTTACTTCTTCCTTGTAAAAGGCATGCTATTTTCAATTCTTCTATTAGACTATTGTCTACTTGAAATCTAGTCTTAAAAAGTGATTCAAAGAAAGTTAGAGGTAATTAAGACAGAAGAGAAATTATGCTTCAAAATGGAGAAAGTAGTTTGTTCTTTGTTTGATATTCTCATCAAAACGGCCTGGCAGGTTTTTTGATGGAAAATAATGAAACCTCTGGAACCATTTTAACAACTAAAAAGTGAGAATGAATATATACAAATCAATTCAAAAACTTTTTTGAAAAAATCAATGTCAGGATTTTGTTTTGTTTTAAATAAAAAGAAAAGATTCAGCTTACCCATTCAAGGGATTAGAACTGTTTTGGAGATGTGGTACGGAAGCCCAGCCTCGTTCCATGTTCCAACATGCCCCAAAGCCTCTGAGATTTTTCACATGTTGAGCAGGATTGTCTGCAGGAATTGTGAACAGACATAGCCAAACTCCCTCACAAGTATTTGCAAGCTTTTGCGATCAACCTGTGAAGTTATCAAGATAAGGAGTATACAAGTAGATGCAAATAAATAAACAGCAGGCCTATGAGGATGTAATATTATAGGAGTGGGCTATGCAAATTGCTCAAAATAGATTTTTAATTGTCAAGTGTGCAACTTACTCACTTGCATAAAGCTTTTGTCTCTAGCCAAAACTAAAATGTTATTGATTGTTGCAACAGATTCAAACTTAATACGAACCGCTCCAAACTTGACTGTAAAAAATATGATTTCAACAATCGAGTTATTGAAGCGTGGAACTCATTACCGGACTCAATTGTGTCAATCCCTTACCCCCAACATTTCTCCCTTAGACTCTTCACGATTGACCTCTTCAGATTCCTAAGAGGCCAGTAAGGGGCGTACATAAGTGCACTGGTGTGCCTTTCATCCCCTGTCCAATTGTCTTTCCTTTCTTTCACCTATCTTTCCTTTTTTTTCACCTATCATATATATTCTCTTCCTTTCATATATCCTCTCCTCTGAGTTCACTTCTGCCCTTATACCACATGTCTATTTTTCTTCCTATGTATTTGTGTATTGGACAAATGAATAAAATAAAAAATGAATAAAAATAAAATTGTAACAGAAAATAAAAGTCTACTTTTTTTAGTTTGGGCCCATAAAACACATATCTTACCCTTAGTTTTGCGTATTTTCAGATAATGTGAAAGCATTTTTCTATTTTTTTCCATCTCTATTCTTAAAAGATGTGAAAAGGAAAGGAAGAAGACTAACAATGTGAAATTACACATGTTTCATCAGAAGTCAGTCCTACTGAGACCAGTGAATTTTGCTCTCAGGAAAGTGGGTGTACAATTGCAGCTTAAGAGAGAGAAAAAAGTTTTTAAAAAATCCAAGCATGGAACAGATGAGGTTGATGCGATTATTCATGGAATAATTGACCTCGAGGTAACTCATTCCAGAACTGACTCTTAAATTAAAAGATAAAATCAACTGTACTTGGTAACTAAACTCAACATTCAAGGCCAAATAACTGGATTCTATCCCAGCTAAGAGACATCCATAGTCATCCAGGCAGTGCCAGGACCAGAAATGACTGATGGAGGCTTCACATCTGGCCAAAATAGTCAAGGGATTGGATCAGCATACTGTATAAGGCCAAATGAAAAGGTTTCTCTGCGTGTGGCAGCACACAGAGGCATGAACAGCTGGTTAATGAAGGAGTAAAACAGGAAATTACTTGATGGTGCAATGATGGTGCCACCTAGAGGAATGCCGAAATTTTTGGTCCTCTGTGCCAAATTCTGTACACCATACAGAATTCATCAGATAAAACACCATACAGAATTCATCAGATGAAAAAAAGCAACCCCAACCAATTGAGTTGCCTGAACATATTTCAATATTTCCACTACAAACTAAAGAGTTGCAATCACAAAAAAATAGCCCCCCTATTCTAGATTAACATTGGTCACTCGCTCGCTCGCTCTCTTTTTCAGAATTTCCAGTGAGGCAGCATAATTCACAGCACAACATTTCTTATTCACATGATGCTGTGGTTTTGCACCAAAAAGCTGTTTGGAGTTGAGTTGCTGAGATCATATGCAGGAGACATATCAAGGAGAAGGTTCAAATGTAGCCGCTAAACTGCATGAGCTCACCTCTCTAATCAGACCAAGATATAGCTGCTTTATTCCACTGTTCTTGCTATGTTTAACTGAAGCAGAGATGGGCTTCAGCAGGTGCTGACAAGTTCTGAAGAACCGATAGTGGAAATTTTGAGTAATGCAGAGAACTGGTAAATACCATCTCTACCGTCAAAAGACCTCACCATGTCTATTCTCTGCCTCCCAAGTCCCAGCTGATCAGGAGGAAATGGGGATTTTGCAGTAATCTCCTGGAGTGGGGAGGGAATGGAGATTTTGCAGTATCCTTCCCCTCCATGCCCACTAAGTCATGCCTACCAAGCTATGCCACACCCAGCAAGCCATGCCCACAAAGCTAGTAGTAAAAAAAATTGAATCCCACCACTGAACCGATACTTTTATAAAATGGTTCATCCTGGGATTCATAAAAATAATCTGCATCGACCACTTGCATGCAGGAGTTTTGAAGCAAATTTTGAGTACTTCAGAGTCCTCAGAGAATGGCGGCATACAAATCTAATAAATTATTATTATTATTATGTCAGTACAACACAGCAAATGAGATCACTATGCTGGATTTCTTATTTCATCACCAGTCGAGCACTTCCAAAGCACCTAGGACTGCGTGATGTAGCGGCGAATTATGTTTGCCGATCCCAGTAAAGCGGCCTTTTGCAATTGACAGATGGAGATTTTGTCAATTCCGATGGTTTTCAAATGTCCGCTGGGATCCTTTGGCACTGCGCCCAGCGTGCCAAGTACCACTGGGACCACTTTCACTGGCTTATGCCAGAGTCATTGCAGCTCGATTTTTAGATCTTCGTATTTCACTAATTTCTCTAGCTGCTTCTCCTCAATTCTGCTGTCTCCTGGGATTGCGATGTCGATGATCCATACTTTCTTTTTCTCCACGATCACAATGTTTGGTGTGTTATGCTTCAGAATTCGGTCAGTCTGAAGTCGGAAGTCCCACAGTAGTTTTGCTTGCTCATTTTCGACCACTTTTTCGGGCTTATGATCCCACCAGTTCTTTGCCACTGGTAAATGGTAGTTCCGGCACAAGTTCCAGTGGATCATCTGTGCCACAGCATCATGTCTATGCTTGTAGTCAGTCTGTGTGATCTTTTTGCAGCAGCTGAGTATGTGATTGATTGTTTCATCTGTTTCTTTACAGAGTCTGCACTTTGGATTGTCTGTTGATTTTTTAATTCTGGCTTTGACAGCATTTGTTCTAATGGCCTGTTCTTGTGCTGCCAGTATTAGACCTTCTGTCTCCTTTTTGAGTGATCCACTTGTAAGCCATAACCAGGTCTTTTCTTTATCCACTTTGCCTTCAATCTTCTCCAAGAACTGCCCATGCAATGCTTTGTTCCGCCAACAGTCCATACGACATTGAGTTACAGTTTTTCTGTACTGGTCCTTAGTTTGCTTCACCTTGAGAAACTTCCTATTGTTGACCTCCATCAATGCTGACTCTTTGCTCTCCTTCACATAGTCAGCTAATACATGCTTCTCTTCTTCCACTGTCTGCCTCACTTGCAAAAGTCCCCTGCCACCTATTTTCCTTGGTAAATACTGCCTGTCAACATCACTGCGGGGGTATCGTGCATGATGGATCATCATTAATTTTCTGATTTTCCTGTCCAGGTTGTCCAGCTCTGCTTGAGTCCAGTTCACTATGCCAGCTGTGTATCTAATGACAGGTATGGCCCATGTATTTATAGCCTTGATAGTGTTGCCACCATTCAGTTTGCTCTTCAAAATTTTTCTGGTCCTCTGGATGTACTCTTTGCTGATCACAGTTTTCACATTGCCATGCTTGATATTATCCAGTTGCAAATGCCCAAGTATCTGTAGACTTCTGGCTGGTGGCACTTGATGGTTTGACCATTTGGCATTTCAATGCCCTCACTTTCATTATTATTATTATTATTATTATTATTATTATTATTATTATTAAGTCAATACAACAAAGCAAATGAGATCACTATGCTGGATTTTGTATTTCATCACCAGTTGGGCACTTCCCAAGCACCTAGGACTGCGTGACTACGGCGAATTATGTTTGCCGATCCCAGTAAAGCGGCCTTTTGCAATTGACAGATGGAGATTTTGTCAATTCCAATGGTTTTCAAATGTCCACTGAGATCCTTTGGCACTGCACCCAGCGTGCCAAGTACCACTGGGATCACTTTCACTGGCTTATGCCAGAGTCATTGCAGCTCGATTTTTAGATGATTATTATTATTATTATTATTATTATTATTATTATTATTATTATTATTATTATTCAAATCTAATAAATAAATAAATTATTATTATTATTAAATCTCATCTAATAAGCAGGGTTTGTGCTTTCCTACGCAGTATGTGTATAAATGTATCCAACATTTTTTGAAAACATATATTTTCTGAACTACAGTATATGCTTTTACTGTACTGAACTCTTCCAAATACATATTATTCCTCATTTTTTAAATAAACAAATAGAGATTCTTTGATGCCAATTCTGAGAAAAATAGCTTTTGTTCAGTCTGTGTTTTCAATCCATTTTTGGTAACGCTTGCAAATTTATTCCCAGAGAGATTTCTTTTTCATATCTTTAATGTAGACTGTACAGATGCACAAGCGAAGTATATAGAGACCCTTACGTACAATCCAGAGGTGGGTTTCAGCAGGTTCTGACCAGTTCTGGAGAACTGGTAGCAGAAATTTTGAGTAGTTCAGCTAACCGGTAAATACCACCTCTGACTGACTTTGCCCCCATTTATTCTCTGCTTCCCGAGTGCCATCTGACAGGGAGGAAATGGAGATTTTGCAGTAATCTTCCCCTGCGGTGGGGAGGGAATGAAGATTTTACATTATACTTCTTCTGCCATGCCCACCAAGCCATGCCCACAGAACCGATAGTAAAAAATGTTGAATCCCACCACTGATACAATTCCCTCTTTGGACAGAACTGAAACCCAGGCAACTGAGGAGGAAGGCTGAAGCGAGTCTGACGCGAATGCAGTGCTGCCTGCTTGCCTCAGCCTCCATTAGAAGCAGTGGTGGCAGCAAAAAGAGCAGCCTCCTGTCCTCCTCTTGTTGGAACGAATTGACATGTTAGCTTACAGAGGAGGAAGCAGAAGCGGCATTTGAGTTTGCTACAGAAGTTGGTTTACAGAGGAGGAAGCAGCAGTGAGATGAACCTACCAAGGTAGAGAGGCGCCTACATGACTGAGGACAGAAGCTTGGCCTCAGCCTCTTCAGCGCTGGCCCTGCGCCAGCCCTGCGCAGCACCAGCACCGGAAGCAGCTCCCTTTCGCCACCTCCTTCGGCGCACTCTGCCTTCACCACTGATGGCCCTTCGGCTGCTGTGGGGCCTGGCGAGCCACCACTGCCGCCATCCTGCAAAAGCCAGATGAAGTGGGGGAGAGGCCGCTCCCTCCCCTCCCCCAGCCTCGGCTGAACCACCCACTTCCCTCTTCCCAGCAGCGAGCCCCTAGCCTACCCAGCTTGGGAGGGGCAGATCAGCTGTTGAGAGGGGAGAAACAGTGCCTGCTCCACTGCTGGCTGGTTGGGAGCATTTTTGAAGCCGTACGGTCACTTCTCCATAACGCTCACTCGCTACTCACTCATGCTGATGGCCACCAACCTTTACAGACATGTGGGGCATCCTCCATTCCCCCCCTCCATTGTTGCAGCCCCGTGTCATGCTCCCGTGAATTTCTTCTTATTTTCCCGCCATTGCTGGCCACGTGTCTGAGAAGATTGGGGGGAGAAGCTGCTTCCCCCCAATTTTCTCAGCCACGTGGCTGGCAATGGTGAGTAAATAAAAAGAAATTCACAGGGGCACAACACGGGGCTGCGACAATGGGGGGGAAATGGAGGAAGAGCAGCTTCACCCCCCCCCCAATCTTCTCAGCCACGTGGCCGGTGACCAGATGGGAGAATAAAAAATAAAGCACTGCTCAGCCTGGCTGCCCGCCCACCTCCAATAAAATAACACATTTACCTGAGCGCCAGTTCTTCTTCTCTAATGAATGAAAATTTTAAAAGGGGTTTTTTTTGTAAATGGCTAAAAGCAACCAACACAATTAACCAAAGCAAGTTCCCGGCTACATACCACTCCCTCACACAGGACAGGAGTCTATACACGCCAAGGTGAGGTGGGCGGGCATGATTGATGAGCCAGCGAATCAGGAAGCTCCTGCCTTGTCAATCAACTTCCTGCACATGCGCAGATGATTTTTTGAAAAATAAAAAATAAAAAAAATGCCAGTGACTGATCGAGGAGTCAGTGAATCAGGAAGCTGCTGGCTCGTCAATCAATTTCCTGCACATGTGCAGAAGATTTTTTGAAAAAAAATTGAAAACCTTTAAAAATGCCAGTGACGGGGGCGGAATCCCAGAAGTAGCTAACACGGATTAGCTGGAGCTGCGCACGCAGCTTCAAATTCACTACCGGAACGGGGCTCCTCCCCATTCTGGCTGGGGCCCACCCCTGACACTGTTTCTCCCAAAGTAAGACATCCCCTGATAGTAAGCCCAGTCAGATTTTTGAATGCATGGCAATAAGGCCAAGCCCTTATTTCAAGCTTCAAAAAAATATAAGACAGAATCTTATTTTTAGGGAAACACAGTGTGTGTGTGTGTGTGTGTGTGCATGTGTGTGTGTGTGTGTGTCTGTTTGTGTGTGTGTACAAATACACACACATCCCATGTTTTTAGTTTCAAAGAAAAACTCAGGGGGAGAGAGGGAAACTGTATTTCAGTGTGCACAGGTGTGCTCAGACCAACTAGAAAATTGAAATCCAATTTTAAAAGGCAATATTGGAAACAATTTGAACAGGTTCAGATGCTGCCACGGCTGAAATAGCACAAGAAATGACTTGAAAAGCTATCTGCATTTTCACTTCAATCTGTTCAGCTCAAGCTATCAATATGGACTGAAGTGGAGGGGGGAAAAGACAAACTCACCGGTTGTGTCATTTCAGTCCTAACAAATGCTAAGATTATTTCCAACCATACTATTTAAATAAAACATTATTTTCTCATAGAGAAAGAGAAAGAGAGAGAGAAGCAGACAGCAGAAGCAGACTTACTATATTCATTTATGCCATGTCTCAGCTGTGGCTGTCTATGTAATGGCTAATACTGCTTAATCACATCAGGTTTGCAAAGTGCCAGAGTCTAAAAACCAGTCTGGGGTTTATCAAATGTTCGGAAGAGGATAAAGGTATCAGATTTAGTCAGTAAACAGGAATTGGTTTCCAAAATCTGCCTGGGAGTTTATAAAAACAATGTTTCAGCAGGTCAGTTGAAAGGCACAAGTAAGACCCAGATATAGAGGCATGTCACCAGCACAAAAACTTTCAATCTGAGAATTTATTCATTTATTTGTTTCAGTTTTATTTATTTAATTTTATTTTGTCAAGTACAAAATAAGTTGGTAGTATACATAGTTATAATGTGGTTTATACATACTGCTCAAAAAAATAAAGGCAGCACTCAAATAACACATCCTAGATCTGAATGAAAAATATTCTCATTGAATACTTTGTTCTGTACAAAGTTGAATGTGCACAACAGCTTGCAAAGTTGATTGTCAATCAGTGTTACTTCCTAAGTGGACAATTTGATTTCCCAGAAGTTTGATTTACTTGGAGTTATATACTGTTGTTTAAGTGTTCCCTTTATTTTTTGAGCAGTGTACATGAAATGGATACTAATAAGAGGGAAACAATAGGACAGGGATGGTAAGCACACTGGTACACTTATGCACACCCCTTACTGACTACTTATATATTTTTATAATGCCAGAGCTTCCAAAAGCATACCAAATTGAGGGCCGACATGGAAAGATTGCTATTTTATTTCTAGCCTTTAAAAACAATCCAAGGAACTATTTTGGGAAGATAAAGTACTGGGAAGATAAAGTACTTAAATATTGTTGTTATTCTTTTCCTATTAATTTTTCAGAGGAAGAGGGTTAACTGTACAAGTAGACCTTGGTTAACGACAATAATTGAGATCGGGAACTCTTGTTGCTAGGGCAACACCATCTTAAAATTCACTGTTACATGACTGTGCCATCTTAGAACTGCAGTTCTGGCAATTCTAGTTGTGGCTTTTAGGCTAATATCACATGGTTGTTAGGTGCCACATCACATGATCACTCTTTGAAACCTTAATTTTTTGCTTATCAGAAGCTGGCACAAATGACAATCACATCACAGCAGGATGCTGCAACAACCTCAACTTCAAGGACCAGCTTTAAGTCTCCTCCCAGAGTGCTGTAACTTTGAGCAATTGCTGAATGAATGATCGTTAATTTGAGGACTACATCTAGTTTCACAGAACTAGCCCTTCTGTACACTGTACACTGAGGACAAGTAAGAGTCTACGGAGAGGGGCGGCATACAAATGTAATAAATAAATAAAATAAATAAATAAATAAATAAGAGGCCTGACCCCTTTGATTTCCATTTCTCAAATGACTTAAAACATTTCAAAGCAGATTCAGTTATTAAATTTAAATTATACCTTTAATAAGTATGCCAACCTTGATAACTGAGTGAATATAGTTGATATACATTGGATGTTCATAAAATATCATTGTGATTAATAAATAGTAGCAGAATAAATATTGGATGTATTTCAGATGTAGGCTCCCTGACCCCTTCCTGATATTTTTTTTCCAAACCTTTTAATATTTCTGGAAATTGTAATTTTCTACACCTATGACCTCATTTGGAAGACCATTTTTCCTTGCAAGTAGATCCTTACTTCTTGGCAACCATTCATAGAAGAGAAAAAATTGAACTTAGAGTATTAAGTGTTCCAACTTCCGTTTCCTCTGTTTCTTGGGTCCAGTGAAGAGCTGCAAAAAAATTTACTACCACACTGTGGGCATGGCTTATTTTGTGGGTGTGGCTTGCCAGCCATGTGACCAGGTGGGAGTGGCTTGCTGATCCTGTGACTGGGGGTGGCTTAAAGATCATGTGACTGGCTTAAAGGTGGCCAATTTGACATCACTCACGTAAAGGGTTTGGGTTAGGGTTAGGGTGCCTGGCCTCTCTTCCCCTCACAGAGATACAATTTCCCTTACTATTACTGAACATCCAAAATATACTATTTAATTCTATGTATATATGCCATATGTGTACATACATATTGCAAACAGGCACACAAAAATATACATTATCTACTATATAAAGTATTTGTACATGCACACACGCACGCACAGCTCTTCTAAAATTATACACATTCAACCTTATCTACTGCAGTAGGAAAAACATACCCAGAGCCCAGAAGGGAAAAAAAAGAAAAAAAATTCTACCGGTTCTGCGTACCTGAACATGCCCATAGGAGCCCATCACTGCTTGGGTCTTAGTGAAATTTAATTCTCTCTGTTTGACTAAAGTGAGGGTTGTGACAATTTACCCTCATCTGAGTCACCTCTAGTAAGAGGTATAAGACAGTTTAACACAGAAATCAGACATCTATGTTCAGTGTTATCCTTACCGAAAATATCTTCTATGTTCAAAGAAATAACACAGTAAGATTTAAAATTAATATTATAGATTAGATATACAGTATTTCTCTTGCACATCGGATAACCTGAAATATATATTTTTTCTGTCACGTATGTTTCTACACTCATTCACACCTATCACCAAGAAATCTCTTCAATGCACAAGTTATGAAAATGCTTGAGGAATGGCTCCATCTAAGATTTATAGAGGTTGCATAAAGGTATGTCCTCAACTTACAATGACAACTGAGCCCAAAATTTCTATTGCTAAGCAAAACAATTGTTTATGACTCTTGACCTTTCTTGCCGCAGTTGTTGCACTGCAGTTAAGTTAGTAATGCAGTTGTTAATTGAATCTGGCTTCCCTGTTGACTTTGCTTGAACAAATGAAGTCATATAAAAAGGCCAAACTATATTCACTAAATATCAAAAGTCAATGTTATCCTTGATCTGATCTCTACAGAAGGGCACATTTCACAATGGTTTTCCTCAGCATTTTTTCACATGCTACTTCCATGAGTCAGAGGTAACAATAATTAATAATTAATAATAATAATAATAATAATAATAATAATAATTTATTAGATTTGTATGCCGCCCCTCTCCGCAGACCACAACATGAATATTGAAAACAGTAAAAACCAAAATCTGCCATGTTTTAAACCCTGCTCTGTTTGTCAGGCAATATTCAGATCACTACATTATTATCTTTGTAGCAGTTCTTAATATATGGCACCTTCTATTTAACTTTATCAAATGCATAGAACAATTAGTGTAAAATTTTAAAAAATACACGTTAACCTGGGTTTTTTTCATAAAACAGATACATTTCCTTGTAGGATTCTTTAATATAAATCTTCCCGATTAAGTTTGTGTATGCATACATGTTTATTTGTCTGTTTGTGTATGTTTTGATTGGGGTAGAAAGAACCAAATACCAAATTTTCATTTGAAGTTACCATCTGTGTTACTGCAAAACCTATTGTGAAGCTGTATGAAATCCAGTCCCAATGGAATCTATGGCAAAAAACATATTTTACATTCCGGAGCATAAATCTTTCTATTATTACAAAAGAAAACTTTTGAAAATAAAGCAGTCATTTCAAGTTTAGAGCAAAATGTATACGTACTTTATTTCTAGTTATTAAAGCATATGTGTTCAATTATAAGATGCCAAAAAAGGAATGTTCCCCTCGGTTCATTCTTTTAATTCCTGCTTGGATTGTAGTCCACAAATGGTATCTTTCTGCACACCATTCGCCTCAAACCTTTAAAGAAAGCTTCAAAAGTAATACAGAATTAGAGGAGAAAATGTTTTACTATTTTTGAGGGAGTCTGTCTAACAACTCCTTTCCCCTGCCTAGTGACCTCTAACGGAGTTAGTTCCAACAGCCTTGTTAATTGGAAATTCTAAAACTTGATACTCTAATATAGGCAAGGGTGGGCAGCAGACAGGATGGGGTGGAATGCAGTTCCACCGGTGGAAATAAAGATGTGTTCCCAGCTCCAGCTGATTGGCAGCTGTCACTTTCTGGATTACTGGGCTCGGCTCGGCTCTCCTTTTTTTTCCCCCTGCTGCTGCGCCTGCGCTTCTTGCTTTTTTCCTCTTTCCTCCTTCCTGTTGAGTTTTTAAGCTCTTTTTGAAGGCAAGGAGGGTATGGGTAGTGCGAATCTCTGAGGGGAGCTGATTCCAGAGGGTCGGGGCTCCCACAGAGAAGGCTCTTCCCCTAGGTCTCGCCAGCTGACATTGTTTGGTCGACGGGACCCTAAGGAGGCCAACTCTGTGGGACCTCACCGGTCTCGGACAAGCTTCCCTGTCTCCTGTTGGGCTCCCCTCTAGCCTCACATGGCCAGCTCCCACCTGAGGTGCAAGCAGAAGGTGTGGGTGGAAGCAGTGCTGGCAGCATTTTTGCTTCAGGGAGCACCCATTCACCTAGCTACCCAGCCTGAGGTGGGGGGGTGACCCAAGAAGGAGAGCGTGGGAAACATGAAGCAAATTGTCACCCCAGCGAGCAACACTGGCAAGGTTGTAAGTCAAGG
Organism: Erythrolamprus reginae; assembly: GCF_031021105.1. Lineage (NCBI taxonomy): Eukaryota > Metazoa > Chordata > Lepidosauria > Squamata > Dipsadidae > Erythrolamprus > Erythrolamprus reginae. The sequence goes on along the minus strand of NC_091950.1, from coordinate 265,341,859 downwards.
ACTTAAAAGTTCACTTGAACGATGATGACCATTCAAGCTACTCCCACCTGATCACATGGCCAGCAAGCCACTCCTACCCAGTCACGTGATCATTAAGCCACACCCACAAAATAAGCCACACCCACAGTGTGGCAGTAAAAAGTTTGGCTGCCCATTACTGAATATAGGGTTGTCAATATTGCAGCCTGCAGGCTGGATGTGTTGTGCACTGACCATGCCCCCACCCAGTTTAGTGAAGGAGAAAAAAGTCCCGATATGTCATGTGGTGCCATTGTGACATTGTGGGTTTGACACCCATGCACTAATATATCTGGAAGACTGACTTTATGACATACAGTATATATAATTCTATTGGGATGGCAAGATAGAAAAAAATGCCACTTTTGTAGTGCAAACCTTTTGTAGTACAGATAATATGGGAAACACAGCAAAAGGACATATTCTCTTAATAAACAGAGCATGGGTGAAGGGGCAGAATGTAGTATGTCATAGATATCAAGTGGTGCCCTGTCTGCTTAAATATACTCAAGCTCTAGGCCAGGTGTGACTTTCTGCTTTGGCAAAACTAAACCACACAATAAAAATGAGGGGTGAGTAAGAGATGAACCAAGACTTATGTGCCCTGATTCCTTTCTAAAGTTTAATTCAGTAGGAAAGATTATATTTGATGCAACACTGAAAACAGCAGCACTTTTAGCCGACCAGGCAGTTTCTGTCAATTGAAGGATTATATTCTGGTTCTGCAGATTTTGCAGTGCCAAAACGGAGTCTTTCAGGAATTCTGCAAGCTTTTAAAAAAATTGAATCATGAAGTAAAGGCCGGGGGATTGAGGGGAAACATTCGTAAAGGAGGAAAGAAAGAATATATTTCCCACTATCTTCTTTCGGAGTGTGAAATATGCTTGAATTAAGATGACAAGCATAATATTGCTTTCTTATCTATCAGAAAAACAGTATTGCACTGCAGGTTTTATTTGAGGGGGTGGATGCAGGTTGTAGCATACAACAGAATAAAAATCACCCTCTTAACAGTACGAGTAAGAAGCCTATTATTTCTCATATTTCGTTGACTAAAATTATAGCAAGGTACAAACTAGGTAAGTATGCATGCTTACACAAAGAGGGGAGGGTTTGGAGAGGGAGAAAACCTTGTGGAAACGTTGGTATAGCTATAGAGCAATGACAAACTCTGATAATTTTGTGAGGAAACCACAAATTTCATTCAAACCTGTCACATTTCTAAATAAATATTTTATTTGAGTAAAATATGGCAGGTAGGAATAAAACATTTAACTGCTATTTATTTATTTATTTATTTATTTACTTACTTACTTACTTACTTACTTACTTACTTACTTACTTACTTACTTACTATTATATTTATTTACTGACAGATTCAGCAAAAATTATTCCTAATGGATTACACTATATGAAAAAAGATTAAAACACTACATTGACTAAAAAGCAAAGTGAATGAGGTGGATGAGAGAGTCCTTCTTATGGCAAATAACAGATTGATTCTGTAAGAAGACTCCAAGAATGATTCATATAACCAATGAAGAATGTAAATCATGTCAGTAGTTCATTTATAGTGAGATAAATTATGAACATCAAAAGGAAATAACTAAAATGTAGATAACTATAACCTACAGATCAGATTTCAGTCATAACTTGTATCATAACCGTAAATCTTTCAAGGTCATTTTCAGAAATACCTTTCATTTAGCTAGACACAGAAACAAATATAGAAAATCAAGTCTTTAAAATCCTGGCATGGAATCTTCCATTTTTCTCTGACTTCAACTGAATAAAATAGAATACATTTAAATTTTATAGAGCAATATGCTCAGCAGAGGTAGGTTTTGATTGGAAACTTTATCATTTCAAAGTTGACAAGATTGTATACACAGCCTTCTCTTATGAACATACAGACTGAGATTAATATGTCAACAGACCCTCAAAATCATTATTTTAGAAGCAATCGGTGATCTTTTTGCTATTGATCATGCTGAGAGGGAATTGTGGAATAGGTAGTACAAGACATGGGGGTACATCAGATTTATTTATTTATTTATTTAATTGGATTTGTATGCCGCCCCTCTCCGAGGACTCGGGGCAGCTCACAGCATATATAAAAAATAGAACGATAAAAATATATTTATATAAAAATATAAAAATAGAACGATAATATAAATCCAATTAATGCTACATTTAAAAACAAGTAAAAGAAAAACTTATCCGTCAATCATTCAACAATCATACTTAAGCATTCAATGGTCAGGGGGAAGATCTAAAAGTCCCAAGCCTGGTGGCAAAGTTGAGTTTTTAAGCTCTTTTTGAGGGCAAGGAGAGTGGGAGCTGTGCGAATCTCTGGGGGGAGCTGATTCCAGAGAAGGCTCTTCCCCTAGGTTTCACCAGTCAACATTGTTTGGTCCCTGTTTGGCAAACCCTAAGGAGGCCAACTCTGTGGGACCTCACTGGTCGCTGGGATTCATGCGGCAGAAGGTGGTCTCAGAGATAATCTGTTCCTATGCTATGTAGGGCTTTATATGTCCTAACCAACACTTTGAATTGTGCCCAGAAATGGATCGGTAGCCAATGCAGTCCACAGAGTGATGGCGAGATGTGGCCATTTCTTGGAAGGCCCAAGACTGCTCACGCGGCTGCATTTTGGAGAAGTTGAAGTTTCCGAACACTCTTCAAAAGTAGCCCCATGTAGAGATGAATGTTCCTTGATCCAAAACATTTGATTACTGATTCAGGTCTTGTAAAAATGTTGCTCCTGCATATGAACTAACAAAGGATATGCTAAAACAAGGCCTAGCACAGGGGCACTAGATGGTTGTAAATCCCATCACTACCAGTTCACTCATGTGCATGCAGGGTGCATCCCAGGTTGGTGGGTGAAGCGTCCTGGGTGGGCGGAACCTCCCACCCCTGCTGCTACTGGTTTGCCAAACAGGGAGCAACCCACTGCTGCACAGGGGTTTGCCATCTTAAACACTCAAAGAGCCATTTCAACATAAAATAAAATACCAGGAGCCAACTCATTGGCCAATTCATTGGCCAACTCAATGTCACTCAGTCCCACCAAGTAACATGACATCCCCCAGCCATGCCTACCCACGTTTTGTGGCTGCCAGTGTTTTCTTTTCTGTGGGAAAAGGGTATCTCTTTCTGTGTCTCAGCCCCTCTCTTTCTCTCTCTCTGTCTCTTTCTCTTTCTTTCTCTCTCTCTCTCTCTCTTTCTCTCTCTTTCTCTTGCTTTTGCTCTCTGTCTCTCTCCCCCTCTCTGTCTCATTCACTCTCCCACTTTCTTTCTTTCTTTCTATCTATCTCTCTCTCTCATCTGTCTATTCATCCCTCCCTCCATTATCTATCTATCTATCCATCCATCCATCTATCTATCATCCATCCATCTTTCTATCATCTATCCATCCATCCATCTGTCTATCATCTATCCATCCATCCATCCATCTATCTATCATCTATCTACCTATCTACCTACTGACCTACCTACCTATCCTGTCCAGCTTGACTTGTCATGTGAATCCAACCACTTGGACTGTAGAGGTGGTTTGGAGACTGGCAGGCAAAGCACAAAATAAAGCAACTCCAACCTGGATCCTGTCTGAGAGACATTTCCCCCCCTTCCCTCTGTCCCCCCATGATGGGGGCCCAAGGGCAGCTACCTCCTTAGAGGTAGTCAGCAAGCAAACAAACATGGTGCCAGGTGAGGAGTGACTGGGAGGAGAGGGCAAGGGGAGGAGCTAGCTAGTGGCAGGTTCACTCAACAGGGAGCCACAGCAGAAGGACAAAAGAGCCACATGTGACTCCAGAGCTATGGGTTGCAACACCTGGCCTGGTAGAACAAAGAACAATTTGGTGAAGTTCATTAGAACAGCAGTGTGAATTAGCACAAAAAAGACTCAAACATGCAATTGGTTCCTAGTGCTACATTGCACACAGCTCTTCTTTAGGATTTCAACAATATCCAGGAAATTAGAATTTCAACTTTCATGGACTACCGCATGATGGATCTTCCCCCTTCCCCCCCCCCCAAATAATATTCTTCTCGCTACATCTCTACTGGCACAGACACATTTAGAATAAATACAGTATCCTTGTCAACACTTCATTTTGCAAAAAAGCCAGCGTGATGAGATGAAATGTCCTAGTGCCAAATCCCTAGTGTCATTTAGTTTTGAGGAGTTAACAATGTGGGGAACCAACTTGTAAAACACAGAAGGGGGCATTTGGCCCAACATCTGCTAGATGAACACCACTAAACCATGGCATGTGATACATTCATCAAGAGCACTGTTAATAGCATGGGGTCTGAGTGGTGGCCCTTCTGTACTGACCCCTATCCAGGAAAAAAAAGATCAATTTATAAGTTTTGCGTGAATAAGCAACACTCAAATCCCCTTTTAAAATGTTTACTTCATTAGGAGATAAAGAAATGGGCAGCTGAGCTAACAAAGTAAAGGAACAAAAGTACTGTGAAGAAGTGAGCCTATAACTTCAGTGATTACCTGCCATGAGAAATTTACAACCCCACTAATAACACTAAAGCAGACACTTTAACCTTGCTTACTTCAGAGTGACAATTCATAGCACCATCAACTGCATTTCTCTTTTCATCAGGCTGAGAGTCGATATCCTGCATTTAGAAGTCCCACTGAAATAAATTGAATAAACACACAAACATTTATACTCCAGTGTAAATATGAAAATATGGAATTGTCATCCAGTATTAGATATACATTTATACTTCATATGCTTCTTTTTTACTTTTGATTTATTTAGTTCCTTCTGTTTATATCTCAACTATCCTAAGAAAAAATCCAAGAACAGTCAACCATTTGAACAGATCCAAGACAAAATATCATTTAAAAATCAATGTATATATAGTAGAGAAAAATGATACAATCATAAACATTGAAGAGGTCATTATAGTTTCAGGAATGGAATGGAATGGAATGGAATATTCTTTATTTACCAAGTAAATAATGTGTGATTGGACACCTAAGGAATTAGTCTCCAGTGCATAAGTTCTCAGTGTACATGCAAGCAACAGAGTAATATAATTATAAGATACCAGTAGGAAAAGGTAATAGGAAAAATGAGAATGATAATAGTAATACAACCACACTATATGCATAAATATTCTTAGGCAAAAGACAGTGCTGTGGTAATTAGGTGTTTAGCAGAGTGATGGCACAAGGGTAAAAATCGTCCCTGTGTCTAGTTGTTTTTGCATGCAATGATGTATAGGGGTTTCCCGAGGGGAAGAGTTGAAATAGTTCAGTGATGGCAAACCTTTTTTTCATCAGGTGCCGAAAGAGTGTGGGCGTGTGCTATCATGCATGCACGAGTACCCACATCCATAATTCAATACCTGGGGATGGCGAAAACAGCTTCACCCTCTGGAGGCTGGAAACTGCCGGTTTCTCAACTTCTGGTGGGTCCAGTAGGCTCGTGTTTCACCCTTTCAAACGCAAATGAATGTTTTATAGTTAGAATTTTTAAGAATCTTTTTAGTATATTAATTGGATAAACTGTATTGTGATGCAGTGTTCCCTCTAATTTTTTGGGGGGATGGGCGGAAAAGTATAGTGTCTGAGCGGCAGTCCCTTCGGGACTGGGCGCCACAGAAATAATAAATGAATGAATGAATGAATGAATGAATGAATGAATGAATGAATGAATGAATGAATGAATGAATAATACTGTGTGTCTATAACAGTGAGCTCATAATAGGGCAACTCTATCAATATCAAAATGCCACTTAAATAGTTAAGCTAGCTTCAAACTAGATTTTGATTTTCTTTCTCTCTTCCTTACTCCCATTCTTTTTCTTTCTCTTTTCCTTCCTCTCTTTTTTCTATCTGTTTCTCTCTCTTCCTGTCTTCCTCTCTCTCTCCTTCCCTCTCACTCTTTCCCTCTTGGCTTCTGGGCAGTTTTGGAAAACTCTGAGTTGATGATGATTTTTAACTGAGCGATTGCTCACTGCTCAGCTTAGAGGGAACTATGTTGTGATGTTTTTGGTATATGCTGTGAGCCGCCCCAAGTCCGCAGAGAGGGGCGGCATGCAAGTCAAACAAACAAACAAACAAACAAATAAATAAATAATATTTAAGCTTATAACGAAATATATAAAAAAGAAATAAATATAAAATAACAGCAAAAAGAAGGCCTAGCATTCATCTGGATGGAACGAATTCTAGGGTCAGGATATGTAGGCCCTGATTTATATATTGCCACTAACTCCAAGTATAGCTCTCAACAATGGGATAATGAGATGGCCAGAATCTGCTGAGACGTTTCCTTCACATACAAGAGAGTAATATGATGTAGTAGTTAAAGTGAATGAAGAGGAAGGAGAATCAGGGTGCTTAGCTATGGAAGCTCACTGAGTAACCATGGCCTCTCTCAGTGCAATCTACCTCACAGGGTTTTGTTGATGGAAAGTATTACATAATGTATGTATGTTTGGTTTTAATAAGGGGTTTTAGTCATTTTTAATATTAGATTTGTTTCATGTTATTTTATTGTTGTTGTTAGCCGCCCGGAGTCTGTGGAGAGGGGCGGCATACAAATCTAATAAATAGATAGATAGATAGATAGATGGATGGATGGATGGATGGATGGATGGATGGATGGATGGATGGATAGATAGATAGATAGATAGATAGATAGATAGATAGATAGATAGATAGATAGATAGATGATAGATAGAAAGAGAGGTGGATAGATAGATAGATGGATGGATGGATGGATGGATAGATAGATAGATAGATAGATAGATAGATAGATAGATAGATAGATAGAGATGATAGATAGAAAGAGAGGTGGATAGATAGATAGATAGATAGATAGATAGATAGATAGATAGATAGATAGATAGATAGATAGATAGATAGATAGATAGATACATACATACATACATACATACATACATACATACATACATACATACAACAATTTGAGTGCCTGGGGGGGGAGCAATACATTATTCTTCATCTTCATTATTTGTCAATTACTGTTTTGGTAATGAACAAAGATGAAGAAAGCATTTTAACAATCCATCACATTTTCCTCTAGTACACTTTCATCCTGTTCCTCTGGACCCAGAGCACCAAACTGGGCATCTTGAGAATCTGAACGAAAGGTGGAATATAAACCTAAAAATTAAATAATATAAAACAGTATATATATATATATATGTGTGTGTGTGTGTGTGTGTGTGTGAGAGAGAGAGAGGGAAGGAAAGAGGGGGGACAGAGAGAGAGAGATCAGTTTGGAATACTCCTTATTGATACAGCGAAATAAGTGAAAAAAAGAACACAGTCGAAAGCACACCATTTAACTTGCTGCAGCCAAGCCTGAAACTTTTTTTCATTGAAATCACAAGATAAATTATGCCTTATGAATTATTCATGCTGCTATTTGTGTCCTATTCTCTGGATGAAAGCAAGGCTGTTCACACCCTGCTTTGGCTATTCCTTGCCTTACTTCAGGAGGCACCTTTGGATGACACATCTTTCACAAATCTGACAAGCCATATTTCATTCAAATAAAATTCAAAAAGCAGACCAGTTGCTTTTCCAGCCCATCCTTGACAACCAGATGAATTAACAAATGTTCTGATCTTCGTGATGATGGGAATGGGATTTGTGTTGGCATTTCATATTGTATCATTTATTATACTTACCAACAGGGGAGAGGGGGGGGGGGGATAACACTGATCTGGTGGGGGGGGGGGAACCTCTAAGAGACAAAGAGAAAAGGAATCCAAATAATTGTTTATGTGTGCCTGTGTGTGTATGCGTGTGTGTGTGTTACAAAAAGAAATGTAATGGTAGAAGTAAGATTGATGAAGAATAGAAATGAAAGGAAGGTACCTGATGAATCTCTATCTTTTATGCAGCTGTTTAAAATTGGGAATTCAACACCTACTTGGAATACTGTTATATAGTGATTTTATAACTAGATACCAGTTTGCCTACTGGTAGATAATACAATATGCTCAGTGAAGGGCTACTAAAATTTTTACTACCACACTGTGGGCGTGGCTTATGCAGGACGCCCTGCATTTTCTTTCAACATCTTTCAGTGCAAATTGGGTGCTCTGGGGTGGAGCTCCTTTTTCGCTACCCCACTGCATCCCTCACTGTCTGGGCAGTAGCCCACCCCTGAATATGCTGCAAATCACATATTGTTTGTCACAGGAAAAAAAATACTACTGATTTTTATATTTACCACTGCTCTTTCCATAGCTTTTTATCTTATATTTTATTTATTTATTTATTTTATTTTGTCCAATACAAATTGAAAGTTAAAGAGAATAAAAACATGTACATGGAAGGGATAGAAGAAGAGATATGAGAATAGAATACATCAATGAAGAGTAGTGGAAAGGATATATGAATGGGAGAAAAGATAGATAAAATATAGGAGAGACAATTGGACAGGGGACGGAAGGCACACTAGTGCACTTATGCTCGCCCCTTACTGACCTCTCCTGTTGGTCCATGAGAAAACTTTGAAATCTTCCTGTATGTGATCTGTATTTTTGATAGTTTCTAAAATGTATAATTCACTTTCTCCTGCTAAGTGAACCTCAAAGCGATCCCTTTCATCTCTAGCTTAATTTGTCTATGGAGATTCTCAGTCATCCAGGAGGTCATGGTCGTGCCAAAGGTGCTTTCTTTCTGGAAAGTCCAGTTGCCTTTTGAAAGAAAGCACCTTTGGGTCCAGCATAATTTATTGTCAAAATTATTGCAAAACAAAGCAAAACAAATCAACTGGTAT